>NC_079147.1:150413875-151613875 GCF_945859685.1 Eupeodes corollae
TACTTTTTAATATTTTATTCATAGTAATCTTAACTTAACCTTGTTCTTAATTCTATCGTGGTTAACAATCGAATGACATCTTCTGATTTTAATGTTTATAACAGTTTTCTATAAATTTGGTATGTTGTAGGTATGTTAAAGTATATAAACCAACATATGTATATAAAGTACATTAATACCTTAAGGGTATTGTATTGGAATATACAACAATCTTCCCCACTTTAAATACTTCGTCATTTATCTCGATAATTTACTTTTTTCATTTTCTTAATTCGCTTTGATCTACGAGCCTTATCATTAAACAAGCTTTTACTGACATTCATTTTAGCGTACTTATTTATAATTCGTTTTGAGCTTTGCATTTCACGTTTGTTTTTTAATGATGAAGACGATTTATTTAAACTTGGAGAGGATCGTGTGTCTTGACTTAAACCAGATGTTTCATTTACAATATAACGATATGGATTAAAAATATCTGTATTATTTGTCTTATTATTATATTTTTGATTTGATTAAAATGAACAATGCGAACTTTACTCTGAATTTTAATCAAACACGTTAATGCACTTAATTCTTTTAAGAATATGCCCTGGAATCCAATTTACGTAATCGTTTCTAAAATCCGTTTTAAATAATATCTTTTCTCCCTCCCGGAACTTAATATTTTTAAAGGAATTAATTGCATTTAAACCATTTTTTGGTTTTATAAAGTTATTAGTTTGTTCTGTTTGTACAGTCTGTGAAAAATTGTTAGTATTCTGATTTTTATTATTTAGGTTATCTAATACGATTTTAGGTTTGAAGGAGAAAAATCAGATCCGATGGAGTTTGTAGACTCTTATTTATCGGTGTATTACGTTGGTTAAAGAGAAATTTGGAGACGACTTGTTGGCATGTCCATGTTTTTATTTTTCAAAAAATTTTTCTTTAAAACTTCTTTACCGTTTGTACATAACGCTCAGCCAAGCCATTACTTTGCGGATGATACGGTGGGGACTTACTTACTTTAATACCATATTTCTTACAAAAACTGACAAACTTAAATGACCCAAATGGAGGACCATTATCTGTGACAATTTCCCCTGGGAGACCAAAGGTCGCAAAAAAATTTTCTAATATTGTTATAAATTTTTCCGCAGTGTTGCTGCGAAGAGGAATAACATCTGGATATTTGCTAAATGCATCAACTAGGATTAAAAATTGAAATTTAGCAAAATAGAAAAAATCCATACGTTGAAATGGATATTCACATGAGTACCACCTTGAATTGACCTTTTCCTTAGGAATGTTCATTGTTGATTGACAAATATGACACTGTTTTATAAAATGTTCTATATTTCGTTCAATACAAGGCCACCAGACATACGACCTTGCCATACACTTCATTTTAACGATTCCTAGATGGTTCATACTGTGTAGTAAGCTTAGGGTACCCCCCCTCAGCTTTGATGGAATGACTTACCTGTCTCCATAAAACAACTTATTGTTTTCTGCAGCCAAACTATTTCTACTCTAAAATAAAATTTTATTTGACTTGACATTTTATTTGGCCATTTATTTCTCTTGACATAGTTATAAACTAATGGACAAAACTTCATCTCGAGCAGTTTCCCTCTGCACAACCTCAGTGTCAATGACCGAATCATTTGATGACTCTAAGTTTACTGAATTAATCAAACCTACCGAATCAACATTCGTGGAATCTGTAAGAGGTAAGCGGGATAGAGCATCAGCATGTTGCATTTGGAGCTTTTACGATATTCAATATCGTAGTCATACATAGACAAAATTACAGCCCACCTTTGCAAACGTGCTGCAGCAACCCCCGCTGTTCCTTTACGTGGACTAAAAATCTCTTTAAGTGCTTGATGGTCAGTGCATATTTTAAAAGGTTTACCAAAAATGTATTTGTGGAATTTTTTGACTGCAAAAATTATAGCTAGAGCTTCACGATGAAGCTGTGAATAATTTTTTTCCGATGGGGAGAGCGAGCTTGATGCAAACAAAACAGGTTTTTCGACACCGTCAATAAGGTGAGACAGCACCGCACCCACACCATATGGGCTAGCATCGGTCGCGACTATGACAGGTTTACTTGGATCGAACAATTCTAAGACATTGTGCTCTGTGATAAGAGCTTTACTGGTCTCAAACGCTGTTTGACAATTCTTAGACCACACAAAATCAGTATTTTTCTTTAAAAGAGAATAAAAATCTTTTAAATATGATGATAGGTTTGGTAAGAACCTATTATAATAATTTAGTAATCCTAAATAGGATTGTAAGTTGTTGCAATTTGGTTGGTGCCGGAGCATCTACTATTGCTCGAACTTTTTCGCGGTTCGGAAACACTTTTCCGTTTGACAATATGTTGTTCCAAATATGGTACACTTTTCTCAAGAAATCGACACTTATTTAAATTAATTTTGACGTTATATTCGCTAAGTCTCTTTAATACATTGATGCAGTTTAGCTTGCAATCACTTTCAATCCTTACCCCCGACTACAATATCATCGACAAAGCAGCGTGTGCTTTTCAAATTTTTTAAAATCTCATCCATTGTACTTTGGAATGCAGATGGTGCCATGGAAACACCAAACGGCAGCACTGTATATTGTAGAAGACCTATGTGCGTATTAATTGTTAACAATTGTCGACTCGGGCAGAGCGATACGCAACTGGTTATAGGCACCTGACATATCAATAACGCAAAAAAACGTTGCAATTAGCAAAACTTGCAAATATTTCCTCGGTTAAAGGCAATGGATGATGATAAGATTCAATGAATTTATTTATTGTCACTCGACAATCCATACAAATTCTTATATCTCCATTCGATTTCGGGACGCAGACTATTGGACTTGCCCACGAACTTGACTTGACCGGAATCAAGGTACCGTTCTTTACTAAGCGGTTTAGTTCTTGTTTCTACTTTATCCCTTGATTCTTAAGGGCACTGAATAGGCTTTGTGAAAATGGGTGTAGTGTTCTCTTTAAGAACTATATTATTTCGAAATCCTTAATGGTTTCATTGGCTTGAACGTAAGTACATTCGGAAAGTTATTTTTGATTAAATCAACAAAATTTACCTCGATTTTATTAACCGAACTTCGACAATCTCCAAATAACCTTTTCTCTCCAATGTGGTGTTAAAACTTGTAGCCACGTTCGACCCATTAATGGAAGGAAATAATTTGAACTTTCAACAACTATTAATTCCAGATTATAAGTTTGTCCTTGAAACTCCACGCGAACACTGATTTTACCTTGAACATCAAGTTTTTGACCTGTAAAAGTTATAAGAGTATTAATTTCTGGTTGCAATTTAAGATAAGAAAATTTTGACTTATATTCAGTAAAACTAATTAGACTATGACAAGCTCCTGTATCTAGCTCCATGGCAGAGGCTGATCTTCGACGATAATGTTTTTTATGACACATGTGGACTCGACTTTCGCGATTGACTTGATCACTTTTACTGATGTGTGAGACTTTGACTGATTGCAGACTACAGATGTGTGTCCGATTCGATTGCAATTATAGCACTTCCAATTTTTTGCTGGACAAGTTTTGAAGTTATGATGACGACCACATCGTTGACATTTTCCAAATTTACCACTGATAGAACTATGCTTTGACTTATGACTTTCAGAACTATTTTTAATCTGTGGACTTGATGATGACGTTTTGATAGCAAACTGTGTTGAGACTACTGGATGTATTGACTTGGACTCTTTTGTGGACATTTCCATTGTTAAGGCGACATTACAGCATTTTTCAAAATTTAGTGAAGAGTCATTTAACAAGGCGCGTTGAATCTCTTCGTTTCTTACACCTGCTATAAATTGATCCGTAAGTGCATCATCCAAGGCAAACGACTTGAATTGAAGTGGCTTATGTTCCTGCATTTTTTCGAAGCACTTTGTGGTATTGGTATTAATTTCTTTAGCAAAATCACCAAAATCACATGTTTGTGCGACTTCTTTCAGACGGATAATAAACTCCTGGATACTTTGCCCTTCTTCTTGGATGATTTTTTTGAACTTATAGCGCTCAGCACGAATATTTAATCGCGGTGAAAAATATTTTTGTAATGCTTTAATTAAATCATTGTAGTTGCACTCCGATGGACTTTTGGGTTGGACGAGTGATTTGAGTATTTTATAAGTATTTTTACCGATCAAACTTAACAAAATCAAAGCTTTTTTAGAATCATCAATTCCATTAATTTGAAAATAAATTTGAAGACGTTCTTTGTACGTTTCAAAATCCTCACCAGGCTCGAACTCTTCCAATTTACCCATAATTTGACTATGAGACATTGTGTGACTGTACTTTTGTTTGTTTTATTATTTTTTTTTTTTTTCAGCAATGCACACGTATTTTAAAGTTATTTTTTTTTTTTTTTGCTAAATGTTTTTCCTCGTCGCCAGTTTGTTGTACCTTTACTTTTAATTATTGAATGAATAGACCGACACTTCTAATTACTTTTTAATATTTTATTCATAGTAATCTTAACTTAACCTTGTTCTTAATTCTATCGTGGTTAACAATCGAATGACATCTTCTGATTTTAATGTTATAACAGTTTTCTATAATTTGGTATGTTGTAGGTATGTTAAAGTATATAAACCAACATATGTATATAAAGTACATTAATACCTTAAGGGTATTGTATTGGAATATACAACACATATAAACTAAACAAGTGAAGTCGAGGTGCCGAAAGAGAGCCCTGTGCCAAACCATTGGTGGCAAAACCTTGGTTGTTGTGTTTTGTTTATCGGTTACAACAAATTTCTTATATTTCACCAATACTTTAACAAGATGGGGTGAAAATTCGTACTGTATGAGTTTAAATAAAATGCCGTTGATACTGTTTGGCCGAAGGCTTTTTCGCTATCTACTAAGCAAGCAGCTGTACATCTCCTTACGTTCAGATTCCAGTTTATATCTAAAATGAGTTTTGTAACTTCGTGAACTGCTGAGCGATTTCTCTTGAACACAATTTGGTTTCGCGGTATTAACTCCATTTCTTCACACACTAGCTGGATGGACTTACAATAACAAAGAAGTGATGCTTTACCCCATCAAGGTGTCCGATTTCATATAATTTGTGCGTGGACGTTTCATTTAACATTCAAACCAAGAGATATGGGGAGTTAATTCAAAAGGATCTTTCTTTTGAGAAACGCTGATTCCATTATTTATTTGCAGCAAATCAACCGCATTTTCAAAACCCAATGGTTAGCAACGGATTCGATCGTTTTATATTTTTCTCGGTCATGAATGAACATTCTAAGTCTGTTGATTCTTTTCTTAATTTTCAAACTTTTTTGAACTCCTTAGCAATAAAATGTATACACTCTTTCAGCTATAGTAAAATAGTTTGAATCCTACTTCATATAGGAACTCTTACTGCTTGTCAGCTTCTTCTGTTCTGTTACTGTAAATGTTAGATTTCCATTTTGCCATTTCTGTCATCTGTCAAATTGTTTATTTTTTAGAACAGCATAACCTTATTAAGAATGTGGCAAAAAGTTCAAATTTGTATCTTCTAGTTAACATGATGGTTTAAGGTTCAAAGGAACAATTGTATTACTCGACATTCCAACAGAAGTTACGCAAAGCAAGACAACATATTTGTAGTTGTATATATTTGATACGCAACCAACTGAAAAATAAATTCTCATATAAACATAATGTATCTACAAGCAAGTTATAGCATGTACCGCTTATTGTTCTGTAAATTTACATATGTAGGTCAAAAAAGCCACTGCGTATAAAACACATTGACTTCCTTTTTCTGATTCCTAGATAAGGATATCGTTTAAAAGCTTAAGCCACAATTTGTAGAACTACATGAAAAATTACAATGGACTTGCATATTGCATATAGCACATAATCCCTTCATACATCTGTAGTACAATAAAAATGCATATCTATTATATCTGTGTAATTGTAATTGCGATTAATCGTGTAATTATGTACATTAAGTTGAACCCCAGTTGTTTATTTTCCCACAAAAACAAGTTTAATTGTTCAGTGAACTTATGTAGCTACTGATGGTAACATAAGGTAAGGTACTTTACCTTAAACCTACCTTCATTTGGTATTGCAATGGAAGGTACTTTGAAATTGTTTCATGAAATTATGCTTTTTCTTTTTTGTTTGTGGAACAAATTAAAATAATTAGGAAGGGTTAAACTTTATAATTCTTGCTGATTTGGTTTGGATTGCGAGTAGGGGTCAAGACTTTTTTGCTGGACCGATCTGTTCGTAGAATACGTTCCTTCCAGGCTCAACATTAATTAATTTTTTTTGTAAATTCATATTTTCCATTTTAGAATTGGTACTAGTATTGAGATAGATTCCGCCGACTTGTTGAAACCACAGCTCCTGCACATAAATCTTAGATTGGTCATGGCTCTATAGCAATCACCAATATTCCACCAACCCATAAATCACGCAAAACATTAAGTTTTTGTGGATCTAATGGTCTCTCAAAAATTGGTGGTGGTGCTACAGTCCAAGGTAGATCTGAGCTTCAAAAAACATGCGTCTCCAGTCAGGTTGGTTCCCTATAGCTATCTGCCAGTTTCGCACACCAAATTTGCTAAGGTCCTCTCCCACCTGCGTGTGACATCTACGTCACTATCTTTCTCTACTGCTCCTTCCCTCAGGACTGGTTTCAAAGACCTTCCGGGCTGGAGCATTCTTGTATATTTTCTCTACATGTCGGTTCGTAGAGTTCGTCGTTGTATCTTTTCCTTAATTTTCTATCAATTCAGACGGGACCAAAAATTACCTGAAGGATTTTTCTCTCGAAGCATACTTAGACGCTCTCATCTTCGTTCAATGTTCCATTTTGATGAAAATATATACGACAGTCTTGCCCTCATTGAAGACTAAACCCATCTTTGCCACTTCCACCGCAATGCTCAAAAACGCTCTACTGACTTTACTCTTTTATCTTCCAACTTTGTCAATGTCATCGGCGTATGCGAGTAATTGCATGGACCTTTGGAAAACTGTGCCTCTAATGGTAACGATTGAGTTTTGCGCAATTCTTTCATGAACGATGTTAAAGAAGTCAGAACAAAGAGCATCGTCTTGGATAAAACTTGTTTTGAAATCAAAAGCATCGGTGAAATCTTCTTCGATCTTAATAGAGCAGCTTGTATTCTCCATCGTCATCCTGTCCCAATGGAGAAGTTTGACAGGGTGCCCGAAATAGACATTGCTCTGTAAAGCACCTCTCGTTAGCTACAGCACCTTTGTTGGCATTCAGTTTCAGGAATTCAGGGGAATTGGCTTTGTTATTGCGGTTATACAATTTGGAGAAAACGTCTTTCCGTACTTAGTAGCCAGTCCGCGTTTTCAACACCTCAACATATACAAAAGAACTTGGATTTCTCCAGATCAATCTACCATCACTCAGATTGCAAAATTGCTATCGAGGCTAGACAACCTTCCAGCATCATGGATGTCCGAACGTTCCGAGGAGCTAACATTGACTCAACGGCTACAAAGTGCAAAATTGTCAAATCCTTCTACGACCGATTTACAAGTTACCTCTTTCGAAGTCCTCTGCCGCCAACACAATGTATCGAGAACCAGTGGCAATATTGCCAAGATGCAATCAGAGAAACCGCCTTAGATGGGCTGGTTTTAAAGCAGCCACCAACAATGAACCCCTAGTTTGATGAGGAATGTCGTCAGACAAATGCAGCCAAATAAAAGGCATGCAAATTTTCGCTGCATAGAAGGATGAGAGCAGCTTATGAGTTATATGAGCAGAAGAGGCGAAAGGAACACCGACTTCTCAAAAGAAAAAAGAGAGGGCATGAGAAGCGTGCGGTCAAAGATGCTGAGAGGTCCAAAAGCAGGAACGAAGTTCCAAAATTTTATAAGCAGGTGAAACGAAATTCACAAGTACTTAAACCTCGAGCCGAAGGCTTCAAAGACGAAAGTGGAAACATCATAGTGGAACCGCAGTCAATGCAGAGGATATGGAAGAACAGCTTCTGCAGACTGTACAACGACGACGACGAACCGAATTCCGCTGTGAGGCTGGATAATCTATTCAACAAAGACGGCGAAAGCCAACAATCCCGTCTTCCCCACTTAGACGAAGTAAAGATTGCCATATCTAAGCTGAAGTCAAACAAAGACCCTGTATAGGTTAGGTTAGGTTATAGTGGCTGTCCAAGATGGAAACGGACACACTTAGACCAGTTTGATGGCCCGTTGTGATACCACATGAATCTTTTGGTTTCCTCCTAAGCTCAATGGAACCAGTTTGAGTCTCTTACGAAACGTGAGAGGCTGATTATACCGATATGATTTAGATCGTTTAGATCGTTAAAGAAGAAATCTCCTAGGTAATTCTTAGGTTTTCGAGCTAGAGCAGGGCATGTGCAGAGAAGATGAAGAACCGTTTCTTCCTCTTCATCGTCCATACAGCTTCTGCAAAAGTCATTTGAGAATGCGCCTAGTCTTGTGGCGTGCTTTCCTATTAGACAGTGTCCGGTTATGAAACCTTTTATCGAGCTTATGTGCGATCTGCTTAGAGAGAGCCAGCACCTTGAACGTTTTATATCCAGTGTTGGCCAGATGTTTTTTGTGGCTTGACACGTGGAGATGTTGTTCCACCTGGTGCCTGCCCTCCTCGCAGCGTCTTGCATTAGCAACTGTTTACAAGTAGCGATTGGTATGCCAGTACTTGCCAAACGTGGTAGGATGGGCTGTACTGTACCGTTCCTGGCGAGTTCATCTGCCTTACAGTTACCTGGAATATCTCTATGGCCCGGCACCCAGCAAAGGTGAATATTAAACTGTTGCACCATCTCCATTAGAGATGATCGACAGTTATGGACTGTTATAGAGTTTGTAGATACAGAGTCCAGAGATAGCGGTCTCACTATCTGAGAAAATACGGGTATCAGATGTTGATATCACGTTTTCTTTTAGCCAGTACAAGACTTCTTTAATCGCCAAAAGTTCCGCCTGGAACACGCTACAATGATTGGGAAGGCGGAATGAGAGACTTAATTTCAGTCCTTCAGAATACACACCTCCACCCACCCGTTCTTTGGTTTTTGAGCCATCTGTGTAAAAATGGATTGACTCATCCTCCAAGAATGTCCTGTCCTCCCAAAAAGATCTGGTAGGTATAGAAATCTGGAAGCCCCTGTACAGATTGCATGAATGTTGAGCTCTTCAAAGTTGTTATGGAGATAATTTCGTTAGGAGCATGCACCAACTTATCTGTAAGATATGGTCGGAAGAAAACATTTCCGATAAATGGAATCTTAGACCCTCCAAACTGCACAAACTATAGATTATAATCTTCTCTGTCTCAATATGTGAACATCTAAAGCTTAACGTCATATCAGTGTGCGCTTAGACCAGGAAAGTCGCGTTTGATAGCGGTTAGATAGACGAGCTGTATAGACCCATGTCAACTCTTAGTATCCATGCCAAACTCGTCTGTTTGTGTAGGATGACCACGGAGAATTCAACCTGAAACATAAAGGTTTGGAAAAAACAAGGTGATGCGCTGTCATGCGATTTTTTTAACATCGTACTTGACAGAATAGTGCAGAGCTTCCATATCAACACTGGAGACACTATCTTTCAAAAGTCTGTTTAATGACGAACACACTGTGATGTCTTTGTGCGTATTATGAAAAAAGCGGCGAAATTGGGTTCAACGGTTAATGGGGGTGAAACAAAGCACATGTTGGCGTCAAAAAATTACTTACAACAACGACGTCTCGGTCAAAACGTTTCATTGGCAGACGTAACTTTGAGGTAGTTAGGGACTTCGTCCACTTAGGCTCCGCAATTAACGCAGAAAACAACACCAGCGCTGAGATCAAACGCAGAATAACTCTTGCTAACCGCTGTTTCCTTGGGCTAAGAAAGCAATTGTGTAGCAAAGCCCTCTATCGAGGGACCAAAGTGTCGCTATATAGGCCCTTTATCACCCTAGTCCTGCTATACACTGCAGAAGCAAGGATTATGACAAAAGCGGATGAAAGCACTTTGGATGGTTTCAAGAGAAAAGTTCTTGTGTGATCTGCGGTCCCGTTTGCATAGAAGGGAGCTGTATAGTGATTTAAACTTATCCAGAAGCGTAAAAGTCCAACGACTAAGATGGTCACGTAGAGCGCATGGAAACCAATAATCCGGCCCAACTTGGAGCTCGAAGCCGGAGACATCTAGCTAGCCCAGATGGAGAAGTTTGTTGGGTGAGGTCCTAGTTCACACAGGACTGTAGAGAATTGACTACGATTCACCTACAATGTTTCAACTTAATGAAATTTACAAACCTCATTCCTGTTATGACATCCCTCTATCATCTAAGATAGTTACTTAGTTCCATGAGCCTACCGGCATTCGTCGTCAAACCAAGGGTTTTTCTGTGGTTGTCATGTGAAACCTAGCACTTCAGTGGATACTGGTTTTTAAGACGTATCCGATTTTATAATACACAAACAAGGTAGCTCATGCCTCAAAACATTCAATTCTTGAAAAATGTTGATTATCTAAGTAGTGCCTTTTATTTGAATTAAATCTACCAAAGAAAAAAGTGGCTATCAAAAGTTGTACACAAAGAAAAACGAGGTTTCAGCTAAAACTAAAATTCCGATATGGCAGGGAAGTCTTAAGACTTAACTTTATTTGAACAAATTTGTTTAAATTCCACAGAGCTTCAAGAAGCTATAAACTCCTTCAAAAAGTATAATCTTACTGTGTAAAATTCAATATTTGTTTTTCATAAATCATACTTAACACAAGATTCAATTCTTATGCTTCTTTCGATAGCATGAAAATGAAAACCCACATCTTTTGCTATTCTTATCACTTATAAAAGGAAGGCGCACTCTCCTACATACATAAATCTTTTAAAAATACAACACCCAACGAAGAAGGACCCACTGAGAAAATTAATTTTGCTAATAGCTTTGGCCAAGTGTTCCACAAACCCCAACATCAACACCGTTTCTCTAACAAAACAACAGCAATAACCTGCATGCATTCTGTGTCTATGTTCTTTTATATGTACTGTGGATATGATGCTAGACCTGCAGGATACTGCTGCTCCTTGGGATCTCCATCTCCTTCAATGCACACACTTTCATCTACTAAACACACTCCATGTCCTTTTAATTAAAATATACCAAACCATTACAGAAAACGAAAATTTATATACATTCATACATATTATATAAAAACAAAAAACAAATAAAAAATTGTATGTAATATAAAATAGGAAACTTTATACTGAAGCACCCAGTTTTCTTGTTCGCACTCTGGGCTCTCGACACTCACTTACCACTAAGACGATAGTTTAATTTATTTCCATGCAAAATAAAGCATGTTACACGTCTTCGGAAGGACTTAAACATAAAATTTACAACGTTTCTGTGTGCGATATATGAGGCACCAGAACCATAATACCCTCGAGGAATATGTCTTTGAGGACTTAAATAAAAAACACAACTTTTCGATGGTAAATTTTAGGTTAGAGCCAATCGTATTTTCATATATGACCGAGCGACAACGACGAACGACCGGTATTCTATATGGGTACCGAAATTCTGACATGGACCCAAACCAAACACATGTCCTTGTATGAGGTTCTGTGGAACACCTTGGTTGTGCGGCATTTAAAACTCATTCTTAACCCCCTTTTCTTCCTTTTACCGGCTTACAGACGTCTAGTATAACGAATGGGTCCTCAATGAGTGTTGCTTTTAAGTTAAAATTATTCTAAGAGATTGATGATGCAGCAAGTGGAACGCTCACAATATGGCCCAAAAGAACGGGAACATGGAATTGGTTTTCATTTTTAATGATACATGAGTGTTAACTTAGCAAATCAAGGTTCACCGTTGAAAAAGTTAGTGGAAGGATTATTTGCCTTTAATTAAATAGTTATTAAAATTTTGATTAAGGCCTTCTATGTTTTTTAATAACTTTGTGTCAATGTAGCAAACCACAGACTTATGTGTGATGCTTTAATGGCTAAACATTTCGTGTTAATAGTCTTTAAGACGGTCATACCCGTGACGTGATGTTAGAGGTTTTGGGTTTAATCCTGGCCTGTGCCTCTTGAGGTTTTTATCTATCCCGGATACTGCCTCTTGCGAGGAATTGACAAATCCTCCAATAGTAATTCTTGCCATGAAAAGTGATTTCTCAACAGCTGTTCGTATTCGTCAAGAAACTATAGGTCCCTTCCATCCCTAAAATGACATAGCACATGTAAATAGTTGAGAGTTGTAAGTGTGACCTGGCAAAAATCCTCGTTTCAAACCCTTCCAGTGGGTGCCAGGCGGTAATAATCACCACAGTTGTCTTGTACGTTGTCAAGATGGAGATCAGCTATAAGGTCAGGTTAAATTGCTGAAGTTTCCTACTCCTTAACAGTAGCAAGCTTTAGCAATGCAATTTGACCATAGATACGGGGTCCCTAATTTCAGTGGTGGTGTGAGCGTCTTACATAATCCGTGCCGAAGAATGAAAGGCTGGGGGCAAACCAGTCGCTAACGAGCTCATTCGGATGCCTTGGCAGGGTCCGTCTTATTTTCTGCCTTACAACGGTATATCGGCTCTGCCGGGGCTGACCTCTTTTTTCCGACCTACTCGTGGGACCAAAATACAAAAAATTTAAAAAAATGGACGAAATAGACAAGACAAACGTAGAACCCTCCACAGACTTGGAGGATGAACTCTTGGCCTCCAGCCAGGAGACTTTGAAGGGGAGCTCATTTAGCGCTGGTAGTTCCAGCACTTGTGAGCAACCCAAAACCACAGAAAGTATAGGCAGTGCTATTCATAGCACTCCTATACTTCCTAAACCGTATACAAAACCGAAACCCTCGAGTAGCAGTGCAACTCGGGGAATCAAAAAGCAATCAGAAGTCGCTCTTCTCAGGAACCGCTTCAAATCGGCCACTTACATTCTTGCCAAAAATGAAGAGACCGGATAGATTCATGAGAGGGACGCCCAAGATAAAATGAAGTACCAGAAGGTTGTTGATGAATACAACAATCTTCTGGCCAGCCGAGAAAAGGCCGTTAAGCGAAACAGATCTCAGGTAGAGATCTGCACGTCTCAGAAAAAGAGCAAGCTTGACGACCGGACAAAGCCAGTGAAAGCATCATCTTCTAGAGCACCGCAACTGCGTACTCTTAGTGAGGTTGTCAGGGATGACCTCCACGTAGCAGTTGTGGATGAGCTTTCCACAAACAGCAAAGGTCTGCTGAACGCGTGGAACTCTATCGAGGGCAAGCTCTCTGAGATGGTGTTTTCATACACTTTAACAAACAGTGAGGGCCCCTACCCTAGTTTTGACTCTGGCGAGATGCTCAAGGGCATAGGGTAATTAAGTGTGCAGACAGGTTTTCTAGGGATTTCCTTAGTGAAAGCATTGCTAAGGTTAGTAATGACTGGGAGGGCTTGAAGCTCAAGCTTATCCCAGCTAAGGACATCCCTAGACAACCGCAGGCTCGCATTTGGTTGCCGCTCAAGAGCATAAAGCCAAGCGGAGAGGACCTGATCCGCGGTCTTCAGAGGCAAAATCCGCTGATTCCCCATGCACGATTGGGCTTTAGTTAAAGCAGAAGAACAGCAGAAGAACAGCGCCTCTTACCTTCTGAGGATTAGCGAGGAGAGTCTAGGGGCTCTCAAAAAAGCCGAATACAAACTTAGTTTTGGCATAAGGATTGCCAAAATTAAAATTCTGCAGAGTCAGGAAACAAACACCGACAAAGCAGCAAAACTTTCGGCAAAAAGTGGGGACTTCAGTCGAAGATGATTTTGTGGACGTACACAGCCGTAGTACGCCCTATCTTAACATATGGTTCGATTGTGTGGTGGCCTGCTCTTAGCAAAGCCTATAACATTAATAAGCTAAAGAAGGTTTAGAGAACAGCTTGCGTGGGCACCACAGGGGCCATGCGTACTTGCCCAGCGGACGCCTTAAACGTTATTTTGGATCTTCTACCAATCGACCTTTTTATTAAATACATAGTTTCCTGCAGCGCTATTAGGCTGAAGGAATCAAATAGCTGGTTGTCAAAACCTTATGGTCACAGCAACACTACGAAATTAATTCCCTCAGATATTATCTCGGTAGACACTGACTACTGCACTCCTACTTTAAACCATAGTAAGGGTTTAAAGGTTATTTTCCCATCGAGAGAGGATTGGGAGGATGACATCGTGTCGATAGGTTTCGACACAACCATCTTTACTGACGGCTCAAAGATGGAGTGCGGAGTTGGTTCTGGGATC
This sequence comes from Eupeodes corollae, assembly GCF_945859685.1. NCBI lineage: Eukaryota > Metazoa > Arthropoda > Insecta > Diptera > Syrphidae > Eupeodes > Eupeodes corollae. The sequence goes on from NC_079147.1 coordinate 150,428,188, forward strand.
TTTTCTGAGACTCTAAATGTATCCAAATCCTTTAGGCTTCCTGGCTTTCCTAGCGTTTTTCAGGCTGATTTGCTGGCAATAAGGGAGGCATGTAAGATACTTAAACAAAACCCAAACCAAAACCAAAATGTGGCTATCTTTACAGACAGTCAGGCAGCTGTCAAAGCCATTAACTCGGCCATATCCTCATCTAAATTGGTTCAGCAATGTCGCGATGAGCTTGCGAACCTGAATATTAACCTCGGTGTTACCCTGATCTGGGTTCCGGGCCATAGTGGTATCGTGGGAAATGAACGGGCTGACGAGCTAGCCAGGCAAAGATCGGCCCTTCATAGCTCACTTGCGGAAATGGTTAACATTCCTCTTGGTGCTATGAAGAGTAAAATCTTTTTTATCTACCAAACTGAATCAAACCGAAGGTGGAGCAATTTACCCAACTGCATTATATCTAGGAAGATATGGCCCACCTATAATAAAACCCGTATAAACTATCTTCTATGCAGGCTAAGGCCTGCCTACTCGTATATCAGACGTTAACGGCCGAGCAGAAAATACACTTGACTTGTTTCTCACTTCTGATCAAGATAAGTACACAATCAGTGTATTGACGCCTATAGGCACATCGAACCACAGTGCCAGATATGCTAATTTCTCGTGTCAAACAAATCCAGTTAAAGAAAGTGCTCCAAAGAGAACCGTTTTGCAGTATGAGAAAGCCAACTGGGACGGTTTCAATAATTTCTTCAGGTTCTTTAACTGGTCGCTATGCTTCCTCGGTAGCGACGTAGACTCCAGTGCAGATATGATTTCTCGTATGATTCATCTGGGAATGGAAACCTTTATCCCGAATAGGGTTAAAAGTTTTAAACCCAAGGTTAAATCATGGTTCGATTCGAGCTGTAAAGAGGTTATCAAGGAGAAAGAGGTGATCTTCCGGTGTTTTAAAGCCAACCCAAATGAGGAAAACTGTAAAAAGTTTAAGCAAGCCAGGAAGGTCTGCAACGAAGGACCAAATTTTTACATGACCAAAAATTACGGCGAAAAATACTGCAATGTCCCAAAGGCAGTAAGATTTTTTGGTCATTTGTAAAAAATATGAGGATTTCTTCCTGTTCCTCGGTTAATACGCTTGTTGTCAATGACACTCCTTTAGTTACCTCTATTAATAAGGCCAACTTATTTGCAAGGCAGTTAGCCGAAAATTCCTCCTTACCAGATAGTGTCATGACTCCCCCAGTTCTTGAACGAGTAAATGATTCTATGGGACCAATCTTTTTTCGTACTCGAACTGTGGCGAGAGTTCTTAAAGATCTCAACATTCATAAATCCGCTGGCCAAGATTGTATCCCCGCTATTATTCTGATTAGGTGTTCTTCCACTAGCAATTAGCTAGCAAAACCACTGCGTAAGCTTTTCCATCTATCCTATTCTTCTGGGCTCGTTCCGAGTAGTTGGAAAACTGTATTTGTTCAGCCAATCCCAAAAAAAGGCGAATCTTCTACTCCCACCAATTACCGACCGATAGCATTAACGTCCCTTCTTTTTAAGGTCATGGAAACGCTGATTAATTATCAGCTTAAGAAATATCTTAAGGAACGGAAGCTTCTTAATGACCGGCAATACGGCTTTCGTAGCAATAGGTCCACTGGTGATCTCATGGTTCATCTCACCGAACAGTGAAACAGATCTTTACATCGTTTTGGAGAAAGTAAGATTATTGCACTTGATATTTCAAAGGCATTTGATAAAGTCTGGCTTCTTGCTCTCTTATCGAAAATGCAAGCTTTCGGAAACGACGAATCTCTTCTTCGTTGAATTAAAAATTTTCTTTCGAACCGTTCAATACAAGTTGTTTTGGAAGGATTCAAGTCTGAAATTCATAAAATAAAAGCTGGTGTGCCCACGGGCTCCGTTTTGTCTCTGACCCTCTTCCTGATTTTTATAAATGATGTCCTGTCTGCTACTTCTAATCCAACACATTTTTTCGCTGACGATAGCCCTCTTAGCTTTTCATATTCGTTTCCAGATCCACAACCCTCCTCTTTGGATATGGAACTGCAACGGCAAAATATGATTACGTCATTTAATTCCGTTAAATTTCGACCTACAGAGCATTGCGAAATGGGGAATAAAAAATCGTGTGGAATTTAATGCTTCGAAAATGCAATTCTGTCTTGCATCGTTAAAGCGACTTGCATCAACAAAACGGATAATCTTGACATCCTCGAAATTTGCATCAGCAACAACCTTTTGTAGAGTGATCACATACGCGATGTTACCAAAAGTGCCGCAAGATGTCTAGGTTCTTTGAGACGTTGCAAGAAATTTGCCTCTCCGTCTGATCTGGCTACAATCTTCAAAACCTATATACGTCCGAAACTTGAATATAACTCTCATCTCTGGGCTGCTGCTCCAGTAACTTATTTAAGCCTCTTGGACAGTATTCAAAAAAGAGCTTTTAAAATGATTGATGACATTAACATCATCAACTCGTTAACGTCACTCGAACATCGACGCAAGGTTTCTTGCCTCACCCTTTTTTACCGTCATTTTAACGGACAATGCTCTAGTGAAATAGCCAGTTGCATTCCTCCTCTTAAACAATCTAACCGTAATACCCGCGCTTCTAGGAATGCCCATCAGTTTACCCTTGAGCCCAACTTCGGCCCTACTATGAAGTACAGAGATTCTTTTTTTAGTACTACGCGAATGTGGAACGCCTTGCCACGCTCTATCTTTCCCTGTCATTGCAATGTTCAGAAATTTAAAACCAATGTACACCGACACCTCCTATCCAACCCTTCCCTCTTTTCCTAATGCTCACACTGTGTCTTTGGCATATTAAAGGTATAAAAAACCCTTTTAGTGTTTGCTAATTATAAAAAAAAGGCAAGACATAGCCAGGATTGTTGCGGTTTGTATCGGACATTGGTCTATAGGAGTTCATGTGGAGAAGTTGAATATCTCCTACAACACCTTTTGCCGTAGTTGTAGTGACCAAAGAGAAAGTGAAACGATAATCCATTTCCTCTGCAAATGTCCTGCTTTGGCAAACGCTAGAATAAAATACTTTGGAAAAGCAATCTTTCACGAACTTGATGAGCTATCTGAGACAAAGATTAGAGACCTAATCTTTTTTCTCAATGCGACAAAATGGCTCTAACATAATCGCTATGAATCTTCTCTATCAATCTATCCCTTTCAATCAAAGGTCAAACGAGGGAGAAAAACTTCTTGCATCGCCTTAGAAAACCAAAACATCTTGTGGCATTTTTGGGGACATCGCGTATGCTATCGTTCCACAATAGGTGGTTGGTAATACACATATCGAAAATATCGAGATTTTGAGTTTCCTCGATGCAAGTGCCATTTATGGATAAATGCAAGGAGTGTATATCTCGATTTAACGATACAAGACAGCATTGGGTTTTCGAAGCTAAAATTCCACGCGGTTTTTTCTGTGCTCATAAGTTAAAACAGCTTAAGTCAATTTTTACCATTTTCAGTATGATCAAATAAATTTTTGCGAACTATTTTCTCAAGACTTTTTTGGTGATTACTAAAAAACTGTTGATGCTAGAATAACGATTTTTTTAGGACGCATGCTTGTACTTTCCTTAAATTGCATATTTTTTTATCGTCGAAAAACGCCCACACAGCTCATTAAAACATGTTTTTTAAACTTAAGCTTTTTCAAAAAAATGCGTTAAGATTGACAGTGCAGCTTATTTGACATAAGATGTTTTACAAAAAACTATGTTTCATATGTTTGCTCTTATTTCTACTTAATTTTTTGCAAAAAAAATGTAAACAATTTTAAGTTACTAGATAAGCTTAACGTTCTTATTTAACTTATCTTAAAAAAAAATTATTGTTATCATAATATTGTATTAGTTAATTCATTTTTTAATATCGCAACTTTAATTTTCTTTATAGGTAAACAAAACGAATAGAAAGATACTTGTTCCAAAATCTTACTAAAAACAACAACATTAGAAAAAAGGTACGTATGTTTAGATTTAATTCTCAACTTCTCTTTCATCATCAGTTAAATCAGGATGAATATCTTTAATTTCGTCAGATTTAAGATTCAAATAGAAATCGTGTTATGATTTTTCGATAGTTCTAACAAATCTTTTTTCTTTTCTTTGCTGATGATACTAGGCCCCGAGTAACAAATTGGAATTTCATCAACGCCAACGGCATTGTTTCCCCACTTTTAATGTTAAGATATTAGGTTCGGTTAGGTTGGAGTGGCTGTCCAGATGTCATTGACACACGTAGACCTCAAGGGTTTATTGTGATACCACTAATAAGGTTACTCATGGGAGAGTAATGAATTCAAACAAACCATTTTGTACTTTTAATAAAGTTAGAGAGACGTTTTGTGTCAATCGTTGCCAGTTCACTGGTATTATCGAAGAAGGGATTACCGAGAAAGTAATTCCTTCTAATGGAGAGTGCTGGACATGTACATAGAAGGTGTTGGACTGTTTCCTCTTTCTCCTCGTCCATGCAGCTTCTAGAGAAGTCATTTGTGTAGACCCCTAGCCTCAGAGCATGTCTACCTATGAGGCAGTGTCCCGTTATTACTCCAATGGTAGAGCTTATACTTTGTCTGCTCAGTGATATCAAGCCTTTTGACCGTTTTAAGTCAATACTTGGCCATATTTGCTTGGTTGCCAGGCAGGTGGTACTTTGTGACCATCTAGTATTTGTTGTTTCTAAAGCATATTGCTTGAGAAGATATTTGCATGTAGCAAGTGGTGTTCGTATGTTATGTTTTTGTCTAACATAAGGCAGAAGTGTTCCGTTTTTGGCGAGCTCATCGGCTTTGCAATTTCCCGGAATGTCTCTGTGGCCCGGCACCCAAATGAGGTGAATGTTAAACTGTTCCGTCATCTCATTCAGAGATGATTGACAATCGTGGACTGTTCGAGAGTTTGTGGAGACAGATGCGAGAGATTTAAGAGCGGCTTGGCTGTCTCAGAAGATTCGTATATCCTTACAAGATATAACGTTTTCTTTGAGCCAGGATAGTGCTTCTTTAATTGCCATTACTTCGGCCTGGATTACACTGAGACTCAGTTGTTCTGAAAAGATACCACTTCCATCTCCGTGATCGGTCTTTGAACCGCCAGTATAGAAGTGTACCGCATCGTCTTCCAGGGGTCTCTCTTCTTCCCAGGAGGATCTTGAAGGGATGGACACATGGAAACTTTTACCGAATACCATTTTTGGGGTGGTATAGTCTAAGTGATCTGGGATAGATCTGAAACTGTCTAGAATAGTAGTATGTCCAGTATTGTTACTCGTCCATTGAGAGGTGGCTCTAAGCCTTACACATGAGTTGGCAGCCACCTTTTTAGAGAAGATGTCAAGTGGTGTTAGGTTTAAAAGCGCTTCCAGTGCTGCGGTTGGTGTTGTGCGAAGTGCTCCTGTGATGCACATACCTGCTGACCGCTGGACTTTAATGAGTTTATTTAGATTTACCATCTTATCCAGTGCGGTCCACCATACGACGGCTCCATAAATGAGTATCGGCCTGATTACCGAAGTGTATAGCCAGTGGGTTGTTTTTGGGGAGAAGCCCCATTTTGATCCTATGGCCTTTTTACCAGTAAAAAGCGCTACAGTAGCCTTTTTGACTCTTTCATCAATATTTGCCTTCCAATTTAGTTTTTTGTCTAAAATGAGGCCCAAATATTTAGCTTGGTCGGAAAAGCTTAATGGTATTCCTTTAATCTTGGGTGGGCTAATCTGAGGAATTTTATATCTTCTCGAGAAGAGTATTAATTCTGTTTTGTGTGGGTTGACGTCCAATCCACATTGATTAGCCCATTTAGTTAGCCTGTTTAGGGATTTTGTAGGAGTTCCGAGAGAACTTGGGGGTGCTTCCCAGATACGGATATCGCAACGTCGTCAGCGTAGGCAATCACCTTGAAACCCTCTGTTTCCAATGCTATAAGTAAGTCCTTTACTACCATGTTCCATAAAAGAGGCGAAAGGACTCCATACCTTGGGGAGTGCCTGAGACATGGTTTTAAATTATGTCTGATATAAATTTCAATCAATCTTTCCAAGGTTTTAAAAAGGAAGGATGATAGGCTGATTGGTCGTAGATCTTTAGGGTTAACGTGTGAGGGTTTCCCTGCTTTGGGAATGAAGACTACTTTTGCCATTCTCCAGGCTTTGGGAATATATCTCAACCTTACACAGCTTGTCAGAATGGTTTCCAATGGTGGAATGACATGTCTGAGCATTTTTGTAGTTCGGCCGGAATGAGTCCGTCTGGTCTTGGAGATTTATATGGATCAAAGCTGTCTATGGTCCATTGCAGTTTTTACCGCGTTATTAGACTAACTAAATCGCATGTAGAAGCTAGAGACTCTGATGTTAAGTCGTTGAGTATGTAAGAGCTACCTAGAAAGTGGGTGTCTACTAACAGATTAAGAGATTCTACATCTGTGATAGTCCACGTGCCTGCTTCTGTCTTTAAAGCACTGGGTATTGTTGGACTTTTTGAGAGAATTTTCCTGAGTCTTGAGGCTTCTGAAGTATTTTCTATTGTACCACAAAAGTTTCTCCAAGAAGACCTCTTACTCTTCCTTAATTCTTTTTTATATTGCTTTAGAGCTTGTTTGTATAGTCAGAAGGCTATCTAGTGTTGGATCTAGTTAGATCTATTGAAGAGTTTGCGACAGCTCTTTCTGAATGGTTCTTATTCTTTACGCCACCACTCTTCCTTAATTCTTTTTTATATTGCGTTAGAGCTTGTTTGTATAAGTCCCAGTCAGAAGGAGATCTAGTGTACTTAGATCTGTTGAAGAGTTTGCGACAGCTCTTTCTGAATGGTTCTAGTTCTTTTTACCCTTTAAAATGGTTACAGGGCATGAAGATCTCATTGATTCATTTAAGGCTTCGGTGAGATGATTTACAGAAAGGTCTAGTTCATCTTTACTGGAGGAGCTTTTAAGAAGGTTGTGATTAGGCAGTTGTGCTAGTACCTCCCTATAACGCTCCCAGTTTGTATTCCGGTGATTTCGAAATCCCGTAGATGTATTTGCTACATCTTTGAGCTCAAACTGAATGTATTTGTGGTCAGAGAAGAAATTCCCTTTTGAGACATGCCAGTTTGAAATCATATTGTGGATCGAGTCAGAGGTAAGTGTAATATCAAGTACCTCTTTCCTATTTTTGGTTACAAAAGTGGGTTCATTACCAATATTACTTATGAGAAGGTTAGTGCTTAGTAAATAATCAAATAAGTACTCACCTCTCTCATTTATATCAGAGCTACTCCATACCGTGTGATGGGCGTTAGCGTCTGAACCAATTAGGAGACCAACTTTTTTCGATTGCGCGTCCGCAATTGCCTTCCTCAAGGTGTTTCCTGGAATTGGGCTGTCGTGGCCAAGGTAGGAGGATATGAGCCAGTAGGTGGCTTTATCCGTTGTTAGGACAGCGGTGGTGGTGTCCTTGTCGCTCTAATTGGGGAGTAAAAATATGTTTAAGTCATTTTTTACTAACATGCATGACCTTGGTTCACCTTTCTCCGATGCATACAATATTTTATAGCCAGGAGCCCTGAGACCTCTGATGATGGAGTTTGAGACCCACGACTCCTGTATTAAGACGATGTCTTCCTTGTTCATATGCAGAATTTAAGATATTGAAATTCTTCCTTTTCATTAAGGCTTGGATTGTATTGTATAGTTCCGAAATCATTGGTAAAAAGCAACCATTTAACTCTTGCCAAACAAATTTTGTCTTGCCTTCGGATGTTTTGCACCAAATAAATTTTTCCTTTGACATCCTTGCAAAGTCGAGGAAGTCTGTACGGATTACTTCATAGACAATTAATGGTTTTTTTCCAATCGATCTTACTACCAATCCCTTGGATGATGGATTTTCACTGAAGTAACCTTTTCTTCCTCTCAATCCCAGCCTCCACGGCTTGCAACGGATTCATCCCACATATAACAATATGCTTGATTTGTTACACAGTCATGGATTGTTAGATTGTATGTCCACAGTTGTGTTTTGTAGAACGAAATATTTGTTCTCAGGAATAGAGTAGGAAGACACAGTTGTAAGTCAAATGTGTACACTTTAATTGAATTGTCATTCCTACCAATATCCTTGTCCTTGTTCTTGCTTTAGTATGCGAGGTCAGCTAGCTTCCTCTTCCTCTTCCTGCTCTTTTCGTAATTGATTTGTGGCTTCTTCTCCCTCTGTGACAGGTTTCAAATTTGGGCTTTTTAAATTTTATATTCATAGTTTTGAAAATGTCAAAAGAGTATGATCTATAAATCTATATGATCTATAAATCGATGAAAGCGTCAAATCACTGTGAAAATATTTGCAGGCACTATCTCTTCGGGTATAGTGTGATTCATAAGCTGGAAAAGAGTTGATATGTTCCCGGATCTCACTTTCTATTTGTGGGTTAATTTTGCTGGAAGCTCCACCTCACGCTGGTCTGGTTGAGTCGTTGTTCCTGCTGAATTGATCTACTTTTTAACAACTTGTTAAATAAATTGTTTTGTTTCAGACAGAGTTGAGCGGAAACACTTTTGGCAAACGAGTGTTCTTTTTCCCTGGACTTCTAGAAAGTATTGGTTTGAAAATTTCTTGGGTTCTTGGGAGGTTTTGCATTCCTTTGTCTTCGTTTCAGAAACAATAATCAGACCACATGCATATGCGTGTCGCAGATTGTAGTTTCCTAGTGCCCAATATTTTTGAAAAATATTTCTTTAGTCCTCTTCAGAAATGTTTGTCTTACACTTCATGCGACAATCCACTACAGGCTTAAACTCTCTGGCTTTAATAGCTTTTCCAGAATTTGTTGTGTAGGCTCTTTCGGTTATTGTAATGGGTCCGATTTGTCAAATTGAAAACTTTGTCATTTCTCGACGTTTCAAGGTCCCTAGAGTCGAATTAAAAGATTTTTAGAAAACTGTCTGTGGGTCGTCCGTCCGTACGTCCGTACGTTCGCGACGTTTTTTTCGTCCTCCATAGCTCAAGAACCAGAAGAGATATCAACTTCAAATAAATTTTTTTATACAGACAATAAGGCAGAAAGATGCAGGAGGTTCTCTCAAGAAAATTGCGTGGGTTGTTTTTTTACCATAGCAGTTTGAAAAAAGGTGAAAATTTTGGTTAACCCTAAATATCTTACGATACAAAAACGCTATAGACTTAAATTAAATTGTATATAATATATTGTTACGTGATATTAAAGAAGTATATTATTTGAAAAAAAAAACAATTAACGGTTTTTTTTATAAATCAAAAAAACTGAAAAAAAAATTTGTCACCTCCAAAATTTAACGACTGAAATATGATTTCATCTCTAAAACAATTTTGTGCAACTAAGAATAATGTTTTTGACATCTGATGAAATTTTGAGAAAAATCTAATTGACAGTTTTTTTTATAAAAATAAAAATCTAAAAAAAACACCACTTAAAGTTCGTAAAAATTGAATAGCGATTCAAATATCTTTTCAAAAACATGTAATTTAGGCTTCAAGCTTATTTTATCTTATAAAAAATATTGTTTTCAACATTTTGAAAAATTTTGAGAAAAATCGAATTGACAGTTTCTTAACAAAAAATAAAAACCTAAAAAAAATGTATAAAAGTTGGTAAAAATTGATTTTCGACTCAAATATCTTTTCAAAACTTTGAGATATTGGCTTTAATTTCGATTTCGCTGCGGGGCGAGACGTTCTGGTAGCTAGTACGCAGTTCACGCATCTTAATATCCACAAGGTGACACGGAAATCTTCTGATCAATCAACCGTCAACCAGATTGACCACATTGCGATCGACGCACGACACTTCTCCAGTATCCAGGATATCCGAACATTAAGAGAGGCCAACATTGACTTGGACCACTACCCGATCCAAGCCAAAACAAAGAAGTAATGTGAGAAGATTCGACGTTAGACGGCTACAATCGCAAGAGACTGCCATGTACTTTTCCGATCGAGTCTCTAATAACCTCTTAAGGAGTCCTATGCTTCCTGCATTAAGCATTGAAAACCATTGCCTTGCAGCCATCAGAGATGCCGCCCCTGAAGTGAAACCCCTGGTTTGACGACGAGTGCCGGCAAGCGCACGCAGCGAAACTAAAGGCATACAAAACGGCGCTGTACAAAAGGACTAGAGCTGCTCGCGAGCTCTACGAGCAGAAGAGAAGAGAGGAGCACCGGCTTCTTAGACGAAAAAACGAGAGTATGAGAAGCGCGCGATCGAGGAGATAGAAGGATGTCACAACAGGAATGAGGTTCGTGAATTTTACCAAAAGGTAAAAAAACCTCCCAACGGTACCAGCCACGAACCGAAGCCTGTAAAGACGATCAGGGGATAATCGTAGTATAACCGCAGTCAATGCTGAGAATATGGAAAGATCACTTCTCCAAATTATATAACGGTGATTACGAACCGAATTCCGCTGTAAGGGAGATAGAACCACTCAACCTGGGCGACGCAGATCAACAATTCTTGACGAAGTGAAGATAGCTATATCTAAATTTAAGTCAAACAAAGCTGCTGGAGCTGATGGCATCGCTGCCGAACTATTCAAAGCAGCAGGCGATGACTTGGTAGGGAGCATGCACCAACTCATCTGCAAAATATGGTCGGAAGAAAGCATGCCCGATGAGTGGAATCTCAGCATAGTGTGCCCGATACATAAGAAAGGAGACCCTCTAAACTGCGCCAACTACAGAGGCATCAGTCTCCTTAACATTGCGTAAAAGATCCTCTCTGCCGTATTATGTGAACGTTTGAAGCCATTCGTCAACAATCTGATTAGTCCTTACCAGTGTGGCTTCAGACCAGGAAAGTCCAATATCGACCAAATATTCACACTACTGCAGATCTTGGAAAAAACCCAGGAGCTTCAAATCGATACCCACCATCTCTTTATCGATTTTTAAAGCCGCGTATGACAGCATCTATAGGGAAGAGCTCTACCGAGCAATGTCTAGTTTTGGCATCCCTGTCAAACTTATCCGTTTGTGCAGAATGACGATGGCGAATGCACGCTGCTCTATCAAAGTCGGAAAAGATCTTACCGATGTATTTGATGTCAAAAAAGGTTCTAGACAAGGCGATGCTCTGTCATGCGACTTCGTATTCATTGTTCTGGAAAGAATTGTGCAAAACTCAACCGTCAACACTAGAGGCACAATCTTCCAAAGGTCCATCCAATTACTCGGATACGCAGATGATATTGATATAATTAGAAGATTAAAGCGTGATGTCAGTAGAGCGTTTTTGAGCATTGCGACGGAAGCGAAGAAGATGGGTTTAGTGGTCAATGAGGGCAAGACCAAGTATATGCTGTCATCAAAAAAGGACACTGAACGACGACGTCTTGGACAAAACGTCACCATGCACAGCTATAACTTTGAGGTAGTTAAGGACTTTGTCTACCTAGGCACCGCTATTAATGCAGACAACGACACCAGCGCTGAAATCAAACGAAGAATAACTCTTGCAAATCGCTGCTTATTTGGACTTAGAAGGCAATTGAGAAGTAAAGTCCTCTCTCGAGCATGTAAAATCACCATCTATAAGACACTCATCATCCCGGTTCTCATTTATGGCGCTGAGGCCTGGACCCTGTCAAAGAAAGATGAGAGCGTCTTAGGATGCTTCGAGAGAAAAATTCTTCAGGTGATTTTTGGTCCCGTACGCATAGATGGTGAATGGAGGAGAAGATATAACGACGAACTGTACGGGCTGTACAGCGACACTGACCTAGTTAGCAGAATTAAAGTCCAACGGCTTAGATGGATAGGTCATGTAGAGCGGATGGACATCAACGCTCCAGCCCGGAAGGTCTTCGAATCCAATCTCGAGGGACGGCGCAGTAGAGGAAGACCGCGACTCAGGTGGCGCACCCAGGTGGGAGAGGACCTCAATCAACTTGGCGTGCGAAACTGGAGACAGCTAGCTAGGGACCGAGCTGGCTGGAGACGCTTGTTGGTTGAGGCCCAGGTCCGCCCCGGACTGTAGCGCCACCTTAAGTAAGTAAGTAAAAAAAAATGTTTAAAAGTTGGTAAAAATTGATTTTCGACTCAAATATCTTTTCAAAACTTTGAGATATTGGCTTTAATTTACTTTTACCTTTCAAAAAATCTTGTTGTCAACATTTAGTTAAAGTTTTTACAGTTTTTTTACAAAAAATTAAAAACTGAAAAAAACTAACAAAAGTTGGTGAAAAATGATTTTCTACCTTAAATATCTTTTAAGAACGTTGAGATAATAGCTCTAACAGTATTCAGTAATTTTTATATAAAAATCCTAAAGTCCGTTTTTCACAAAAAATAAAATCTACAAAAAATAGTACTCAAATTTGGTAAAAATTGATACGAGTACATATAGACAAACTTTTAAGCAAGACAAATCGACAAACGGGATGGGAAGTTATCAGTGTGGTTCGCATCCCAGCCTCTTTTTTCGTTTTGATTTTTTTTGCAGCTCTGCTTTTTTCACATGTTCATATTGATTTTCGGGTATAATAATCCCTTCACAAGCACTATTACTCACCGATATTTCCTGATCACCACATAAGTTTCTTTCCAAAAGAGCTGCGGTTTGCTGAGTATCTTCGCTGTAATTAACGTCAATGCTTCTGCTCTGAGAACTAAGAGAAAAGTCACGCTGTCATCATCATCGTCATAATCAAAAACTGAAAAATATCGCGATATATTCCCAACATCAAATTCTATTCCATAGTTATAAGATGAAGCTGTTTCATTTACAACTGGACTCTCAAAACCTTCGTCGTCATCCATAAATTCGGTGTCAAAGGCATGTCAACTAAGTATATCAGAAATATCGTAATTTTATTTTATAATACTTCACAAATCTTAATATAATAATCTTGTCTCTATGAGAAACTCACCTTTTTTTTCTGTGGTATCAATTTCATTTTTGTCGTTAATTATTTATCTTTAATACCATGAAAAGTATCTTTTTTGATCTGTTCATCTTTTAATGTGTTTACTTTTCCTTATTATAATTTAAATAAACTTTAAAATGTGCTAGGTACATGCATACGAACGAAGTACACAAAAATCAAACAAAGAATACAAAAAAAATAGTTTTGGCCAAATTTTCTAAAGCAGCAGCTTACCCTGGGACGAACTTCTTACAAATGAGTCTATTTGCAAAATCACTTGATTCCCGCAAAAGACATCCGTTACATTCGTAAAAATAACTTAGGTGATTCAATTTGCTTAGGTTTAAAGTAACTTATGTTGACTTAAGAAAGATTTCTTTAGATTTCCATATGTAATAAGAGTTTATATCATGACTTAAGCCATTTTAAAAAAATATATTTTATTTTTGTTTTGATCAATTTGGGCTCAAGAAAGACATAAGCTGTTATGCAAATACATATTTTGTCTACTTTAACATAAGCTCTTCTGATTTTTTTTTTAATTTAACGGTTTTTTTTTGTCGTAGAGTAATGGGACCCAGACAAAATTGGTAAATATGTGAAACTAAAACACGATTTTCGCTTAAGTCGACTTAAGCTCTTTTAACTTATTGACACAGTTTTAATCCCCTTTGTGCAATGCTGTTTAAGTCGGAATTTAATGAGCTTATCATACGTTTGTCGTTGCAGTTCCACATCCGGAGAATTTCAAAAGCTAAGAGTACTATCATCAGCGAAACAATGTATTGGATTAGAAGTTTCACACAGGAGATCAATAATAAAAATCAGAAAGAGTGTTGGAGATAGAATAGAAACCTGGGGCACACCAGCATTTATTTTGTGGTTTTCAGACTTAAATCCATCCAATACAACGTGTATTTAACAATTTGAAAGGTAGTTACTAAACTAATGAAGGAGGGGTTCATGAAAGATAGCCTGATGCCAAGCCCTATCAAATGTTTTGAAATATTAAGTGCAATAATCTTACTTCCTCCGAAGCGATGTAAAGATTTGCTCCACTGTTCGGTGAGATGAGATGAGATCACCAGTGGATCTATTCCTTCGAAAGCCGTACTGAAGGTCATTAGGAAGCTTCCGATCTTAAAGATATTTCTTGAGCTGCTAATTAATCAGCGTTCCATGACTATAAAAAAAAGGGACGTAAGTGCAATCAGTCGGTAATTAGACGCTGAGGAAGATTCGCCTTTTTGGGAATGGGCTGGACAAATGCAATTTGTCCATCCTTTCGCAACGAGACCTTAAAAGTAGGACAGATGAAAAATCTTATGCAGTAGTTTTGCTAGAGTTTTATTATCATCTTTATGGTACATTACACGAAACTTCTTAAACAATTCCTTTGGAGCCATTTACAAAACCTAGACTTGCATCTATATTTCTGCATAGCGGAACAGTCAAATTAATTTATATAAAAGAATTGTTCTCTCTAATTATAGAAGAATCTTCCTTACATTTCCATAAGGTTTCTTGGACTTTCTTGGATAAGTAGCGAGGGCAATCTATCGAATAAGTGGAAATGACTTTAATTTTGGGACTTTTTACAGTGCTGAGCATTGCCACATTTAGTTGGTTACTCATATTTTTCGTAGATAGTAGGGAATAAGTCGTTTCGGGTAGTTTGAAGAGGAAATTAGAAACTTCGGTATTGTTAAAAGTAGTGGAAAGAAATCTTGATCTTGTTTTATTTTGTATATCCCACGCCTATATTTTTAAGCATTTCGACCGATTGTAATTCGTTACCTTGTTTTTTAACCAACAATTTTGAAGTTTTGTCTTTTAGTACGCATCGACCTCTTCCACTGTTTATTTTATCATTATACAAGGATCAAAAGTGTTCTCTGTAAATTATGTGAAATACGTATAAAGTGGGCAGAAACCTGACAAAACAATCACTTTCATTGTACAAAATTTCATTATTCTACAAGAATCTGAAGTATTTTATATAAACGGATACCACCCTCTTTGCTTATAACCTGACATTTTCGAACTTGTCCTTGATCGCTTTAATCTAGTGAAGTCCAAATGTTTTTCGTGACCTGACAAGTGGTGATATAATTTCACCTTCTTCGTATCGATCTTCTGCCGTTCTGCTTCAGAGATGATTCTCTCAAGGGCCAGTATTTTCCTTTGGCTGTTTCCCGCCCATCTTCGGTGGTATCTCTTTCACTTAAATAATATAGTAAAAATGCATAAAAGCTACTTTTCACTAACATTCAAGATCTAGGTTCACCTTTATCAGTTTCATTCAGTGTTTAGTACACAGGAGTCTTAAGTCCTCAAACAATGGATCTCACAATCCATCGCTCTAGACGGAGAAAAAGTGTGTCCGAGGATTTGGTGTGATGGAGATTAAGCTGTAGTAACTGCAGTATTTTGCCTGCATTTAGACAGATCAACCTCCACGACACGGTCTTGTTTTGATCTTCTGACTCTGTGGTTTAACCCTGAAATTCGTTCTCACTCAAAAGAATAATATCAAGGTATTTTTCAGTCTTCATAGAGGTGTGACTGTTGTCGACATTAGTAGAAAGTTCGAATGTTGATCGTATGGGTACATCGCTAACCTCTGGAGACGTCCCAGATTCTCAAGCACTAGAGGAGCAAAGGATTTTTTATTGACTACCGCACTTTTATGAAGACCCCTTCCTTCCTCTAGGTTACCGACCATTAAGTTATGCGTTGGCAAGGATGGATTGTAGACTTTGATTGTGTGTAGAATATCATCGATATCTAGGGATTCGATTGGAATTTAAGTGCTGGCTCTCACGCACCTGCCCAAACTTCCCCTAACCGGAAGACAGCAAGCTTGTACATGTCATATGAACTCTTATTGCCACAAAATGTGAATTTGGCATGTCGTTTATACCAACGCCAATCGCTTATGGAAGGAAGTGGTCCTGGAAGCTCTCTCACAATTCTTAAAATTCCATCTGAGGGCTTTACTTTGACCTACTGCCATCGATCAGACGAGACTATGCTATTAATATCGCTCTTATCGTTGACTACGACTTTGCCCTTCATGACGTCGTTGAAACTTGCTGTGTACTTAGAGTGTTTTCGGATATTTTCTGCATCAAGAACCCTCGTTGCCTTACCTCTCCAGCCCCTAATAATACACCAGAAGCCTTCAGGATTCTTGCATGCGGAGGTCACCAAGTATCCGGATACTTCTTTAGAGCTTGAGCTTTTTTTTTTAATTGGGTTCCCACCCAGACTGACCATCGGCACAGGTCGTTTAACACCTTAGATCCAGCCCAATTGTAATAAGAAGAAGTTTTAAGAAAGATGTGATGAAATATCAGACGATTCTATAAACATCATGCTGATTAATAGGGGGAAAATAGTTAAGATCAGTAAACAGCAGTTAAGCTATGTTAGATAGGGTGAGAAGGAACACAAGAGAGATAATGAAAGATTTTCAATTGAAGAAAGTTCTCGAGAATCATTGATCTTACTCAACTTCTCCAACTTTACAAGTTCGATGATCAAGTAGAAGATCTGTAATAATAATACTTATAAATTGGGGTTCCTTAAAAATCTGAAGTTTTACGGAAGTATATACAAAATTAAAAAATTTAAATACATATACTTACATATGTTTAAGTTGGAATTTTTTTCCTTAGAAATACAAGTATGTAGAAGTTTTTATTGAAAAACATAACCAAAAAAGATATGGTAGATATGATATGTTGCGAAAACTAATGTTTTTTATAGTTGTTATGTATAACTACTTATTTAAACTCATACTTTTTGTAAATAGTTTACTGGATATTTATTAAGGTGTATTTTTAAAAAGCTCATATCTGCAGGATGGAGGGTTATCAACCAGCCTCACTGTGTCTGATAATTCAGGGTAATTTGCTTTTCGAATACTCTGAAAAAGTGAGTAAATTGCTTTCCATACCATAGAGAGAAGCACTAGGATTAAAAGAACAATTATGAACGCCAAAGGTCCTGGGGAATCGCGAGCGTCCGAGCCCAAAGCCGAGCCACAAATCCCAAGTAAAAAAAAAATTTCGAAAATCAACGTAATGCCGTTATAAATCATCCATGGCAATAACAACAAATGGTTTTCTTTGTTAACTCCAATGATCAGCAAAACAGATGCCACAAGTTGCAGAAACGAAATCATCACCAGAACAGAAATTCCCACAGAATAACCTTCAGCTATCATTGATCCCACGAATCTGCAACGATTACGAACAAATTCTATAATTTCATCAGCCTTGATTATTATGACGGTTTGGAAAAGATCGTTAAGGGTAGAAACGTAACCGATGATCATTCCAATCGTTGGTAGGCTCATGTTCAGAAAACTTTTTACAGTAAAACAGAAAAACATTTTGCCAAATCGATATTTTCAAAACAAATTTTGAGCTTGAGTGCTCTTTGGTGGTCCCCTTTACTTCCATCCAGGAGCATTTATGGTATGCTTTTTAGTGTTACCACCTCTAAAAATAACTAACATATACCTACAAACACTGAACCAAATCCTTACGTAAATATAACGAAAAACTTCGTTGGGACAATTAAATTTTAATTAAGATTGAGCTTTCATACACTAATGAAGTGCTTCATCAAGGCATGAAATATATCGTAGCATTTACGAAAGTCTTTAAATTCAGAAATTTCCATGAACAACGTAATTTTAACTCAATTTACAAAAGGTTTTCATAGATTGATGATAATTTCGTTTAATCAATTAATTTTCTTCGTAAAATATATTCGTTACCTTACGTCATTTTCCATTCGAACATGAATATTTTCATAAATCAAAGTAAAAATATTCGTTCGCTAATGAAAAAGCTATGAACACATCGCTAGAAATTGCTTGTCCTCTTATACACATAAGAGGAAAGAGGAAACCACAATGGTGGGCCTCAGATCTTGACTCGCTCAGGAAGGAATGCAGGAAACTTTTCAACCGGGCCAAAGCTGCAAGACTAGCCTCTCATTGGGACTCCTACAAAGAATCCCTAAGAATCTACAAGAAGGCACTAAGGAAATCGAAGCGATCTTCTTGGCGATCCTTCTGTGGCATGATAGAAGAAACTTCTGAAGCCTCTAGGTTACGGAAAATTCTTTCAACTAATCCAGCTATGCCAAGTTGCTTGAAAAATACAGACGGCTCCTGGACAAATTCAAGTAATGAATCGCTGAACTTACTATTGGACACTCACTTTCCTGGTAGTTCTCTTACCGAAATTTGCAACAGTTATATACGTTCAAGTTCAAATACAACATATTCACAAGGTCTGATCACAAGGGATAAGCTACAGTGGGCTCTCAACAGCTTCAAACCATTTAAATCTGCAGGACCAGATGGAATAATACCAGCCGAATTACAAAAGGCTTCTGATATAATTGCACCAATCCTTGAGGCAATATTTTTACCAGCTCTCTTTACCTGGTCCATGTTCCCTCGGCATGGAGAGAAGTTAAAGTTGTTTTTATACCTAAAGCAAGTAAATGCTCCCAAGTCAATCCTAAAGATCTACGACCTAATAGTCTATCATCAACCCTTCTTAAGACCCTGGAAAAATTGATTGACATCCATTAAAGGGCACATATCGATACAAGACTTCTGTCTTCGTCTCAACATACCTACTGTAAAGGTAAATCGGTGGAAACAGCGTTACACACTTTAGTACGCACCATCGAATATTCCCTCCATCAAATAGAGTTCACTATGGTTGCTTTCCTTGACATCGCAGGTGCCTTTAACAACGTGGACACATCTGCAATCACATCTGCACTAATATCTCTAAATGTAGAGAGTTCGCTTCGGGAGTTAATTCATTTAATTGTTACTAGAACAATAATTAACTCAAAACTGGGAAACTCTTCTAGTAGACAATTCGTTAGTAGAGGGACGCCGCAAGTTGGTGTTCTATCTCCTCTCCTCTGGAACCTAGTGGTAAATGAAATCTTAACTAGTTGGATGTGGAGGGTTTCAGAGTGATAGCCTATGCGGACGACGTTGCTTTAGCAGTTTCAGGAAAGCATCTTAACATTTTAAAAGAACTCTTACAAAATGCCTTGGACGGACGGTGTGGACTGGTTGTTAACCCACACAAAAACGATCTGGTCTTATTTTCGAGGAGATACAAAATTCCATTTGTCAACCCTCCTTACATTAAAGGAATCCAATTAAAATTCTCAGACGAGGCCAAATACCTAGGTCTTGTAAACGCAACGTATGGGAAAGAGTCAAAAAAGCAACTGTAGCTCTCTTTCCTTGCAAAAAAGCTATTGGTAATAAATGGGGCTTACAACCCAGAATCACGCATTGGCTACACACATCGGTAATCAGACCGATTTTAATGAACGGTGTGGCAGTTTGGTGGACTGCTTTAAAGAACGGTATAAACAGGGATAAGTTAAATAAAGTAGAACGTTCAGCTTGCCTATGTATAAGCGGATTGCTTCGCACGACCCCGTCTGCGGCACTGGACACCTTTCTCTTCCTAACACCTCTTGACGTATTTAGCAAACAAAGAGCTGCAAGTTCTGCTATTCGCCTCAATGCTTCGTTGCAGTGGCCACTCCGTAATTCTAAGGTACTTAGAATCAATTCCAAATCACACAGACTACACCATCCCCCTACCCCCACTACAATTCGACAGAAACTTCCAGATTTCTATACCTACCAGATCTTTTTAGGAGGATAGGACATTCTTGAAAGATGAGTCAATCCATTTTTACACAGATGGGTCAAAAACAAAAGAAGTGGTGTGTATTCTGAAGGACTGAAATTGAGTCTCTCATTCCGCCTTCCCAATCATTGTAGCGTGTTCCAGGCGGAACTTTTGGCGATAAAAGAAGTCTTTTCTTGGTTTAAAGAAAACGTGATATCAACATCTGATATCCGTATTTTCTCAGATAGCCAGGCCGCTATCAAATCTCTGGACTCTGTCTCTACAAACTCTATAACAGTCCATAACTGTCGATCATCTCTAATGGAGATGGCGCAGCAGTTTAATATTCACCTATGCTGGGTGCCGGGCCATAGAGACATTCCAGGTAACTGTAAGGCAGATGAACTCGCCAGGAACGGTACAGTACAGCCCATCCTACCACGTTGGGCAAGTACTGGCATACCAATCGCTACTTGTAAACTGCTACTAATGCAAGACGCTGCGAGGAGGGCAGGCACCAGGTGGACCAACATCACCACGTGTCAAGCCACAAAAAACATCTGGCCAACACTGGATTTAAGACGTTCAAGGTGCTTACTCTCTCTAAGCAGATCGCATATAAGCTCGATAAAAGGTGTCATAATCGGACACTGTCTAATAGGAAAGCACGCCACGAGACTAGGCGTATTCTTAAATGACTTTTGCAGAAGCTGTATGGACGAGGAAGAGGAGGAAACTACTCTTCATCTTCTCTGCACATGCCCTGCTCTAGCTCGAAAACGTAAGAATTACCTAGGAGAATTCTTCTTTAACGATCTAAACGATCTAAATCATATCGGTATAATCAGCCTCTCACGTTTCGTAAGGGACTCAAGCTAGTTCCATTGAGCTTAGGAGGAAGCCTCAAGATTCATGTGGTATCACAATGGGCCATTAAACTGGCCTAAGTGTGTCCGTTTCCATCTTGGACAGCCACTATAACCTAACCTAACCTAACCTAATGAAATTTGTTGTTATTGCATGAATTTTTTTTTCAATAAATCAACAAAAAAACATTCGTTGGACTTTTTCCTCAAACGGCACAAATGATCCTCAACTTCATGAACCGATTTGGCTACAAGGAGGAATGCTTGCTGAGAATCTCTAATCGTATATTTTGTTGTCGATTTTTTCCTGTTGTTATCTTTTACCACAACTTTCTGAGTGGGAATTAAAAACCCGTGCATTAAGTGAAGGAGAACTGCATCCTTGGAATCTGAAAAAAAAAAATATTATAGAAACAAAATCAAGTCAATCTAAAAGTTCTTGAAAAATATAAAATAATACTGAAACGGAAATCAGGCAATCACTCTCGTTATCAGTGAAAAAAAGATTTTTTTTCAAATTGAAACAGACATTTATTTAAATATAATAAACATGGAATTATTTTTTAGCTTACACTGAGAAAAATATTACTACCTAAAAACAATAAGATCGCCGTATTGAACAGCTAACGTTTTTTTTCACAAGTTGATGAAAATTTTCATCAATTAATGCAAAATTTAAACTTCACATTCATAAAGCAATGATTTATTTTCATAACTTATGAATATTTTCTTTATTTTTATTTCATAAAAAAACAATTTAGGAAATGAAAAATTTCATCAAGCTACGAAATTTCTTCATAATATAATGAAGTTTTTTAATCAATTAATGAAAAATTTGAATTAACCAACAAATTATTTTCATTATCTTATGTTTCATAGAATATATAGAATAAAACTATCTTTTAGATATTTACATTTTTTGATGAAGCGTTTTCGTTATATGATGAAACTTTCATATTACGAAATTATGAAATTTTTCGTTAAACCAATTAAAACTTTCGTTAAACCAACGAAAATGCAGCTAACGTTAGCAATTTCATATTTTTACGAAAAATATTATTTTCAGTGTAGATACTGCAGAATGTCATTAATTTGAATTTATGATTTATTTTTGTATTTAGACTTCAGACTGTCCATCCAACCAAACTTCCTTTTCGTTATTCATGTAAGCTCCCTTGGTATAAATTTAATCTTCAAAGGATCAATCTAACTCAGAAAAGTCCAAAATAATTTCTTGGAACAAAAAGTCAATGGATAGATGGAAAAGGTTATTCTTACTTGGCATTCTTTTTGTATTTCCAAATCACCTACCAAGAACTCTAACTTTAAATATACTAAATAACTTTCTGGCAATAAAATGTTTTGTCAAAGCTTTTCATATATTTATAAACATAAATTTGATCGTTGTTGCCCTGAAAAAGCTTCGGAAACATGAATTTTCAGCTCCTCAAACAATAGCTATGGGGTTAGTATTATAAATACAAAGGAAGGTATAAAGTTTGGCCCTTAGTGTTCATTCGCAAATTGTTGCCACACTATAACTTCTCTAACGGCATGCAGCGACCGTCCAGTGAGCAGAGTTGGGGTTTGGGGTTAGCTTTTTGTTTAAACTACAACTACAACCGCACCCAAACCAAAACCAGAACCCGAAGTCAAAATTAATGTCCGTCCATTAAATTACAGAATTGTATATAAGTACATTTATAGAACGTAGGTATAGTGAGCTTCCTTTTGCGGGCTGCTTGCAAAATGAAGGAATAAAGTAAGGACCTATCCGGGTTGAGCCTTTTAGGACGGTGTAAAATAGCATTTAATCTTACGGACGACCGACTGACGCAACTACCGACGACGCACGAGACGACGACAACGTGACGACACGACGACACGACCACTGTTAAGCACCCGTTAGCATTTTTCCAGAAATTATTATCACAACTCACAAACAAAATTTTAATTGTAAACGAAGCGAATTTAGGTGTGTTTTTTAAACTCTACCCAGATTGTTCTCATTTTATAGTTCTTTGTCCCATTGAAAGTTGTTTTTTAAAACGTTTATAAAACTGGGGTTTACTTAGCCTGGGGGCGGGTTTCTTGTTTTATTTTTTTGTTATGGGGACACGACAGGTCATACTTTATAAATAACATAATAATATGATTTTATATGCGGTGTTTTATTATATAGTTAGGTGCTTTTACCTATTTTTGTTGTTGTTGTTGTATCTCATTCAAATAAGTTCGTGTGTATGAAATAAAATAATGTACACTTGTAAAGTGCCCATAGCTTTATTGTAACGTCATTGCTGAGAGCAATGCTACTCATTAAAGTCCTTTTAGGTTGCTGCAGTCATTTATTTTATTAAAACTGTCCTTGAATATATATTTTTATAAATGTAGCAAAATTATATTGGGGTGGTCTGATCTTTAATAAAATATTTTAAAATCTCATATTTATGACATCTTAAGCCTCTATTTATTAAGGGTTACCTTGCATAAAACGAAATCAAATTGTTTTTGCAATTTTTTAAATAGTTAAGAGTTTAAAATTGGTATACCATCATTTTTGGTTACTCTTGCCTCTGTTAAATCCAGCTGACTACACTGTATTAATGATTGTTTACTTTCCATAGAAAATTATTGTAATCCGTCTGATGTGTCGAATTGAAAATTTTGACGTTTCTCGACGTTTCAAGGTCCCAAGAATCTTAATAAAAGATTACATACACCCTATCAGTTCGGACACAGCCGAACAGAAAGAGCTCTGCTCCGCCTCGTGCCATGACGACGTCCCGATTGTACAGGAGTCGCCTATCCACGGTTCGTCGTCTGACGTGGTAGGTTAACGGAACTGCCAATCTATTCTGTATCAGACCGCATTTATCTAAAAAGAGGAATGCCTCTGGTGGAATGAACCCGCTCAAGCGTGCACTTTCAAAATACTCGTCGTTCGGATAGAACGCCCCGAAAATTAAATTTTTGGTCGAAGACATAGCTCTTGCAATGTGACCTCGAACGAGTTTTATCACCTTATTGTCAATTCTGTTGATTCGAGCCCCGTTGTATAGGACCTCGTTGGAATAGTAATGCACATAAGAAGATTCGGCTGTTCGATATAAGCCGGTACAGTGTTGTAAACACTGCCGCTCGACCACCCGAAAATTCTCCATGTGGGCAGGCCAACGCTGAAACATTCAGGACAACCATACACGATCATTGGCCGTATGATGGCCATGTAGCAAATTACCTTCACTCTGGGGTCAAGCCGAATGCTGTAAAACAGCCGTTTCGTCAGAGCGAAGGCTCCTCAGGCCCTGGTCAGAGCAGCATTTATATGTCTGTCGAAATTATAAATACTGATCTAACCAGATACCTTGGTACTTCACTACACTTTTGCTCGCTAATGGCTGCCCGTGAAGATCAACGATGACCATCTTGCGCCAATTCTTGCACGTATCCCTCGTGGCCCTAGCCAACGGAGTCCGGAACAGAATTGTCTCTGACTTCTGGACATTTATTTTCAGTTTCCAGTCGTCTCAATATCGCTGAATCTTGTCGAAATCACGCTGCAGGATAATTCTAATAACCTCAACTTTTCGGGCCGTTCTGTACGCAATTAGATCGTCGGCGTACGCAATTGCCTTTGTAAGACTACCTATCAGATCGCTGGTGTAAATGCTGAAGAGAATCGGCGAATTCACCGCTTCCTGTTGAAGACCATTTTTAATTGAGAATTTTGTGGTAGTTTTGATTTATTCCATTGGATATCAGAAACGAGTTTAGACGCAGCATGAATTGTGCCATGACCTGCCTTGAACCCGAACTGTTTATCCGGAATTATTTTGTTGTCCGCAGCCCACTGAGTCAGAGCCCTATTAATGATCTTTTCGAAAACTTTGGTGATGCTCGGAAGAAGACTTATCGAACGAAGATTTGACGGGTTGGAGTTGTCCTTTGAATAATTCTTTTCTTTTTCGTTTGAGAGTTTAATGACAAACATGCCCTTAGTGGCCGACTTACATACCTGTTTTATGTCATCCAGGTGAACTCTATGGGTCCTTATTTGTGGTATTTTGTTTCTTTCTTGGCCTGTGGTTGTTTCTGGTGTTGCTGCATTGTACTGTACCATTCCTGGCGAGTTCATCTGCCTGACAGTTACCTGGAATGTCTCTATGGCCCGGAACCCAGAAAAGGTAAACATAAAACTGTTGTTTTGACTGTGATAGAGTTTATAGAGACAAAGTCCAGAGATTTGATAGCGGCCTCACTATCTGAGAAAAAATCGTCTTCCATCTCCCAGTTTCTGTCAAATTGCAGTTAGGGGATAGTGTAGCCTGAGTGTTTGGAATTGATTCTAACGGATTGGACAAATATGTTGATAATCAACTACGACGAAGCTTTGAGGCCAATAGCAAAGCTGGCAGCTATTTGTTTGCTAAACATATAAAGAGGTGTTAGATAGAGTAAGGTGTCCAGTGCCGTAGATGGTGTTGCACTAATATTCTTTTGCCAAAATGACCAAATGATTATGTTTTATATATTATCTATGCTAAGTGAACACTGAACTAAAAATGAAATTCACAAATAAAGTGAGTGAAATGACGTTTTTAAAAAGTGTCAGTCAGACATTTTACACTTGGCAAGGTAAAGTTGATAGTGCACGATGGCAACAAAAATTTGGTTACCAACTTTTATTAGGTTTTTATTTTTTGTAAAAAAAAACTGTCAATTCGACTTTTCTCAACATTTTTTTTAGAATATTGAAAACAATATTTCTTATAAGATAAAATAAGTTTAAAGCCTAAATTTCAAGTTTTTGAAAAGATATTTGAATCGATATTCAATTTTTATCAACTCAAAGTTGGTAATGTTTTTTTCAGATTTTTATTTTTTCTAAAAAATACTGGCAGTTCAGTTTTTCTCAAAATTTTATCAGATGTCAAAAACATTATTCTTCGTTGCACAAAATTGTTTTGGAGATGAAATCATATTTTAGTGGTAACATTTTGGAGATGACAAATTTGTTTTTTTTTCAGTTTTTTTGATTTACAAAAAAACCCTAGCGTTTTTGGTTCGTAAGATATTTAGGGTTAACCAAAATTTTCAAACTGCTATGGCAAAAAACCACCCACTAAATTTCCTTGAGAGCCCTTTCTGCATCTTTCTGCCTTATTATCTGTATAAGGAAATTTATTTAAAATTGATATCCCTTCTTGTTTTTGAGCTATGGACGACGAAAAAAACGTCGCGAACGTACGTACACACGCACGCACAGACATCTTACTAAAAATCTTTTATTTTGACTCTATAGGGACCTTGAAACGTTGAGAAATAACAAATTTTCAATTCAGGGTAAATTATTGTAATATTCGTGTGCTTAGAGCGAATTTTCTTTCTGTGTACTCCCATACTGCTTTAAACAGGCCAACAGGCACTAAGTGAAACCGAAGTGGGTGAGGATTCTGATCCCACTGAATCCTTTACTCAAGGGTCTAACTTGGTACCATTATTCTTTTCCCACCATGGTCTCGCCATATACATTAGGAATGACCACAATATGGTCTTTGCACCAATTCTTTTTTCAACTTTATGTGGTTTAAATTTTCCGTGAATTAGCAAATCATTCACTTTTGCTTCCTTGATCGAAGCCCCAATCTAGACAGAGTGTCAACTTCTCGTGAATTTGATGCTTTGTCGGATTCCATCCAAAGAATTGTTTCGTCCTATCCTCGCACTGAAATCGTTGTTACGGTCGATTTCAATGTAGATAATTCTTCATGGCTTCAACATTCGGGCCAGACACCACCATATAGAATGTTTGCTGAGATCTTCGCTGAGTTAAACCACCTAACTCAGCTGGTCAACGAGCCCACTCGAATATCGAACGTGGTAGGTCGAGCAGAAAACACTCTTGACTTATTTCTTACCTTTGACTCCGGTAAGTATACTATTAGAATTCTATCTCCTCTAGGCACATCTGGCCATTGTGTCATATCAGCAAATTTCTCGTGTAAAAACTCTCCAGTTAAAGAAAGAGCTCCTAAAAGAACCGTTTGGCAATACAAAAAAGCCAACTGGGACGGTCTCAATAATTACTTCAGGATCTTTAACAGGTCACTATGCATCCTCGATAGTGACGTTGACGCCAGCGCTGATATGATCACAAGATTAATTCTCCTGGGAATGAGAAATTTTATCCCGAATAGGGTTAAAAGCATCAGACCTGAGGAAAACGAATGGTTCGATGCGAGCTGTAAAGAGGTTATTAGGATCAAGAAGGTAAGTTTCCGTTGTTTTAAAGCCAATCCAAGTGAGGAAAACCGGAATAACTCCAAGGAAGCCAGGAAGGCCTGCACACCCATATTCGACGGACCAAATTTTTACATGACCAACAATTACGGCAAAAAATACTACAATGTCCGAAGTGCAGTAAAAAATGTTGGTCATTTTTAAAAAATATGAGGAATTCTTCCTTTTCCTCGGTTCCTACGTTCGTTGTGAATGACACTCTAATTGTTAGCTTTTTAGAGAAAGCAAACATCTTTGATAGGCAGTTTGCACGAATTCAACGCTGCCAGTGAGTGTTATGACTCCGCCTGTACTTGAGCGAGTTATTGATTCTACGGGGCACATTTTTTTTCGCACGCGTACTGTAGCAAGAGTCCTAAAAGATCTTAAAATACATACATCCGCTGGTATTCAAGCTATTGTTCAACGCTGGCAAAACCACTGCGTAAGCTTTTTCATCTGTCCTACTCTTTAGGTCTCGTTCCGAAAGGATGGAAAATTGCATTTGTCCAGCCCATTTCCAAAAAAAGCGAATCTTCCTCACCCTCTAACTACCGACAGATTACACTTTCGTCCCTTCTTTCCAAGGTCATGGAAATGCTGATTAATTATCAGCTCAAGAAATATCTTGAAGATCGAAAGCTTCTTAATGACCGTCAGTACGGCTTTTAAAGCAATAGGGCCACTGGTGATCTCATGGTTCATCTCACCGATAAGTGGAGCAAATCTTTACATCGTTTTGGAGAAACTAAGATTATTGCACTTGATATTTCAAAAGCATTTGATAGTGTTTGGCATCAGGCTCTCCTATCGAAAATGCGTGCTTTCGTCTTTCATGAGCCCTCCTTCATTGGATTAGTAATTACCTTTCGAATAGTTCAATACACGTTGTATTAGATGGATTCAAGTTCGAAAACCACAAAATAAATGCTGGTGTGCCTAAGGGCTCTGTTCTATCGCCAACACTCTTCTTCATTTTTATAAATGATCTCTTGTCTGCAACTTCTAATCCAATACATTGTTTCGCTGACGATAGTACTCTTAGCTTTTCATATCCGTTTTCAGACTCACGTCCCTCTTCTTCGGATGTGGAACTGCAACGACAGAATATGATAAGCTCATTAAATTCTGACCTAAAAAGCATTGTACATTGTACAATGGGGAATAAGAAACCGCGTGGTATTTAATGCTTGTATCGTTAAAGCGAAATATACCCCCCTTGCCATTATCCATTAATAGCACTTGCATCGAGGAGACTGAACATCTCGATATTCTCTCACCAACCACCTTTTGTGGAACGATCACATACCTGATCCTGATGTCGCCAAAAATGCTGCAAGATGTTTGGGTTTTCTAAGGCAATGCAAAAAGTTTTTCTCCCCCTCTGATATGGCTGTTATCTATGATTTATATACTTCCTAAGCTTGAGTATAACTCCCATATCTGGGGTGGATCTCCTGCAACTTACTTAAGCCTCTTGGATAGTATTGAACGTAGAGCATTTAGATTGATTGGTGATATTACCATCATGATGATTATTATTAGAATGTCAAAGTTTGCTTCGAATCAAATCGAACTTTCGAATCCTTAGAAAGTAAAAATACGTATCGTACGAATTCGAATAACTTTCGATCGAGAGAGAATGTCAAAATAAGGCTGATTATAAAAAAAGAGTGACATTAAGGCCCACCTATGTCCTAATTCGCCTAGTCTTATTTTTCATTTCGCCGCGCTTTCAGCCTATGTGGAGTGGCGGATTTTCATTACCTCATCAACGGCCTGTCATAATTGGCTTTGTTCAGAGCAACTTGTGATAAGATTCTTGAGGTTCATTGGGATCCTTAATCAAATTTTACTTTAAATATGAAATTTAAAAAAATTGAAACATATTTCGAAAATAAAATTAGGTTTCTGATAAGAAAATCGTTGGGCATTAGCCTTCTATTTTCGAAATCACGGCCTGGTGTAAACGAGTTAAAACCGTCCGTCTTATCTCTTTCCAAACGTCCCTCTATTGTGACCTAAAACTAAACATTTTTTATGTCTTCACGAAAATGACAAAGAGAACCATGGTCAGAAGGACTATGGCCGTCCCGATCTCTCTCATTATCGTGTAGAAAAATTGTGACATTTGTCAAAAAATTACAAAAATTTCCGGACTATATTTCTAAAACTATATTTTTGTTAATGCGTCCTGTTTTAGTTGCGCTGTTTTTCTTTGAAAACTCTGAAAATACCACGACTCTGTCTGGAATTTAATTAAATAATCAGATTTAACTTTTAAGCTAAAAAAGTTTGTTACGTTTTATGGTTTGGAAAACTGATGTTGACGAGTCAGTAATTGGACTTAAATCCATATTTTTATTTCTGTCTTGTTTTTCCTTTTAGAAACAGTCCCAGTTGTCATGTATTTAAATTAAAATTTTCTATTACCTGAAACACCCGAAAACCCATAAACTTCTCTAAAATATAAACAGACCGAAAAACAAACAAAAATATCACAGTAACTGCCGGAACCGGAAGGCTGTTGGAATTAACTGATATGTGGTGCGCCCATAGTTTTGTTTGTGTTTAAATTTAACAAAATATTATATTGATTCTTGACAGTTTGACAATTTTATCAATTTGCAAGACCCAAAAAATCTTACTTCTTGTCTATCAAAAAGTACATGACCCGCCGACATTTTAACATGATCGCTTTCAACTTCAATCGATTGTAAATAAACAGATAAAAATGTCAAATTTATCACTCAATATCCAACGAGCGACGACGACTACAATGTAACTTTATTTTTATAAGGAAAGACGGAGAAAACAACAGAAACAGAGTTTGAGTTGAATGAAATAGAAATTGGCACAAATTGAAAGACTGGCAAAAATGGCAAAAGATACAAAAACCGAGGCAACATAAAAAAATATAAAAACCTATAAAACAATATACGAGATAAGCTTTTGTTCGGGAGCGCAAATCCTTTCCTTAAACACACCACTTGCCATAAATAAAGTGGCGCCAAACGTACACTAGACGGTATACATTTATGGGTGATGATAGTGGGTGCTGTGCTGTACTGAAATGAATGGTGGACGGATGGTTGGTAAGGCTTGAGGGTGGTTTTGATGGTTGGTTATGGTTAAGGATGGTTGGTAATTCATGAGCCTTATATCTTTTTCTTGAGTTTATCACTCTCATTCGCACGTCTATCGCGCCTAACTGACTGTAAAAATATGTTTTCTTTTCTTAGCAAAAACGTTACCGTCTTTCTCGTCATCGTCCGCACTCGTTGTTGCCCTTGCCTCTGCTGTGATGGGGTTGGGCTGGTGTTTGTCGGTCGGTCGGTTGGTTGGTCGGTAAGGTGGTGCAAAGATTTTTAAGGGATAGTTAGACTCGCGTCAGTTGCCTTCCAGTGCAAAAGTACTTTTCACCCCAACCGAATTAATTGCTTTTGGGTAGAATTTATGATCCGAAATTGCAGCAGGAGTCGCATTGCTTCGCCAAACCAAACCAAACGATTCCATGCGATGGCAATGGTATTATGCAGCAAGAATATGCAGTGGTGGCATCAGATAGAGTTATAGGTTGGTTGGAGTTGGGAAGGAGTGAAGTGCATGGGAAGTGGATACAAGAATAGTGCCCTTGTGATGATGAACCTATTCGGTGCATGCTCCTTAGTCTCGGTCGAACAAGCTATGAGGGAATAATTTTTCATTTGTTTCCTTGAAA
Source organism: Eupeodes corollae (assembly GCF_945859685.1). NCBI lineage: Eukaryota > Metazoa > Arthropoda > Insecta > Diptera > Syrphidae > Eupeodes > Eupeodes corollae. Next base: position 150,458,672 of record NC_079147.1, read on the forward strand.
GGCCATATTTTAGATAAAGAGTTGAAGTGAAAGGGTATGGGTTTGAGTATTTGAGTGGGTGCATTAGATGATGTGATGGTTCCTACATAGCTCTTGAGCTCCTTCTCAAAAGTCTGTTCAAAAATTTCAACTGCAAAACATTGCAAGACAGACAGTGAGGATAAAAGAATCAATTTTAAGAAAGGAAGGAACAAGGAAGGAAGGAAGAAGTTTCAGTGCGATGGCAGTTGGTTAAATTATGGCACGTAAAATTGTTTGGAACCATCAAAGGCCAGGGATAAAATTCAATATTACGTGAAGTCAGGTTATACCTTCGTCTACGTTGGTGTTGGCGTTTGTTGGCTATTCGTATATTGTAAACGAGTACAGCGTGCTGAAGATATTCCTTGGCAATATTTCACATTTAAGTGGTAGAGAGGGGATGTTTTTTGGTAGTTTTGCTTTAATTTAGGTTCATTGTGCTTTGATTTGGAGGTAGGTACTCATCTAGTAAATTTCAAGTTGCTCTTCAATCAACAACAATGTAGATAGTACTGCTATTGGTTTTGACTACTATTATTATCAAAGTTTATACCTTTGTTCGTAAATAAGCTTGGTACCTATGAAGTCAATGTTTGATTCAAAATTTTATCTAACCTTAAAAGTAATACGTTGGCGTTGAGTGGGGTGAAATTAGTTAAGGTAGGTATAGAAGCTGCATTAGGAAAATGTTCCACAGATACTTTTCAGTCTAAATATTACAGAGAGCAGTGAGGAATAGCACATAAAAGTAGAAGTAGGATTTTCTTAGAACTTGATTATTTATTCACTTTTCAAAAGGTTTACAGCAACAAGTGTATAGATTGATAGCCCTTTGTTCATTTTGTCTATATGTCATTTGTAGACAGTGTCTTTAACCGCTGGGGGCAAACTTCCGAACAATACTCACAGCGTTCCGTCTTTTTCTGCGTCGTATGGCCTTGTCGCTAAGAATTTTAGTCTTGCAGTGCTTTGCCTTACTCTCCAAAGCTGTCATGACGCTGTCCTGTGTATCAGGTGTACGGTCTCCAGGTTGAGATGAGATGGATAGGTGCAACCATCCTCATTTTCTGGGAAGTAAGCGATAGAAGACCCCCTTAAATTATGCCAGCTGCTAAGCTGGTTGGTCCTTTGATGTGTTCCCTAGGAATGTGCTTTGTAGTGCCAGCATAATCCCTTTCCATCTTATCCCTTGTCGTCACCGCATGCAATATGGTGCGGTATGCCCCAAGATTTGTAAATTGGCTAATTGCTGTGCATCATAAGAATTCCATGCAGGCCTGGCGCTTGTCTTTTAGTGTTGACGCTATGTCCCAAATAAAATATGTTTAATTGCGCCAACTATAGAGGCATCAGTCTCCTTAACATTGCATATAAGATCCTCTCTGCCCTATTATGTGACCGTCTGAAACCTTTCGTCAACAACCTGATAGGTCCTTATCAGTGTGGCTTCCGACCAGGAGTGTCCACTATCGACTAATTATTCACACTTCGGCAGATCTTGGACAAACCCACCATCTCTTTATCGATTTTAGAGCCGCGTATGGCAGCATCCATAGGGAAGAGCTCTACCGAGCAATGTCTAGTTTTGGCATCCCTGTCAAACTTATCCGTTTGTGCAGAATTATGATGGAGAATACACGCTGCTCTATCAAGGTTGGAAAAGATCTCACCGATGGATTTGATGCCAAAAAAGGTTTTAGACAAAGCGATGCACTGTCATGTGACTTCTTCAACATCGTTCTGGAAAGAATTGTGCAAAATTCGACCGTCAACACTAGAGGCACAATCTTCCAAATGGCCATCCAATTTCTCGGATACGCAGATGATATTGACATAATTCGAAGATCAAAGCGTGAAGTCAGTGGAGCGTTTTTGAGCAAAGCGACGGAAGTTAAGAGGATAGGTTTAGTGGTCAATGAGGCAAGACCAAGTATATGCTGTCATCAAAAAAGGACATTGAACAACGACGTATTGGACAAAACGTCACCATGGACAGCTTTAATTTCGAGGTAGTTAAGGACTTTGTCTACCTAGGCACCGCTATTGGCACAGACAACGACACCAGCGCTAAAATCAAACGGAGAATAACTCTTGCAAATGGCTGCTTCTTTGGACTTAGAAGGCAATTGAGAAGTAAAGTCCTCTCTCGAGCATCTAAAATCGCTATCTAAAAGACACTCATCATCTCGGTCCTCGATTATGGTGCTGAGGCCTGGACCCTGTCAAAGAAAGATGAGAGCGTCTTAGGATGCTTCCAGAGAAAAATTCTTTGGGTAAATTATAGCCCGATCAGAAGGTGTACAAAACTTCTTGCATCGTTCGAGAAAAACCTAAACACATATCAGCATTTTTGGCGATTTCGAACAACACAAGTCTTTTGTAATACACACACCTAGCACCTTAGCGGTTCAGTCTCTTCAATGCAAGCCACACAGATAGATAGCGGCATTGGGGAAGGGAAGCCAGCATTGAGTTTTCGAAGCATTAAATTCTACATGGTTTTTGATTCCCCTTTGGACAATACTGTCAAGATCGGAATTTAATGATCTTATCATACGCTGACGTTGGTAGTCCACATCCGAAGAACAAGGATGAGAATTTTAAAACGAATATGAAAAGCTGAGTGTGCTATCATCAGCGAAACAATAAAGTAGGTTATTAGATTAAGACAAAAGATCATTTACAAAAATAAAAAAGAGTGTCGGAGACAAAACGGAGCCTTGGAGCACACCAGCATTTACTTTTTAGATATCAGATTTGAACCTGTCAATAATTCTTATATTTGACGATCCAAAAGATGAGTTCTAATCCATAAAATAACGGGATAATCAATACGAAATGCGTGCGTTATCGATAGTAGAGCTTGGCGTCAAACTCTATCAAAGCCTTTGAAATCTCAAGTGCAATAATCTTAATTTCTCCAAAACGATGTAAAGATTTATGGGCGAAAGATTCGCCTTTTTTAGGGACAGGTTGGACAAATGCTGTTTTTCATCCAATCGGAAAAAGACTTGTAGAATAGGACAGGTTAAAAAGTTTCACAGTGGTTTTGCCAGCGTTAAAGAACATCTTATCAGAACAATAGCAGGGATACTGTCCCGGCCAGTAGATTTGTGAACATCAAGATCTTTAAGAACTCTAGTAACTTTTAGATCTCATCGGCAGTATCGATTTAACAACAAACGATGCTGCTAGCAAATTACTTACTTACTTACTTAGGTCCTCAGACCTGTAAAGTCCGTTGGGAACCCCTTAAAGGGCTACTACTCCTACGCGCCATCGTGTACAGTTTTCGGAGATGTGTTTCAGCTCCCTCCAACTCTTGCTTAGTTACGCTGAGTCCGCCTCGGTTATCCAGCTCTTCTTCCTTCTTGTGTTATCGGATTCGTTACCTTTTCAAAGCGTATTGCCACTTACGTCTTCGTGTTATAGATTCTATAGGTTCCTGACCTGTCCTTCTATAAAGGACCTCATTTGAAATACGTTTTGGCCAGAAAATCCATAGGATGTTACAAATACATCTATTTACAAAGTTGTTAGCTTTCTTGTTATGGCACAGATTCGACATTTCTGCGAAACAGTCGTCGCTTTGTTTTTAAGCTGATAAAGTTATTCGTCCAAATTTTGTACAACATACCGAACACCGCTTTTGCTTTTCCGATTCGGCAAATGACGTCTGGTTTGGTTCCACCTTCGATGGAAAGGATGCTTTCAAGGTATTGAAAGCTCTCCCCTTTTTTCCACCGGTTGCAAGAAAATATTTATTTGAGAGGATGGTCGGCTTCCGAGGCTGATAATTTTTGTTTTGCCGGAATTAACTTTCAGCCCCTCAACTTCTGCTTCTCTCTCCACACTTGTTGTCGCCTAGTAAGATATATGTAAACAGTAACTTTGATCTTCTGGTGTAGAGGTTTCAGTTCATGTTGTTGCAATGTTTCAGTGTGTAAGGCTTTGACAAAGGTCAGTCGATTTGGAGAACTTGAAAAGTAATTGACTCGCTAGTGCTAATTGCCTCCTTTCTTTGGTAACCGAATATGATTAGTCTTCATACTTGTAGCATTTATTTTATGATTGATCCAACTTCTGTGGCCTTATAGAAATTGCTTTTTTAGTGACCTTGTGTCTTAAAATTAAAGTTATGCTTTTCTTTTAAATCCGTAGAACAGAACAGGGGCAAGTTTTGATCCCTGATTACACAATGTGTGCTACTTTTTTTCAATCCATGCACTTCCATGAAATTTAAGTTCCAAATTTTGTTCTGCCCAAATAAGTTTCCATTTTGCGTATTCATTTTGGAATCCCTTATTTCTACTTCTAACGTCTTTTAAGCGTTAATTTTTTTAATGTAAAAACTACTCTAGTTCAAAATTAGTAATGCCCTATAAGCTCTTCCCATACAAATTTAACTACTTCTCCCCATTTAGTTTGTTTTTGTTAGTTAATTTTAATCACTGAGGAATGAATAAAAGCAACAAACAAAACAATACTTTACGCTAATTCTTAGGAGGTATTTATAGCTGACAACCTGAGAAGAATCTTAAGTGTTTTTCAGAAAAAATAAAAATATTCATGGAGCAGAAAAAGTTGGTCTTATACAAAAATAGACGAAAGATGCGCAGCTTCCGCAACTTACTTCCACCTTTTCCAGAATTCAAATGTTGCATTAGCATTACCGCAAAGCACCACTCTAGTATAAAAAGTAAGAATATATTTATGTCTTCGGTTCATACTAATTTTGTTTGTTTTCTTTTGATTAAACAAGGAACCCAACCAAACCATCAAAACTCCTCCATGCGTGCCATGAAATTGCATTAAATTTAGCTGCATTTTGAAATACCAAGACTCTCGGTGCTTCCACTGAACCAAACCCGCCAAAGCAGTTCCTCAGGAGGGTGGAAGGACTGACAACAGAAAATCATAATTTCACAAAAACGTTACGAGTCACACCCAAGTGGACCCAGGCATTCCTCCAATATCCAGTCTCAGTCTTCCTCCTGCACTGCAGTAGATGGCGTGTAAATGAAATTGCATTTTTCTGCTAAATGTCTTGAGCTCGACACGGTCCGTCGTTGTTGGCGAGGGTTGGGTAGGTGCAGCGCGGGGGCGTTGATTGTTTGATAGGAGGTATAGCAAGTATAGTATTGTAGTGGTGATTGTGTTCTTTTTACAATACATTAAATCGAATTTACATAAAGCTCAGCAAAATAATGCATTTTCAACCTCATGGATTCAACGTGAAAAAATATAACTTAGGTAGGTAGGTACCTACGACTTTTTACTGAAACTCAAAACGGGAAAATGTGCTTGAACCCGTGTCGTTTTGTTTGTGTTGGCCGACCTTTTAGAAGAAATATAAAAAATCCTGAGACTGAAGACAACACTTCACACGATAAGACTCTAGAAGCAATTACAGCCATTTCCTGGGAGTTGTGTGCTTACGGGCAAGAGTAAATCGTTGAAGCTTAGATAACAACAAGGTAAACATGACTATACTTCATCATACCCTATAACTATTACCTATCCAACCAAAGCCTTCTTCATGTTCCTTTATTGTGGAACTATCACAGAACAGAGTCATATATAGGCAGGTATACAAATGGTGCGGGAAAGCACTGCTCTTTGGTATATTTATCTATTTGTGTTCATGAAGAAATTTCTTATACATACCTGCATGAATTTGTACCCGTACATAATATTAGATATAGCCGAAGCAATGCTACACCCTTCCTTGTTTTATTATAAAGATCCAGAAATATATACTATCTATAGATATACCTAGCATAAAATCTTCCTAAAGGACTAACGAGCCGAAATTGAAATGCATGCAGCAAAGAGCTACATCCTTTTGCAGAAGTACCTATACCTACACAAACGACATATATGAACTACTATAGTGGAACTGCAATGGCAATTGACTGTTCCTCTGACTGTGCGCTTTTCGAGTCTGGATGGTGGTTATGACAATAATAAAAATGACGCTAAGGATGATGAGCATTCCTTTGAAGATAGTGGTAGTTGTCTAGATTACATGGCCGGTCATCTTTTGTGATTTCGTGGGGCGCGTTTAAATTGTTCATTTGTAATTCTGTTTTAAGATGGAAATATATGGAGGTTAGTTTTGAGATTACTAATGAAGCCTCTTTAAGACTTCATTAGATATTGGGTAGGTATGCATGAAATTTTTTTTTTTGACAGGAGGAAATCTTCAAAAGACTCTTGGCAGTATTCGACACCAGGTAGTGTGTGACTCTTAACCACCTCTTCATCAGGACCAATCTTGAAGGATCGACTTTCGATTTTTCTTTCTTAACTTTGTACAATCACTTTGGGAGAAGTTTAAAATTTTAATACTTTGCCATGTTTTTTTTAGCTCATTAAGCTCATGAGGCTTGGTTCTTCTTAATCTCCGAACATGGTTTCTTATATTCGAGACGGACTCCATTTCAGAATTAGTATGACTTTGCAGTCTCTGGTTGTGCGATACAGCGTATTTTTTAATAACTTCTGTTACCATTTCTATTTGTAAGTCACGATGTAGATCGGTATTTCTTATGTTCCCAGATGCATTAACTATTTCAGGAAAGGACTTTCTTTTGGAATTTTGGGATGATTTTGGCATTGGTTTTCTTTGTACAGGCCCACAATTGGATTCCATAGGTCCAAACTGGCTTTAGTACTTGATTATACACCATTATTTTGTTTTGGATTGAGAAATCAGAGTTGTTACCAAGTAATTAGTACATTTTTCTATATTTCAAGCTTAGTTCTCCTCTTTTCTTTTTAATGTGCTCTTTCCACTTAAGCTTTGCATCCAAAGTCATTATAAGGTATTTGGCCGTATTGGCGTAAGGTACAGCTTGATTATTAATGATTATTGGAATATTGTTTATCTGTGAAGTTTTTGTTTCATTGAGTTTGATACGCCATTTTTCGGTCCAAGCTCTCACTGTGTCGACGGCATTTTGTAGTTTTACTGCTGCCTTAGAGACACATTTGTCGGGTACCAAAATTGCGGTATCATCTGCAAAAGTAGCCATTATGGTGTGATTAGGTACCAACTGGAATATCCCTTGTGTATAGTAAATACAGGGTAGGAACTAGGACACTTCCTTGTGGTACGCCGGCTTCTATTTTCTTCAATTCCGAGTATTCTCGGTACTTACTCTAAACAATCGGTCTGAAATGTACGATTTTAATATTTCAAAGTACTGCCTGGCACGATCCCTTTGCAGTTTGTACTCAAGTCCCTCATGCCAAACCTTGTCAAAAGCTTGAGCAACATCTAAGAAAATAGCTGAACATACTATTTTTTCTTCTAATGCTTTTTCTATTACATCCGATATTCTTTCAACTTGGTCTATTGTGGAATGTTTATTTCTAAGGCCAAATTGATGGTTTGGGATTAACCTTCTTTCTTCTATGATTTTGCTAAGTCTCTTCAGAAGCAGTTTTTCAAAAACTTTTGCCATAATTGATATAAGCGATATTGGTCTGTAAGCCGTCACTTCTGTAGGTGGTTTACGTTGCTTTGGTATGACAATTACTTCTGCAATTTTCCAACGGTTCGGGAAATACCGGTGCTTAAGGCATGCATCAATTATACATTGGTGTTTTATGGAGGCTTTCAATGGCATTTTTTCATAACCTGAGCAGTAATTAGATCGTAACCTGGTGATTTTTTATTTGGTAGTTGATGTAATCACATACTTTTTATTTCTTTAAGTCTTACAAATATTATTTCACTTTCATCTATCTTACCAACAAACTGTAAGCTATTTTCAGCAGCGTTTGATAAATATGGCTTACAAACATTCGCAAGATGTTCAGCGAAAAGGTTAGGTTTTTCTTTCGGGTTACCGATCCATTTCCCATCTTGAGATTTCAAGGGTGAGTTTTGTAACTGCGGTCTTTCCATGGCGAAAAATCCGTTGAAGCATCAGGCGTTAAATTCTTTAGGAATGTACTGAGTAAATCATTTTTGAATTTATAAATTTGTTTTTTAAGATTGTTGTTTATATGGTTAAACGTTGTTTTATCATCTAGTATTTTGCCATTTTCTTCGAGCTCTTCTTTTCTCTATTATCAACTCTCTTATCTCTGAAGGATATTTTATTTCATTTTGTCTTCTATTAGAAAATGTTGGAGTACTTTCTTCAGTGGCCTATTGCACATCAGCAATACATTGTTCCTCTTCATGGTCAATTTGCTCGATTGTATTCATGGGAGATCTTAAATTTATAAAACTTAAAAGCCTTTCTCTAAAATCATCCAGTTTGTTTTCTTATTTACAAGCTTTGGATTACTTTTTTCTAGTACTTCCGATTCACTTAGTGATAGAATCACTGGAGTATGATCTGATTACAAGTCATAATTACCTTCGACACTAATGTGATTTTGTTTGATTCCTTTAGCTACGAAAAAGTCAATAAGGTCTGGTATTTTGATAGTATCGGAAGGCCAGTAAGTTGGCGACCTGGAGGAATAGAATTCGCTATTGTATTTACGCCCTGCTTGGAAAAGTCTTTTGCCTTTTGTTGATAAAAGTCTTGAACCCCAATGGGAGTGTTTCGCATTGAAGTCTCCACCAACAAGAACGTTATGCCCAAGAAGATTAAATAGTTCTGTATAGGCATCTTCTGTCGGGGACCGCCTTGGTGGGCAGTATATAGCTGCTATCTTAAACTCTTTCTTTTTCATACCAATACTAATAGTTTTTACTTGCATATTTTCACTAGTAAACTTGGCTACTTTATAATGTTTTAAGCTTTCTTTTATAAGAATCGCCGATCCATCTCTTGCCTTGTCAGCTGGATGTGGAGTGTGGTAACATGAATAGTTTTCTATTACATCATCTAGACTTTGCCCATTGGAGAAATGAGTTCCGGACACCAGGCAAATATCGATATGTTCTAGAAAAGATATTTGAGTCGAAAATCAATTTTTACCAACATTTATTAATTTTTTTGGTTAGGTTTTTATTTTTTGTAAGGAAACTGTTAATTGGATTTTTCTCAAAATTTTACCGAATGTTGAAAACAATATTTCTTATAAGATAAAATAATTTCGAAGAAAAAAAAATATTTGAGTCGAAAAACTATTTTTATCAACTTTGTGTAATGTTCTTTTAGGTTTTTTTGTTTTTTTATTAGAAAACTGTCAATTTGACTTTTCTTAAAATTTTACCAGATGTTAAAACGTTATTTCTTGTTGCACAAAATTGTTTTGGAGATGAAATTATTTTTTATTCGTAAAATTTTCCAGGTGACATTTTTTTTCAGGTTTTTTGATTCACAAAAAACCGTAATTGAATTTATTTAAAAAAAAAAACATATTGGTTTGGTATCACGTTACAATATAATATAAAATTTAATTTAAGTCTCTTGCGTCATTGGTTCGTAAGTTATTTAACCAAAATTTTCACATTTTTTTTCTTGAGCTATGGACGCCGAAAAAAACGTCGCGAACGACCGGAAGTTCGAACGTTGGGAACTTAAGAACAGACACAATTCCTAACGCAAACCGGCTTTAAACCTTAATTTATAAGTTTCAACTTCATCGACCCAAAGGTTTGGGTTGTAGGGGCAGACAGACAGAGAGACGAAAGGAATTGGCGGACCGACTTGTTCGATTTCTCTACTATCGTACATGACACGATTTAAATCTCGATTTCGAAATAATTTACGAAAATGCATTACAAAAATGCCCAATCATTAAAACAATTCTGTTTTCTTTGGCACATCCCAATAGCTTAGTTAAAAATGATATCACTTCTTACTTACTTATTTAAGGTGGTGCTACAGTCCTGCACGAACTAGGCCTTTACCCAACAAACTTCTCCATCTTGGTTGGTCCCTAACAAGACGTCACCAGTTTCGCGTTCAAAGTTTTGTAAGAACGCTTTTCACTTGTGCGAGCCACCTGATCCGCGGTCTCTATTGACTGCGCTGTCCTGTGAGTGTGGGTTCAAAGAAAAAGGCCGGGCCGGAGCATTGGTTTCTATGCGCTCAACGTGACCCATCCATCTTAGTGGTTAGACTTTTACCCTTGTGGTAAAGTCTAAGTCGCTGTACAGCCCGTACAACTCGTCGTTCCATCTTTTCCTCCACTCCTTTTCAATGCATAAGGGACCGTAGGTCACGAGAAGAACTTTTCCCTCCAAAAGACCGCTTTTGTCATAGTCCGTACACCGTATGGCAGGACGGAGATGATGAGGGATGGATGTGCTACTCAATTGATTTAACAGCGGTTAGCAGAGTTATTCTTCGCTTGGTCCCAGCGCTGGTGTCTCAGCCTAAGTAGACAAAGTCCTTAACTGCCTTAAAGTTACGTCTGTCGATTTTTGTCGCCTTTGTCTCATTACTCACAAAAGCCCCATTGACATCACGCCGAGTTCTTCCGATTATGTCAATGGCATCAGCTTATGCTAGTATTTGGACGGACTTTTGAAAGATATTATTTCTATTGTGTCTAGTGTTGATGTTGGAGCTCGGCATTATTATTTCAAGGACGATTTGAAAGAAGTCGCATGACAGCGCACCACCTTGTCTAAAGCCTTTTTGACATCGAAGGGTTTTGTTTAATTGTTTCCAAACCTTAATGGAGCAGTGCGAATTCTGCACAATCGGACGAATTTGTTAGGTATGCCAAAACTAGAAATATCTCATTCCTGTAAATGCTGTCATATGCGGCCTTGAAATCGGTGAAACGATTATGGGTTTCGATTTGATGTTCTTGGTTTTTTCCAGGATCTGCCATAATGTGAATATTTAATCGTTTGTGAACTTTGCTGGTTCTACCAGATTTTTGACGATGGGCGTTCACATATTAGAAGAGAGAAGATTTTGCTAGCGATGCTAAGTAGACTGATGCCTCTATAGTTGCTGGAGTTTAAAGGGTTTCATTATTCAGTATCGAAAAAAAAAACCCAACTACCATTCATTGAAATGAAATGGATTCAAAATGTAATTCGCAGTTTTGAAATTCATTTTTATCAAAACCGTTTTAATTTTTTGCGAAGTCGAAACGAAGTTTAACTACGAGTTCTACATTTCGATTTTCAAGTGATTTGAATCCGATCAAATTAAGTTGATTCGACAAGAGCACATTTTTTATACACAGTAGTAGTTTTACTTAAAGGATGGGAAGGATAGCTTTACTTAGTTTACTTAGAAGCTGAAGCATCTACTTTGCTATTATGAAATTATGACAATAAACAGTATTGTTTTTTCACTGATGTGGCGTAATTTCAGTTAAAGTGATTTCAAAAATTATTCGAAGAACTCTGGAAACAATTTCACTCGATTTTTAATTTCGATTTATTTCACTTGATTTTAGGAACCCAGCTTTTAGTTTGTTTTGAGAGAGAACTGACATTTTTATATCTCGAGAAAAGTATTTGTATTATTTTTTTGTAGCGTTCAGTTAAAACGTTTTATTTTCAAACCTTTGACTCATAACTCAAGCATTTTCCGAAATGGCACTGAATTATTGAAATACGAGTAGACCTGTGTAGCAATGGCTTTGTGCAAGTCTAACACAACGTTTTGCTCGAAAAAAGAGCCAATATCTATAATTTTTTGGTCTATGCTCTTCCATCAGCATAGCGCAAACTGCGCTCTAGTTCCAGGAGAAAATGTCGAATCAAAAATGTGGTTTCAAAAGGCGACACAAATGAAGATGGTAATTGTCAAAATTGTAAAAGAACAACACTGCAAAGCGTTAAGCTGTTTAACTCTAACTCGGAATCCGTACTCTGTCACACATACGCTCCAAGCTTTTGTAAAAGATGTCTTCGTAACATAAGTCGGATTTTCTGGCCAAATATGATCTCAACCCTAGAATTCCATCGGCACACTGCTCAAATGCATATACACATTGTTATCCATGAGAGAAAGTGGCAAAGGGTTAGTAATACTATATGACACGTGCAAATAATATTAGAAGACTTACAATGGAGTGGGATCATTGCAAGGTTGCATAGATCGAAGAGCCAGATTTGCTCAGAATAATTGAGAAAGAATTTAATAACTTGGAAGAAGTTTGGAAGAACTTTAACGTATTTCTGAAAACAGAAACAGAAAAAGATGGCGCGTGGCAGTTTTATATAACCTAACCTATATCGCACAGAGCAATCTTTTAAAAGCATATAAGAACTGTTTGTGTTAAATGGTGACTGTCAAAAGTGCTATTGTTGCTTTGGACACATAAAGACTTTCATCGTAGAAACCCTAAACACTAACCAGCGTTGTTTGTTGGCGACTTTAAATATTTCATTAGCTTACAAGAAGAAGTTACGTTTTTGCGAAGACATCATTGATTTTTCGAAACAGTAAATTCCAAACGGTTTTTTATTCCCCATTGGACTATGCTGCCAAGATCAGAATTCGATCATATGCTCCTGTTGATAGTAAACGTTCTGAGGGCAACGATGAAAAGCTGCGGGTCTTTTCATTAGCGAATTTTGAATAAGTTAGAAGTTTCAGATAAGGGATACAAAAAATGTCGGAAATAAAACAGAGCCCTGTGGTGAAGGAGCTCTTATTTTGTGATACTTTCTAACAGAACGAAGAAGAGATTCATTGAAACACCCCTTTTCGATGAAAGAGCTTGATGCCAAAGTCTGCCAAAACTTATTTTGAAATATTCATTGCATAACTTCACTGTTGGGTAAGGAAAGCCATAATTGGACCTATCGCCGGCCGTTAACAAGATTTCGCTATTTCTTGAGCTGAAAAATAATCAGCGTTTTCATGACGTTGAAAAAAGTGACGTAAGTGCAATGAGACGATAGTTAGAGGATATGAAGGATTCATCTTTTTCACCTTAAACTACATTTATAATAAAAAAAATAAGTTGCTGTTTGTTCGGGAAGGTTAAAAAGGCGAATAAAAGAACGAGTTGCAGAAAAAAAAGATTGCGATATTGAAGCATCGGTTAAAAAAATCCCTACAAAAATTCCACAATTAAATAAATCACAAAAAAGTAATAAGTCCGCCAGTCAGCTAGTACCTCAAACACAAATCATTCGGAACATAAAAAAAATTTCGTACAATTTCGTGTACGAAAAATCCATAAATGATTTAAGCTTAATACAAATCCGACTCTGTTGAAAATTTTCTATTTCAAAACATAACACGGCACATTATCTATCCGCGAATAATCATAGAACACACAAAAAACATTAAAAAAACGGAGAATAATAACTAAGGGATTATTACTTTTGTCTTACAACTGAATCACTTAAAACGAGACAACAACACAACACAAAAAAGTGTTTTAGATTTTCTGGAGGATTCTGTTCATTTTTCATTTTAAATTCCCATAGTTGTGAAATTCTCTATGGCTATGCAAACGACTTAACAGAAAGCATTATGGTAAAACAAAATCCTCAGTCCATGGCTATCCAGCGAGCAATTGTTTGAAAACGCATAGGTTGATAGGTACCTAGGTATACAGGGGTTTTCTGATAGTTTCTGGATTCAATTTTTATTTGTATGCAGTGTTGCCAGATATAGTTTAAGGTGCAGTACACTTGCTTGACCTATTACAGAGCTCAAATTTTATTTGTTATCCATCTACTTGTTAAAAATTTGGATACAAAAACTAAAGTTTTAATTTCTTAAAGATATGTCAAGTTTCGAATGATAATTGATAACTTTCAACAGTTGATTCTTACATCTCATAATCTTTAATATCTGGCTTTCCAAAAAGGACAAGACAAACATGAAGCTTTTCATATATTTCAAAAGCTTTATTATCGGCTTAAAATACAATTATAACATTTTATGAATAGAACGTTCGTTCATAATGGCCACCAGTGGGAAGCTTGCAGCTGAGGATTCATTCCACAAAAGTTTTTTAAACTTTCTCTAAAGAACATTTAATTACTAAAAACATTACCTTCATTAAGCCATTTTCCAATACATTCGACTTTTGCCATGAAATAAAAATCTTTTAAGGAAAAGTGTTTCGTTTTTATTTGATGTTGAACTCTCTCAAATTGTCCAATTGATGGAACCGTAGACCGTAAAGACGATCAGAGGATATCGTAGTAGAACCCCAGTCTGTTCTAAGAATATAGAAAGACTAGTTTTTCAATTTATATAACGGCGATGACGAATCGAATTGAGATGTAAGGGAGATAGCTACGCAAAACAACATTTTCGCCTTCCCGAGCTCGACGAAGTGAAGATAGCCATATCGAAACTGAAGTCCAACAAAGCTGCAGGAGCTGACGGTATCGCTGCTGAATTATTCAAAGAAGCAGGCGATGATAAGATAAGGAGCATGCACCAACTCATCTATACGGTCGGAAGAAAGGATGCTCGATGAATGGAATCTTAGCGTAGTATTCCCTATATTCAAAAAAGGAGACCCTCTGAATTCCAACAACTACAGAGGCATCAGTCTCCTAAACATCACACATAAGATCCTTTTTACTGAATTATGTGACCATTTAAAGCCGTTCGTCAACAACCTGATAGATCCATATCAGTGCGGCCTCAGATCAGGAAAGTCCACCATTGACCAAATATTCACATTACGGCCGATCTTGGAAAATTGGGGTTTAAGACTTATACAAAAGGCAAAAGACTTTTCCAAGCAGGCCGTAAATACAATAGCCTATTGCCCCAGGTCGTCAACTTACTGGCCTTCCGATACTATCAAAATACCAGACCTTATTGACTTTTTCGTAGCTAAAGGAATCAAACAACTTCACATTAGTGTCGAAGGTAATTATGACCTTTCATCAGATCATACTCCAGTGATTCTATCACTAAGTGAATCGGAAGTACTAGAAAAAAGTAATCCATAGCTTGTAAATGAGAAAACAAACTGGAATGATTTTAGAGAAAGGCTTTTAAGTTTTATACATTTTAGATCTCCCACGGATACAATCGAGCAAATTGACCATGAAGTGGAACAATTTATTGCTGATAACCAACAGGCCGCTGTAGAAAGTACTCCAATATTTTCTAATAGAAGACAAAATGAAATAATATATCCTTTAGAGATAAGAGAGTTGATAATAGAGAAAAGAAGAGCTCGAAGAAAATGGCAAAATACTAGATTTCCAGATGATAAAACAACGTTTAACCGTATAAGCAACAATCTTACAAAACAAATTTACAAATTCAAAAATGGTTCAATCAGTACATTTCTAAGGAATTTAAAGACTGGTGCTTCAACCGATTTTTCGCTATGGAAAGCAGCCAAGCACCTGAAAAGACCGCAGTTACAAAACTCGAACTTGAAATCTCAAGATGGGAAATGGATCGGTAACCCGAAAGAAAAAGCTAACCTTTTCGCTGAACATCTTGCGAATGTTTTTAAACCATACTCATCAAACGCAGCTGAAAATAGATTACAATTTGTTGATTAGATAGATGAAAGTGAAATACCAATTGTAAGCCTTAAAGAAATAAAAAATATGTGTTTACATTAACTATCAAATAAAAAATCACCAGGTTACGATCTAATTACTACTCAGGTTATGAAAGAAATGCATGCCATTGAAAGCCTTCATAAAACACCAATGTATAATAAATGCATGCCTTAAGCACCGGTATGTCCCGCACCATTGGAAAATGGCTGAAGTAATTGTCATACCAAAGCAAGGTAAACCACCTACAGAAGTGACGGCTTGCAGACCAATATCGCTTATACCAAATTATGGCAAAAGTTTTTGAAAAACTGCTTCTGAAGAGACTTAGCAAAATTATAGAAGAAAGAAGGTTAATAGCAAACCATCAGTTTGGCTTTAGAAATAAACATTCAACGATAGACCAAGTTCATAGAATATCGGATGGAATAAAAAAGCATTAGAAGAAAAACAAGTATGTTCAGCTATTTCCTTAGATGTTGCTCAAGCTTTTGACAAGGTTTGGCATGAGGGAATTGAGTACAAACTGCAAAGGGATCTTCCCAGGCAGTACTTTGAAATATTAAAATCGTACATCTCAGACCGATTTTTTAGAGTAAGGTACGATCAAGAAAACTTGGAATTGAAGAAAATAGAAGCCAGTGTACCACAAGGAAGTGGCCTAGGTCCTACCCTCTATTTACTATACACAAGGGATATACCAGTTGGTAATCACACCACAATGGCTACTTTTGCAGATGATACCGCAATTTTGGTACCCGACAAATGTGTCTCAATTGCAGCAGTAAAACTACAAAATGCCGTCGATACAGTGAGAGCTTGGACCGAAAAATGGCGTATCAAAATCAATGAAACAAAAGCTTCACATATAAACTTTACAAATAAAAAGATGAACAATATTCCAATATTCATTAATAATCAAACTGTACATTACGCCAATACGGCCAAATACCTTGGAATGACTTTGGATGCAAAGCTTAAGTGGAAAGAGCACATCAAAAAGACAAGAGAAGAACCAAACTTGAAATATAGAAAAATGTATTGGTTACTTTGTAACAACTCTGATTTATCAATCCAAAACAAAATAATGGTGTATAATCAAGTACTAAAGCCTGTTTGGACCTATGGAATCCAATTATGGAGCTGTACAAAGAAAATAAATACCGAAATCATCCAAAAATGTTAATGCACCTTGGTACATAAGAAATACCGATCTACATCGTGACTTACAAATAGAAATGGTTACAGAAGTTGTTAAAAAATACGCTGCATCACACAACCAGAGACTGCAAAGTCATTCTAATTCTGAAATGGAGTCCGTCTTAAATATAAGAAACCATATTCGGAGATTAAGAAGAACCAAGCTTCATGAGCTTAATGAGCTAAAAAAAAACATGGCAAAGTATTAAAAGTTTAAACTTCCCCCAAAGTGATTGTACAAAGTTAAGAAAGAAAAATAAATAGACGATCCTTCAAGGTCCTGATGAAGAAGTGGTTTTAGTTGTTAAGAGTCCCATACATCTTGAGGTCAAATACTGCCAAGTGTCTTTTGAAGATTTCTCCCTGTCAAAAAAAATAGATCTTGGAAAAAACC
Organism: Eupeodes corollae; assembly: GCF_945859685.1. Classification (NCBI taxonomy): domain Eukaryota; kingdom Metazoa; phylum Arthropoda; class Insecta; order Diptera; family Syrphidae; genus Eupeodes; species Eupeodes corollae. The sequence goes on from NC_079147.1 coordinate 150,475,669, forward strand.
CAGGAACTTCAAATTTATACTCACCATCTTTTTATCGGTTGACAGGGAAGAGCCTTACAGAGCAATGTCTAGTTTTTGCATACCTAGGTAACTTATCCGTTTCTGCAGAATGACGATACAGAATGATCTATCAAGCTCGGAAAAGACCTTGCCGATAAATTTGATGTTTAAAAGGTTTTAAACAAGGCGGTCCATTGTCATGCGACTTCTTCAATAACTTTCGGGAAAGAATTGAGCAAAACTCAACCGTCAACCCTAAAGGTACAATCTTCAAAGGGTGCGTTTTTTAGCATTGATACAGAAGCAGAGAAAATGGGTTTAGTGGTCAATGAAGCAATATCAAGTATCAAAAAAGGACATTGAACGTTGCCGTCTTGGACAAAACATTACTATGAACAGCATTAAATTTTAGGTAGTTAAGAAAATTTGGCTTCATAGACACAGCTATAAATTCGGAGGACGACACCAGAGCTGTAACCAAACGAAAAAAAACTCTTGCAAATCGTTGCTTCGTTGGACTTAAAAGGGGCAAAAGTTCCTGTTCGACGATCTTAAATCACCATCTATGGACATTCATCGTTCCGGTTCTCATTTATAATACTGAGTCTACGGGCTGTACAGCGACACCTTTTTTAAAAAAAAAATGAGGCTGGGATGCGACCCACACTGATAACTTCCCACCCCGTCTATCGATTTGTCTTTGCAAGCTTTAGCGTTGGTTAAAAACAGTTGTCAGTTGAGTTATCCTTTAAAATTATAAAATTACTAACAATATTTTTCATATAAGGAAATAGTTTAGTTTGAAAATCTACCATTTCCTAAATTTTTACAAACTGGATGAATGAAATTAATTTAAGAGATATCAACAACCGAACTACAATTTTGACCAAATTTGATTACTATTTTTTGTAGATTTTTTTTTATAAAAACAACAGACTAGAGCTAATGGAAATCATCGTTCAATCCCGGAAGGTCTTCAGATCCCATCCCGAGGGTGGAGGACCTCAATAGTTTGGCCTGCGAAACTGGTGTCATCTAGCTAGGGAACAAGCTGGATAGAGACGCATGTTGGTTAAGGCCCAGGTTCGTCCCAGAATGTAGCGCCACATTTAGTGAGTAAGTGATTAATGGAACCACAGTGTAGAACTGAACATTTCAATTGATTTGACAAATGATATTCCTGAGAAAAAGATCTATACTTGTTGGGAACCCTTATCGGTGTTTGCCTGTAGACATAAAGTATTATTAAGAGAGTTGTTCAAAAACATTAAATAGCTCTGCTCCTTAACCTAAAATGTTATCATGTTTAGTATAATCAATATGATAACGGAAGTAAAACTACCTATATCAGTATTGCCAACTGTATTTAAAACCACCATCAATAGTAACATAAGAAATTTATGCAACGAGATATAAATCTTTTTGCGAAAAGTGTTTTATTTTTATTTGTTTAAAACCACCTCCGTGAGGGTTCAAATGTGTATACCTTTTGATTAAAGCTTAACTTCGCTTAAATTCATGTTGTTTTGGAAAGCTTGAAAATACATCAAATTGTTGGTTATCCCAAAATGCGAAAAAATTAAAAAACTAAAATCAATTTTTGACAGGGTGAGTGAAAGACCGACTAAAAGCAAGTGTTTTTTCAAATTTCATTAAAACAACCAATATTTCAAAACCGCTTTGATTCGGGTTAAACAAACCAAATTCTAAAAGATCACGACTTTGCCTATCACCTTATTAAGTTTAGGCCATTCTTAAATTAAAATATTGACTTTCGACATAAAAGCTTTATTAACGTGATTAAATTGAAAATAATAATAATAAACCTCAACTGCGAAAAATCGATTTTTTAAAAATTTTCCAAAAATATGGCGATTATAAAATTGCCATTACGGCAACACTGTCCGATGTCTGAGTGTTCTTTTTTTCGTATTGCCATACTTTTGGTTAGTTTTGTATGAATAGATACACTCATACATCCATACGTGCATATAAAGTTAATTGCTATAAATATTTTAAAAAATTTAAATTTTACCTTTTTGGTTGGTTTTAAATAATATTCTAGGACGTTGGTCACTTGTGTAGTGGTTAGTAAATAATGTTGAAAATTAAATGCTAGCTTGTGGCAAATTTGTGGATTTTAAGCTTAGCGTCTATCTATGAGTCTGCCATGTTGTTTGCAGTGCATACTAGAATATATATGTATATGTGTCCTTTCGTATTCATATGCATATAAATGCATGTATAAAAATATCCTTTTTCATGTGCCACCAAGAGTTTGTTGGGTTTGTGATTAATTGATAAAGGTACGCAGGTACTCGTTAGTACTTATTATAAGCACTTTGGGTTTTTGCTATATAAGGGGATAACACATTTGAGATTAAATGAACGTAAATTAACATTCCGCATTTAGTAAAAGGAGTCCGATTCAGGGGTTGTCTGGACATTTTTAACATGTAAAATCTACACCGATAGTTTTAAGACTCGGCTCAAAAATGAATGAAATTCCATTTGAAGGTCGCAAAACTAAAGAACTATACATAAAACAAGCTGTGTGTGAGGTATTAACAAAATCCGGCTGAATTTGAGCGATGGCCTGTGTTATGTTCACCTTTAGGGCATTGGTCGTTTGTGGTTTATTTGCATAGACCTGCGACTTTAAGAAACTACACAGGAAAAAGTCTAGAGTGGTCGAATCGCAAGACCTTGGTGGCCAATTCACATCACCCCTGCGAGAGATAATTTTAACCTCAAATCGTTTATGCAAAATGTTAATCGTGGCGTCTTCCTGTTGGAACCTCATGTCATCTAGGTCCATATGTTTGAATTTGGTCCATATGTTTTCAAAAAAGTGCGGACTGATTACACAGCCAGCCCAAAATCCACACCAAACGGTAACTTTTTGAGGATGCATTATCACCTGGTGAACCTCGCTATGGTTGGTGTCGTCCCATATAGATACGGCAATTTTGTTTGTTAACAAAGCCATTCATCCAAAAATGCACCTCGTCATTTAAAGTGTTTTTTCGGCCAAAATTGTGGTCCTCTTTCAAACGATTCAAAGCCCAGTCAGTGAACAAACCGTGTGGTCTATGGTCTTGAATTTTGAGCTCCTGGGTCAGTTGGATCTTGTACGGGTGTTAGCCCAAGTCCCGACCCAAAACTTGCCGAATTGGAGTCTGCGAAAGGCTGAATTTTTGTGCACGGCGAGGAATAGACTGCCTCGAGTTCTGCTGTACTTTTTCACGGACCGCGGCGATCTTACGTTCCTTGAACGTACAGGTGATCGCTTATTGTTTACTATACCAGTCGTCTGTATTACTGTATAATAAACAAAATATTTGACAGATCCATTTTCCCTGGACCTTTATTTATTGAAAATTCATTCGTTGGAACAATTAAACAAAGATTAATTATAAGGGTCCTTACGATCGACGCTTTGTGCGTGTACAGAAAAACGCTGAATTCGTGACTAGGTACACTCGCTCATTGTAATGCACGAATTAGGATCGATAATTGTATATGGGGATTGGGGTTGCTTATCGTACTTACTACTTACTTAGCTCCTCAGACCTGTTAATTCCGTTGGGAACACTTTAAGAGCACAGGGTCTCTACTACGTCTACGTGCCGTCGTGTAGGAATTCCGGAGATGTGTTTCAGCTCCCTTCAACTTTTGCGTAGTGATGCTGATTCCGCCCTGACTGTCCTGTGCTATGTGTTCTATAGGTCTATAGGTTCCTGGCCTGTCCTTCGATGAAGGATGTTCCGAAGACATCTATTCACGAAGGTTTGCAGCTTTCTTGTAATGGCTGAAGTAACCTTCCAAGTGCTGCACCCATAAAGAAGCACAGATTCGTCATAGGTTTGTTCTTAAGCAGATAGAGTTATTCCTTTAAATTTTCAACAACATAACGGACGACACTTTTGCTTTGCCGATGCTGCAAATGACATCTTCTTCGGTCCCACCCTCGATGTAAACGATACTGCCAAGGAATTGAAAGCGCTCCACTTTTTCCACCGGTTGCGAGAAAATATTTATTTGAGAGGATGGTCGGGTTCAGAGGCTGATCATTTTTGTTTTACCGGAATAAATTTTCAGCCCCACAGTTTCTGCTTCTGGATGCTTTTCATTGCTCGATGTAAGTCCGATATATCGAATCACTTAAGAAAAATTCCCTGGCTGAGGAGAATGTACCTGTAATCTGGAGATTGCTATAGGATACTTATTTAAAGCACACGGCAAAGCTCACTCAAAGGTAGTTCCAGGATAAGCAAGTCCAGACCTGATTCCTGTAGATCACCTGTGGGCCACATAAGGGCTGGTGTTAGTGGTGAAAACATAACAAATTTGAACGATATCTATTCTAAAGTCAGTCAAACAATTGTCATTTTTGTGGGAAGATGTCAAAACCTTATTCGCTTAGATCTCCTGCAGTAAAAAGGACTTTCTGCCAAATATTAGAAACATGACAATATTTTTTTTTCACTTGTAAAATAACCAGATAATTTGTTTATGATTTGTAAGTTTCATAGCTAAAAACAAATTAAATTAAAAACATGAATCAATAAAATTGTAGAATTTTTAAAAAACAAATTTACTTCACTGAATTCAAAGGTATCTTAATTTAATTTTCCATATCATTGAAAACTTTCAATTTGGAATTTATATGTGATTTCCATTTTATGCTTTCAATTCAGTCTTAACTGACATCACCAGAAAAAAATAAATTAAATTAAGCCTCACAGTACATCTGTTCACTATTCAATTTTAACATCTTCAAATTTACGGAATAAAAGTAGGTTTTTAGCTTAAAAAATGAAAAACAGTTAAAAATATAAAATTTCCAAATATTGACGAACGATTTTATTTCACTAAGTCGACAAAGTGTTTTTGATAAAAGTACATTTATATGTTTTCCTGAAATTGCATCAGTTAAATAGACAAATATTGTAAGTAGAATGATTTTCACTCTTTTCAATCGTGAAACTTCAACTGGAATTTTGCAGTTGTTTTGAATTTTTGAATATGTTTGTTTTGCTAAGAAAAATGCGTCACTCTTCAAATTCCAATATCAGAATGAGTTTTGTTTTTTTTTTGTTTTGAAGTTGGTTTCAAATATGATAAGTGAGCCTAATGGTTTCAGGGAGTAGAAAATATGTACTTTTGATATGCTTATAAAAATAGGACATAAAATATAGATTTAAAACTATATAACTGTATGTGTTTCTACAAGGACAGTTACATTAATTTAAAAAAAAAAAACGTTCTCAGAGAACTGACACAAGAGTGAAAGTTTCTTCCGACGTATTTGAACTATATATACGATGACCATCTGTTCATTATTATAATGAACAGTTCATTATTTGAAGAAAATGTTCATTATTGCTCATTATTTGTTCATTTTTATATGATTTTGTTCTTGGAGGAAAGCCTAAGCATGAAAAACATTAAATGTTTAATGAAAACGTACCCTTACATCATAATTAGTTCTCTTTCTTTTTCGGAGCACTTCCTAATCTCACAATTACAAAAATCAGATCATATTATCATTGCGCACGGGATGACTTTCCCCACTGGAAATTACTATGACAATAGCAAAAATAACTTTCAGTGAATGTAACTCATCTTTTTCCATTTGGACTAGTTATGGCATTTTCCAAAAGTTATTTTGAGAGTGCGCTCCGACTGTAGGAATTATTGCATTGTTTTGTTAATGCCTATCTGGGTCTAATGCCCCTATAGAGAGAGTTTTCTCAATTTTAAACAATGTATGGACAAACGAAAAAAAACATTATGAAAATTGAAACAATCAGGTACCTTTTAATTTGCAAAAATAATTATGAATTAAATTGCATCGAATATAAGAATTATTAAAAAATAAAGCCAGAATTAATAAAAAAAGGATTTCTTCCGAAAAGTTCTTATTTTAGCAATGTTAAATCAACTTAATCGATAAAAAAAATTATCACTTTCAAATCAAATAAACATTTGTTCTTTATTTTTCTCGATTATCTACAAGTTGTTCTTCTCAAAGTGCAACACCTTCACTGGATCTGAGTCGAAACATCCGTATCTCTACTCGTGCTCAAAAAACAACAAGTTTAAGTGTAACTTATAAAAAGAAACTTTCAATTACTAATACAAAAAGAGGCTGGGATGTTACTGTGATCGATTTGTCTTGCTTGACAGTCTATATGTACTCGTATCAATTTTTACCAAATTTGAGTACTATTTTTTGCAGATTTTATATTTTATGAAAAAAGGAACTGTTGGATTTTTATATAAAAATTACTGAATCTCGAAAACAATATTTTCTGTAAAATAAAATAAGTTTGAAGCCAACATTTCAAATTCTTGAAAAGATTTTGAGTCGAAAATTTTTACCAACGTTTATACATTTTTTTTTAGGTTTTCATTTTTTGTAGAAAAAACTATCAATTCGATTTTTCTTAAAATTTGTCCTAATGTTGAAAACAATATTTCTTATAAGTAAAAATTAGTTAGAAGCTATTATGTCAAATTTTTAAAAATATATTTGAGTCGAAAATCATTTTTTACCAACTTTTGTTAATTTTTTTTCGGTTTTTAATTTTTTGTAAAAAAACTGTCAATTTGATGTTTTTCAAAATTTTATCGAATGTTGAAAATAATATTTCTAATAAGATAAAATAAGTTTGAAGCCAATATTTAAAAGTTTTGAAAAGATATTTAAATCAAAAAACAATTTTTACCAACTTTTATACATTTTTTATTAGGTTTTTATTTTTTGTAAGAAAACTGTCAATTCGATTTTTCTCAAAATTGTATCAGATGTCAAAAACATTTTTCTTCGTTGCAAAAAATTGTTTTGGAGATGAAATCATATTTTTGTCGTAAGATTTTGAAGGTAACAAATTTTTTTTCAGATTTTTTGATTTATAAAAAAAAAACCGTTGAATGGATTTTTTTCAAAAAATATATTTCTTCAATATCACGTTTCAATATATTATATAAAATTTAATTCAAGTCTCTAGCGTTTTTGGTTCGTAAGATATTTAGGGTTAACCAAAATTTTCATCTTTTTTTCAAACTGCTATGATAAAAAAACCACAAACGCAATCTTCTTGAGCGCCCTTTCTGCATTTTTCTGCCTTATTATCTGTATAACAAAATTTATTTGAAATCGATATCTTTTCTGGTTCTTGAGCTATGGAAGACAAAAAAAACGTAGCGAACGTACGGAAGTACGAACGTACGAACACACGCACGCACAGACATCTTTCTAAAAATCTTTTATTTCGACTCTAGGGACCTTGAAACGTCGAGAAATTTCAAAATTTTCAATTTGACAAATCGGACCCATTTCAATAACTTCCTATGGGAAGTTAAGAAACAAATAAGTTCCTCTCGGAGAAACCTCTACACTGCATAGTCGCTCTTCGTTAAAAAAATAACGTTCCTCCGCGTCCCTCTTTTACTCCCTCATCAACTAAATTGTTATCAAATTCCAATGAAGTCGAATTGACATCTAATGTGAATTAATTAGATGAATGGAAATACTCTATAATAACTCTCCTTCCTAAATCAGGTACAAAAAGTTCGATTGAAAATTGCAGAGCAATTGCAAAACTGCAGTGAATACCTAAGATTTTCGAAGCTGTAGTAAAAAAAAAGTTTTATAATCTTATTCAAAATAACATTTCAGCTTGCCAACATGGTTCTCTTAAAAAACTAGATATATGGATTTCACTCTCAGCTCTTAATGTGGATAAAGAGCTATTTAGTAGGTAGAAAACTTACTTTTCCTTTTTTTTAATGTCTTCTATTTGCTGAAGATTTGGAAATATTCAGTTACATAAATTTACTTACCGATGTAAAAAATTTCAAATTGATATAAATAATTTAATAAAATGGTGTAATATCAATGTGCTCCTTCTTGAAAATAAGAAATGTAGCGTTGTGGTTTTCTAGAAATCACAGTCCATTATATTATAATTATAAACTTGAAAACGATAATTTACAAAAATTAAATTTTCAAATCACATAGACGCTGCTATCTCAAAAGCAAACTCTATGCTAGGGTTTGTTTTTCAAAAGATTTCGAAGACCCTTATACATTATTTTATTCTTCTATTGCACTGTTATATGGAACCTCTTTACCGCGTCTAGCATTTGTCGTATAGAAAAAGTTCAAAAAAGGTTCACAAAGTTTGCCCTGCAAAAAATATTTGGTTATTCAAATGTTCGATCTTCTGAGACGAGGTGTATTTTAATTGGTCTAAAACCTCTCGTTCAGAGAAGTTAATTAAACTCAATATTTTTTGCTTTTGATGTCTTGAATTTTAATTTCCTCCAAGACTAAAAATAACAGTAACATTTTTTTGTCAAAATTTTCTCGAAAACAAACCTATAGATTTTTTTTTAATATTCTCAATTTTTTTTTTTTAATTTGGACAATTCTAATAAAAAAAAGTCTAGATGGGTACAACCATAGGAACCTTCATTTTGTTTTTTAGTTTTCTGAAGAAAAAATTAACTGATTTTAATATTTTTTTTACTAGATAATAGTTTAATGATATTTGATGATCGAAGATGTTAATGTTTTTTTTTCTTGATTTTTTTAAAAAGATATTAAACATTTTTCCTTATTAAATAAAATAATTTGAAAATAGATTAATAAGCTCTAAATAACTGCATACTTAAAATAAATTTAAACTCAATTCAAAAGTTGAAGTTTTTTATTGAGAAATAAAATGGCAATCGTAAAATACGTGAAACAGACTCTTTGGATACTTGAGTACGTTTGTGCGGCACAGTCTTGCATTTTATTTTTTGTTTTCAGTTTAAGATTTAAGCAAGTATATTGCTTTGCAGAAGCAAGTATGTACTTAGTAAAACTTCGACTCTTTTCTATTTTTATTTTCAAAAAACGGGTAGTCTAAAATGTTTAAAACAGTTTTAAGTATAAACCTATCGATAGGATGCTGGCATCTTCACTTTTAGTGATAGGACCACCTTTTTTTCAAAAGTTAAATAAGAACCATTTTATTGGGTTTTCCAATAAGGAGTTTCATTGTTATAACAACAAAAACTTCAATTTTTTTAAATTGCTATTAATGAATGAATATTAACAAAAATTCTTGCAAAAATTTCTCTAACGTAACATGTTAACGTCCTTAATGGGCCTTATCAGTGTGTTTTAGACCAGGAAAGACCACAATTGAGCAAATATTCATTTTACGGAGGATTTTGCAAAAAACCCAAGAACATCAAATCGACACCCACCGCATGCACATCCAAACGTCTCAATCGACAGAAGTTACTACGGGGTAGTAAAGGACTTTGTCTACGTAGGCTCCGCTATGAACACAGAAAACAACACCAGCGCTGAGATCAAACATAGAATTACGCTTCCTAACCGCTGCTTCTTTGGGCTTAGAATTCAATTGACTAGTAAAACTTCTTCTCGAGCGAAAGTGTTGCTCTATATGACCCTCATCACCCGCGTACTGCATTACGGTACAGAAGCATAGACTATGACAAAAGCAGATTAACGCACCTTGTATCGTTTCGAGAGAACAAATTTTCGCGTAATCTACGGTCCCGTATGCTCGGGTGAGTGGAGGAGCTGTACGGGCTGTACAGCGACGAAGACTTAGCCAAAAGGATAATAGTCCAACGACTGAAATGGCTGGGTCACTTAGAGCGCAAGGAAACCATTGTTCAGGTGGCGCGCACAAGTGGAAAGCGGAGTGTGCAACTGGAGACATCTAGCTTTGGACCAGGCTATAGGTGGAGAGGTTTGTTGGGTGAGGCCCTAGTTCACACAGCACTTTAGCGCTACCTTAGGTAAGTAATGAAATAAAATTAGACTATATGTTCTTATTAGTAGTATCCGTAGCATGATGGTTAGTGCGTTGGTATTAGTCTTGATATTAGTTTTTTTTTTAAATTTTCTAGTAAATACGGAAATAAATAAAATATAAATTCAAGTAAAATAGATCAAAGGGCCAAAAGGCATAAGTAGTTAGTGTTATAGTTTAACTTAGAGTGTCCGTATGGGACCATTAAGTTAGTTGTAAGTTATGGATAATTAGGCTAGTTTTATGAATTTTTGACTAGCATTAAGATAGGTTTAGGAATGAATTAATAAAAATGAATTACAAAAAAGTACGTTGGACTGTCATGCCAAAGGTATTCGGTTCGATCTCTGCCTATGTCATCTAAAGTTTTTTTTTTCACGGGTACCGCCTCTTGCGAGAAATTGACACAAATTAACCAAGAGTAATTCTTGTCATGACAAAGTGCTTTCTAAAATAAGCCGTTCCGATTCGGCCTAAAACTGTAGGTCCCCTACACCCCTGACAACAGTACTTACACACAGGAATGGTTGAAAGTTGTGAGTCACTAGGCCCTAGTTCTCAACGGACTGTTCCGTCAACCAATTTATTTATTTATTTTATGTCATTAACAACTTCAAGAGTTCCATCTTAAAGGCATTGCATCGGTTTTGAAGTATTGGTTTATAGATTAACTTTCACAAGGCCTTAAATAGAAATATAAAAATGTTTGGGTTGCCAATTGTAATGATCTTATCAAGAAGTTTGTTATTTTGGGAGCTGTAAATTATAACCATTTTTGTATTGAATTTTAAAAATGTTGTTATTGTCATTGAAAATGTTTCCATACTTAGTACTTACGCATTTTTTATTTTCTAAAGATGAAACCATAAATAAAACAATTTGTTAATCAAAAGTGGCGTTTCTTTATTTGAAGTCATATGTAGGTGATGAGGGGTTGAAAACTTATTTCTTCTTAAATAACCAACCATACCTACTCATATTTTTGAAAAACCTACTATTTCCCAGAATCTCCTGTAAAGATTGTGCAAAAATTACTACCAACTTATGTTGGTACCGTTTGCTCTACATGTCATTTAGCCAACAAAAAAATCCATTTATAAAATAAAACTTTTAGTGAACGCATTATGTCAAGTCGTGGCTTCGAATATCTTACGATCGCTTGTGTAAGCAGATAAGCGATTGGCGATTGATGAATTGTAAGAAAATATTCGGTTTAATATTACTGACAGAAGACGGGCCTAATTGCTGATACTCGTAAAAGCGGTCGAAAATTTTGCCTCTTAGTCAAAAAACTAAATTATCTCCTTATTGGCCTCCTGAATATTTAAGATATAATCTTAAATACAAAATTCACTTGTCGCAGTGTCGGTGATTCTGATGAAATTTTTTTGCTTATTTGGTAGGTTCGAACATCGGCCGTGAACTATTTTTCACCCCACTGAGTTATGAATATTGTTTTTAGAAAATTTTAATTCTATTACAATATGGCAATTTATGAATTCTTTTTGTTTATTTTCGTAGGTTGTCCATTGAATTTTTCTACAAATTTAACCAAAAGTAAGTATTAATATTTTGCATATAATAAAATAAGTTTTATTTCAATATCTGTTTTTTTAATTCGAAAACCAGTTTTATTAGAGTTTTTTAAAAGTTATTATTTTGTATAAATATGAATCAATATCGATTGAATTTTTCCAATACCCTTATCTCTCGTTAACAACAAAATTTTACACGAAATGAAATTACTTCGAAGTCAATGCATGAATTCATTCCCGAGATATCGAGATCGAACATCAATTTTTCCTTACTTTTAATATTGTGTATTTTATTAGGTTTTTTTTATGTTTTGTAAAAAAAACTATTAATTTGATTTTTCTAAGAATTTCAGCAGATGTCAAAAACGTTATTCTTCTCTACATATAATAATTTTGAAGATAAAATCAATTTTTGTTCTTAAAACATTCGAGGTGGCAAATTTTTGGGTTGAGATTTTTTTAACTAAATTGTCTAAATTGTCGAATGCAATTTTTTGGCATTTCTCGATGTTTTAATGTCATTTGAATGTAAATAAAAGATTTTTAGAGAGATGTCTGTGCGTGCGTGTGTACGTACATAAGTCTGTACGTTCGGGAAGCTTTTTTCGTCCTCTCCTCCTATACAAATTTTGAAATAAATTCAATCCATGATTTTTTTGCGAAGCAAAAAACTGTCACCCCGAATATTTTACGAAAAAAATATACCAACTTATATCTCCAAAATAATTAAATTCAACGAAGAATATCTTTTTTTGACATCTGGTAACATTTTGAAAAAAATCAAATCGACAGTTTTCTTACAAAAAATAAAAATATGAAAAACCCTTCCAAAAGTTGGTAAACATAGATTTTTGACTAATGAATATCAAAATAATTGAAATATTGCCTTCAAATTGATTTCATGTTACAAAAAATTTGATAATATGACAATTAATAAAATTTTAATACAAATACAACATTCAATTTTTTTATATAAATTAAAATACACAAAAAGAGGCTGGGATGCAACCCACACTGATAACTTTCCGTCTGCCGATTTATTTTGTTTAAAAGTTTGTAGGTTTTCGTGTTAGGTTAAAAAAGTTGTCAGTTGAATTATTCTTAAAATTTTTAAAATTACCAATATTATTTTTCATATAAAAAAAAGTTAGTTTGAAAATCTAGTTTTGTTAAATGGATTTTTAGTCGAAAACAAATTTTTACCAATTTACTCAGTATTTCTTAAATTTGTACAAATTGGATGAATGAAATTAATTTAAAATATGTCAAGAACCGATCATCAATTTTTACCAAATTTGAGTACTATTTTTTGTAGATTTTATTTTTTATGAAGAAACGGACTGTTGGATTTTTATAAAAAAAAAACTACTGAATATCAAAACAATATTTTCTGAGAAATAAGAAAAGTTTGAAGACAATACTTTTAATTTTTTAAAAGCAAAAGTAAAGTTTTTGTATTGTTTTTATTAGGTTTTTATTTTTTGTAAGAAAAACTGTCATTAGATTTTTCTCAAAATTTTACTCAATGTTGACAACAATAATTTTTTTTAAGATAAAAGTAGTTTAAAGCCAATATCTCAAAGTTTTGAAAAGATATTTGAGTCAAAAATCAATTTTTACCAACTTTTATTAATATTTTGTTTACTTTCTGAAAAAAAAACTATTACTTCGATTTTTCTCAAAATCTTACCGATTGTTGAAAACAATAATATAAGATTAAATAAGTTTTAAGCCATGATCTAAAATTTTTTAAAGGATATTTGAGTCGATATTTAATTTTTATTAGCTTTGAGTAATGTTTTCTTAAGTTTTTTTTTTATAAAAAAACTGTCAATTCAAATTTACTCAACATTTTACCAGATGTTAAAAACGTTATTTTTCGTTGCACAAAATTGTATTGAAGATGAAATCATTTTGTATTCGTAAATTTTTTTTCGATTTATAAGAAAATCGTTAATTGGATTTTTTTTTTCCAAAAATATATTTTTTTTTTTTATATTCACATGTACTAAAGGGGTTATTAGTACCCTTTATATGTTTATATTTAAACACAGTACGAGCGTTAGGAAAATAAGGAAGGATTTCAAAGGAGATACCAGTGCACATTGGTGTTAAAGTTCTGAACATCAAAATGGGAAGGAACAACAGAGTTGGCCAAAGCATTCCACATCCTCGATGTGCGATTTAAGAAAGAATCTCTGTACTTAACAGTACGCCCGAAATTGAGCTCAAGGGTAAATTGATGAGCATTCCTAGAAGTGCGAGTATTACGGCTGAATTGTTTAAGGGGTGGAATGCAACTGGCTAATTCGACAGAACATTGTTTGTAAAAATATATATAAAATAACGAAAGACATGAAACATTGCGACGGTGTTCTAGCGATGTAAATGTTTCGATTATAGTTCTATCGCCTATCATTTTTAAAGCCCTTTTTTGAATTCTATCCAAGAGATTTAAACATGTTTTGGGGGCACCTGCCCAGATATGCGAATTATATTCAAGCTTTGGACGGATAAAAGCTTTGTAGATTATAGCCAGATCAGAAGGGATGAAAAATTTCTTGCATCTTCGGAGAAATCGTAAGCACCTGGCAGCATTTTTTGCTATATCGAATATGTGATCATTCCATAAGAGGTGATCTGTGATATTCATACCGAGTACTGAAAGTTGATTAGTTTCCTGGATGCAAGTGTCGCTCATGGATAGCGGCATCGGAGGTGGGTTACGCTTTAACGACAGGAGACAGCATTGAGTTTTCGAAGCATTAAATTCTACACGGTTTTTGATTCCCCATTGGACAATGCTGTCAAGATCAGAATTTAATGAGCTTATCATACGCTGCCGTTTAAATTCCACATCCGAAGGACAAGGATGTGAATCTAGAAACGAACGTCGGAGACAAAACGGAGCCTTGGGGTACACCAGCATTTATTTTATGAATTTCAGACTTGAAACCATCCAATACAACTTGAATTAAACGGTTAGAAAGGTAATTTCTAATCCAATAAAGAAGAGAATCATCAATACCAAAAGCATGCATTTTCGATAAGAGAGCTTGGTGCCAAACTCTATCAAATGCTTTTGAAATATCAAGTGTAATAATCTTTCTCCAAAACGATGTAAAGATTTGTTCCACTGTTCGGTGAGATGAACTATGAGATCACCAGCGGACCTATTGCTATGAAAGCCATACTGTCGGTCAGTAAGAAGCTTCCGTTCTTCAAGATATTTCTTAAGCTGTAAATTAATCAGCGTTTCCATGAACTTAGAAAAAAGGGACGTAAGTGCAATTGGACGATAGTTTGAGGGAGAGGAGGATTCGCCTTTTTTAGGGACAGGCTGGACAAATGCAGTTTTCCATCCACTCGGGAAGATACCTGTAGAATAGGACAGATGGAAAAGCTTACGCAGTGGTTTTGCCAGCGTTGAAGAACAACTCTTCAGAACAATAGGGGGAATACTATCCGGGCCAGCGGATTTGTGTATGTCAAGGTCTTTCAGTACTCTTTCGACGGCACGAGTGCGAAAGAAGATTCGTCCCATAGAATCATTTACGCTCTCAAGAACAGGAGGACTCATGACACTATCCGGTAGCGTCGAATTAACAGCAAAATGTGCTGCAAGCAAATTGGCTCTATCAATCGAGCTTACATATCGAGTGTCATTGTGGACGAGCGTTGGAACCGAGGATGACGTGGTGTTTCGTACGTTTTTTACAAATGACCAGAAATTTTTACTACCTTTGGGACATTGTAGTATTTTTTGCCTTAATTTCTGATCATGCAAAAATTTGGTTCGTCGAATGTGACCATTACAGGTCTTTCTAGCTTGTTTAAACTTATTCCGGTTTTCCTCAGTCAGTTGGCTTTATAACAACGGAAACTTACATCTCTGAACCTAATAACCTCTTTACAGCTCTAATCAAACCATGAGTTTTCTTTGGGTTTGATAGATTTCACACTATTCGGGATAAAATTTCTCATTCCACAAAGAATTAAATTTGTTACCATTTCTGCGCTGGAATCCACGTCACTATCGAGGAAGCATAGTGACCAGTTAAAGTTCCTGAAGAATTCATTGAGACCGTCCCAGTTGGCTTTCTCATATTGCCAAACGGTTCTCATAGGAGGTTTTTCTTTAACTGGGTTTTTTCGACATGAGAATTTTGCAGAAACGATACAATGGTCTGATGTGCCTAGAGGCGGTAATACACTAATTGTGTATTTTTTAGGATCAGAGGTAAGAAACAAGTCTAGGGTGTTGGCGGATTGACCTGCAACGTCAGGGATTCGAGTTGGCTCATCGACAAGCTGAGTTAATTGATTTAACTCAGCAAAGATCTCAACATACCTTCCTTCCGGTGTTGACTGGCCAGAATAACGAAGCCAAGAAGAATTGTGTATATTGAAATCGCCCGCAATGACGATTTCAGTGTGAGAATAATGGGCAACAATTCTTTGAATGGAGTCAGACAGAGCATCAAATTCGTTAAAAGTTGAATTTCTGTCCAGATTTGGACTTCGATATACAAAACATGTGTGGATGATGCGTTTATTCACCGTAAATTTTAACCACATGAAATTGAAGTTTGTGTTAGAGCACAAGCCATATTGTGGCTGGAGTATCACGTTGCAATATGCAATATAAAATTTAATTCAAGTCTCTAGTCTCATTGGTTCGTGAAATATTTAGGGTTAACTAAAATATGCACCTTTTTTTTAAACTGTTATGGTAAAAAAACCGCTCATGCAATTTTCTTGAGAGCCCTTTCTGCTATTATCTGAATAACAAAAGTTATTTGAAGTCGATATCTTTACCAAAAAAACGTCACGAACGTACGTACACACGCACGCATGGGCATCTTTCTAAAAATCTTTTATTTCAACTATAATGACCTTGAAACGTCGAGAAATGTCAATATTTTCAATTTGAAAAATTGGGCGCATTACAATAACTTCCTTTATAAAGTTAAAAATAGTGTTCAAAATTGCTCAAAACTGATATTAGATTCAAAATGTCTCGTGAATAAATTCAGGTTATGTTTTAAAAAGATATCATTCAGTATTTAAAATTGTTACCGTAAGAAAATCGTTTAAAATATCCAATCGGTATTTTTAAAAATAGATTTTTAATTCAAGCTTTTTCATCATATGCAAAATTTTTTGATAATTTTTAGTTAGACCTAAATTTTCTAATTCAACTGACGATTTTTTTAAAAATATCAATAATAGATAAAATATGGATTTCGACTTAAGGAGGTATTAGGAGAAGAAATTTGTTTACACAAAAATTGTAATGAATATTTTTTTTAAAGTTTTAAACAAGACAAGCTCTGTCGATAGAGCTGATTTGAAGTTATCAGTGTGGGTCGCATTGTAGCCTCTTTTAAGTTTTGAAAAATATCGTAGAATTATTTAAAACAGGAACTAAAATTCCATTCAACTTCAATGAAAACAGGCATCGAAATGCATACAATCTTTTAATTGTGATCCGACACGTGGTACAGTTTTTATTTAAAAAGTCTAAATTGGGCAAAACAAATTGCAAATTCCCTTAAAGTTTCCAGCCATAATCTCATACAAACAAGACCTAATTAATGTAATGTCAAATAATCACAATCATAATGCTCAGCTGCGTAATATTCCCAACACAGTCTGACCACAATAATGAATATTTGCATTTCGTTGGGATTGGAAGCATCAGCCTCACATTTAAGGACTCTATTCGTTTAACCCAGCCTACATTAATACCTTGTTTATACAACCATGGCAATGGCAGTGACAGTTCATACAACGTACGTTACGTACCTCCTTAGTTGCTTGAGTATTCACACCACCAACCTACCTACCGACCGTCCCACCGACAGACCGCCCAAGGTCGCATTCAATGACGAAACTTAACCACCTATAGGCAGATACACAAAGCCAAAGCAAACGACGACGTCCGTCCGAGGACACAGGACAAGGACGACAAGGATTGCCTTAACAAAACCAGACCAGCTAACAGCTAGAAGCTACTATAGCTATAGAGCTACAATACCGTAAAACCTGCATCAGCTCTCAGCAGCTGCGAATCATTAACAAATCTGTTAGCAACAATTTTCACTGTTGGATTTTTAATTATGAATCCATTTCAGTTGCATGAACAGTCTAAAACACACAACAGTTATGCTAGAGGAAACAACGACGACGATTTGTTCGCTTATAGTATTGCACGATACCATAACAGCATCTACCCTACCTACCGCTTTACGTTAAAGTTAAAGCATGTGGACGTGCACGTAGGATAGCGTTTTCTATAGAAAAAGAGCAACTAACATAAAGAGTCCTGTTAAGAGGACCTCAGCACAAAACTGCACTCATTAAAAATAAATTGCATTAAATGGCTTTCTGTGGAAGACAAGAGCAAAGCGTAGTTGGCGGCAAAAATTTTTAAAATAGCGGCAGCCGACAAACATTTTTAAGCTTTGCAATAGCAAAGGAAGTGGAAGTTTTAAACAAAAGAATGAAAAATCTTTGTGGTCGAGTTGGTCCTTTATTTAAGAGTCGAACAAAGCACAAAAAATAAAATAGTGGAAAAACTGTGTTACAAATCCAATTATGGTTAGCTTGTTCACGTCCAGGCGATTTTTTTGCGTCCGAATTTGGGGCCTTGCGATGTGTCTGAAGCTGTATCAAGTAGCTGCGATCTTGCTGTACTCGGTTGGCTTAGTACTTCAGCACCATCTCCACTCAGGCAATCTAGGTTCAGATTCGTAAACGAATCGCCGACCCTGTGAACTGGCTCTAATTGTTTATCCTTAATGGCTCTTGGCGTTTCTATGACGGAGGCAGCTCTGGGTGAGGGTATTTCGTCCTCTCTTATGAGAAGCTTCAACTGCTTATTCGAGTTCTCAATCGATGACAGATGAGTAGTTCGAATGTCGATGAGCTCCTTCTGTCTCATTTGATTTTCATAAAAGGTGCTCATCAGCTGACTCTTGAGTTCTTTCAGCACATTCTTAAGATCAAATCGCCGTTCATAGCTCAGTCGACGCCAAGTCTCTTCACATTGCTGAAGATTCACTTTAGCCTCTGATTCGTACATGCATTCGATTTGAGACAAGTTGTGCATTTCTGCATTCAGTTGTTGATTCAATCTTTCAATGAAATCCTTAATTGATGGCTCTTGAGGGCAGATACTAGCCACTCGCGAAAGAAGTTCAATATCGGATTTCAAGTTTGTGCGAAAACCTTCTGAACGCTTTCGTATGATTGTTTTCATGTTTCTCAAATTATTTGAATATGGAACTTCTTCTAGAAATTGATTATTATTTGTCTCCAATGTTATGAGGTCTGTGTCGATTTGATCAATGGTAGTCTGAAGATTGTGGGCTTCGGATTTGAGAACATCGGCTTCATGCTCACGCTCTTTAAGCTCTGCAACATGTTTTTCTTGTAAGGCACGAATTTCACGGATTTCTTTTTCACGAATTTCCTGGCGTTGTTTGTGATATTCTTCGGTTTTGCGAATTTCTTCTTGCATCCGAAGAGTACGTTCCAGGGTTTGTTTTTCTTCCTGCTCTCGTTTAACTTGGTCGTCTATCTGAAAATAGAAGAAATAGAGCAATCAATTTTGTATTCTTGATTTTAAATCAAAACTTTTCAATGCTATTAGTTATTCCTTCTAGAAAAATATCATTACCTGTTTATCTAACCAGTTAAGTTTCGCCAAGACTTGGTTATTTGATTTGGATTCATAAAGGAAACTTCCATCCTCTACGCCATGTCTCAAACGTCCATACAACTTTGCTTCAAGATCTAAACGTCGCTTATCATCCTGATTCGCTTTGAAATTTTGATCAATTTTTTCCATTATGTCAGTGCTTATATTTCGGGATTTAGGCTTTTGTCGTTGAAGATTTGCCAATTGTTCTTCGAGCATAATTTTTTCATCTTGCAGTAATTTCTTCAACTTTTCCCGTCGTTCACTGAGGGATTTTTCTTTGTCTTTCCTTTCTTTCGACTTTTTCAAATTCTCTTCAGCTTGTTTGTAATATTCTGGAGCTGTCCAATTTTCATATTTTGAAGTTTGTTTACCCCAATGAGCATAATACCGGTCGACAGCTTCGGTTCGTTCAGTGCGAATATGTTGGTTTTCACGTTTACGTGCAAAAGCGGCTTGAATATGGTGAGTTTTCATTATATTTGCTTCTATTTGTTTTCAGTCTTATTGAATGTTTTGGAAAATTTCTGAAAAAATAAGAAAACACAATATTTTGAAAAACATGTTTATTTTATAAAAAAAAAGAAATAAAGGGAAAGTTTCAGAGATTTTATAAAGAACAATAAGGTCTAGATTCACGATATTGACTTGAAAACTTGGAAATTTCATTATGAAAGAAACATTAAACTAATAAATAAACTGTGAATAGTAACAACATCAGTCAAATATTCAGTAAAAACAAAAAAAAAACAATTGACAGAATGACTTATAAGGTAGTATCCAAATTTCAGAAGCATCTTAGATGAAGGTTTGCCTGGTGACCTATTTTTTCTTGAAGCTGAATGACAGCCGTTTCGAAGTTTGTAAAGCATGTTAATAAATTTAACTTAACTAGTTTCTCTCTTAGATGCATTTCCATGCTCATATTTTTCGTCAAGTGAACTCCAAGGTATTTGAATTCCGTGACAACTTCAATGACCTCTTCGTTATAGAACCATTTTTCTTTCGCCGAATTGCGGCCTCCTCCTAGTTTAAAAATAAAAAAATTGGACTTATTAAGATTCACCATTAAACTCCAAAGGTGACAATATTGATACAGGTGGTTTATCATTAACTGTAATGACTCAGGTGATTCTACCAAAAGAACAATGCCGTCCGCAAACAGCAATGCTTTTATTGTTCGTCTGGCGAAGTCTATGCCACCTGGTAAGAGATCTGTAAGATCTTTAATGAACAAGTCGAACAGACTCGACCTCAATGTACATCCCTGTCTGACACCTAATTGTATTTTAAACCCTCTAGACAACTCTTCTCCATCCTGTACCTTATCAATTGTATCTGCATTTAGATTCTGAATAACTCTTCCGAACTTCCATGACATTCCGTTACTGTACAGCTTGTAGATAAGCGCATGTCTATCGATCATATCAAATGCAGATATAGTCAACGAAATACGTATATAGTTTCTTGTTTCTATTCAGGAATGTTTCTGCTATACTTTTAAGGAACAAATTGTGTACAACCGTCGAATGACCTGTTCTTAAGCCTGCTTGAAAATCCTTTAAAAGCTTGTTGTCTTCTATCCATTTATTGAAACGTTTTGCAAGAACAGCGTGAATATTTTATATGAAGTCTTTAAAAAGGATATTCCTCTATAATTGGACACCTCGGCCAAGCTTCCTTTTTTATGAATCGGGAAAACGATGGACTAATTGAATTCTAGTGGTATTTTGTCTGTAGGTAATAATTCGGTCCATCCAATCCCCATGTCCAGCATATGGGAAAAAATTTACTAAATGCCAATACAGAAATCATTTCCAGTCAATGTGTCAAACAATCAAAAAAGTACACAGCATAGATTCCGAAGACAAAAGTGAAGATGACTATGAAATAGATAAGCTATCAGAAAGCAACAAAGATGATGATTAGAGTTGGTACGAGGTCATAGATATCAATAGCACTAAAATAAAAATGAAGCTCGACACGGGGGTGCAATGCAATGTCTTGTCAAAGAGAACAGCAGAGGCGGTATTCTTAAAGCTTATCCCAGTAAAGAGCAAGACTAAGCTAAAAACCTACAGCAAAGACGTTATACCCGTAATAGCTGAATCCCAGATAATAGCCAAGATCAGAATGAAAAACTACTTAGTAAAATTCTTGGTGATCGATGCAAAGGTCTCGCCAATTCTCGGTAAAAAAGTGTGCGAAAAATCAAACTCATTAAACGTGTAGAAACACATCAAATCAACTCCATCCTATGGTGTCGGGTGTCTTAAAGGTTTCGAATACAACGTCGAAAAGAAAATACACAACTGAAAATTCATCCAGCTAGAAAAATACCGTACTCACTGCGAGATGCAGTAAAATCTGAGTTAGATGACATGGAAAGAAAACAAGTAATTGTTCGAACAACTGAGAGATAGGCGAGAGTCCTAAAACATCTCTGAATACATAAATCCACTGGTCCGGATGGTATCCCCGCTATTGTTCTGAAGAGGTGTTCTTCAACGCTGGCAAAACCACTACGTAAATTTTCATCTGTCCTACTCTTCACGTCTTGTTCCAAGCGGATGGAAAACCGCATTTGTCCAGCCTATTCCCAAAAAAGGTAAATCCTCCTTTCCATCTACGAGTAATTACCGACCAATTGCACTCACGTCCCTTCTTTTCAAGGTCATGGAAACGCTGATAAATTATTAGCTCAAGAAATACCTCGAAAATCGAAAGCTTCTTAATGACCGGCAGTACGGCTTCGGCAGCAATAGGTCCACTGGTGACCTCATCTCATCTCACCGATCAGTGGGGCAAATCTTTAAAACGTTTTGGAGAAAGTAAGATTATTGCACTTGATATTTCAAAAGCAAATAGTAGGGTCAGGCATCAGGCTCTCTTATCGAAAATGCGTGCTTTCGGTTTTCATGAATCCCTGCTTCATTGGATTAGTAATTACATTTCAGATCGTTCAATACAAGTAGTATTGGATGGATTCAAGTCTGTAGTCCATGAAATAAATGCTGGTGTGCCCCAGGGCTCTGTGCCATCTCCAACACTCTTTCTCATTTTTACTTATGATCTCCTGTCTGCAACTTCTAATCCAATACATTGTTTCGTTGACGATAGTACTCTTAGCTTTTCATATTCGTTTTCAGATTCAAATCGCTCTTCTTCGGATATGGATTAAATTTCGACCTAAACAGTATTGTACAATGGGGATTAAAAAACCGCGTGGAATTTATTGCTTCGAAAACCCAATGTTGTCTTGTATCATTAAAGCGAGATATGCCCCCCTTGCCAATATCCATAGATGGCTCTTGCATCGAGAAGACTGAACAACTCGATATACTCGGTGTGTGTATCACCAACCACCTTTTGTAGAACGAGCACATACGCGATGTCGCCAAAAATTCGGCATGAAGTTTGGGTTTTCTTGGGCAATGCAAGAAATTTATCTCCCCCTTTGATCTAGCAGTTATCTTCGAGACCTATATAAGTCTAAAGCTTAAGCATAACTCGCATATCTGGGCTGGTGCTCCTGCAACTTACTTAAGCCTCTTTGACGGTATTGAAGGTAAAGCATTAAAATTAATTGGTGATAACACCATCATATTATCATTGATGTGGTTGAACATGGTCGTAAAGTTTCTTGTCTCACGCTTTTTTACAGTATTTTTAACGGTTTATGCTCACGAGAAATAGCTAGCTGCATTCCTCCCCTTACAAAGTTGAACCGTAATACACGCCCTTCTAGGAATGCTCATCAGTATACCCTCGAGCCCAATTACGGTCGTATTGTCAAGTACAGAGATTTGTTCTTTAGCCGTACTACGTGAATGTGGAATGCCTTACCATACTATGTTTTTCCCAGCCATTGCAAAATTCAGGAATTCCAAACCAATGACACTTCCTTTCAACCTCTCCCTCCACTCCCTAGTGCTCATACTGTGTCTTTACATGAGGGTAGTAATATCCCTTTCAGTATGCGCTTGTTATAAAAAAAAAATTTTGATTTTTTTCAATAATATTGTACAACCTTGCAATATCAAATATTACACAATAATATTGAGCGTGTGAAAACAGATTGAGGGTATAATAAATAGTCAAGTTTTCAACGCCATAAATAGACAAAGTCAGATGTCAAACATGTCGATTACATTTATTTAAGGTTTCGTACGAATTGGCAGATTGGAATCTAAGAGACAGCAAATCAAAGAAATATTTAAAGAATTTTTACATTTAAAAAATACTATATTCTTAGTGAAAATGATGGATACATGTCATAATTTTAGCACCCTCAAAAGGTTTTGTTTTGATCATAGATAAAAATATATATTACTAGAAAAACGTACACGAATTTCCTTTTTCCCAATTACCATCGTCAAAAATCCTCAATTTACTAAATATGAATGTTTATATTACGTGGCACCATTTTTTAAAATTCCGTAGAAACAAAACTACTCTAAATTCAAATTGTCAAATTGCTGCAATTCAGTGATAAAACAAATTTCTTATGATTGTACTTTTTTTCTTCAAATTTGTATTACCGCTTTGAAGAGTTTTTAACACTTGAAATAAACTACAAAGTACAAAAATAAGAAAACAAAAAGAATCCCCAAAATCGATCATCCTCAATTGCTGATAGCCATTTATAAGATAAGAAACAGTTAGAGAAATCCCCTAAAATATATATATGTATGTATTTGTGTGTATGTGTAGGGAATATATATTTTTAGAAACAATATTGTTTTCATTTAAAGCACAAACGAAATACTGTGCTGCTCATTATCTCTCTTGCCCAGATGAAAAATTCACAATTGTACTATAAAAAAAGAAAATGAAAATGAAAATACAATAAAAACAAAAACCTCAAATCAGAAAACCCGAAAATCTCCCTAAAATGGAAATCTACAAAACCCCAAATGGTGATCATTTCCGTTTGGGAGATGTTTCGCGAAAAAAAGATGAAGGAAAACTTTCTTTATGGATGTCACACAGTGGGCCAATTTATTATAGAATTTAGGCTCCAAACACCAATAAAAAATAACATCTGTTTTAAATTTTTTAATATTATTTAAATTTTGTTAATGTTTTTCTTATCGATAGAAAACGAACTATCATCATTCAATTGAGATTAATTTGTGCTAATCACCGCAAGGTTAAATTAAAAGGGCAAGTTTTCATTGAATAAAAAATTAATTATCTATGTTTGTATTTCGTATATTGTTTCAATTACGGAGCAGTATCAGCGATATTGCAGAGTTACCTCCTAGCTTAACGCTTCACGCTATAGTGGAATGATTTTCTGTACATCGTTTTTAATCTTTTAGGGGAAAAATGGTTCCAAGAAGACGGAGCAATATGTCAAACCGCACGTGCAATCATCAATTCGTTGTGTCAAATATTTGGCGAACAAAGCATCTCAAGAAATGGTTGTGAAAATTGACATATGGAGCCTTTGTACTATTTTTTCTGTTTTTTTCTGATAATTTAACAATGATTTCTTATTTTAAAAGTGAACATTCGACGCACGAAATAAGACCGAATATGTTCAAAACGAGATGCGAAATCGGTCCGAAAAATTGGAGCAAACAATTTGACTTTCCCATTTATTAAGCTTAATTGGTGGTATTTTATTTTTTAAAATGATACAAGTCCATGTTTTGAATTCCAACAAACAATTTATTGTTTTACTTACATCTGATAAAGGTGACATAGTGGACACTTGAGAATTTTTGGAAAGTAATAAGCTTATATGAATTATCTGGGGAACACCAGATTGAGCAACAAAAGGTTCAGAATGACAATTTCTAGTTTTTACCTCATAATATCTGTAAGATTTGATCAAAGGCTAGACAAATTCTGGAAAACCAAGAGCTATAAGTTTTAAAAAAAATTCCGTGGCTAAGGTGGTAATAAGCTTTAGAAAGGTTAGTTTATACACAGTCAACTTCAAAACCTTGTTTTAAAGTGTTTGAATATACATTTGAGAATTTGAGACGATAACTGTAGATCGTTCTTTTCACGGAACGATGTTCGTGTGCAAAAATGAGAATCATATACTAATAAATGTTAGACTCTCAGGAACAACTTATTCAAAAAGATTAGGAATGCAAGAAAGTTTTTCAATGACCTGTAGTTTGTTTTGCCTGCCTTGTTACTCTTCTTCTTCTTCGTTTCCGACTGCTGGTAAATAAATCGGATGGCGCAACAGTCCGTTTGAGAACTAGGGCCTAGTGACTGACAACTCTCAACCATTCCTATGTGTGCGAGTACTGTTGTCAGGGATGGAAGAGACCTACAGTTTTAATCCGAATCCGAACGGCAAATTTGAGAAAACACTTTTTATGAAAAGAATTACTCTTGGAGAATTTGTCAATTCCTCGCAAGAGGCAATTCCCGTGAAAAAAAACTTTAGTTGGCATAGGCCCAACGCACTAACCATCATGCCACGGGTACTACATGTCCGGCTGCTAGTAGCAGCACTTTAACTCCTCCTGGAGCATAGGGTGGCAACCAGTTTCTTCCATCTCTCTCTGTTCCTAGCACGATAACTCAGCTGGGACCACGTCTCCAAGTTTTGGGACCGAGCTTTCTTGATGACAGATGATCTCTATGTTTCTCTTGGTCTTCGAGGCCGCCTTTTACCTTAAGGATTCCATTAAAAGCACTGCTTTGCTATGTTTTCGCTCGGCTTTCTCAATATATGGCCAATCTAGCGCCACTTTCTCTGCGCGATGTCAACATCCACTTTTGTTTGCTCAGTCCTAAACCACAGTTGCAACCTTCTCGAGATGTCAGCAGAGCTTTTCCACGTTTCGCAGGCATAAAGCAGCACAGATTTAACGTTGGACTCAAACAAATTTAACTTTCATGGAGCGCAATTTTCCTGGAGTTCAACACTTTCGAAATTATTCCGAATGCACTACGGGCTTTATTTATTCTATTGGTAACATTCAGTCCGTTCCACCATCAAGTGCCAGATAGCATCCCAGATAGTTGAACTGGGTGACCTCTTCTACCGCCACTTGTCTCACAATAACCTGTTGTTGTTGGTTCCGACTGGTGTGCATCAACTTAGTCTTACTGGCATTAATCCTTAAGCCAGCCACCTCCCCATTTTAATGGAGAGAGTGGCACATTTGGCTGAGGGCTCCATTTCTGTTTGTCATTGAACATATATCGTCAGTATAGTCCAAATGGCCTCAGGCGCCATTGGATACCCAGTCTCTCGTGTTCACCTACCGTAGCAGTCATAACATCATCAATAGCAAGCAAAAAAAGAATCGGTGACAATACATCATCCTGTCTCACTCCCTGTCGCACTTCAAATGCGTCGGAAAGCTGTTTATTGTGCAAAACGAAACAACTATTTTATCAGGAATGTCAACAAGCGATCTCCAGATAACATCACGGCTAACGCGATCAAAAGTATTTTCAAAATCAACGAACATCCCGCTTGATGCCTTTTGAGCGTAGACTCGATCCTAGTCATTGCGAGAATGATGGTTGCTATTAACTTTGGACAGAATGGTGATTCCGTGTTCCGTGTGTTCCAGTTATTGCAGTTCTTAAAATCCCCTTTTTTGTTAGCTTGACGATTACCCCGTCCTTCCATTTACTGGCAAAGGTTTCGTTTTCCCAAACAGACTTAACAAGTGGAAACAAAATACCGGTAGCTAAGTCGGGGTCTGCTTTGAGGAACTCGGTAGGTATGTTGTTCTTTAAAAGATGTATCGCGGTTTTTAAAATTCGGTTCGGAAATTGATTGCAAAAGCGTTATAGACATCAAGAGTCTTACCGTATGAAAGGTTCTATTGAGTTAAGTTATCTCAAAAGCAATTTTTTTTAAATTGACATGTTTCCAAATTTGTTAAGGATTGTCATTTAAAGAAGTGCCCATATCAATAACATAACTAGAGTATACAAAAGTAGAACGAGACTCAAGTTCATTACAGAGTTTATCATAAAAAGAGAAATTGATTGAAAACAGAGTTTTGAGGTAAGTTTTTGCATGAATTATTTCTTCTGTATCGCAAATTAACGCAGTTTTTACGTGTATCAACTATCAAGGGTTGCTGAACTTTATATTTCTTGATTTTTTTGAAGTTAGATTTTTTTCCAAACAAATATTAAGGATTTTATACAAATTTGAAACCTTCAATATTAGAAAAAAACCTTATGTATCACCATTTCCAGAAATGGTTAAGTCTTCAGACAACAACTTGAAATTCACTTCTCTGAAATCAAAATTATAAAAGCAATTAAAGGATTTTCATTGTTCAGTAAGATGATTACTTAAGTCAAAAGAAATGTCTAAAGGCGGGTGATATTCAGTAATATTGGTAATTTCTGATCTAGATTCTAGAACAAGGGTACGAATAGCGTCAAAAGAAAATACTAAATCAAGGATTCGGTTTTTTGATTCGTCAACTCAGCACGTAATGTTTTAAAGAATATACCAGAGGGAAAGCGAAACAGTGGCAAATTGAATTCCTGGTTGCGTGAAGCAATTTGACGACAGAAAGTTTGAGAATGAAAAACCGAATCTATTATCAACTGAATCTCAATAGCAGCTACAATTTATTATTATCATTTAATACATTCAAATCTTGTGCACTTATTTCCGCACTTGTGAACCCTGGTTAGCTAACATCTTTTACAGTTGTCATCTTTTGACTTACTTACTTACTTAAGGTGGCGCTACAGTCCGGGGCGGACCTGGGCCTCAACCAACAAGCGTCTCCAGCCAGCTCGGTCCCTAGCTAGCTGTCTCCAGTTTCGCACGCCAAGTTGGTTGCGGACCTCTCCCACCTGGGTGCCCACCTGAGTCGCGGCCATGACCTAGCCATCTAAACCGGTGGACTTTAATTCTGCTTACTAGGTCAGTGTTGCTGTACAGCCCGTACAGTTTGTCGTTATATCTTCTCCTTCATTCTCCATCTATGCGTATGGGACCAAAAATCACCCGAAGAATTTTTCTCTGGAAGCACCCTAAGACGCTCTCATCTTTCTTTGACAGGGTCCAGGCCCCAGCGCCATAAATGAGAACCGGGATGATGAGTGTCTTATAGATGGTGATTTTACATCCTCGAGAGAGGACTTTACTTGTCAATTGCCTTCTAAGTCCAAAGAAGCAGCGATTTGCAAGAGTTATTCTTCGTTTGATTTCAGCGCTGGTTTCCTTGTCTGCATTAATAGCGGTGCCTAGGTAGACAAAGTCCTTAACTACCTCAAAATTATAGCTGTCCATGTGACGTTTTGTCCAAGACGTCGTCGTTGAGTGTCCTTTTTTGATGACAGCATATACTTGGTCTTGCCCTCATTGACCAATAAACCCATCTTCTTCGCTTCCGTCGCAATGCTCAAAAACGCTCCACTGACATCACGCTTTTCCAATTATGTCAATATCATCTGCGTATCCGAGTAATTGGATGGACCTTTAGAAGATTGTGCCTCTAGTGTTGACGGTTGAGTTTTGCACAATTCTTTCCAGAACGATGTTGAAGAAGTAGCATGACAGTGCATCGCCTTGTCTAAAACCTTTTTTGACATCAAATGAATCGGTTAGATCTTTTCCGACCTTGATAGAGCAGCGTGCATTCTCCATCGTCATTCTGCACAAACGGATAAGTTTGACAGGGATTGCTCGGTTGAGCTCTTCCCTATAGATGCTGTCATACGCGGCTTTAAAATCGATAAAGAGATGGTGGGTATCGATTTGAAGCTCCTGGGTTTTTTCCAAGATCTGCCGTAGTGTGAATATTTGGTCGATAGTGGACTTTCCTGGTCTGAAGCCACACCACACTGATAAGGACCAATCAGGTTGTTGACGAATGGCTTCAGACGTTCACATAATACGGCAGAGAGGATCTTATACGCAATGTTAAGGAGACTGATGCCTCTGTAGTTGGCGCAGTTTAGAGGGTCTCCTTTCTTATGTTTCGGGCACACTATGCTGAGATTCCACTCATCGGGCATGCTTTCTTCCGACCATATTTTGCAGATGAGTTGGTGCATGCTCCGTACCAAGTCATCGCCTGGTGCTTTGAATAGTTCGGCAGCGATGCCGTCAGCTCCAGCAGCTTTTTTTGACTTAAGTTTAGATATACATAGCTATCTTCACTTCGACAAGGTCGGGTAGGCGGAATTGTTGATCTGCGTCGCCGAGGTTGAGTGGTACTATCTCCCTTACAGCGGGATTCGGTTCGTCATCGCCGTTATATAATTTGGAGAAGTGATCTTTCCATATTCTCATCATCGACTGCGGTTCTACTACGATGTTCCCCTGATCGTCTTTACAGGCTTCGGTTCGTGGCTGGTATCCTTGGGAGGTTTTTTTACCTTTTGGTAAAATTTACGAACCTCATTCCTGTTGTGACATCCCTCTATCTCCTCGATCGCGCGCTTCTCATGCTCTCTTTTTTTCCGTCTAAGAAGCCGGTGTTCACCTCTCCTCTTCTGCTCGTAGAGCTCGCGAGCTGCTCTAGTCCTTTTGTGCAGCGCCGTTTTTTATGCCTCTTGTTTCGTTGCGTGCGCTTGCCGGCATTCGTCGTTAAACCAGGGGTTTCGCTGTGGTGGCCGTGTGAAACCTAGCACTTCAGAGGCGGCATCTCTGATGGCTGCAAGGCAATGTTGCCACTGGTTTTCAATGCTTAATGCAGGAAGCATAGGACTCCTTAAGAGGTTATTAGAGACTCGATCGGAAAAGGACATGGTAGTCTCTTGCGATTGTAGCCGTCTTACGTCGAAACTTCTCACAGTACTTCCTTGTTTTCGATTGGATCGGGATATCCGTAGCTGTACCTTGGCTACAACGAGGTCGTGGTCCGAGTCAATGTTGGCCTCTCGGAATGTTCGGATATCCTGGATAGTATCCAGTGGATACTGGAGAAGTGTCGTGCGACGATCGCAATGTGGTCAATCTGGTTGACGGTTGATTGATCAGGAAATTTAAATGTCCCCTTGTGGATATGAGGATGCGTGAACTGCGTACTAGCTACCAGAACGTCTCGCCCCGCAGCGAAATCGACCAGCCTGAATCCGTTGTCGGAGGTAGTGTCGTGCAGGCTGTATCTCCCGATTATGCCACCAAAGACGTCTTCTCTTCCTAGCTTGGCATTAAAATCTTCTGAGACAATTTTAATGTCATAGCAATGGCACTGCTCATATGTCTTCTTTTGACACTATTACTAAATATAGAGGAATACATCCTTAAACTAAGTGTACGTTTCACAACTGAGTTTCTGTAGTAAGTGTTGAAGAAAACCAAAGTTCGTCGATTCATTGCCAATATTTGGAATTATCTACTACAAACAATATTAGACCGCATTTTTCATAGAGACTACGATCTTATGGCTTTAAAAGTTCTTCTTCTTCTTCTCCGCTAAAATGCGGCAAAATGATCCGGACTTTTATCGAAAAATCATCTTCAATTATGAGACGAATTTTCGCATTGGAAAACTGTTCCATCTTGGGCTCGTAAAATTAAAAATTGTTACCTGAGTTATGATTGAACCAAAGTTATTTGAAAATACATGTAGTGATACGGTGAAAGAATTGAGCTTCCGATCTTTGATTGATGATTTTTTTCGACCGGAATTGGAAAATGTTGATTAGGACGGCGTTTATTTTCAACAAGACAATTACAATACAAGCAACTAAAGGTAATCACAACTAACACCTAAATTAATAAATTAGGTGGCGCCATAGCTAATAGAGATCCAGGCCCTAGTGACTTACACGTATCAACCATTCCTGTGTGCGAGTAATTTTCTCAAGGATGTAGGGGACCTACAGTTTTAAGCCGAATCCGAACGGCTGATTTGAGAAAGCACTTTTTATGAGAAGAATTACTCTTGGAGGATTTGTCCATTCCTCGCAAGAGTCAGTACCCCTGATGAAAAAAAAAACTTAAGGTGGCACAGATAGGTATTAAGGCCTCTGAACCAACTAGTTACATGTACAACGTGAAAGACAAGGTCTATCTTAATGCTCCACAATCAATTCAAGACCTTAAAAATGCAATTTTGTGAACAAAATACATCCACAAATATACAAAAATTAAACATTAAAAATTTCATTCGTCGATAGAAATATTTCCTTTTTGAAATTAGAAAAATTGTAAAAATTTGTATTTTTAAATTCTATTCATGAAAAAGAAGTCAATGAAAACTGCTATTGACTTCTACAAAAGAAATTTATAATTTTATTTTTATTTCAATTTTAAAGTTATTCCATCCCACTGTCCATCATCAGGAAATGTACTAAAGACAAATTTTGTTTCAGTATTCTCTAAATGGAAAAGATGGGAATCCACACCGACAAATCTATAATCGGATCGGAAAATGTATCTCTGCGTTAGCTGTTTTCGAATCGTGTCTTCTCGTCGTCATCGCCATTTCTGTCTGTATAGGTACTTTAATCAAATTCATTCTCTATCTCATCCCTTCGTCTTCACTTCACAACCATGATACAATGAATCTTTTTCAACAGTTGGGGTTGAAAAAGAAAGGCACACAGAAAAAAAAATACCCTCAAAACGGGGGTTCTCCGAGTGAAATAATAATACGTAAAAAAAAAAGAAAGAATCAAAAGTATCTGAGGTACGTAGTAGACATTACTTACGACTACGACGTCGAGCACATCTCGATTCTCTATAAAACGAGCTCAATCCCTCCTAAAGGAGGTCAGTTATCGACGACAACGTTCCTTTTCACAGTACACAGCGCATAGTTATACTGTATACCGAATACCGTATAACAAATACAAGAACATCTTGCGTATATCAACAGAAAATATTTTCCAGCAGTCCTTCCTTTCGTTTATTCCTTATATATCCGTGTATCCGTTTTATGTCCTTGTCCCTGTCTCTGTCTCTGTCCCTATATCCCTTGTGCTTGGTACTTTCGATTCGATTTAAGGAAAAAAAAAGGGAAATTGTCGAAAACTCTGAACAGAAATAAGAAGGCAAGTGTTATTTTTGAGAGTAGTTGCCGCAATCGCAGGAGAAAAATGAATTCGAAACTTTTGTTGGTGATGGCAATTTTTGTCGCCTCTGCAATGGTCATTATGGCGGGTAAGTTTTCTTTTCCTTTATTTTTTGTTTAATCTTTTAAGACAGAATTGAACGGATTTTCACAATACACAACTATAAGCATCTTTTGGTTTTTTTCTCTTTTGTTTGGGTGGAATTGGGGTTGAGGATTGGTATAGTACCTACTTCTAAGTTGTTGTGATGTCCTTACCTATCGAATCTTAAGAATATCGTTTCATTTGAAAATTGTTTACACAATGTTAAGTTAAAATGTCATTTGTGAAATACTCAAGGAACATTTTCTTTTCAAAAAGTTAAACTAAGGATGCACTTTGCACGAATTTGAACTAAAATTGAATTGTCAAAACATAATATTTGTTGATGTTAGAAAATAATAAAAAAAGTTTTAGGGGTATTTTCGCTCTAAGCGGTGAAATAACGAATAAGGTGTAATATGCATACAAGGTACCCTTTTGTTGGCTAAACGCTCTGAATTTTGCTGGCTCTGCTGATGGCTTACTGCTTTAGTACATATTGCTTTGGGGTTCGATAGCTAAAACTGGTTAAACGTGGTTATTGTCCCTTTTGTTTCATTGGTTGCAGGATTGAAATGGGCGAGTGAACACACAAGGAGAAGTCTTTTGCTTTTTAATATTCATCTTGTTGATAATTGTTTTAAATGTGTTTTTACAGTGTTAATTCGGTTTTAATCTCCTCAATCATATGATCGAAATTTATAAATGTAATTAATTTATCTATCAGAAGTTTGTTGTAATGAATGTAAAATATATTTAAAAGCTATTGGAAAAACGTTTGTTCCAAATTGTTTTGAACTTTATCAGAATTATGTGTTTAAAGCTAGCCTTGCTTCTCAAAACCGTACAGGGGACTTTAACTCTTGACACTGTACTCGGATACGAAAATAGTTTCAAGCATTTAACATTAAATTTTCAAGAAATTTGTCCGCGAGTAAAAAGTAGCTACTCAAATACTTAATCAGTGCTGTAATTAATTGAACACTACTTTAAGTACGTAAATAAATATTACTTCAATAGTATTCAAAATGTATTACCAGTCCTGTAGAACGACTTGAGTCCCTTAAACAGTGTCTTTAACTTATAAAATACTAAACACATTTTCTTTATACAGTGTTAGCCAAAACTAAAGC
Source organism: Eupeodes corollae (assembly GCF_945859685.1). Lineage (NCBI taxonomy): Eukaryota > Metazoa > Arthropoda > Insecta > Diptera > Syrphidae > Eupeodes > Eupeodes corollae. Next base: position 150,508,952 of record NC_079147.1, read on the forward strand.
AACTTTTAAGAAATTGTGATTATGATGTTCATAAAGTTGGAATCAACTCCGAAGCTCTTTTTGTGCTATTTTGTTGATCTAATACAGGCTAGGTTCAAATATCTCTTCCCCTTGAAACTTGTGGTGATCCCAACTTGACGTCAAGCTGGAAACACCACACGTAATAGTTCAAAATTAAAAAAAAAGATTGATTCTATCCTTTTAATTAAGTCACAAAGCTGACATTTTTGGAGACTTTATAAACTAAACTGAATGTTAAAAAAGAGGCTGGGATGCGACCCACGCTGATAACTTCCCATCCCGTCTGTCGATTTGTCTTGCTTAAAAGTTTGTCTATATGTACTCGTATCAATTTTTACCAAATTTGCGTACTATTTTTTGTAGATTTTATTTTTTATGAAAAAACGGACTGTTGGATTTTTATATAAAAATTACTGAATATCGAAAACAATATTTTCTGTGAAATAAAATAAGTTTCAAGCCAATATTTTTAAGTTTTGAAAAGCCATTTGTGTCGAAAGTTAATTTTTACGAAGTTTTAGTATTGTTTTTTTTTTAGAGTTTTATTTTTTGTAAAAAAAACTGTCAATTCGATTTTTTAAAAATTTTACCAAATGTTGAAAACAATATTTCTTATGAGATAAAATTACTTTGAAGCCAATATTTAAAATTTTTAATATTTCAGTAGAAAATCATTTTTTACCAACTTTATAATTTTTTTTGTAGGTTTTTATTTTTTGTAAAAAAAACTGTCAATTCGATTTTTTTCAAACTTTAACTAAATGTTGACAACAAGATGTTTTGAAAGATAAAAGTAAATTAAAGCCAATATCTCAAAGTTTTGAAAAGATATTTAAGTCGAAAATCAATTTTTACCAACTTTTATAAATTTTTTTTTTAGGTTTTTATTTTTTGTAAAAAAACTGTCAATTCGATTTTTCTCAACATTTTTCAAAATGTTGAAAACAATATTTCTTATAAGATAAAATAAGCTTGAAGCCTATATTTCAAGCTTTTCAAAAGATATTTGAATCGATATACAATTTTTACGAACTTTGAGTAATGTTTTTTTAGATTTTTATTTTTTATAAAAAAAACTGTCAATTAGATTTTTCTCAAAATTTTATCAGATGTCAAAAACATTATTCTTCGCTGCACAAAATTGTTTTTGAGATGAAATCATATTTCAGTCTTAAAATTTTGAAGATGACAAATTTTTTTTTTCAGTTTTATTGATTTAAAAAAAAACCGTTATATTGATTTTTTTTCAAAAAATATACCTGTTTGGTATCACGTTACAATATATTATATAAAATTTAATTCAAGTCGCTAGTGTTTTTGGTTCGTAAGATATTTAGGGTTAAACAAAATTTTCACCTTTTTTTCAAACTGCTATAGTAAAAAAACCACCCACGCAATATTCTTGAGAGCCCTTTCTGCATCTTTCTGCCTTATTATCTGTATAACAAAATTTGTTTGAAGTCGATATCTCTTCTGGTTCTTGAGCTATGGACGACGAAAAAAACGTCGCGAACGTACGGACGTACGGACGTACAGACGTACGTACACACGCACGCACAGACATCTTTCTAGAAATCTTTTATTTCGACTCTAGGGACCTTGAAACGTCGAGAAATGTCAAAATATTCAATTTGACAAATCGGACCCATTACAATAACTTCCTATGGGAAGTTAAAAAACGAGTAAAGATTCTAATTAGGGCTATTTTTAAACTTATCAGTTCTCGGAACTTCAGATTGGTATCTCAAGCCGTTACCCCCCAACTAAAGTCGAAAAGCTGTAACTTTTGGAGGTACTTTTTAAATGGGGGATGTGACCCCCATTGACAACTTAACATCCCGTCTGTCCATTTGTTTTCCTTAAGACTTTAACAAAATAAACATAAAAACATTTTTTGGGAGTAAAATAATTTCAAAGTCAATATCTTTCTGTGTTCTTCTAATATTTGAGTTCTTATCAGTTCTGTGTTGTGTTTGTAAGGTTTCACGTTTTGTAAAAAAAGTTTCCATTTGAATCTTTTTAAGACTTAAATCTGAAAATTACCAATAATATTTTGATAACCATGAACTACATAGTTTGATTTCAAAATCTTTTTTAGTTAAAGAGGTTTTTGATCGAAATACAATTTTTACCATTTTTGAAAGTTTTTATTTCTTATTAATTTTGGATTTTTTTAAGACTATTATCATACGTCAAAAAAAATTAAGCATAGAATGCAACACTTTTGAGATAACGAGAACCCAACATACATTTTTTTATAATTTTGGGCAGTATTTTTTTGTAGATTTTAATTTTTTGTATTTTTATAAACATTTACCGAATGTCGAAAACAATATTTTCTATAAGATGCAATTAATTTGAAGTCAATATTTTTAAATTTTAAAAAGACATTTAAGTCAAAATGAGCAGAAGAGGCGAGAGGAACATCGACTTCTCAGAAGGAAAAAGAGAGGGCATGAGAAGCGTGCGGTGGAAGATGTTGAGAGGTTTAAAAGCAGGAATGAAGTTCGAAAGTTTTATGAACAGGTGAAACGAAATTCACAGGTACATAAACCTAGAACCGAAGGCTGTAAAGGCGTAAGTGGAAACATCATAAAGGAACCGCTGTCAATGCTGAGAATATGGAAGGACCACTTCTGCAGACTGTATAACGGCGACGAAAAACCGAATTCCGCTGTCAGGCAGGATGATTTATTCAACATAGACGACGAAAGCCAACAATCCCGTCCTCCCGACTTAGACGAAGTAAAGATTGCCACATCTAAGCTGAAGTCTAATAAAGCCGCTGGAGAGGATGGCTTGAATGCCGAGCTCTTTAAAGCAGCAGGAGATAAGCTGGTTAGGAGCATGCACCAATTTATCTGTAAGATATAGTCAGAAGAAAGCATGCCCGATGAATGGAACCTCTGTATTGAAAAAAGAGACCCTCTAAACTGCACCAACTATCGAGGAATCAGTCTACTTAACATTGCCTATAAAATCTTCTCTGCCGTAATATGTGAACGCCTAAAGCCTATCGTCAACAATCTGATAGGTCCTTATCAGCATGGTCTTAGATCGGGAAAGTCCACAGTTGATCAAATATTCACATTACGGCAGATCATGGAAAAAACCGCATATGACAGCATCTACAGGGACGAGCTGTATAGAGCCATGCCTAGTTTTGGCATCGTTGCCAAACTTGTCCGTTTGTGCAGGATGACCATGGAGAATTCACGATGCACCATAAAGGTTGGAAACAACTTAACAAAACCTTTCAATGTCAAAAAAGGTTTTAGACAAGGTAATGCGCTGTCATGTGATTTTTTTAAATACTGGTTGAAAGAATAGTGCAGAGCTCACACGTCAACACTAGAGGCACTATCTTTCAAAAGTCTGTCCAATTACTAGCTTATGCTGATGACATTGACATAATCAGAAAACTTAGCTTGATGTCAATGGGGCTTTTATGAGTATTGAGGCAGAGGCGGCAAAAATGGATTAAACGGTTAATGAGGTCAAAACAAAGTACATGCTGTCGTCAAGAAACTACTTACAACACCGACGTCTTGGTCAAAACGTCACCATCGATAGACGAAAGTTTGAGGTAGTCAAGGACTTCGTCTACCTAGGCTCCGCTGTAAACGTAGAAAACAACACCAGCGCAGAGATCAAACGCAGAATAACTTTTGCTAACCGCTGTTTCTTTGGACTAAGAAAGCAATTAAGTGGTAAAGTCATCTCTCGAGGGACCAAAGTGTTGCTATATAAGACCCTTATCATCCCCGTCCTGCTATACGGTGCAGAAGCATAGACTATGACAAAAGCGGATGAAAGCACGTTGGGTCACTTCGAGAGAAAAGTTCTTCGTGTTATCCACGGTCCCGTCTGCTTCGAAGGGGAGTTAAGGAGAAGATAGAACGACGAGCTGTACAGCGACGTAGACTTAGCCAGAAGAGTAAAAGTCCAACGACTAAGATGTCTGGGTCACGTATTTTACATGGAAATCAATGCTCCGGCCCGGAAAGTCTTCGACCGCGGATCAGATGGCGTGCACAAGTTGAAAGTGACCTCACCAAACTTGGAGTCCGAAACTGGAGACATCTAGCTAGGGACCTAGCTAGATGGTGAAGTTAGTTGGGTGAGGCCCTAGTTCACACAGGACTGTAGCGCCACCTTAAGTAAGTAAGTATTAGAAAAAAAACTTCCACTTAGCACTTAACTAGCTAACAAATAGCCCTTAATTAAACCATCATTGTTTTTTTTAATTAAGTTTAGTTTAGAAAAAGTTTCCAAAAATGTAAGCTTTTTTATTTAATATAAAAGAAATCTACAACTCCGCGAACTCAGGAGCCCAAAAATAGCCCTAAATATCGTCATCATTAGAACTTAAAAATTCGAATGTGTTGTTTCAATTGTACGGAACGGTGATTATAATGGATATGAACTCAGGCCACGAAAATTGCAATAGTGTTTTAAATCCGATTGTGCTTGATTTTTAAGCAAGTAGCCTCAGGTTTGCAAGTCTTGGTACATAACAAGATTTAAATAATAAATATTTAAAATTTAGCACCGATTCACAAAATGATTTCTTCTAAAAAGTTGCTTGGCACAACAAAATACGATAAAGTACACGAAATATTCGCTGTTGTTTTCTGTGTTCATACCGGGGCCAATGTAGAATAGGTTTTAAACTTTCTCAAAGTTAGGGTTCTTTAAAGTTGTTTCCAACCTTTATGGAGCAGCGAGAATCCTCCATGGTCGTCCTGCACAAACGGACGAGTTTGGCAACGATGCCAAAACCAGACATTGCTCTATAAAGCTCGTCCCTGTTATCATATGCGACCTTGAAATCGATGAAGAAATAGTGAGTGTCGTTGATGATGTTCTCGGGTTGTTTTCCAAGATCTGCCGTAATGGACTTTCCCGATCTAAGACCACGCTGATAAGTACTTTTTTGAAGATGGGCTTTAGAAGTTCAGAGATTACCACAGAGAAAATTGAGTAACCAATGTTAAGTAGACTGATCTATCTGTAGTTGGTGCAGTTTAGAGGGTTTAGTTTTTTCAGTATTAGGCAAACAATACTAAGGTTTCATTCATCAGGCATGCTGTCTTCCGACTATATTTTAAAGATAAAGTCCTTCGTATCGCCAGCATTGACTGTGATGTTTCAACTTTCGTTTATGCAGCCTCTGGGTCGAGGTCTATGTACTTTTGAATTCGGTTTTTCATAAGCTCATAAAATTTTCGAACTTCATTTCTGCTTTTGAACCTCTTAACGTCTTCTCTATTTTTCTGAGAAGTCAGTACTCATCTTCTCTCTATTTTCCTTAGAGCTCTTCAGCAAATCTCGTTCTTTTATGCAGCGACGTCTTGATTGCTGTTTTTCAAATATTGAATAAAACCTAATTCTTTATATTTAAGGGATATATTAAAAGGATATCGGTATAGAATGTAAAAAAGCAAAACGTGAATGTAAAAACTTGAATCCTGTTTTCGAAATAGGTCGAAATAGGAAAAAAAGTTTAGTGGGAAGTTTCAACATAATTTAAGAAGTTTTTTCCTAAGAAAACTCGTCGGATTGTTTGAAGAAAAGGGCATGTTACTGAAAATGCGTTACATTTTCAATCTGGTTTTAAAAACTAAGGCTATTGATAGTCGAAGTGATTGTTTACGCCCATGTCGTAATTTAATTGTTTATATAGAATTCGGGACTCACTTTGTTGAGCGGAATCTGCCAATTTAAAAAAAAAAGAATTCTTTAAAGTTGCAGTTAATAGCTTCGTTTGCTTCGATAATAAAAATAAATTAGGTAGCGCAACAGACTGTTGAAAACTAGGGCCTTATTACTTACAACTCTCAGCTATTTCTGTGTGTAAGTAATGTTGCCAGGGATGGAGGGACCTACAGTTTAAAGCCGAGTCCGAACGGCTAATTAGCGAAAAGCACTTTTCATGACAAGAATTACTCTTGGATGATTTTTTCAATTCCTCACAAGAAGCAGTACCCGCGAAAACCACTTAAGATGGTATAGGCAGGATCGAACCCAACACTTCAAGCATGATAGTCCTATGCACTAACCATCATGCCAAAAGTACTTTTTCGATTAGAAAAAAGGAAAAGGGAACTGGTCTCAAAAGAAAGCCTTGTTTAATACCTGATTTCCTGTGGAACCTTTCTGATCTTTCTGTTCCAATCCATACTGTTGTTTGGTGGCTCGTCTAAAGCCCTATTAGCGTATTGAAATTTTGTTGGGATATACCTCAAAGTTGCCTTAAGTGACCTTAAGTTTATGCCAAACTTCTTTAAGTTTTTTTTTTAGTTTATAAGTTTCGGTATATATTCTGAAATGTTTGTTCATTTTATACGAAACACCCTGTATTTCATTGTAAGCCAGAAGTGTATTTTAAAAAGTGTTTTATTTTTGAATACTCAGAAAAATAACTTGTTGCCTCTGTTAGTAGAAAAAAAGAACATTACACTTTTGTAGACACTTATTGACAATGGCTCATTCAGGTTTTTCCAGTTGGTTGTTGGTCAACAATGTTGTTGTTAAGTAAATAACGGTATTTTCTAGATTCATATTAAGCTTTGTTTTGTTTATATGTATTTGCCTATGGCTGCCTTTCGCGGACTTTATCAAACATTAAACAACAATATTTTTGTTTCTTTCGAACTTTAGATTGGTGTTCCCAAAAGTTTAACAAAAAAATCATATTTTTTTTATCATGGAAACACACACATAAAAGCAATATAAACTTTCAAAATGCTTTTTAATGTTTGTACAAACTTTTTTCAAAGTTAATATAATAGATACATATGTATGTATGTAAAAAAAAGTCTAACGTAAATATGATGAATTTGAAACAACAACAAAAAGGGCTATAGGTTACGTATATAATTTAATGTAAGATACCTATACTATTAGCTTCTAGTAGCAATAAACACAGTGCTTTAAAGGGTGCGCCTAAGCTTAACTAATCATGATAAATGTGCACTTCAAATGACATAAGTAGGAGATGTGGTTCGCCATGCCATATACGAAAATAAATCCATCTTTAACCATAAAAGGAATCTTTCCTGTCGTAAGTGTTATTGATGTGAAATGCTGAACATTTCAACTTGTATTTATCTTCGACGTTTGTGTAGTGAAGATATTGCCTAGCATTTTCACAACATAAGGTTTATATATGTTTTGCTTCAATACATACATATACAGACATTAATTTGTATGTGTGTATTTGAAAACATATTTAAATTTAAAACAGGATATTAAAACATTATGTTTGAAACTTTAAGAGAAATTTAAAAAGGAAACTAACATATTTCAATTTATTGATTCTATATTTAAATGATAGATGATTCTGGACCATGTGGAAAGCATGGATAGAAATTTAGTGTCCTGATTGGTTGGGTTCTTGAAAAAGTTAATAATAAAAAGGTTTATAGCATTATAATTAATATTCTATGGTTGCAACTTGTATACAAAACTATTTGGATGTTAAGCTTCCTGAGCAAAAATCTAATCTTTCATTTAAACTAGGTGTAGCTACCAACATAACTGTTATAACTGTTAAATTGATAGCTTTTACCGGTACTGGTCTTGCATACATACTTGTTTTTGACATACAAAAAAAACATTTAACGGTTTTCCAAGAACGACTTCACAACTTTTTTTTAAATAAAATGCAAATTATTAAATATATGAGTTAAATAAGTTTTATAAAATATATAAGTTTAATTGTGATACCATAATGTATCTTAAGACTTTTTTCTTAGCTCAATTCAAGAGATTTCAAGGGAGGTCTGGACATATCATGGGAGGCCTAGAAAAATCAAGGGAGGTCTGGAGATGTCAAGGGAGGTCTGGAGATGTCAAGGGAGGTCTGGAGATATCAAGGAAGGTCTAGAAAATTCAAGGGAGGTCTGGAAATATCAGGGGTTAGGATAGGTTAGGTTAGGTTATAGTGGCTGTCTAAGATGGAAACGGACACAATTTCGGCAGTTTAATGGCCCATTGTGATACCACATGAAACTTGAGGCTTCCTCCTAAGAGCAATGAAACCATTTTGGGTCCCTTACGAAACTTGAGAGGCTGATTATACTGATATGATTTAGACCGTTAAAGAAGAATTCTCCTAGGAAAATTGAGCCAGAACAGGGCATGTGCAGAGAAGATGAAGAACCGTTTCTTCCTCTTACTCGTCCATACAGCTTCTTCAAAAGTCATTTGAGAATACGCCTAGTCTCGTGGCGTGCTTTCCTATTAGACAGTGTCCGGTTATGACACCTATTATCGATCTTATATGCGATCTGCTTACAGATTGCAAGCACCTTGACCTGACACGTGGTGACGCTGTTCCACCTGGTGTTTGCCTTTTTCATAGCGTCTTGCATTAGCAATAGTTTAAATGTAGCGATTGGTATGCCAGCATTTGCCAAAAGTTTAAGAATGGGTTGTATTGTACCGTTCCTAGCGAGTTCTTCTGCCTTACAGTTAACTGGAATGTCTCTTTGGCCCAGAACCCAGCAAAGGTGAACATAAAATTGTTGTGTTATCTTCAATAGAGATGATCGACAGTTATGGACTGGTATACAACTTGCAGAGACAGAGTCTGGAGATTTGAGAGTGGCCACATTATCTGAGAAAATACGGATGTCAAATTTTGATTTCAAGTTTTCTTTAAGCCAGGACAAGACTTCTTTCATCGCTAAAAGCTCCACCTGGAACACGCTTCAATGATTGGGAAGGCGGAATGAGAGACTTTCAGTCGTTCAGAGTACACACCTGCACCAACGCCTTCTTTTGTTTTTGATCCATGTGTATAAAAGAAAACTGACCGTCTTCCACGAATACCCTTTCGTCTCAGAAGAATCTCTAAGGTATAGACGTTTGGAAGTTTTTGGCGAATTGCTTTTGGAGATTGGAGGATGATGTAGTCTGTGTGCTTTGGAATTGATTCTTAACACCCAAGAATTACGGAGTGGGCGATTTTGTGTTAATCCACTACGACGAAGATTTGACGCGAATAGCAGAGCTTGAAGTTATTTGTTAGCTAAATATATCAAGAGGTGTTAGGTAAAGTAGGGTGTCCAGTGCCTTAGATGGGCTGGACTTTATTCACTTTGTCGCGGTTGATAGCTTTCTCTAAAGCAGGTCACCATACTGCCACACCGTACATTAAAATCAGTGTGATTACCAATGTGTATAGCCAATGTGTGATTCCGGTTTGTAAGTCCGTTTATTACCAATAGATTTTTTGCAAGAAAAGAGCGCAACAGTAGCTTTTTTGGCTCCTTTTGTATATTGCGGTTCCAATTAAGTGTTTTGTCTAAAATAAGACCCATTACTTAGCTTCGTCTGAGAACTTTGATTGGATTCCTTTAAAATAGGAAGGGTTGACAAATGGAATTTTGTATTTCCTCGAAAAAAGGACTAATTTGGTTTTGTGTGGTTTAACACCGAGTCCACACGAATCCGCCCGAAGTATTAGCCTGTCAAAAGCATTTTGCAATAGCTATTTTAAGGTGTTAAGATGCTTTCCTGAAATTACTTTAGCAACGTCAACCGCATAGGCAATCACTCTGAAACCCTCCGCATTCAGGCTAGTTAGAACTTCATTTACCACAACGTTCTAGAGGAAAGGGGATAGAACACCACCTTGTGGTGTCCCCCTACTAACGAATCGTCTGGCAGAAGAGCTGCCAAGTTTTGAGTTAATTATTCTGCTAGTTGGCATTAAATGAATCAACTCCCCAAGGGAATCTCAACGTTTAGAGATCTTAGTGCAGATATAACTGCAGGTGTGTCCACTTTGTTAAAGGCACCTTCGATGTCAAGGAAAGCAACCAAAGTGAACTCCTTATGATGGAGGGAATATTAGACTAAGGCGTGTTACGCTGTTTCCACCGATTTACCTTTACAGTAGGCATTTTGAGACGAAGACAAAAGTCTTGTGTCGATACTTACCCATAAATGAATATTAATCAATCTTTCCAAGTTCTTAAGAAATTGACCTGCGAGCATTTACTTGCTTTGTGTATAAAAACAACTTTAACTTCTCTAAATGCCGAGTTAATATGGAACAGGTAAAGACAGCTGGTAAAAATTGCCTCAAGGTATTCTTCCATTTGTAGATTTAAATAGCTTGAAGCTGTTAAGAGCCCATTGTAGCTTGTCCCTTGTGATCAGACCTTGTGGATAAGTTTCGGTAAGAGAACTACCAGGAAACTGAGTGTCCAGTAGTAAGTTCTGCAATTTTCAAGCAGCTTGGCATCGCTAATTAGTTGCAACAATTTCCCGTAACCTAGAGGCTTCAGAAGTTTCTTCTGACTTGCCACAGAAAGATCGCCAGGAAGATCGCTTAGATTTCCTTAGCGTCTTCTTGTTAATACTTAGGGATTCTTTTTAAGAAGAGAGAGGTTAGTCTTGCGGCTTTGGCTCGGTTAAAGTGTTTCCTTCATTCTTTTTTGAACAAGTCAAGCTCTGAGGCCCACAATTGTCGTTTCCTCTTTCTTCTTAAGAGTATAAGTGGACAAGCAACTTCCAGCGATCTGTGCATAGCTGTTTGTTGTCAAGTTCGTTAGCATTAGAGGAAGGACTAGATAGTCCAGGTTTTAGTAAACTCTGTAATGAGTTCCGCTATGAAGCCCAGTCAGTTTTCCGATAATTTCGAAAAAGTCAATGGGCTAGGGTTTTCAACCACATTGATATTGATTGGATGTATCTATGATCAGAGAACGAGTGTTCTGTGGAAACTTTCCAGTCCAAGATCATATGGTGTACAGTATCGGAGACGAGAGTTATGTCTAGGACTTCTTGTCGAGTTTTAGTTATGAAGGTTGGTTCATTAACAATATTACTTACTAAGAGGTTAGTACCAAGAATATAATCAAAAAGAGACTCACCTCTGTCATTGATATTCGTATCGCTCTATAAAAATCTTTTATTTCGACTCTAGGGACTTTGAAATTTCGAAAAATGTTAAAATTTTCAATTCGACAAATGGGACCGATTACAATAACTTTCTATGGGAAAATAAAAATAAGGATTCGAACTGACCAACCGAAGTATGTGTGTCAGAGGAGTTAAGGCCATACGATATGTAATGAGTTGGTAAATAGAATAGGCGAAGGTTTTTAGGGTGCGGGTGTTAGTGTTAAAAGAAACCGAATCATGGAGAGTGGAGCAGTCAACTGAGCGAGAGAGAAGCCGATGTATGAAGAGTACAGGGTTTTTCATCAGGGACGCTACAAAGGTAGAGCTACAGGGCAGTAAACGACGCCATATTTCTTTCCGATCCTTTGACATTTCTCTTCAGTAATGGTTTGCCAATTCATGATGGAAAGATATACGAGCCAACAATAAGTCGGAAAATACGGAGTCAATGGCCGCTACGTTAAAAGCGCTCCTCTATATTTCATGGCGTCATAATCGTTCTAGCAGATTAATAATTGTTGAGCGTCTAGTGGAAAAATTTGGATCCACAGGCACAGTACAAAATGTTCCCGTGCCAGTGAGACAAAGAAGTGCCCATAGTGTCGAGAATATTGCTACCGCTGAAGCTTCAGTTGCAGAAAACCCAAAGATGTTTCTCACACGTCGTTCTCAAGCGTTTGGTATCTCTGTGACGTCGTTGTGGTGAATTTTGCGAAAATATCTTGGCCTACGTCCTTACAAAATTAAATTGACGCAAGAACTGAAGTCGTTTGATCACCAGAAGCTTCGTTTGTTCGTGAATTTTGATGAGCAACAACTTGAAAATCATTATTTTTCATCTACCATGCTTTACTGTTTTTATAGTGTACCGTGGATCCATTGCTGCATTTTCGGGTCTCGTCACATATTGCCGACGACCCTTGGACCCAAAAACGACGACTTTTCTTTCCTCGCTCCACGGAACATTTCTCCATTTCTCTTTTGTCTAATCTCTATGCGCTTTAATAAACTCCATTTTCTTGGCCACATGCCGTTTCGTCAAGAATGGTACCTTGCGTGGACTTTGGGCGAGTAACTTCGTTTATAAAAGACGTCTTCTATTGTGACAGCGAGAACAGACAGTTAAAGTCCATTTCTTATTTCCTAGAGCCTATAGAAGGGTTCTGTTTTGCTAACTGATCAATTTTTCTGTCAGTTCTTTTAATAGTCATCCTTTTTGGGCCTAGCGTTTTTGGTTTATTTTGCCATTTCAAGGCGTTACTGACCATTTTTGGTGAGCAGCCTTGGATGTCTTGAATATTTTGGTAGGTTTTTTCCTCCGAACGCAGTTTTCTAATAAGTTTTCGAATTTTGTCGGTGCAGTGTCTTGACCATCCCATAAGTTATTTTTGAGCTAATATTAATTAATTTTGTATATGCTAGTATGTTACAAATACTTAAAACTTTATATAGAATATCACTTAACGAAAAATAAAAAAAAAAATAATTTTTAACACTTTTTAACTATAAAATCAAAAGCACTGCTATTTTTATGAACACTCTATATCCAGAGAGTTTGAAATAATTGTTGTTCACCGGGAAAAGTAGGGTGTAACTTCAAGCTAATAGTCTCTAATATGAATACGAAAGACCGTTAAAAGCAAGTTAGAATTTCCGTTATTTAAATAATTGACAATCTAATAAAATGTGAATGTGCTATTCTTATGAACACAACTGTATGTAAGCCGGACAAGACCAAACGCCCTAGACAACTTTAAATGACATTCTCAATTTGAAGCCACCAAAACTGGTTCTCCTGACTCACCCTATAATTTCGGTCTTTATCGGAAACAGTCCTACTGAGTCGAAAGCACTCGGCTCCGTCCAGTGCGAGGACGTCTCAACTGTAAGGGAGTCGCCTATCTACAGTTTTACGGCTGACGTGGTAGATTAGCGGAACCGCCTCCCTATCCTGTATCAGCCCTCGATTGTCTAAATAGAGAAAAGCTTCGGGCGGAATGTTGCCACTTAAACGTGCACTTTCGTAGCATTCATTGTTGGGGTAGTAAACCCCAAAAATTATGCTGTTAGTCGACGAAATCGCTCCCACAATGTGACCCCTACCAAGCTTCAGCACAAAATTGTATATTCTGTTTATGTTGGCTCTGTTGTACAGAACCTGGTTGGAATAGTAATGTTTGTACTCCGACTCTGGTGTTCTGTGTAATCCAAGGCAACGTCGCAGACATTGTCTCTCAAACACCCGAATCTTTTCCATTTGAGATGCGGCAACGTTGAACCATACCGGGCACCCATAGGCAATCATCGGCCGGATAAGGGCCATGTAGCAAATCACCTTCACCCTGCTATCTAGACGGATGCTAAAAAACAACCGTAGAGAAGCACTCATATGTCTGTCGAAATACGAGTACTGATCTATCCAGATGCCTAGGTACTTTACTACACTTTTATTCGCCAGTGGCTGTCGATTTGGTCCGACGATCACTAGTTTTTTCCAATTCTTTCTTGTATCCCTTGAGGCTCCATACAGCAGAGTCCTGAACAGAATAGTTTCGCATTTCTGAATGTTGATTTTCAACTTCCAGTCATAGCAATATTGCTGAATCTTGTTGAAGTCACCCTGCAAAAGTGTCTTGATAACCTCAATTTTTGAAGCCGTTCTGTACGCAATTAGGTCGTCGGCGTACGCTATTGCCTGAGTCAGACTTGCTATCAGATCACTGCTAAATCGAGTTCCATACATATTGGCATTGAATTTACTTTCACAGGAATAAGAAATTTCATTGATATCCAAACCCGTTTTTGTTTTATCTATTATTTTTAATGAAAAATCAGCTATTTCAGCTATTTCTCTACGTTATTGTAATGAGTTGAGGTTTAACAGAAGAAGGCGTACACGATAAGATTGGGATCAAAGAAAAAATCTTAGTTGGATATTGTCTATTTTTGATATGTGAATATCTTGATATGGAGACCAAGCTTTAGACGCATATTCAAGTAGAGGTTGGACAAACGACACGTAAAGTCACGAATGAAGTAAGGGTTAGCAAATTGTTTAGTCCATCTTTCAAAAAAAAAATTAGTACAGAGTATAAATTATTTCATCAATGTCAAGTAGAAATTTTAGTTCACGGTCCCTTAAAAGGTCCAAATCCCTTACGTTTTCTACTTTATTTATGGGATGATTATGAAGTTAGTAATGACGGGGAGGATTCTTAATGTTTACGCCAAAAAGTCACTGTCGGGAATTTGTTATTGTTGAGCTCTAAGCAATTTGTGGTACACCAGGTTGAGAAACTGTCGAGTTCTGTTTGGAGGAGAGATGTATCTTCATGGCTTGTAATGTTTTTGAAAAATTTCGTATTATTCGCGTAAAAGGATATTTTAATGACCATGTCAATGTCATTAATTATAAGGATAAAAAGAAGAGGGCCTAACAGACTACCTTGTGGAATACCAGAAGTTTCTAGAATAAGATAACGTTATAAGTAATCCATTTCAGTAAAAATGAAGCAAAGCCTAAGGAAGTGAGTTTGATGGCTATAAGAGTATGAGATAATGTGTCAAACGCTTTGCTAAAGCCAGTGAAGAATATATCAACTTCATTCCCGTTTTCTAGACTCTTTCTGTAAGAATGAATGAAACGAACTCTATGAGATTTATGGTGGTAGATGTAGTTTTTAAGACGTCATGTCTTGTGGTAGTTAGATATCTGGAATGGAAGCTGAGGAGTTCATATATTAAGAATGCTTTCAAATATTTTTGGGATATGAGAAAGTTTTGCAATTGGTTATAGTTTATATTAAAATCGTCCTATGGCAGTAAAATTGTTCATTCGAGATAGGCACCTAAAACAGTCGATTCTTTTTTCTCTTCAAACTAGCTTTTGAATCAAAGGTTATTTAATATTTGAAAAAAAAATTAGCATATGTACTTAAAACAAATTACTCAAATGACTTTATTTGAAGAGGACTCCTCTATCTACAAATGTAATTTAGTTTTTAGAATTTAATATAAAAATTCCACAGACTAATACAATAATAAAATTAAAGAACATGAAACTCAATTCATTTAATCAATAGATACAAAACATTTGAGTATATTTAGCATATATTTACAATTTTACAAACATATAGGTACATATATGCTCACTTGTTTTTCAGAATCCTCCCGGTCACAGAAAACAACACATCATCAGGAGCTCACCGAAACCAATTTAAAAATCATCAAACGTTCCGAATGGAATGCAGCAAAACCAATAGACAAATCGCCCCTCAATAGCTCTGTGCCATATGTGATCGTACATCACTCGGCCAGTCCTCCAGCATGTTACACCCGTTTAGCCTGCCAAAATGCATTAAGGTCAATGCAGAGGACTCATCAACTGGTTAATGGGTGGGATGACATTGGTTACAATTTCCTAATCGGAGCCGACGACGATGGCGACGGTGAAATTTACGAGGGTCGTGGCTTTGGTGTAAAAGGAGCTCATGCGCCCGGCTATAATTATCGCAGCATTGGAATTTGCCTAATTGGCAATTGGTCAGGTATGAGGATTGGGAATGTGGGGGCTCCCTATAACCTACATACATTATAGTAAATTGGACTTAGTTGGGTTGTGTTATTATATTTTACTCTACCCCGCCTATTTCGGAATGCTGCTTGTTAAGCAGAGTATTATAACCAACTAACAACAAATTAAAACAACACAAAAAAAAACGAAAAATTGAAACAAATAACTAAAAAATTAAAAAAAAATATTGTAAAACAAGAGCGAGTCCGTAAAATATAAAGGAATGCTTTTGGTGTATTTCTGAGGCTCGACGAAGTGGAAACTCATTTCGAAAGTACATACTTTGTTATTTGAATTTTTTAACACAGTTTTCGTAGATTTTTTTGTTTTTGTTTTTGTTTTTGTATTTTTATTCCGTCGTCGTCGTTTTGTTTTAAAACATGCCTGTTTGCCAACCGTTTACTAAGTTCAAAAACATTTTTATTTACTTTTTCTTCATTTTTTCCCTGCTTCCATTTTTGTTTTGTGTTGCTTCTTTTTCATTGTAAATTAATTTTATTTCATCCCAAACCCGCTATATGTATGTACGTTTATACCTCCTTTTATACCATAGAGTCAGTGCCACCCCAAGGGATGCTGGATAAAATGAAACAGCTTATAAATTATGGCGTCGAGAAGGGTCATATCCAAAGAAATTATAGACTGCACGGACATCGCCAAGTTAAAGCAACCGAATGCCCAGGCAAGGCACTACAAGCGGAAATTGAAAAATGGGAACATTTTCGTAGAGCTAGTAGAGCCACAAAAAGATAGACGAGCTCTGACGTTAACAGGCGTTTACTAAGCAATAGGAATTTAAATTGAAGTATTATAGAGCAGCGATGAGAAAACTTAAACAAAAACAAAACATATGTATATTTGTATATTTTATCCATAATTTAAATAAACTAATTGTGCTTGGATGGAGTTTAGTTATTCGAATAAATCTTATAAATTTTTAAATTTCCAAGAAGTGTTCTTTTTGATTCTGTATAGAAAGACTGCATTTTATATGGATTAAAATTCACTTCCACTCAAAAACAAATAGCAAAATAAAATAAAAAGGAATAAGAAATACATATAAACAAAAATAGAAATTATTTAACTGTTAAAATAAATTGTATGAAACTTGAGGTATTTCATTTTAGAACTTTTTAAAAACAAACAGACTGTCGTTTAAAAGTTACAAAACGGAACAATTCTTAGAAAATGTATTGTTGACAATTTCAAAAAAATAATTAAATTAATTGATTTATAACCAAAAAACTAAGTCATGGTTGTGACTATGTATTCAACACAACACATCAGGATGCTTCATACTCTCTTGATGGTACGCGGTGAAGGCATGTGTCGCCATCTTTGTTAAGGGGGGTCTTACATTCATGTTGAGGTGTTTCTCGACATCTGGATATTCTTTCGAATAATAATTCTTAGACTAAAAAGGTACTGTTAGCAAACTTCTTCTACTTACAGACTGTATACAAATATTGATCTTATGCTATTTTAAAACTTAGTGAAGAACTTACAGTAAGTTCATCGAATATTATCATTTTTGGTGACTTTAACAACATACGTATTATTAACAAAAGTCTTTTCGGAAACATGTGTTCTTATGATCTGCACTGTGTTAATAAAGGGTGATTTTTTTGAGGTTAGGATTTTCATGCATTAGTATTTGACAGATCACGCGGGATTTCAGACATGGTGTCAAAGAGAAAGATGCTCAGTATGCTTTGACATTTCATCATGAATAGACTTACTAACGAGCAACGCTTGCAAATCATTGAATTTTATTACCAAAATCAGTGTTCGGTTCGAAATGTGTTTCGCGCTTTACGTCCGATTTATGGTCTACATACATCGACCAAGTGAGCAAACAATTAATGCGATTGTGACCAAGTTTCGCACTCAGTTAACTTTATTGGACATTAAACCAACCACACGAATGCGTACAGTGCGTACAGAAGAGAATATTACGTCTGTTTCTGAGAGTGTTGCTGAAGACCGTGAAATGTCGATTCGTCGCCGTTCGCAGCAATTGGGTTTGTGTTATTCGACCACATGGAAGATTTTACGCAAAGATCTTGGTGTAAACCGTATAAAATACAGCTCGTCCAAGAACTGAAGCCGAACGATCTGCCACAACGTCGAATAATTTTCAGTGAATGGGCCCTAGAAAAGTTGGCAGAAAATCCGCTTTTTTATCGACAAATTTTGTTCAGCGATGAGGCTCATTTCTGGTTGAATGGCTACGTAAATAAGCAAAATTGCCGCATTTGGAGTGAAGAGCAACCAGAAGCCGTTCAAGAACTGCCCATGCATCCCGAAAAATCCACTGTTTGGTATGGTTTGTTCGCTGGTGGAATCATTGGACCGTATTTTTTCAAAGATGCTGTTGGACGCAACGTTACGGTGAATGGCGATCGCTATCGTTCAATGCTAACAAACTTTTTGTTGCCAAAAATGGAAGAACTGAACTTGGTTGACATGTGGTTTCAACAAGATGGCGCTACATGCCACACAGCTCGCGATTCTATGGCCATTTTGAGGGAAAACTTCGGAGAACAATTCATCTCAAGGAATGGACCGGTAAGTTGGCCACCAAGATCATGCGATTTGACGCCTTTAGACTATTTTTTGTGGGGCTACGTCAAGTCTAAAGTCTACACAAATAAGCCAGCAACTATTCCAGCTTTGGAAGACAACATTTCGGAAGAAATTCGGGCTATTCCGGCCGAAATGCTCGAAAAAGTTACCCAAAATTGGACTTTCCGAATGGACCACCTAAGACGCAGCCGCGATCAACATTTAAATGAAATTATCTTCAAAAAGTAAATGTCATGGACCAATCAAAACGTTTCAAATAAAGAATCGATGAGATTTTGCAAATTGTATGCGTTTTTTTTTTTTTAAAGTTCTCAAGCTCTTAAAAAATCACCGTTTATATGTGATCCAACCTATTTTACACCAACTTCAAGTACCTTAGTGGACCTTTTCTTCATCAATGAGATTAAAATACAACTTTTTTTGTAATCAACTTCCCATCAAAGCTTTCTCTAAGCACGATTTAATTTTGTTGAATTACGACTTTACTGCAAAGAAAAGCTTAATAAATTCAACCGTTAAGTATATAGATTTAAAAAATGTTAACATGCCTGCACACCAATATGACATTCTCTCGATACCTTGGAATAATACCACGTAAAGTTTTTAACTTATAATATGCATTCCGTTAAAAACAAAAAAAATAACGTATCGCGCTTCCAACCCCTGGTTAACAAGCCCTTTAAATGGGCTTATGAATCAAAAAATGAAACCTACTAAAGGTAGACTCGTGTTGAAGATCTTAAGACAAGTCAAAAGTCTCTATGTAACAAAGTTGTGCAGAGAGTTGTAATAAATTTAATTATGTACCGCAACAGTCCTTCGACAACTACGGCCTAGTGATTTGCAACTCTCAACCATTTCTGCTGCTAGTTTTAAATACACTTTTCTAGACAAAAATAGCCCTTGGAGGCAATACCCGTGAAAACACTTTAGGTCGCACAATCAGGGATTGAACCTAAGATCTCTGGCGTGACAGCACTTCGAACTTTTCTTTTTTTTAATTCACTGTTATTAATTTATTGTTAATGCTAGACCAAAATTCAAAAATTTAATTTCACTGATATGGGCACCTCTTTGAAAGAGAATCCTAAAAAATTTTGGAATTTTGTAAACTCATGGCTTTCCAGTTAACTTTACTTACAAGAACTTTTCATAAAATAAAATTGTTGGAATCTGTTATGCTTTCGCAAAAAATTTCAGTGAGTTCTTTTTTATAGCCCTCAAGAAGTTGATGAAGTATATTTTCAAAATCTTCTCTCCTTTTCGCAAACTAGCTGTAGTCACATATCTGTGCTACACAGAACGATCGTTGATCTTTTATCTACGTTAAATGATGATTGATCAGACGGTCCCGATGGTATTCCCCCGATAGTACTTGAAAAGTGTAGTAATGCTTAACTTGAACCCCTTACTTTCTAATTCAAACTTTCTCTAAAAACAGGCAAATTTCCCAGTATATGGAAGAAGACATTTCTAACACCAATTTTCAAGAAAGGTAACAAGGCGGATAGAAGCAACTACAGGCCCATTGCAAAAGCTTTCTCTCATTATTAAAGTATTTGAACAAGTTTGTTTGTGAAAGTGTAGCATTTCTTAGTAAAAATATCATTTGCGAACAGCAACATGGTTTTGTGAAAAAAAGATCAACCATTACTAATCTCTTCACATTCTAAAACACATGTTCAAACGCTTTAAAAGTGTATACACTGACTTCTTCAAAGCTTTTGACCAAGCAAGCCACGGAATTATTAAATCAAAGCTCTTGGTTTTCCACCATTTTTCTTAGCTTGGATTAAATGATACCTTGAAAACAAATCCTATGAGGCAAAATTTAGAAATTGTCATTCTGAACCTTTTGTTGCTCAATCTGGTGTTCCCCAGGGAAGCCATCTTGGCAATTTACTGTTCATCCTGTCTATTAACGACGTATCCTCATGTCTACGCTTAAGGGAAGTTTACAATCCGACATTGATAGTTTCACAT
The DNA here is from genome assembly GCF_945859685.1 of Eupeodes corollae. Lineage (NCBI taxonomy): Eukaryota > Metazoa > Arthropoda > Insecta > Diptera > Syrphidae > Eupeodes > Eupeodes corollae. The sequence continues at coordinate 150,529,035 of NC_079147.1, forward strand.
TTTGGTGTGCGAAAAATAGCCTTGCCCTCAACCCTTTAAAATGCCAGATGATAACTTTTACTAAAAAACTAATCAGTAACGTATTTAACTACTGTATATCACAGCAAAAACTCTGTCGTGTCTTCACATTTAAGGACACATCACATTAATTTTATTGTCAGTAAGGCAAGTTCAATGCTTGGTTTTATAAAACGCTGGGCAAAGGAGTTCAATGATCACTATGTTACTCTTTCTTTGTATGATTACCATGTTCGTCCTCATCTTGAATATGCTTCGCAAGAACCAGTGCCCCAGTATCGTAAACGTTCTCATTTTATATTTTGTTCTGTAATAGTTAAATGTTAATTATGTTTTGTATTTTGTGCCTGTGTTAGGCTATAATTGTATTATTTTTTACTACCAACTAACACATGCACTTATGATGATACTCTGATCGTAGTTTGACGCTTGCTATAAGCTTACTAATTTCTGAAATTCTGAAGTGTAAAAATAAAACTGGTCCTATACGGCGCTCTAAGTTAAACAATAATCTCTAAATTTAATGCCTTTCAGCCCTTAGATCTATTTTTCTTCAATTCATTTTAATTATTTTTGTATTCACTAAAAAATTAAAATAAAAACTAATTTCAATACCGTTTTTTTTATTTTCTTAAAAGTTACTAAAATTAGGTCCTTAACATAAAACTTTAACTAACTTAAAGGACATATTGTACCAATTAACTACTTAAAACTAGAACACCCACATCAACAATTATAACTATCTAACATTTTTTGTTTTCCTTTTTTTATATTTCATGTTTTTTTTATAGATATATTTTTTTATTAATATATTATCTATATTTCTGTTTTGTTTTTATTTTTTTTTGTGCCACTATACCTATTCTACTTAACCTTAAACATATAAAACAAGTATGTTAGCCACCCAAACCTTAAAACCTCATCCCGAAGTGCGATTGAAGACACCAAAACTGGACATCTTGCTTCACCCTATCAGTTCGGTCCCGTTTGGACAAAGTCCTACTCAACCGAAAAAGCTCTGCTCCACCATGACGTACCGATTGTACAGGAGTCGCGTATCCACAGTTCGTCGTCTGACGTGCTAGATTAGCCGAACTGCCAATTTATCCTGTATCAGACCGCATTTGTCTAAAAAGAGGAATGCCTCTGCTGGAATGAAGCCGCTCAAGCGTGCACTTTCAAAATACTCGTCGTTCGGATAGAAAGCCCCGAAAATTAAATTGTTGGTCTAAGATATAGCTCTTGCAATGTGACCTCGAACGAATTTTATCACGAAATTGTCAATTCTGTTGATTAGAGCCCCGATGTATAGGACCTCTTTGGAATAGTAATGCCCGAAAGAAGATTAAGATTGGGCTGTTCGAAATAAGTCGGTACAGTGTCGTAAACACTGCCGCTCGAAACTTCTCCATCTGGGAAGGGGCAACGTTAAACCACACAGGAAAACCATAAACGATCATCGGCAGTATGAGGGCCATGTAGCAAATTACCTTCACTCTGGGGTCAAGCTGACTGCTGTAAAACAGCCGTTTCGTCAGACCGAAGTCTCCTCTGGCCCTGGTCAGAGCAGCATTTATATGTCTGTCGAAATATAAATACTGATCTAACCAGAAACCGAGGTACTTCACTACACTTTTTCTCGCCAATGGCGGCCCGTGAAGATCAACGATGACCATCTTGCGCCAATTCTTGCACGTATCCATCGTGGCCCTAGCCAACGGAGTCCGGAGCAGAATTGTCTCCTACTTCTGGACATTTATTTTCAGTTTCCAGTCGTCGTAATATCGCTGAATCTTGTCGAAATCACGTTGCAAGAGAATTCTAATGACCTCAACCTTTCTGGCCGTTCTGTACGCAATAAGATCGTCGGCGTACGCAATTGCCTTCGTAAGACTACCTATCAGATCGCTGGTGTAAATGCTGAAGAGAATCGGCGATTTCACCGCTCCCTGTTGAAGACCATTTTTAATTGAGAATATTGTGGTAGAAGTTACATTGCCACTTTGGACAACAAACTTTCTTCCGCTAAGCCTGCTCAGTTTTAGGTAACGACCTTCTAACCATACGTTGTCAAAGGCCTTTTTCAAATCAACCAGAACAGCACCTGTGCATTGTTGTTTTGATTTATTCCATTGGATATCAGAAACGAGTTTAGACGCAGCATGAATTGTGTCATGACCCGCATTGAACCCGAACTGTTTATCCGGAATTATTTTGTTGTCCGCAGCCCACTTAGTCTGAGCCCACTAGAAATTTCAGCAACTCAGGTTGCAGTCCAGGACTTTGCTTTTTTTAGTTTTTCAAATGTAGCCTGCATTGAAAGTGGTAGAAATTTGTATCTCTATAAAATCAGATGCAATTTGAGTTATCTAACTTAGACTTGTTTTCTTGAAATCTCTGCCCTACTTAACGCTAATATTTTCAATACTATTTTCATGAGAGGAACATTCCCTCAACAGTCGAAGGTGGCTTAGATTATAACGATTCCTTAAAACTCGCTTTGCAATGAGTTACGACCAATCTCAATTCTTCCATTCAATTCAAAAGTATTGGAGCGTGCTAAGCATAAGCAACTTAACACGTATGTATATTAATTAAATGTTATAGAAGACGAAATGGTTTTCAGCCCTTACACAGTTGTACCTTCGCGCTTTTAAAGATTAAAGAAGACTTAATGGTTGAACTTAACAATGTAACGTTTTTTTTTTTCCTTTTTAAGGCATTCGACAAGGTTGGCCATAGAGTACTCTCAAAATAAGTTGCGTCCAGAATTCAATGTATCAGGAGAAGCTTTAAACTTATTATTATCTTATCTAAGCTATAGAAAACAGACAGTTAGGTTTAATGGCGTTCCTCAGTTATGTCAATTAGATATTGTCTATTATCCGCAATTAAACAAAGAACTTCTGCTGAAATATATAAAACTTGTTCCCTATAAGGTCTCATCGAAAACTGTGTTTGCAGTACTAACAAAGATCTTGAACGCATTTTTAATCCGGCAAAATAAAACCGTCTGCCTTTTAACCGTACAAAAATGCCTGACTTTAGTATGTTATTACCTCTATAAATCTAGGTGTGATATATAACAGAACTCTTACCTGGAATAATCACATAAGTTCAATAGTTGGAAAGGCTCATGGCACTTTTAGAACACTTTGCTCAGGAATTCACGAATCTTACCTCTTTTCCTATGATATGAAAAAAAGACAAATTATCGGAAAACTTCAAGAAATTGAACACAGAAATAGAAAATGTCAGTAACACTTATTCAGATACAATACGTCAGCAGAGTGATAGACTTTTTAACATCTTCACTAGTAAATGTGCATCCCAGCCCATCGAAAATTTAGATGAGTGCAAAGTCGATTCTCAGAGTTTTGAAAACGAAATTCTATAATTTGTTGATGTAATTAGATGTCTGTATTTATTTATTAGTTAAAAATAAAGATTGTCTAAAATGCACATTTTAATGATGAGAAGTGTTCTGATAAAACAAAAAACCTATTATGATTTTAAGTTAAAAAATGCATTTGAAAAAGTTTAAAAGAAGAAGGTTCCAAGCAAAACGTCTTGGAAACACTTTTTTGTAATCAGGGGATTTTTTTGATGTAGGTATTACTGATTATTATCATTTCGACCTAAAAAGCATACAAATTTCCATTTTCGATCACTAACTCGAGACTACAGCTATGCGTATATCTGCAAATTCACATCAGGAATTACGGTTATCAACCACAAAGAAGTCGACAAAAGTGAGTGCCCACATTCCGTCCGTCTATCTGTATGTGTGTCCTGGCCCCTACAGCCCAAAGCATTGGCTTAAATGACTTCAAATTTGGAAATTAAGGTTTTGAGCCAATTAGTGTTAGGTAGGTATTTTTTTAAAATTTTTTATCAAGACTAAAAATAAAAATCAGAAATTCGAATTTTCTCAGAGGCAAACCGATAGATATTTCTTTAGATGTGGCTTCTGTTAATTTTTAACAAATGATGTTTTTGTATTGCTTTAGACTTTTAGAGGGATACTCAGCATCATTGAGAAGGGAAAGGAGGGGACGCCGGGTTCGAGATTTTCTAGGGGCCCGTAAAATTAAAAGCAATAAGGAAAGTCCATTTTTTGCAACATACTCTATGCTCATCATCAACTTACCTATTTCCACTTATTTTTAGGGCCCAGAAAATTCTAAATCATTCAAGCTTTCGCAACCGGGCCCCTGTTTGCATGTTATCCACCAATCTATCAGTCACAAGCTTGCAGATCTGGGCCCCTGATTATTATTGGCATACATTTTTGTTAATATTTAATGAAATGTAAGGCAATTTTGAACTATTGAAAGAACGTTTTTATAAATTGTTTCGCTTTTCTTATTTAATTTAAGGTACATTTAAATTTAATAACTTAAAACAAAACACAAATGTTTAGTTTGTTTTTTATTTTTATAAAGTTTCTTTTCTTCTATTTTTGTTTCTGGAATTAGAACTTAAAATATCAGTTGGCATGAACTTTGAAAAAAAAAAATGGTAAATATGAGATTTTTCCGTCCCGGGCCCAGAATCTCTCTCGACGGCCCTGAGGAACAATATTTTGTTTTTGAGCTCTCTCAAGAATTAATCAACCGATTTCAATCACTTTTTTCTGCACTGTCATCATATTATTTTATGATCAAAAATGTCTTTGTTTTTATCTTTGATTTAAAAAAAAAATTCTTTTTGAATTGAAATGTAAAACGTTTGCTCTAAATAACTGCATACCAAAAATATTTTTAAACTAAAATGGAAAAATGTTGTAGGTACAAAATTAATTAAACAAAATTGTACTAACTTAATTAATTGGCCGGTTAGACATCTTTCAACTTTCTATTTGTATTGATTTGATCCTTGAAGCTTATTAAAACTGATCCGAAAATAATCTTCAGTGATGAAGCTTATTTTAAGTCTAGAAGCTACCAATACCGTTGCGTAACAAGCTGAATTGTAACAATTGGGCTCAAAAAATCAGAGTTATATGTAAAAAGCCTTTACTGGGCCACACAAGCAAGGAAAGAAATGTAATGTTGCTTACGAGATCTTGTAATAGTACAATAGTAATAAGGAAATAAGAGTTGTTTTTGACGTGTGGTTTTGGATCTGGGAAAAGTTTTTCGGAGTTGGCCTTTTTGACAACTTTCACTTGATTAATCCTAAACTTGGTTTCTCATTTCACCAAAATGTGTTGATCCGATTCGAAACAGCCAATTTATTCAAGGAACCTTTTGGTTGAGCGCATTATCTCGCTTCGTGGGCTGAACTATTTTTTGTGGAGTTGTGTGAAATCAGTTGCCTAAGCAGATAGGCGAGAGACGATTGATGCCTTAGAAGAGGGTATTCGGTACGTTGTTGCCACCATATGACCCTAAAGTGACTCCATAATGCAAAATGTAGTCAAAAATTGGGCCTCTCGGCTAGAATTTAAATTATTCATGGCAAGCACCTAGGTGCACCTGCCCGAAATAACTTTTGAAACATAATGGCAAACCCTTATTTTTTATATTAAAAAAAACATTCTTGGCCTTAACATGAAATTATTTGCTTTTATTTCTTCTTGAACACCACACGTCTACAAACAATACCCTTTATATCTCATGTAAAGGTAAGGGCTATATTTATTATCTTTGGCAAAAAGGTCGTATTGTTATAAATGTCCAAATTCGTTCCAAATACTTTTCAATTTGCTTTTGAATAAGTTTCTGAACATTTCTCTAACATTTCGTTACCTATCACCTATAATTGACAACGAAAATGACAATTTCTGACCACTTTTCAGTAGAAAAATGTAAATTTTAAAAATTGTGTTTTGCAAAGATCGCCATTTTTCTATATAAAAACTCAATAAATTTAGTTAGATAAAAATGATGGGTAGTAATTCTTGCCATGAAAAAGTGCTTTCTCAAATTAGCCGTTCGGATTCGGCATATAAACTGTAGGTCCCCTCCATCCCTGCAATTACTCGCACACAGGAATGGTTAATAGTTCTAAGTCAATAGGCCCTGGTTTACAAGGGACTGTTGCGCCACTTAATTTATTTATTTTATTTAACTTCAGACTCTAGGTTTTGAGGTGTTATTAAACCATAAACAATTAAAACTTCCGAAATCTGATAATTTGAATATGAATTTCAAATTCAAAACAAAATTGAGCTAAGGAGCTTTAATACAAGGCAACGATTTATAAACCTTTAAACAAAAACAAAACACAAAATAGAAAAAGAGGCTGGGATGCGACCCACACTGATAACTTCCCATCCCGTCTGTCGATTTGTCTTGCTTAAAAGTTTGTCTATATGTGCTAGTATCGATTTTACCAAATTTGCGTACTATTTTTTATAGATTTTATTTTTTATGAAAAAACGGACTGTTGGGTTTTTATATAAAAATCACTGAATATTGAAAACAAAATTTTCTGTAAAATAAAATAAGTTTGAAGCCAATATTTTGAATTTTTGAAAAGCTATTTGAGTCGAAAGTAAATGTTTACCAAGTTTTAGTATTGTTTTTTTTAGAGTTTTATTTTTTGTAAAAAAACCGTCAATTCGATTTTCTTCAAAATTCTATCGGATGTTGAAAACAATATTTTCTATAACATAAAATTAGTTTGAAGCCAATATTTTATAGATTTGAAAAGATATTTGAGTCGAAAATCAATTTTTACCAACTTTTGTTAAATTTTTTTTTAGGTATTTAATTTTTTGTACAAAAACTATCAATTCGATTTTTTTCAAAATTTTACTTAATGTTAGCAACAATATTTTTTGAAAGATAAAAGTAGTTAAAAGCCAATATCTACAATTTTTGAAAAGATATTTGAGTCGAAAATCAATTTTTACCAACTTTTATAAATTTTTTTTTAAGGTTTTTATTTTTTGTAAAAAAACTGTCAATTCGATTTTTCTCAACATCTTTCAGATTGCTTAAAACAATATTTCTTATAAGATAAAATAAGTTTGAAGTCTATCTTTAAAGTTTTTGAAAAGATATTTGAATCCATCTTCAATTTTTACCAAATTTTGTTAATTTTTGTTCGGTTTTTAATTTTTTTATAAAAAAAACTGTCGATTCGATTTTGTTCAAAATTTTACTGAATGTTGACAACAATATTTTTTAAAAGATAAAAGTAAATTAAAGCCAATATCTCAAAGTTTTGAAAAGATATATGAGTCGAAAACCAATTTTTACCAACTTTTATTAATTTTTTTTTAGGTTTTTATTTTTTTGTAAAAAAACTGTCAATTCGATTTTTCTCAAAATTGTACTGAATGTTGAAAACAATATTTTTTATAAGATAAAATAAGCTTGAAGCCATAATTTTAAGTTTTTGAAAAGATATTTGAATCGATATTTAATTTTTACGAACTTTGAGTAATGTTTTTTTTAGATTTTTATTTTTTATAAAAAAACTGTCAATTCGATTTTTCTCAAAATTTTATCACATTTTTAAAACATTATTCTTCGTTGCTCAAAATTGTTTTGGAGATGAAATCATATGTTAGTCGTTAAATTTAGGAGGTGACACATTTTTTTTCAGTTTTTTTTGATTTAGAAAAAAAACCGTTAGATAGATTTTTTTCTAAAAATATACTTCTTTGAGATCACGTTACAGTCTATTATATAAAATTTAATTCAAGTCTCTAGCGTTTTTGGTTCATAAGATATTAAGGGTTAACCAAAATTTTCACCTTTTTTTTAAACTGCTATGGTAAAAAAACCACCCACGCAATTTTCTTGAGAGCCCTTTCTGCATCTTTCTGCCTTATTATCTGTATAACAAAATTTATTTGAAGTCGATATCTCTTCTGGTTCTTGAGCTATGGACGACGAAAAAAACGTCGCGAACGTACGGACGTACGGACGTACAGACGTACGGACGTACGGACGTACGAACGTACGTACACACGCACGCACAGACATCTTTCTAAAAATCTTTTATTTCGACTCTAGGGACCTTGAAACGTCGAGAAATGTCAAAATTTTGAATTTGACAAATCGGACCCATTACAATAACTTCCTATGGGAAGTTAATAAAATTAAGGCCTAATGGACCTTGTAAAAAAGAGATAAAAGGAAATATTATAAAGGGCCATTAAGGGTTAAAGATAAAAATTACAATTGATTAATTTTCCCAATAAAATGAAACATATCACACATAAACAATATCATCCTGAAACGTGTAGCTATAGTATCTTAAGGAATTTACGTTTAGCTTCTTTTTTATCTATACTAGAGTCATAAATGTTTTCATGACTCATCGGTATGCTATATGCATTTATGTTTTTGGTAAAATATCTTCGCTAATACTTCTTTTTTTCGTTATGTCACACACATTACTCACACACGTAAAACTCAATATTGTTTTATATTACACACGTTCATTTTTATAGTATCTTTCAGTACTACAAAAGGAGAGATAGCAAAAAATTCATGTCATCGTCGTTAACTATCTTAATGAAGGTAGATATCGAAATGGGAAGCATTCAAGACTGATAAAGACACTTGAATAATGAAAAAAAAACTAACGTCCTCCTAGCACAAAAAAGGCATCATTGCGCTTCGAACTATAGGAAATCAGAATCACGCATAATTGAATCAAAAGAACTTGATTTGCGGTTCAGTGGATTGACTTTTACTTCCCATTCAAAACTAAAGCAATTAAACATATTGAACGGTCTTAAATATCTCGCAAACAAATAATGCTTTGATCTGAATTTAAAATGTTTAGCTAGCTGTCATAAATTGTTTTTCGGCTCAATTATTTTACAAGATCAAGAAGTGGTTAAAATAATTGAATACCACGAACAATGACGTTTTAACTACTGGTAACATTTTCAAAATTCAAGCTTTCTGCATTTAGTCAGTTCTTCTTGCTTATTTAAAAGCTGGCAGAACTGATTTTAGTATGTAAACACTTTGCATTTTAAGGCTGTGAAAACCAATTAATTAATACTCTAGTTTTAGTGTACCTTTTGCTACTACATTCAACCTTTCCTAAAACTTATCAAAAACTATTGGACCTTGAGAATAAAGGAAAAAGAAATTTTTGGACCAAGATAACGCTAGCTTGTCCATGAAAGTTAATTTAACTTTAGTTATTATCTTCGTTTCTATTAAGTTGCTGTCTACTACCTTGACTTGGCTATCTGTTAACTAAGCACCCGACGATCATCGCCAGGTAAAAAGTCAGTTAAATATTTTGCCAATTTTTGAAGCACAAAACAAGTCTCATTTTGTAGTAATTCTTCTTTAATTTACTAAATACACTGCCAATCACTAGGATGAGGCCACATATTTTTCAACCCGATTTTCGTTCTTTATACCTGCTGGAAATTTCGTACCAATAAAAATTTACTACATTTGAGTAGGTAGATATTTTCTTTAAAAAAAGTAATAAAATTAAGGGGTTAAATAAAAAAAAACAGTTGGAATTTCCCTACATTAATTAAATAGCTACTTAAAAACAGTATGAAAAAGTGCGTCACTTGGATGAGGCCACATGAAAAATCTTATAAAATATCAAAAAAATGAATGAAATGTTTACAGTTTTTGGTTTTCAAACATTTATTTATTAAGTTTTTCTCAATTAATAATGAGTATGCCCCCCATTTTTCGATATGACCTCTATTAGACGGTTTGGAATGGAATCATAAAGTTTTTTTAAATAGTCAAGTGAAATCTCGTCCCAGGCATCATGGATAGCTTCAATTAAGGAGTCCTTGTCTTCCAATTGTCTACCGCCTTCATAAACCTTTCGATATAGCCATGCCCATACGTTTTCGATTATGTTCAAGTCCGGTGAATAGGGTGGCCATGGCAAAAGCTCTACGTTTTCTGATAAAATCCAGCTTTTGACAACCCTGGAAGTGTGGATGGGGGCATTGTCTTGTTGGAAAATCCAAGGCAGAGGTCCAAAAATATTTTTCATCTTCGGAAATGAGCGTTCCAACAAGTATTTGTTGCTGTTTCCGTTCATTGTTAGAGAAAGAAACTCCAATTCGATTTTGCCATAGAAGGTGATAGCTCCCCACACCATAACACCTGATGTACGGCTGTGATGTCTTCCCAAAATTAGTTCCTCTTTTCTTAAATCATTGAAATAAAAGTTGTAACCATCGGGGCCGTCAAGGCTAAACTTTTTTTCATCCGAAAAGACGACGCGTTTCCATTGACTGCTCCAAGAGACATGTTCTGTTGCAAAGTTCATTCGCAGCTCCTCGTGTACTTGCTTTAGAACAGGTTTCTTTTTGAGTTTTCTTCTCTGGATAGTACCATCTATTCTTATTATCCTTCGGATTGTCGAAATACTGGCTGATACTCCGCTTTTGGACCTTATTTTAGTAGCTGATTGAGTAGAATTTGAGCAATACGTAAAATTAATCGCTTTTCTCGGGATGTTGTTGCTTGGGCTGTGCGTCCTTTTTGGTTTTTTCCATAGTTTTGAGGATCAGCAAGATAGTTGCTTACAACTGTCTTACTTCTGTTCAGCTTCCTTGTTATTTCTCGGCTTGAGAGTCCCATTTCCTTGAAAGCATCGATTTGTCCTCTTTCTGCTACTCATCTTTCCGGAACCCATTTGTAGTTGAAATTTAATAAAAATAGTTATTTGTAAAACGCTCTTAAATATTGTAACCCAAATTTTGAAAAAAATTGCTGATCTGAACTTCTACAACGAAATATTCGCAATGGCCTCATCCTAGTGACTCACTTCTTTATATCCTTTTTAGGTAGCTCATTCATTAATGTAGGGAAATTCCAACGGTCTTTTCTAATTAACCCTATAAGTGTATCACATTGTTTTAAGAAAATATGTACCTATACCTACTCTCATGTAGTAAAATTTTTCGGGTTAAACAAATTCCAACAGGTATCGGACCAAAAATCGGTTGAAAAATATGTGGCCTCATCCTAGTGATTAGCAGTGTATATCTCCATAATTTGGGTTCTTGGTACATTATGTCACTGATATTTTTAAGAATTTCATCATCACTTACGAGTACTCAGAATTTCATCATCATTTACTCAGAAGTTAGTGCAAATTCTCTAAGCTCTATTGATTCCCATTAAAATTATTAACCAAGCCACTACACATAGTTTTTGAAAATCGAATTAAAACTATTAAAGACATAGTTTTTAGTTTTTATTGACCAAATTATTATATTCATACATGATACATTCAATAAATAAATTAGCTTAAAGTCTCTTAGTTGGCATTATGCCGACTACCAGATTGACATGTTTTTTTTTTTTTGTATACATAGAAAAAAGTTAACTTTAAATTAACTATGAAAAGATAGTTTGATGATTAAAAATTGCCTTCAACAATACGTGTTCTGTGGTGCAGCGCATTAAGAGTATACTTGTATAGTACGTCCTATCCGCGGTCTCCATTCAAAATACTCAGCACATCCACCAACTCCACAAGATTTGCTCCAAAGTATATCCTTCGTAGTTCGCACTTAAAATAAAATGGTACACATCTTCTCTCTCTTTGAGGTTGCAAAGGCTACATTCAAGTGGAAGATCAGGTCGATGCGGTATGTAATTTAGGCCTGATAGTTCACCTCTTATTTTGAAAATAATATTTTTTCTGCAGAGTTTGTGTTCAAAAAATATGTTGCTTCTTGTAAGTTGTAATTGAGTTCACTGTAGTACATTCGATATTGAGATGTGATGAGATGAGCCTCATTCACATATGAGTCGTACAGAGAGTTACCAGTTTTTTCTAATATTTTATAAAGTTGGTCGTGTTGGATGATTTCAAAATTTGTATTTAATCCACAATTACGTGCGTTTCCCATTGTTGTACACACTTACTTTTCTTCATTAGAAGGTATAGGAGAGTATTATTTTCGGCAGTCTTTGCTCATCCATTCTCATAACTTCCTGCACATAATCAAAGTGTAATTTGAGACTCTCCAGAAAGAGTGGTGGCATCCCCGTCTCCTGTAATTGGGAGTGCAATTTGGTAGTTTGAATACTCTTTTGACACAGTATCGTTGAAAAACTTCAAGAGCGGTATCCCCACACTTGTGCTCCATATAGCATGGTGGATGTTGCAGTTGCACGTAAGATTTTTTGTTTTGCGCTGTGGTTTAGATATTTATTGCCTATGCATCCTCCCCAAACTGAACCGATAGCACGCTTTGCTTCTGATAATTTGGTTACAAAATGGTTGTTCATATTGAGGTAGGCTGTGATAAGAACTCCCAGATATTTATATTCTCTCACGACTTCTATCTGCTCTGGAGACAGTGGGTCACTATAGATCGGCTCTCGTGCTGATCAATAGGAAATCACTGGCTCCACTGGCTGCGACCAAAGGCGTGATTAGGTATGGTTTTCATGAAATCATGATCCGCATATACAAAAAAGATGAAGATACACTAAACAGCCCTAAACAGGCTTACTAAATGGGCTAAGCAATGTGGATTCGACGTCAACCCACACAAAACAGAATTAATACTCTTTTCGAGAAGATATAAAATTTCTAAGATTAGCCCACCTAAGATTAAAGGAATACCATTAAGCTTTTCCGACCAAGCTAAATATTTGGGCCTCATTTTAGACAAAAAACTAAATTGGAAGGCAAATATTGATGAAAGAGTCAAAAAGACTAATGTAGCGTTTTTTACTTGTAAAAAGGCCATATAATCAAAATGGGGCTTCTCCCCAAAAATAACCCACTGGCTATACACTTCGGTAATCAGGTCGATACTCATTTATGGAGCCGTCGTATGGTGGACCGCACTGGACAAGATGGTAAATCTAAATAAGCTCATCAAAGTCCAGCGGACAGCAGGTATGTGCATCACAGGAGCACTTCGCTCAACACCAATCGCAGCACTGGAAGTGCTTTGAAACCTAACACCACTTGATATCTTCTCTAAAAAGGTGGCTGCCAACTCATGTGTAAGGCTTAGAGCCACCTCTCAATGGACCAGTAACAATACTGGACATACAACTATTCTAGACAATTTCAGATCTTTCCCAGATCGCTTAGATTATACCACCCCAAAAATGGTATTTGGTAAAAGATTCCATGTGTCCATCCCTTCAAGATCCTCCTGGGAAGAAGAGGGACCCCTGGAAGACGATGCGGTACTCTTCTATACTGACGGTTCAAAAACCCATCACGGAGTTGGAAGTGGTATCTTTTCAGAACAACTGAATCTCAGTCTATCCTATAGACTTCCCAATCAATGTAGTGTATTCCAGGCAGAAGTAATGGCGATTAAAGAAGCACTATCCTGGCTCAAAGAAAAAGTTATGTCTTGTAAGGATATACGAATCTTCTCAGACAGCCAAGCCGCTCTTAAATCTCTCGCGTCTGTCTCCACAAACTTTCGAAAAACGCCAAAAACGGAACACTTCTGCCTTATGTTAGACAAAATCATAACATAGGAACACCACTTGCTACATGCAAATATCTTCTCAAGCAATATGCTCTAGAAACAACAAATGCTAGATGGTCACAAAGTACCACCTGCCTAGCAACCAAGCAAATATGGCCAAGTATTGACTTAAAACGTTCAAAAAGCTTGTTATCACTGAGCAGACAAAGTATAAGCTCTACAATTGGAGTAATAACAGGACACTGCCTCATAGGAAGACATGCTCTGAGGCTTGGGGTCTACATAAATGACTTCTGTAGAAGCTGCATGGACGAGGAGGAAGAGGAAATAGTCCAACACCTTCTATGTACATGTCCAGCACTCTCCATTAGAAGGAATTACTTTCTCGGTAATCCCTTCTTCGATAACACCAGTGAACTGGCAACGATTGACACAAAACGTCTCTCTAACTTTATTAAAAGTACAAAATGGTTTGTTTGAATTCATTACTCTCCCATGAGTAACCTCATTAGTGGTATCACAATGGACCCTTGAGGTCTACGTTTGTCAATGACATCTGGACAGCCACACCAACCTAACCTAACCTAACCCTCCACCATTTCTGAATATCATCATTTTTGTCTTCCCCAAATTAACGGACAAGTTCCATTTTCTACAATAATTGGAATTGTGATGTAAAGTCCTTTGTTATGTTCACCTTTGAGGCATCGGATTGTAGTTTATTTGCATAGACCTGCGACTTCAAGAAACCTCACAGGAAAAAGGCTAGCGGGGTCAAATCGATAGACCTTGGTGGTCAATTTACAGCACCCCTAGAGATAACCTTACTTCCTGCGTGTCACGTAGCGCCGCCCGTCCTGCTGGAACCACATGTTGTCTACCGTGACCGTCAACAAACGGTAAGTTTTTGAGGATGCATTATCACATTGCATGCATTATCGGTGTAGTACCCGTGGCATGATGGTTAGTCCGTTGGACTGTCATGCCAGAGGTCTTGGGTTCGATAACTGCCTATGCCATCTTAAGTCTTTTCACGGGTACTGCCTCTTGCGAGGAATTGATAAATTCTCCAAGAGTAACACTTGTCATGAAAAAGTGCTTTCTCAAATTAGCCGTTCGGATTCGGCATATAAACTGTAGGTCCCCTCCATTCCCGACAACATTACTCGCACACAGGAATGGTTGAGAGTTGTAAGTCAATAGGCCATAGTTCTCAACGGACTGTTGCGCCACACATTTTATTTTTATTAATGCATTATCGGTGTCGCCGAACGAACAATAATTTCGCTTGTTAACAAAGCCATTTATTCAAAAATACGCCTCGTAATTAAAGATGATTTTTCGGCCAAAACTTAGGTCTTCTTCCAAACAATTTGAGGCCCAGTGAGCAAACAAACGACGTTGTCTATTGTCATGAACTATAAGCTCCTGAGTTAATTTGATGTTGTTCGGGTGTAGGCCTAAGTACCGACGCAAAATTCGCCAAATTGAAGCCTGCAAAACGCCGAGTTTTTGTGCATGGCGAGGAATAGACTGCCTCGGGTTCTGCTGTACACTTTCACGGACCAACGTTCAGCTTGCCTATGCATAAGTGGATCGCTAAACATCATGCCACTATAAAAGAAGCATTGCTTATATAAAAAGTGATATCTGATATCCTTATTTTCTTAGATAGGCAGACCGCTATCAGATCTCTGGATTTTATAACAGTCGATTATCTCTAATGGAGATGGCACAATAGTTTAATATTCACCTTACCTGGGTGCCGGCCATAAAAATATTTTAGCAAATTGAAGGCAGATGAACCTCCCGGCAATGATACAATACCTCCCATTTTAACACGGGCGTATTCTTAAATGACTTTTGTAGATGCTGTATGGATGAGGAGTTCTTTACCACCCCTGTACATGCCTGCTTTAGCTCAAAAACGCAAGAATTGCCTAAAAAATGTCTTTTTTAACGATCTAAATAGTCCTAATTATATTCATTCATTCACGTTTCCCATGGGATTCACATTGGTTTTTTAGAAGAAAGCCTCAAAATTCATGTGTTATCATGGGCTATTAAACTGGCTTAGGTGAGTCCTACTCCATCACGGACAGCCACTTTAATCTAACTTATACAACTTTGACTATCTCAAGTGTATAAACTTGGTCATATTCGACTTCAACTGAAGGTAGATCGTAGAATAATATTTTAACTTAAGCTAAATTTATTAATCACAGAACTTGGAGCTTAAGCTGAAAATCCTTGCTTTTATTATCTTCATATACCTACATAGCAGCATAGCTACACCTTCATCTTCGTTGACCAATCATTTTTAAAATAATTTGAACTAACCCCAAACCCAAAGAAAAATACAAACCATTAATCTTTAATTGCCAATGTTACATTTTTCTTGAGATGAGTTGTCCCTACTTCAATTTGTCAAAGCTTTTTAAATCCAGAAAACATACCATAACTTCTAAGCTGCTGCTGTACAGGACGATGATTCTGCACATATGGATCCTAGACATAGGTGCTTAGTAAAAAGCAATCCAACTTTTGAGGCACGTTTGAGAAAAAGTTCTTGCGGAGAATTGTTACACCATTTTGTAAGGAAGGACGATCCCGTAGACATTACAATCATGACGGTACACTATCGAACTAGAAGCAGATATTGTGAGAAAATATAAGCTCCGTAGACTCAGTAGACTTCTGAACACCTAGCTCGTATGAGCTAAGTTCGATAAGTTTGTTATAACTGGTTTAGTGTAAGGCTGGAAAGAGAGACTTACTTACGAAATAATACATAGGATGATGGTTTCTCCACTCGAAAGTCCTGAAAATTTATTAGCCAGAATTTCCGCACGGGTACGCTAGTTATTATTATTAAATAGAATTAAAACGTATCATTTTCTTTAAATGATTTTGGTGGTTAGTGCGTTGGACTGTCTTGCCAGAGGTCTTGCGTTCGATCCCTGCCTATGTTATCTAAGGTTTTTTTTTCACGCGTACTGCCTATTGCCAGGAATTGACAAATTCTCGAAAAGTAATTCTTGTCATGAAAAGCGCTTATTCGAATTAGCCGACCTTTTTGGATTCGGCTTAACACTGTAGGTCCCCTCCATCCCTGACAACAGTACTAGCACACAGAAATGGTTGAGAGTTGTAAGTCACTAGGTCTAGTTCTCAACGGACTGTTGTCCACCCAATTTATTTTATTTGTATGACTTTTGTAAAATGCAAAAAAGGCATTGAACAGCTTACATCGACGTTTAGCATTGAAGCAACAACCTAAAGGGATCTTAAATCGTGGTATAAAGAATTTAATTTTATTTTGACACTTGCTCAAAAAGAGACTAGTATGGATTGGTGTTAGAAAATGCTTAAGAAATTCAATGGAAGCATTATTAAAATATACCATAGTGTTTTCAAGAACCAAATCATAAAAAATATTTTAGCGGTCGAAGCAATTTCAAACAAAATGAGTGGCCTATTTCTTTGCCATAAACAGAACCCGTAGCCAGCTTACCATGTTAGGTACTTACTTTGAACGTACAGTTAGCAAATTTTTTTTGTAAATTTCGAAAACCAAGTAGCATGCGTTTAAGAGTTTTGAGAAAAATTGGATTTACCTAAGCAAGCGACTAATTTTTAGAAACTCAAAATTTATGAGATTTGTTGGATAATTTTGTACTCCTTAACTTCCCATAGGAAGTTATTGTAATGGGTCCAATTTTTCGAATTGAAAATTTTGACATTTCCCGACGTTGCAAGGTCCTTAGAGTCGAAATAAAAGATTTTTGGAAAGATGTACGCACATTTGTACGTCCGTTCGTCTTTTTCGTCGTCTATAGCTCAAGAACCAGTAGAGATATCGACTTCAAATAAATGTTGTTATACAGATAATAATGCAGAAAGGGCTCCAATTAACGGTTTTTTATAAATAAAAAAAACTGCATAAAAAATATATTTCATCTCCAAAATTTTACGAATTAAAAATGATTTCATCTCCAAAACAATTTTAAGCAACGAAAAAGAACGTTTTTAGAATCTGGTAAGATTTTGAGAAAAACTAATTGACAGTTTTTCTTCCAAAAAATATAAACCTAAACAAAAAAAATAATAAAAGTTGGTTAACATTCATTTTCGACTCAAATATCTTTTCAAAACTTTGAGATATTGGATTTAAACTACTTTTATCTTTTAAAAAATATTGTCGTCAATATTCAGTCAAATTTTGAGAAAAATCTAACAGACAAAAAATAAAAATTAAACAAAAAAAAAAAAAAAACAATACCAAAACTTTGTAAAAATTTCATTTACTAGCCTTTTAAACTTTTTTTATTTCACAGATAATATTCAACAGTTCGTTTTTTCATTATAAAAGTAAATCTACAAAAAGGTAGTACGCAAATTTGATAAAAATTAATGTTGGGTTCTTGATATTTCTCACATTTATTTTATTTTTTCCAATTTGCAAAAATTTAAGAAATGCTACTAAAATTGGTAAAAATTTGACTTCGACTAAAAATCTATATAAGAAAACTAGATTTTCAAACAAAACTATTCCTTTATTTGAAAAATATTGTTGGTAATTTTAAGATTTTTAAGAATAATTCAACTGACAACTTTTAAACAAGACAAATCGACAGACGGACAGTGTGGGTTGCTTCCCAGCCTCTTTTTTTTTATTATAATTTTATTGCTAATTTTTTGCAAAATCTTATATTCTAAGAATTAAGGATCAATCAATATTGTTTGTTCTTTTAAAAATGTTTGTTTTTGTAAATGAAAATCCCTTCGTTGCTTTTAATTTACGAAAGTGTGTCTACTCCACATCAGTTGATTGATCGGTTCTTTCTTGCGATATATCAATAACAACTAACTGGCTATGACAACGTCTTGATTTTGCAACTTTTGAGAGTATTACAAAAGATGAAAAACTTAAAAAGCAATAATAAATAGGTCACTTAAACTTGGTCAATTAAGTTGAGTTCTCATTAATTTGTTAAATCAATGGCAAAGTAATAAGAAGTAATAACAGTATTAGTCTATACTCCATAGCCATCAGTAGTTTAATTGCCAAAAAAACACTCAAGCTTAAGGAAAGTGTTGCTTTCTTGAACATAAAGTGTGGGTATGTACGAGTATGTACTGTTTTCACCTCTTTAGCTGTCTTTAAAAGACATAATATCGATAAAATTGAGAAAGCAAAGGTTGATACCTTAATTTAACACAGACATAAGTGAAAGCTTTTCCTTGTCACAGTTCTTATACTAAGGCGAACAATCAACTCAAGTAAAGCACAATATAGGAAATGTCTAATCATGTACAACGCTAACTTTTCAAAGATATATATTAAGTGTACACACATACATACAAAGATATCGGATAAAGTTAAATCCCAATTAAGTTGTGCGAAAATCGAAACACTTGTTCTTTTGAAGTTAATTGATTTCAAACAAAGAGAATGAAAAAGGAATTGAATGCGGACATTGTTTTCGCTGGATTTGTTTCGAAGTGGAACAAAACTATTGAAGAGATTTATCCGTAGTATCTTAACAAAGGAAAATGATGTTTGTTTCTGATTTCTGTTACTTTTTCGAACTTGTAACGCGTTCGTTGGAATCCATAATTTCAAATTTTTGAAAAGATATTTGTGTCCAAAATAAATATTTATCAACTTTTGTTAAATTTTCTTTTAAGTTTTTATTTTTTCTAGAAAAAAATTGTCAATTCAATTTTTGTCAAAATTTTAAAGAATGTTTAAAACAATATTTCTTATAAGATAAAATAAGTTTGAAACCATAATCTCAAGTTTTCGAAAAGATATTTGAACCGAAATCTTTTCTTTCGACTTTCGACTAACATTTTTAAATTGTCAAATCGGTTCCGTTTAAACCATTCCTGTTTGCGAGATATATTATGGAGGGGACCAGGACCTACAGTTTTAAGCCGAATCCGAAAGGCTTTTTGAAGAATTTCTCGGAAACGAGAGCTCGTAGAACATTTTGGTTTACAGTTGCGGGTAGAGCATTTAAATACCTTTCTTTTGATGTGTATTTTGACTGGGTGGGAAATAGTTTTGAAAATACTCCTTTTTTTCGGCAAGGGGTTAGCCCACGATTTTTTCGAAAAACTGACAAAAATCATTTTTGAGATTTATGCATCAATTGAAAGGTGGGTCGATGCTCTGTATTACAGTGAAAACCGCAACATGTTTGGAGGCTTGGTTGAGGAAATAGAGCAATCGAAAGATAATTTGTGATGAGCTGGGTCGAAATTCTGTAATTTTACTTTTTGACGAATTTCTCGGAAACGGGAGCTCGTAGAACATTTTGGTTTGCAGTTGCAGGTAGAGCATTTAAATACCTTTCTTTTGATGTGTATATCGATTGGGTGGGAAATAGTTTTGAAAATACTCCTTTTTTTCGGCAAGGGGTTAGCCCACGATTTTTTCGAAAAACTGACAAAAATCATTTTTGAGATTTATGCATCAATTGAAAGGTGGGTCAATGCTCTGTATTTCAGTGAAAACCGCAACATGTTTGGAGGCTTGGTTGAGGAAATAGAACAATCGAAAGATAATTTCTGATGAGCTGGGTCGAAATTCTGTAATTTTAGTTTTTGACGAATTTCTCGGAAACGGGTGCTCGTAGAACATTTTGGTTTGCAGTTGCGGGTAGAGCATTTAAATACCTTTCTTTTGATGTGTATATCGATTGGGTGGGAAATAGTTTTGAAAATACTCCTTTTTTTCGGCAAGGGGTTAGCCCACGATTTTTTTGAAAAACTGACAAAAATCAGTTTTGAGATTTATGCATCAATTGAAAGGTGGATCGATGCTCTGTATTATAGTGAAAACCGCAACATGTTTGGAGGCTTGGTTGAGGAAATAGAACAATCGAAAGATAATTTCTGATGAGCTGGGTCGAAATTCTGTAATTTTAGTTTTTGACGAATTTCTCGGAAACGGGTGCTCGTAGAACATTTTGGTTTGCAGTTGCGGGTAGAGCATTTAAATACCTTTCTTTTGATGTGTATATCGATTGGGTGTGAAATAGTTTTGAAAATACTCCTTTTTTTCGGCAAGGGGTTAGCCCACGATTTTTTCGAAAAACTGACAAAAATCATTTTTGAGATTTATGCATCAATTGAAAGGTGGGTCCATGCTCTGTATTACAGTGAAAACCGCAACATGTTTGGAGGCTTGGTTGAGGAAATAGAGCAATCGAAAGATAATTTGTGATGAGCTGGGTCGAAATTCTGTAATTTTCCTTCTTGACGAATTTCTCGGAAACGGGAGCTCGTAGAACATTTTGGTTTGAAGTTGCGGGTAGAGCATTTAAATACCTTTCTTTTGATGTGTATATCGATTGGGTGGGAAATAGTTTTGAAAATACTCCTTTTTTTCGGCAAGGGGTTAGCCCACGATTTTTTCGAAAAACTGACAAAAATCATTTTTGAGATTTATGCATCAATTGAAAGGTAGGCCGATGCTCTGTATTATAGCCAAAACTGCAACATGTTTGGAGGCTTGGTTGAGGAAATAGAGCAATCGAAACATAATTTGTGATGAGCTGGGTCGAAATTCTGTGATTTTAGTTTTTGACGAATTTCTCGGAAACGGTAGCTCGTCGAACATTTTGGTTTGCAGTTGCGGGTAGAGCATTTAAATACCTTTCTTTTGATGTGTATTTTGACTGGGTGGGAAATAGTTTTGAAAATACTCCTTTTTTTCGGCAAGGGGTTAGCCCACGATTTTTTCGAAAAACTGACAAAAATCATTTTTGAGATTTATGCATCAATTGAAAGGTGGGTCGATGCTCTGTATTACAGTGAAAACCGCAACATGTTTGGAGGCTTGGTTGAGGAAATAGAGCAATCGAAAGATAATTTGTGATGAGCTGGGTCGAAATTCTGTAATTTTACTTTTTGACGAATTTCTCGGAAACGGGAGCTCGTAGAACATTTTGGTTTGCAGTTGCAGGTAGAGCATTTAAATACCTTTCTTTTGATGTGTATATCGATTGGGTGGGAAATAGTTTTGAAAATACTCCTTTTTTTCGGCAAGGGGTTAGCCCACGATTTTTTCGAAAAACTGACAAAAATCATTTTTGAGATTTATGCATCAATTGAAAGGTGGGTCAATGCTCTGTATTTCAGTGAAAACCGCAACATGTTTGGAGGCTTGGTTGAGGAAATAGAGCAATCGAAAGATAATTTGTGATGAGCTGGGTCGAAATTCTGTAATTTTAGTTTTTGACGAATTTCTCGGAAACGGGAGCTCGTAGAACATTTTGGTTTGCAGTTGCGGGTAGAGCATTTAAATACCTTTCTTTTGATGTGTTTATCGATTGGGTGGGAAATAGTTTTGAAAATACTCCTTTTTTTCGGCAAGGGGTTATCCCACGATTTTTTCGAAAAACTGACAAAAATCATTTTTGAGATTTATGCATCAATTGAAAGGTGGATCGATGCTCTGTATTATAGTAAAAACCGCAACATCGATTGGGTGGGAAATAGTTTTGAAAATACTCCTTTTTTTCGGCAAGGGGTTAGCCCACGATTTTCCCGAAAAACTGACAAAAATACATTTTTGAGATTTATGCATCAATTGAAAGGTGGGTCGATGCTCTGTATTACAGTGAAAACCGCAACATGTTTGAAGGCTTGGTTGAGGAAATAGAGCAATCGAAAGATAATTTGTGATGAGCTGGGTCGAAATTCTGTAATTTTAGTTTTTGACGAATTTTTCGGACACGAGAAATCGTAGAACATTTTGGTTTTCAGTTGCGGGTAGAGCATTTAAATACCTTTCTTTTGATGTGTATATCGATCGGGTGGGAAATAGTTTTGAAAATACTCCTTTTTTTCGCCAAGGGGTTAGCCCACGATTTTTTCGAAAAACTGACAAAAATCATTTTTGAGATTTATGCATCAATTGAAAGGTGGATCGATGCTCTGTATTATAGTGAAAACCGCAACATGTTTGGAGGCTTGGTTGAGGAAATAGAGCAATCGAAAGATAATTTGTGATGAGCTGGGCCGAAATTCTGTAATTTTACTGTTTGACGAATTTCTCGGAAACGAGAGCTCGTAGAACATTTTGGTTTGCAGTGTTGGGTAGAGCATTTAAATACCTTTCTTTTGATGTGTATTTTGACTGGGTGGGAGATAGTTTTGAAAATACTCCTTTTTTCGGCAAGGGGTTAGCCCACGATTTTTTCGAAAAACTGACAAAAATCACTTTTGAGATTTATGCATCAATTGAAAGGTGGGTCGATGCTCTGCATTATAGCCAAAACTGCAACATGTTTGGAGGCTTGGTTGAGGAAATAGAGCAATCGAAAGATAATTTGTGATGAGCTGGGTCGAAATTCTGTAATTTTAGTTTTTGACGAATTTCTCGGAAACGGTAGCTCGTAGAACGTTTTGGTTTGCAGTTGCGGGTAGAGCATTTAAATACCTTTCTTTTGATGTGTATATCGATTGGGTGGGAGATAGTTTTGAAAATACTCCTTTTTTTCGGCAAGGGGTTAGCCCACGATTTTTTCGAAAAACTGACAAAAATCACTTTTGAGATTTATGCATCAATTGAAAGGTGGATCGATGCTCTGTATTATAGTGAAAACCGCTACATGTTTGGAGGCTTGGTTGAGGAAATAGAGCAATCGAAAGATAATTTGTGATGAGCTGGGTCGAAATTATGTAATTTTAGTTTTTGACGAATTTTTTGGAAACGAGAGCTCGTAGAACATTTTGGTTTGCAGTGTTGGGTAGAGCATTTAAATACCTTTCTTTTGATGTATATTTTGACTGGGTGGGAGATAGTTTTGAAAATACTCCTTTTTTCGGCAAGGGGTTAAGCCCACGATTTTCTCGAAAAACTGACAAAAATCATTTTTGAGATTTATGCATCAATTGAAAGGTGGGTCGATGCTCTGTATTACAGTGAAAACCGCAACATGTTTGGAGGCTTGGTTGAGGAAATAGAGCAATCGAAAGATAATTTGTGATGAGCTGGGTCGAAATTCTGTAATTTTAGTTTTTGACGAATTGCTCGGAAACGAGAGCTCGTAGAACATTTTGGTTTGCAGTGTTGGGTAGAGCATTTAAATACCTTTCTTTTGATGTGTATTTTGACTGGGTGGGAGATAGTTTTGAAAATACTCCTTTTTTTCGGCAAGGGGTTAGCCCACGATTTTCTCGAAAAACTGACAAAAATCATTTTTGAGATTTATGCATCAATTGAAAGGTGGGTCGATGCTCTGTATTACAGTGAAAACCGCAACATGTTTGGAGGCTTGGTTGAGGAAATAGAGCAATCGAAAGATAATTTGTGATGAGCTGGGTCGAAATTATGTAATTTTAGTTTTTGACGAATTTTTTGGAAACGAGAGCTCGTAGAACATTTTGGTTTGCAGTGTTGGGTAGAGCATTTAAATACCTTTCTTTTGATGTGTATATCGATTGGGTGGGAAATAGTTTTGAAAATACTCCTTTTTTTCGGCAAGGGGTTAGCCCACGATTTTTATTGAAAAACTGACAAAAATCATTTTTGAGATTTATGCATCAATTGAAAGGTGGATCGATGCTCTGTATTATAGTGAAAACCGCAACATGTTTGGAGGCTTGGTTGAGGAAATAGAGCAATCGAAAGATAATTTGTGATGAGCTGGGTCGAAATTCTGTAATTTTAGTTTTTGACGAATTTCTCGGAAACGGTAGCTCGTAGAACATTTTGGTTTGCAGTTGCGGGTAGAGCATTGAAATACCTTTCTTTTGATGTGTATATCGATTGGGTGGGAGATAGTTTTGAAAATACTCCTTTTTTTCGGCAAGGGGTTAGCCCACGATTTTTTCGAAAAACTGACAAAAATCACTTTTGAGATTTATGCATCAATTGAAAGGTGGATCGATGCTCTGTATTATAGTGAAAACCGCTACATGTTTGGAGGCTTGGTTGAGGAAATAGAGCAATCGAAAGATAATTTGTGATGAGCTGGGTCGAAATTCTGTAATTTTAGTTTTTGACGAATTTTTTGGAAACGAGAGCTCGTAGAACATTTTGGTTTGCAGTGTTGGGTAGAGCATTTAAATACCTTTCTTTTGATGTGTATTTTGACTGGGTGGGAGATAGTTTTGAAAATACTCCTTTTTTTCGGCAAGGGGTTAGCCCACGATTTTCTCGAAAAACTGACAAAAATCATTTTTGAGATTTATGCATCAATTGAAAGGTGGGTCGATGCTCTGTATTACAGTGAAAACCGCAACATGTTTGGAGGCTTGGTTGAGGAAATAGAGCAATCGAAAGATAATTTGTGATGAGCTGGGTCGAAATTATGTAATTTTAGTTTTTGACGAATTTTTTGGAAACGAGAGCTCGTAGAACATTTTGGTTTGCAGTGTTGGGTAGAGCATTTAAATACCTTTCTTTTGATGTGTATTTTGACTGGGTGGGAGATAGTTTTGAAAATACTCCTTTTTTTCGGCAAG
The DNA here is from genome assembly GCF_945859685.1 of Eupeodes corollae. NCBI lineage: Eukaryota > Metazoa > Arthropoda > Insecta > Diptera > Syrphidae > Eupeodes > Eupeodes corollae. The sequence goes on from NC_079147.1 coordinate 150,553,915, forward strand.
GGGTTAGCCCACGATTTTCTCGAAAAACTGACAAAAATCATTTTTGAGATTTATGCATCAATTGAAAGGTGGGTCGATGCTCTGTATTACAGTGAAAACCGCAACATGTTTGGAGGCTTGGTTGAGGAAATAGAGCAATCGAAAGATAATTTGTGATGAGCTGGGTCAAAATTCTGTAATTTTACTTTTTGACGAATTTCTCGGAAACGGGAGCTCGTAGAACGTTTTGGTTTGCAGTTGCGGGTAGAGCATTTAAATACCTTTCTTTTGATGTGTATATCGATTGGGTGGGAAATAGTTTTGAAAATTCTCCTTTTTTCGGCAAGGGGTTAGCCCACGATTTTCTCGAAAAACTGACAAAAATCATTTTTGAGATTTATGCATCAATTGAAAGGTGGGTCGATGCTCTGTATTACAGTGAAAACCGCAACATGTTTGGAGGCTTGGTTGAGGAAATAGAGCAATCGAAAGATAATTTGTGATGAGCTGGGTCGAAATTCTGTAATTTTAGTTTTTGACGAATTGCTCGGAAACGAGAGCTCGTAGAACATTTTGGTTTGCAGTGTTGGGTAGAGCATTTAAATACCTTTCTTTTGATGTGTATTTTGACTGGGTGGGAGATAGTTTTGAAAATACTCCTTTTTTCGTTAGCCCACGATTTTCTCGAAAAACTGACAAAAAATCATTTTTGAGATTTATGCATCAATTGAAAGGTGGGTCGATGCTCTGTTTTACAGTGAAAACCGCAACATGTTTGGAGGCTTGGTTGAGGAAATAGAGCAATCGAAAGATAATTTGTCATGAGCTGGGTCGAAATTCTGTAATTTTACTTTTTGACGAATTTCTCGGAAACGGGAGCTCGTAGAACGTTTTGGTTTGCAGTTGCGGGTAGAGCATTTAAATACCTTTGTTTTGATGTGTATTTTGACTGGGTGGGAAATAGTTTTGGAAATACTCCTTTTTTTCGCCAAGGGGTTAGCCCACGATTTTTTCGAAAAACTGACAAAAATCACTTTTGAGATTTATGCATCAATTGAAAGGTGGATCGATGCTCTGTATTATAGTGAAAACCGCAACATGTTTGGAGGCTTGGTTGAGGAAATAGAGCAATCGAAATATAATTTGTGATGAGCTGGGTCGAAATTCTGTAATTTTAGTTTTTGACGAATTTCTCGGAAACGGTAGCTCGTAGAACGTTTTGGTTTGCAGTTGCGGGTAGAGCATTTAAATACCTTTCTTTTGATGTGTATATCGATTGGGTGGGAGATAGTTTTGAAAATACTCCTTTTTTTCGGCAAGGGGTTAGCCCACGATTTTTTTGAAAAACTGACAAAAATCATTTTTGAGATTTATGCATCAATTGAAAGGTGGATCGATGCTCTGTATTATAGTGAAAACCGCAACATGTTTGGAGGCTTGGTTGAGGAAATAGAGCAATCGAAAGATAATTTGTGATGAGCTGGGTCGAAATTCTGTAATTTTAGTTTTTGACGAATTTCTCGGAAACGAGAGCTCGTAGCACATTTTGGTTTGCAGTTGCGGGTAGAGCATTTAAATACCTTTCTTTTGATGTGTATATCGATTGGGTGGGAAATAGTTTTGAAAATACTCCTTTTTTTCGGCAAGGGGTTAGCCCACGATTTTCTCGAAAAACTGACAAAAATCATTTTTGAGATTTATGCATCAATTGAAAGGTGGGTCGATGCTCTGTATTACAGTGAAAACCGCAACATGTTTGGAGGCTTGGTTGAGGAAATTGAGCAATCGAAAGATAATTTGTGATGAGCTGGGCCGAAATTCTGTAATTTTACTGTTTGACGAATTTCTCGGAAACGAGAGCTCGTAGAACATTTTGGTTTGCAGTGTTGGGTAGAGCATTTAAATACCTTTCTTTTGATGTGTATTTTGACTGGGTGTGAGATAGTTTTGAAAATACTCCTTTTTTTCGGCAAGGGGTTAGCCCACGATTTTCTCGAAAAACTGACAAAAATCATTTTTGAGATTTATGCATCAATTGAAAGGTGGGTCGATGCTCTGTATTGCAGTGAAAACCGCAACATGTTTGGAGGCTTGGTTGAGGAAATAGAGCAATCGAAAGATAATTTGTGATGAGCTGGGTCGAAATTCTGTAATTTTAGTTTTTGACGAATTGCTCGGAAACGAGAGCTCGTAGAACATTTTGGTTTGCAGTGTTGGGTAGAGCATTTAAATACCTTTCTTTTGATGTGTATTTTGACTGGGTGGGAGATAGTTTTGAAAATACTCCTTTTTTTCGGCAAGGGGTTAGCCCACGATTTTTTCGAAAAACTGACAAAAATCACTTTTGAGATTTATGCATCAATTGAAAGGTGGGTCGATGCTCTGTATTACAGTGAAAACTGCAACATGTTTGGAGGCTTGGTTGAGGAAATAGAGCAATCGAAAGATAATTTGGGTCGAAATTCTGTAATTTTAGTTTTTGACGAATTTCTCGGAAACGGTAGCTCGTAGCACATTTTGGTTTGCAGTTGCGGGTAGAGCATTTAAATACCTTTCTTTTGATGTGTATATCGATTGGGTGGGAAATAGTTTTGAAAATACTCCTTTTTTCGGCAAGGGGTTAGCCCACGATTTTTTCGAAAAACTGACAAAAATCACTTTTGAGATTTATGCATCAATTGAAAGGTGGGCCGATGCTCTGCATTATAGCCAAAACTGCAACATGTTTGGAGGCTTGGTTGAGGAAATAGAGCAATCGAAAGATAATTTGTGATGAGCTGGGTCAAAATTCTGTAATTTTACTTTTTGACGAATTTCTCGGAAACGGGAGATCGTAGAACACTTTGGTTTGCAGTTGCGGGTAGAGCATTTAAATACCTTTCTTTTGATGTGTATATCGATTGGGTGGGAAATAGTTTTGAAAATACTCCTTTTTTTCGGCAAGGGGTTAGACCACGATTTTTTCGAAAAACTGACAAAAATCACTTTTGAGATTTATGCATCAATTGAAAGGTGGGTCGATGCTCTGTTTTACAGTGAAAACCGCAACATGTTTGGAGGCTTGGTTGAGGAAATTGAGCAATCGAAAGATAATTTGTGATGAGCTGGGTCGAAATTCTGTAATTTTAGTTTTTGACGAATTTCTCGGAAACGAGAGCTCGTAGCACATTTTGGTTTGCAGTTGCGGGTAGAGCATTTAAATACCTTTCTTTTGATGTGTATATCGATTGGGTGTGAGATAGTTTTGAAAATACTCCTTTTTTTCGGCAAGGGGTTAGCCCACGATTTTCTCGAAAAACTGACAAAAATCATTTTTGAGATTTATGCATCAATTGAAAGGTGGATCGATGCTCTGTATTATAGTGAAAACCGCAACATGTTTGGAGGCTTGGTTAAGGAAATAGAGCAATCGAAAGATAATTTGGGTCGAAATTCTGTAATTTTAGTTTTTGACGAATTTCTCGGAAACGGTAGCTCGTAGAACATTTTGGTTTGCAGTTGCGGGTAGAGCATTGAAATACCTTTCTTTTGATGTGTATATCAATTGGGTGGGAAATAGTTTTGAAAATACTCCTTTTTTTCGGGGTTAGCCCACGATTTTTTCGAAAAACTGACAAAAATCACTTTTGAGATTTATGCATCAATTGAAAGGTGGGTCGATGCTCTGTTTTACAGTGAAAACCGCAACATGTTTGGAGGCTTGGTTGAGGAAATTGAGCAATCGAAAGATAATTTGTGATGAGCTGGGTCGAAATTCTGTAATTTTAGTTTTTGACGAATTTCTCGGAAACGAGAGCTCGTAGCACATTTTGGTTTGCAGTTGCGGGTAGAGCATTTAAATACCTTTCTTTTGATGTGTATATCGATTGGGTGGGAAATAGTTTTGAAAATACTCCTTTTTTCGGCAAGGGGTTAGCCCACGATTTTTTCGAAAAACTGACAAAAATCACTTTTGAGATTTATGCATCAATTGAAAGGTGGGTCGATGCTCTGTTTTACAGTGAAAACCGCAACATGTTTGGAGGCTTGGTTGAGGAAATTGAGCAATCGAAAGATAATTTGTGATGAGCTGGGTCGAAATTCTGTAATTTTAGTTTTTGACGAATTTCTCGGAAACGAGAGCTCGTAGCACATTTTGGTTTGCAGTTGCGGGTAGAGCATTTAAATACCTTTCTTTTGATGTGTATATCGATTGGGTGTGAGATAGTTTTGAAAATACTCCTTTTTTTCGGCAAGGGGTTAGCCCACGATTTTCTCGAAAAACTGACAAAAATCATTTTTGAGATTTATGCATCAATTGAAAGGTGGATCGATGCTCTGTATTATAGTGAAAACCGCAACATGTTTGGAGGCTTGGTTAAGGAAATAGAGCAATCGAAAGATAATTTGGGTCGAAATTCTGTAATTTTAGTTTTTGACGAATTTCTCGGAAACGGTAGCTCGTAGAACATTTTGGTTTGCAGTTGCGGGTAGAGCATTGAAATACCTTTCTTTTGATGTGTATATCAATTGGGTGGGAAATAGTTTTGAAAATACTCCTTTTTTTCGGGGTTAGCCCACGATTTTTTCGAAAAACTGACAAAAATCACTTTTGAGATTTATGCATCAATTGAAAGGTGGGTCGATGCTCTGTTTTACAGTGAAAACCGCAACATGTTTGGAGGCTTGGTTGAGGAAATTGAGCAATCGAAAGATAATTTGTGATGAGCTGGGTCGAAATTCTGTAATTTTAGTTTTTGACGAATTTCTCGGAAACGAGAGCTCGTAGAACATTTTGGTTTGCAGTTGCGGGTAGAGCATTTAAATACCTTTCTTTTGATGTGTATTTTGACTGGGTGGGAAATAGTTTTGGAAATACTCCTTTTTTTCGGCAAGGGGTTAGCCCACGATCTTCCCGAAAAACTGACAAAAAATCATTTTCGAGATTTATGCATCAATTGAAAGGTGGATCGATGCTCTGTATTATAGTGAAAACCGCTACATGTTTGGAGGCTTGGTTGAGGAAATAGAGCAATCGAAAGATAATTTGGGTCGAAATTCTGTAATTTTAGTTTTTGACGAATTTCTCGGAAACGGTAGCTCGTAGAACATTTTGGTTTGCAGTTGCGGGTAAAGCATTTAAATACCTTTCTTTTGATGTGTATATCGATTGGGTGGGAAATAGTTTTGAAAATACTCCTTTTTTCGGCAAGGGGTTAGCCCACGATTTTCTCGAAAAACTGACAAAAATCATTTTTGAGATTTATGCATCAATTGAAAAGTGGGCCGATGCTCTGTATTACAGTGAAAACCGCAACATGTTTGGAGGCTTGGTTGAGGAAATTGAGCAATCGAAAGATAATTTGTGATGAGCTGGGTCGAAATTCTGTAATTTTAGTTTTTGACGAATTTCTCGGAAACGAGAGCTCGTAGCACATTTTGGTTTGCAGTTGCGGGTAGAGCATTTAAATACCTTTCTTTTGATGTGTATATCGATTGGGTGGGAAATAGTTTTGAAAATACTCCTTTTTTTCGGCAAGGGGTTAGCCCACGATTTTCCCGAAAAACTGACAAAAATCATTTTTGAGATTTATGCATCAATTGAAAGGTGGGCCGATGCTCTGTATTACAGTGAAAACCGCAACATGTTTGGAGGCTTGGTTGAGGAAATTGAGCAATCGAAAGATAATTTGTGATGAGCTGGGTCGAAATTCTGTAATTTTAGTTTTTGACGAATTTCTCGGAAACGAGAGCTCGTAGCACATTTTGGTTTGCAGTTGCGGGTAGAGCATTTAAATACCTTTCTTTTGATGTGTATATTGATTGGGTGGGAAATAGTTTTGAAAATACTCCTTTTTTTCGGCAAGGGGTTAGCCCACGATTTTCCCGAAAAACTGACAAAAATCATTTTTGAGATTTATGCATCAATTGAACGTTTTGGTTTGCAGTTGCGGGTAGAGCATTTAAATACCTTTCTTTTGATGTGTATATCGATTGGGTGGGAAATAGTTTTGAAAATACTCCTTTTTTTCGGCAAGGGGTTAGCCCACGATTTTCCCGAAAAACTGACAAAAAATCATTTTTGAGATTTATGCATAAATTGAAAGGTGGGTCGATGCTCTGTATTATAGTGAAAACCGCAACATGTTTGGAGGCTTGGTTGAGGAAATAGAGCAATCGAAAGATAATTTGTGATGAGCTGGGTCGAAATTCTGTAATTTTAGTTTTTGACGAATTTCTCGGAAACGGTAGCTCGTAGAACATTTTGGTTTGCAGTTGCGGGTAGAGCATTTAAATACCTTTCTTTTGATGTGTATATCGATTGGGTGGGAAATAGTTTTGAAAATACTCCTTTTTTTCGGCAAGGGGTTAGCCCACGATTTTTTCGAAAAACTGACAAAAATCATTTTCGAGAATTATGCATCAATTGAAAGGTGGGTCGATGCTCTGTATTATAGCCAAAACTGCAACATGTTTGGAGGCTTGGTTGAGGAAATAGAGCAATTGAAAGATAATTTGTGATGAGCTGGGTCGAAATTCTGTAATTTTACTTTTTGACGAATTTCTCGGAACATTTTGGTTTGCAGTTGCGGGTAGAGCATTTAAATACCTTTCTTTTGATGTGTATATCGATTGGGTGGGAAATAGTTTTGAAAATACTCCTTTTTTTCGGCAAGGGGTTAGCCCACGATTTTTTCGAAAAACTGACAAAAATCACTTTTGAGATTTATGCATCAATTGAAAGGTGGGTCGATGCTCTGTATTATAGTGAAAACCGCAACATGTTTGAAGGCTTGGTTGAGGAAATAGAGCAATCTAAAGATAATTTGTGATGAGCTGGGTCGAAATTCTGTAATTTTACTTTTTGACGAATTTCTCGGAAACGGGAGATCGTAGAACACTTTGGTTTGCAGTTGCGGGTAGAGCATTTAAATACCTTTCTTTTGATGTGTATATCGATTGGGTGGGAAATAGTTTTGAAAATACTCCTTTTTTTCGGCAAGGGTAGAGAGCTCGTAGCACATTTTGGTTTGCAGTTGCGGGTAGAGCATTTAAATACCTTTCTTTTGATGTGTATATCGATTGGGTGGGAAATAGTTTTGAAAATACTCCTTTTTTTCGGCAAGGGGTTAGCCCACGATTTTCCCGAAAAACTGACAAAAAATCATTTTTGAGATTTATGCATAAATTGAAAGGTGGGTCGATGCTCTGTATTATAGTGAAAACCGCAACATGTTTGGAGGCTTGGTTGAGGAAATAGAGCAATCGAAAGATAATTTGTGATGAGCTGGGTCGAAATTCTGTAATTTTAGTTTTTGACGAATTGCTCGGAAACGAGAGCTCGTAGAACATTTTGGTTTGCAGTGTTGGGTAGAGCATTTAAATACCTTTCTTTTGATGTGTATTTTGACTGGGTGGGAGATAGTTTTGAAAATACTCCTTTTTTTCGGCAAGGGGTTAGCCCACGATTTTTTCGAAAAACTGACAAAAATCACTTTTGAGATTTATGCATCAATTGAAAGGTGGGCCGATGCTCTGTATTATAGCCAAAACTGCAACATGTTTGGAGGCTTGGTTGAGGAAATAGAGCAATCGAAAGATAATTTGTGATGAGCTGGGTCGAAATTCTGTAATTTTAGTTTTTGACGAATTTCTCGGAAACGAGAGCTCGTAGCACATTTTGGTTTGCAGTTGCGGGTAGAGCATTTAAATACCTTTCTTTTGATGTGTATATCGATTGGGTGGGAAATAGTTTTGAAAATACTCCTTTTTTTCGGCAAGGGGTTAGCCCACGATTTTCCCGAAAAACTGACAAAAAATCATTTTTGAGATTTATGCATAAATTGAAAGGTGGGTCGATGCTCTGTATTATAGTGAAAACCGCAACATGTTTGGAGGCTTGGTTGAGGAAATAGAGCAATCGAAAGATAATTTGTGATGAGCTGGGTCGAAATTCTGTAATTTTAGTTTTTGACGAATTGCTCGGAAACGAGAGCTCGTAGAACATTTTGGTTTGCAGTGTTGGGTAGAGCATTTAAATACCTTTCTTTTGATGTGTATTTTGACTGGGTGGGAGATAGTTTTGAAAATACTCCTTTTTTTCGGCAAGGGGTTAGCCCACGATTTTTTCGAAAAACTGACAAAAATCACTTTTGAGATTTATGCATCAATTGAAAGGTGGGCCGATGCTCTGTATTATAGCCAAAACTGCAACATGTTTGGAGGCTTGGTTGAGGAAATAGAGCAATCGAAAGATAATTTGTGATGAGCTGGGTCGAAATTCTGTAATTTTAGTTTTTGACGAATTTCTCGGAAACGAGAGCTCGTAGCACATTTTGGTTTGCAGTTGCGGGTAGAGCATTTAAATACCTTTCTTTTGATGTGTATATCGATTGGGTGGGAAATAGTTTTGAAAATACTCCTTTTTTCGGCAAGGGGTTAGCCCACGATTTTTTCGAAAAACTGACAAAAATCACTTTTGAGATTTATGCATCAATTGAAAGGTGGGCCGATGCTCTGCATTATAGCCAAAACTGCAACATGTTTGGAGGCTTGGTTGAGGAAATAGAGCAATCGAAAGATAATTTGTGATGAGCTGGGTCGAAATTCTGTAATTTTAGTTTTTGACGAATTTCTCGGAAACGAGAGCTCGTAGAACATTTTGGTTTGCAGTTGCGGGTAGAGCATTTAAATACCTTTCTTTTGATGTGTATATCGATTGGGTGAGAAATAGTTTTGAAAATACTCCTTTTTTTCGGCAAGGGGTTAGCCCACGATCTTCCCGAAAAACTGACAAAAAATCATTTTCGAGATTTATGCATCAATTGAAAGGTGGATCGATGCTCTGTATTATAGTGAAAACCGCAACATGTTTGGAGGCTTGGTTGAGGAAATAGAGCAATCGAAAGATAATTTGGGTCGAAATTCTGTAATTTTAGTTTTTGACGAATTTCTCGGAAACGGTAGCTCGTAGAACATTTTGGTTTGCAGTTGCGGGTAAAGCATTTAAATACCTTTCTTTTGATGTGTATATCGATTGGGTGGGAAATAGTTTTGAAAATACTCCTTTTTTCGGCAAGGGGTTAGCCCACGATTTTCTCGAAAAACTGACAAAAATCATTTTTGAGATTTATGCATCAATTGAAAGGTGGGCCGATGCTCTGTATTACAGTGAAAACCGCAACATGTTTGGAGGCTTGGTTGAGGAAATTGAGCAATCGAAAGATAATTTGTGATGAGCTGGGTCGAAATTCTGTAATTTTAGTTTTTGACGAATTTCTCGGAAACGAGAGCTCGTAGCACATTTTGGTTTGCAGTTGCGGGTAGAGCATTTAAATACCTTTCTTTTGATGTGTATATCGATTGGGTGGGAAATAGTTTTGAAAATACTCCTTTTTTTCGGCAAGGGGTTAGCCCACGATTTTCCCGAAAAACTGACAAAAAATCATTTTTGAGATTTATGCATAAATTGAAAGGTGGGTCGATGCTCTGTATTATAGTGAAAACCGCAACATGTTTGGAGGCTTGGTTGAGGAAATAGAGCAATCGAAAGATAATTTGTGATGAGCTGGGTCGAAATTCTGTAATTTTAGTTTTTGACGAATTGCTCGGAAACGAGAGCTCGTAGAACATTTTGGTTTGCAGTGTTGGGTAGAGCATTTAAATACCTTTCTTTTGATGTGTATTTTGACTGGGTGGAAGATAGTTTTGAAAATACTCCTTTTTTTCGGCAAGGGGTTAGCCCACGATTTTTTCGAAAAACTGACAAAAATCACTTTTGAGATTTATGCATCAATTGAAAGGTGGGCCGATGCTCTGTATTATAGCCAAAACTGCAACATGTTTGGAGGCTTGGTTGAGGAAATAGAGCAATCGAAAGATAATTTGTGATGAGCTGGGTCGAAATTCTGTAATTTTAGTTTTTGACGAATTTCTCGGAAACGAGAGCTCGTAGCACATTTTGGTTTGCAGTTGCGGGTAGAGCATTTAAATACCTTTCTTTTGATGTGTATATCGATTGGGTGGGAAATAGTTTTGAAAATACTCCTTTTTTCGGCAAGGGGTTAGCCCACGATTTTTTCGAAAAACTGACAAAAATCACTTTTGAGATTTATGCATCAATTGAAAGGTGGGCCGATGCTCTGCATTATAGCCAAAACTGCAACATGTTTGGAGGCTTGGTTGAGGAAATAGAGCAATCGAAAGATAATTTGTGATGAGCTGGGTCGAAATTCTGTAATTTTAGTTTTTGACGAATTTCTCGGAAACGAGAGCTCGTAGAACATTTTGGTTTGCAGTTGCGGGTAGAGCATTTAAATACCTTTCTTTTGATGTGTATATCGATTGGGTGAGAAATAGTTTTGAAAATACTCCTTTTTTTCGGCAAGGGGTTAGCCCACGATCTTCCCGAAAAACTGACAAAAAATCATTTTCGAGATTTATGCATCAATTGAAAGGTGGATCGATGCTCTGTATTATAGTGAAAACCGCAACATGTTTGGAGGCTTGGTTGAGGAAATAGAGCAATCGAAAGATAATTTGGGTCGAAATTCTGTAATTTTAGTTTTTGACGAATTTCTCGGAAACGGTAGCTCGTAGAACATTTTGGTTTGCAGTTGCGGGTAGAGCATTTAAATACCTTTCTTTTGATGTGTATATCGATTGGGTGGGAAATAGTTTTGAAAATACTCCTTTTTTTCGGCAAGGGGCCCACGATTTTTTCGAAAAACTGACAAAAATCATTTTTGAGATTTATGCATCAATTGAAAGGTGGATCGATGCTCTGTATTATAGTGAAAACCGCAACATGTTTGAAGGCTTGGTTGAGGAAATAGAGCAATCGAAAGATAATTTGTGATGAGCTGGGTCGAAATTCTGTAATTTTACTTTTTGACGAATTTCTCGGAAACGGGAGCTCGTAGAACATTTTGGTTTGCAGTTGCGGGTAGAGCATTTAAATACCTTTCTTTTGATGTGTATTTTGACTGGGTGGGAGATAGTTTTGAAAATACTCCTTTTTTTCGGCAAGGGGTTAGTTAGCCCACGATTTTCTCGAAAAACTGACAAAAAATCATTTTTGAGATTTATGCATCAATTGGAAGGTGGGTCGATGCTCTGTATTACAGTGAAAACCGCAACATGTTTGGAGGCTTGGTTGAGGAAATAGAGCAATCGAAAGATAATTTGTGATGAGCTGGGTCGAAAATCTGTAATTTCACTTTTTGACGAATTTCTCGGAAACGAAAGCTCGTAGAACATTTTGGTTTGCAGTTGCGGGTAGAGCATTTAAATACCTTTCTTTTGATGTGTATTTTGACTGGGTGGGAGATAGTTTTGAAAATACTCCTTTTTTTCGGCAAGGGGTTAGCCCACGATTTTCTCGAAAAACTGACAAAAATCATTTTTGAGATTTATGCATCAATTGAAAGGTGGATCGATGCTCTGTATTATAGTGAAAACCGCAACATGTTTGGAGGCTTGGTTGAGGAAATAGAGCAATCGAAAGATAATTTGTGATGAGCTGGGTCGAAATTCTGTAATTTTAGTTTTTGACGAATTGCTCGGAAACGAGAGCTCGTAGAACATTTTGGTTTGCAGTGTTGGGTAGAGCATTTAAATACCTTTCTTTTGATGTGTATTTTGACTTTGTGGGAGATAGTTTTGAAAATACTCCTTTTTTTCGGCAAGGGGTTAGCCCACGATTTTCTCGAAAAACTGACAAAAATCATTTTTGAGATTTATGCATCAATTGGAAGGTGGGTCGATGCTCTGTATTACAGTGAAAACCGCAACATGTTTGAAGGCTTGGTTGAGGAAATAGAGCAATCGAAAGATAATTTGTGATGAGCTGGGTCGAAATTCTGTAATTTTACTTTTTGACGAATTGCTCGGAAACGGTAGCTCGTAGAACATTTTGGTTTGCAGTTGCGGGTAGAGCATTTAAATACCTTTCTTTTGATGTGTATATGGATTGGGTGGGAAATAGTTTTGAAAATACTCCTTTTTTTCGGCAAGGGGTTAGCCCACGATTTTCTCGAAAAACTGACAAAAAATCATTTTTGAGATTTATGCATCAATTGAAAGGTGGGTCGATGCTCTGTATTACAGTGAAAACCGCAACATGTTTGGAGGCTTGGTTGAGGAAATAGAGCAATCGAAAGATAATTTGTGATGAGCTGGGTCGAAATTCTGTAATTTTACTTTTTGACGAATTGCTCGGAAACGGTAGCTCGTAGAACATTTTGGTTTGCAGTTGCGGGTAGAGCATTTAAGTACCTTTCTTTTGATGTGTATATCGATTGGGTGGGAAATAGTTTTGAAAATACTCCTTTTTTTCGGCAAGGGGTTAGCCCACGATTTTCTCGAAAAACTGACAAAAAATCATTTTTGAGATTTATGCATCAATTGAAAGGTGGGTCGATGCTCTGTATTACAGTGAAAACCGCAACATGTTTGGAGGCTTGGTTGAGGAAATAGAGCAATCGAAAGATAATTTGTGATGAGCTGGGTCGAAATTCTGTAATTTTAGTTTTTGACGAATTTCTCGGAAACGAGAGCTCGTAGAACATTTTGATTTGCAGTTGCGGGTAGAGCATTTAAATACCTTTCTCTTGATGTGTATATCGATTGGGTGGGAAATAGTTTTGAAAATACTCCTTTTTTTCGGCAAGGGGTTAGCCCACGATTTTCTGGAAAAACTGACAAAAAATCATTTTTAAGATTTATGCATCAATTGAAAGATGGGTCGATGCTCTGTATTATAGTGAAAACCGCAACATGTTTGGAGGCTTGGTTGAGGAAATAGAACAATCGAAAGATAATTTGTGATGAGCTGGGTCGAAATTCTGTAATTTTACTTTTTGACGAATTTCTCGCAAACGAGAGTTCATTGAACATTTTGGTTTGCAGTTGCGGGTAGAGCATTTAAATACCTTTCTTTTGATGTGTATATCGATTGGGTGGGAAATAGTTTTGAAAATACTCCTTTTTTTCGGCAAGGGGTTAACCCACGATTTTCTCGAAAAACTGACAAAAAATCAATTTTGAGATTTATGCATCAATTGAAAGGTGAATCGATGCTCTGTATTATAGTGAAAACCGCAAAATGTTCTGAGGCTTGGTTGAGGAAATAGAGCAATCGAAAGATAATTTGTGATGAGCTTTGTCGAAATTCTGTAATTTTAGTTTTCGACGAATTTCTCGGAAACGAGAGCTCGTAGAACATTTTGGTTTGCAGTTGCGGGTAGAGCATTTAAATACCTTTCTTTTGATGTGTATATCGATTGGGTGGGAAATAGTTTTGAAAATACTCCTTTTTTTCGGCAAGGGGCCCACGATTTTTTCGAAAAACTGACAAAAATCATTTTTGAGATTTATGCATCAATTGAAAGGTGGATCGATGCTCTGCATTATAGCCAAAACTGCAACATGTTTGGAGGCTTGGTTGAGGAAATAGAGCAATCGAAAGATAATTTGTGATGAGCTGGGTCGAAATTCTGTAATTTTACTTTTTGACAAATTTCTCGGAAACGAGAGCTCGTAGAACATTTTGGTTTGCAGTTGCGGGTAGAGCATTTAAATACCTTTCTTTTGATGTGTATATGGATTGGGTGGGAAATAGATTTGAAAATACTCCTTTTTTTCGGCAAGGGGCCCACGATTTTCTCGAAAAACTGACAAAAATCATTTTTGAGATTTATGCATCAATTGAAAGGTGAATCGATGCTGTGCATTATAGCCAAAACTGCAACATGTTTGGAGGCTTGGTTGAGGAAATAGAGCAATCGAAAGATAATTTGTGATGAGCTGGGTCGAAATTCTGTAATTTTAGTTTTGACGAATTTCTCGGAAACGAGAGCTCGTAGAACATTTTGGTTTGCAGTTGCGGGAAGAGCATTTAAATACCTTTCTTTTGATGTGTATTTTGACTGGGTGGGATATAGTTTTGAAAATACTCCTTTTTTTCGGCAAGGGGTTAGCCCACGATTTTCTCGAAAAACTGACAAAAAAGTCATTTTTGAGATTTATGCATCAATTGAAAGGTGGGTCGATGCTCTGTATTACAGTGAAAACCGCAACATGTTTGGAGGCTTGGTTGAGGAAATAGAGCAATCGAAAGATAATTTGTGATGAGCTGGGTCGAAATTCTGTAATTTTAGTTTTTGACGAATTGCTCGGAAACAAGAGCTCGTAGAACATTTTGGTTTGCAGTGTTGGGTAGAGCATTTAAATACCTTTTTTTTTATGTGTATTTTGACTGGGTGGGAGATAGTTTTGAAAATACTCCTTTTTTTCGGCACGATTTTCTCGAAAAACTGACAAAAATCATTTTTGAGATTTATGCATCAATTGAAAGGTGGGTCGATGCTCTGTATTACAGTGAAAACCGCAACATGTTTGGAGGCTTGGTTGAGGAAATAGAGCAATCGAAAGATAATTTGTGATGAGCTGGGTCGAAAATCTGTAATTTTAGTTTTTGACGAATTGCTCGGAAACGAGAGCTCGTAGAACATTTTGGTTTGCAGTGTTGGGTAGAGCATTTAAATACCTTTCTTTTGATGTGTATTTTGACTGGGTGGGAGATAGTTTTGAAAATACTCCTTTTTTTCGGCAAGGGGTTAGCCCACGATTTTCTCGAAAACTGACAAAAAATCATTTTTGAGATTTATGCATCAATTGAAAGGTGGGTCGATGCTCTGTATTACAGTGAAAACCGCAACATGTTTGGAGGCTTGGTTGAGGAAATAGAGCAATCGAAAGGTAATTTGTGATGAGCTGGGTCGAAATTCTGTAATTTTAGTTTTTGACGAATTGCTCGGAAACGAGAGCTCGTAGAACATTTTGGTTTGCAGTGTTGGGTAGAGCATTTAAATACCTTTCTTTTGATGTGTATTTTGACTGGGTGGGAGATAGTTTTGAAAATACTGCTTTTTTCGGCAAGGGGTTAGCCCACGATTTTCTCGAAAAACTGACAAAAAATCATTTTTGAGATTTATGCATCAACTGAAAGGTGGGTCGATGCTCTGTATTACAGTGAAAACCGCAACATGTTTGGAGGCTTGGTTGAGGAAATAGAGCAATCGAAAGATAATTTGTGATGAGCTGTGTCGAAAAACTGTAATTTCAGTTTTTGACGAATTTCTCGGAAACGAAAGATCGCAGAACATTTTGGTTTGCAGTTGCGGGTAGAGCATTTAAATACCTTTCTTTTGATGTGTATTTTGACTGGGTGGGAGATAGTTTTGAAAATACTCCTTTTTTTCGGCAAGGGGTTAGCCCACGATTTTCTCGAAAAACTAACAAAAAATCATTTTTGAGATTTATGCATCAATTGAAAGGTGGGTCGATGCTCTGTATTACAGTGAAAACCGCAACATGTTTGGAGGCTTGGTTGAGGAAATAGAGCAATCGAAAGGTAATTTGTGATGAGCTGGGTCGAAATTCTGTAATTTTAGTTTTTGACGAATTGCTCGGAAACGAGAGCTCGTAGAACATTTTGGTTTGCAGTGTTGGGTAGAGCATTTAAATACCTTTCTTTTGATGTGTATTTTGACTGGGTGGGAGATAGTTTTGAAAATACTGCTTTTTTCGGCAAGGGGTTAGCCCACGATTTTCTCGAAAAACTGACAAAAAATCATTTTTGAGATTTATGCATCAACTGAAAGGTGGGTCGATGCTCTGTATTACAGTGAAAACCGCAACATGTTTGGAGGCTTGGTTGAGGAAATAGAGCAATCGAAAGATAATTTGTGATGAGCTGTGTCGAAAAACTGTAATTTCAGTTTTTGACGAATTTCTCGGAAACGAAAGATCGCAGAACATTTTGGTTTGCAGTTGCGGGTAGAGCATTTAAATACCTTTCTTTTGATGTGTATTTTGACTGGGTGGGAGATAGTTTTGAAAATACTCCTTTTTTTCGGCAAGGGGTTAGCCCACGATTTTCTCGAAAAACTGACAAAAATCATTTTTGGGATTTATGCATCAATTAAAAGGTGGGTCGATGCTCTGTATTACAGTGAAAACCGCTACATGTTTGGAGGCTTGGTTGAGGAAATAGAGCAATCGAAAGATAATTTGTGATGAGCTGGGTCGAAAATCTGTAATTTCAGTTTTTGACGAATTTCTCGGAAACGAAAGCTCGGAGAACATTTTGGTTTGCAGTTGCGGGTAGAGCATTTAAATACCTTTCTTTTGATGTGTATTTTGACTGGGTGGGAGATAGTTTTGAAAATACTCCTTTTTTTCGGCAAGGGGTTAGCCCACGATTTTCTCGAAAAACTGACAAAAAATCATTTTTGAGATTTATGCATCAATTGAAAGGTGGGTCGATGCTCTGTATTATAGTGAAAACCGCAACATGAGGCTTGGTTGAGGAAATAGAGCAATCGAAAGATAATTTGTGATGAGCTGGGTCGAAATTCTGTAATTTTAGTTTTTGACGAATTTCTCGGAAACGGGAGCTCGTAGAACATTTTGGTTTGCAGTTGCGGGTAGAGTATTTAAATACCTTTCTTTTGATGTGTATATCGATTGGGTGGGAAATAGTTTTGAAAATACTCCTTTTTTTCGGCAAGGGGTTAGCCCACGATTTTTTCGAAAAACTGACAAAAATCATTTTTGAGATTTATGCATCAATTGAAAGGTGGATCGATGCTCTGTATTATAGTGAAAACCGCAACATGAGGCTTGGTTGAGGAAATAGAGCAATCGAAAGATAATTTGTGATGAGCTGGGTCGAAATTCTGTAATTTTAGTTTTTGACGAATTTCTCGAAAACGGGAGCTCGTAGAACATTTTGGTTTGCAGTTGCGGGTAGAGCATTTAAATACTTTTCTTTTGATGTGTGTATCGATTGGGTGGGAAATAGTTTTGAAAATACTCCTTTTTTTCGGCAAGGGGTTAGCCCACGATTTTCCCGAAAAGCTGACAAAAAATCATTTTTGAGATTTATGCATCAATTGAAAGGTGGGCCGATGCTCTGTATTATAGCCAAAACTGCAACATGTTTGGAGGCTTGGTTGAGGAAATAGAGCAATCGAAAGATAATTTGTGATGAGCTGGGTCGAAATTCTGTAATTTTAGTTTTTGACGAATTTCTCGAAAACGAGAGCTCGTAGAACATTTTGGTTTGCAGTGGCGGGTAGAGCATTTAAATACTTTTCTTTTGATGTGTGTATCGATTGGGTGGGAAATAGTTTTGAAAATACTCCTTTTTTTCGGCAAGGGGTTAGCCCACGATTTTCCCGAAAAGCTGACAAAAAATCATTTTTGAGATTTATGCATCAATTGAAAGGTGGGCCGATGCTCTGTATTATAGCCAAAACTGCAACATGTTTGGAGGCTTGTTTGAGGAAATAGAGCAATCGAAAGATAATTTGTGATGAGCTGGGTCGAAATTCTGTAATTTTAGTTTTTGACGAATTGCTCGCAAACGAGAGCTCGTAGAACATTTTGGTTTGCAGTTGCGGGTAGAGCATTTAAATACCTTTCTTTTGATGTGTATTTTGATTGGGTGGGAGATCGTTTTGAAAATACTCCTTTTTTCGGCAAGGGGTTAGCCCACGATTTTCCCGAAAAACTGACAAAAAATCATTTTTGAGATTTATGCATCAATTGAAAGGTGGGCCGATGCTCTGTATTATAGCCAAAACTGCAACATGTTTGGAGGCTTGGTTGAGGAAATAGAGCAATCGAAAGATAATTTGTGATGAGCTGGGTCGAAATTCTGTAATTTTAGTTTTTGACGAATTTCTCGGAAACGGGAGATCGTAGAACTTTTTGGTTTGCAGTTGTGGGTAGAGCATTTAAATACTTTTCTTTTGATGTTGTTATCGATTGGGTGGGAAATAGTTTTGAAAATACTCCTTTTTTTCGGCAAGAGGTTAGCCCACGATTTTTTCGAAAAACTGACAAAAATCATTTTTGAGATTTGTGCATCAATTGAAAGGTGGGTCGATGCTCTGTATTATAGCCAAAACTGCAACATGTTTGGAGGCTTGGTTGAGGAAATATAATTTGTGATGAGCTGGGTCGAAATTCTGTAATTTTAGTTTTTTACGAATTTCTCGGAAACGAGAGCTCGTAGAACATTTTGGTTTGCAGTTGCGGGTAGAGCATTTAAATACCTTTCTTTTGATGTGCATATCGATTGGGTGGGAAATAGTTTTGAAAATACTCCTTTTTTTCGGCAAGGGGTGTTAGCCCACGATTTTTTCGAAAAACTGACAAAAATCATTTTTGAGATTTATGCATCAATTGAAAGGTGGGTCGATGCTCTGTATTATAGTGAAAACCGCAACATGTTTGAAGGCTTGGTTGAGGAAATAGAGAAATCGAAAGATAATTTGTGATGAGCTTTGTCGAAATTCTGTAATTTTAGTTTTTGACGAATTTTTCGGACCCGAGAAATCGTAGAACATTTTGGTTTTCAGTTGTGGGTAGAGCATTTAAATACCTTTCTTTTGATGTGTATATCGATTGGGTGGGAAATAGTTTTGAAAATACTCCTTTTTTTCGGCAAGGGGTGTTAGCCCACGATTTTTGCGAAAAACTGACAAAAATCATTTTTGAGATTTATGCATAAATTGAAAGGTGGATCGATGCTCTGTATAATAGCCAAAACTGCAACATGTTTGGAGGCTTGGTTGAGGAAATAGAGCAATCGAAAGATTATTTGTGATGAGCTGTGTCGAAATTCTGTAATTTTAGTTTTTGACGAATTTTTCGGAAACGGTAGCTCGTAGAACATTTTGGTTTGCAGTTGTGGGTAGAGCATTTAAATACCTTTCTTTTGATGTGTATATCGATTGGGTGGGAGATAGTTTTGAAAATACTCCTTTTTTTCGGCAAGGGGTGTTAGCCCACGATTTTTTCGAAAAACTGACAAAAATCATTTTTGAGATTTGTGCATCAATTGAAAGGTGGGTCGATGCTCTGTATCATAGTGAAAACCGCAACATGTTTGAAGGCTTGGTTGAGGAAATAGAGCAATCTAAAGATAATTTGTGATGAGCTGGGTCGAAATTCTGTAATTTTAGTTTTTGACGAATTTCTCGGAAACGGTAGCTCGTAGAACATTTTGGTTTGCAGTTGTGGGTAGAGCATTTAAATACTTTTCTTTTGATGTGTGTATCGATTGGGTGGGAAATAGTTTTGAAAATACTCCTTTTTTTCGGCAAGGGGTGTTAGCCCACGATTTTCCCGAAAAACTGACAAAAATCATTTTTGAGATTTATGCATCAATTGAAAGGTGGGTCGATGCTCTGTATTATAGTGAAAACCGCAACATGTTTGGAGGCTTGGTTGAGGAAATAGAGCAATCGAAAGATAATTTGTGATGAGCTGGGTCGAAATTCTGTAATTTTACTTTTTGACGAATTTCTCGGAAACGGGAGCTCGTAGAACGTTTTGGTTTGCAGTTGCGGGTAGAGCATTTAAATACCTTTCTTTTGATGTGTATATCGATTGGGTGGGAAATAGTTTTGAAAATACTCCTTTTTTCGGCAAGGGGTTAGCCCACGATTTTCTCGAAAAACTGACAAAAATCATTTTTGAGATTTATGCATCAATTGAAAGGTGGGTCGATGCTCTGTATTTTAGTGAAAACCGCAACATGTTTGGAGGCTTGGTTGAGGAAATAGAGCAATCGCAAGATAATTTGTGATGAGCTGGGTCGAAATTCTGTATTCAAGGGGTTAGCCCACGATTTTCCCGAAAAACTGACAAAAATCATTTTTGAGATTTATGCATCAATTGAAAGGTGGGTCGATGCTCTGTATTATAGTGAAAACCGCAACATGTTTGGAGGCTTGGTTGAGGAAATAGAGCAATCGAAAGATAATTTGTGATGAGCTGGGTCGAAATTCTGTAATTTTACTTTTTGACGAATTTCTCGGAAACGGGAGCTCGTAGAACGTTTTGGTTTGCAGTTCCGGGTAGAGCATTTAAATACCTTTCTTTTGATGTGTATATCGATTGCTTGGGAAATAGTTTTGAAGATACTCCTTTTTTTCGGCAAGGGGTTAGCCCACGATTTTTTCGAAAAACTGACAAAAATCATTTTTGAGATTTATGCATCAATTGAAAGGTGGGTCGATGCTCTGTATTATAGTGAAAACCGCAACATGTTTGAAGGCTTGGTTGAGGAAATAGAGCAATCGAAAGATAATTTGTGATGAGCTGGGTCGAAATTCTGTAATTTTACTTTTTGACGAATTTCTCGGAAACGAGAGCTCGTAGAACATTTTGGTTTGCAGTTGCGGGTAGAGCATTTAAATACCTTTCTTTTGGTGTGTATATCGATTGGGTGGGAAATAGTTTTGAAAATACTCCTTTTTTTCGGCAAGGGGTTAGCCCACGATTTTCTCGAAAAACTGACAAAAATCATTTTTGAGATTTATGCATCAATTGAAAGGTGGGTCGATGCTCTGTATTTTAGTGAAAACCGCAACATGTTTGGAGGCTTGGTTGAGGAAATAGAGCAATCGAAAGATAATTTGTGATGAGCTGGGTCGAAATTCTGTAATTTTACTTTTTGACGAATTTCTCGGAAACGGGAGCTCGTAGAACGTTTTGGTTTGCAGTTCCGGGTAGAGCATTTAAATACCTTTCTTTTGATGTGTATATCGATTGCTTGGGAAATAGTTTTGAAGATACTCCTTTTTTTCGGCAAGGGGTTAGCCCACGATTTTTTCGAAAAACTGACAAAAATCATTTTTGAGATTTATGCATCAATTGAAAGGTGGGTCGATGCTCTGTATTATAGTGAAAACCGCAACATGTTTGAAGGCTTGGTTGAGGAAATAGAGCAATCGAAAGATAATTTGTGATGAGCTGGGTCGAAATTCTGTAATTTTAGTTTTTGACGAATTTCTCGAAAACGGGAGCTCGTAGAACATTTTGGTTTGCAGTTGCGGGTAGAGCATTTAAATACTTTTCTTTTGATGTGTGTATCGATTGGGTGGGAAATAGTTTTGAAAATACTCCTTTTTTTCGGCAAGGGGTTAGCCCACGATTTTCCCGAAAAGCTGACAAAAAATCATTTTTGAGATTTATGCATCAATTGAAAGGTGGGCCGATGCTCTGTATTATAGCCAAAACTGCAACATGTTTGGAGGCTTGGTTGAGGAAATAGAGCAATCGAAAGATAATTTGTGATGAGCTGGGTCGAAATTCTGTAATTTTACTTTTTGACGAATTTCTCGGAAACGGGAGCTCGTAGAACATTTTGGTTTGCAGTTGCGGGTAGAGCATTTAAATACCTTTCTTTTGATGTGTATATCGATTGGGTGGGAAATAGTTTTGAAAATACTCCTTTTTTTCGGCAAGGGGTTAGCCCACGATTTTCTCGAAAAACTGACAAAAATCATTTTTGAGATTTATGCATCAATTGAAAGGTGGGTCGATGCTCTGTATTATAGTGAAAACCGCAACATGTTTGAAGGCTTGGTTGAGGAAATAGAGAAATCGAAAGATAATTTGTGATGAGCTTTGTCGAAATTCTGTAATTTTAGTTTTTGACGAATTTTTCGGACCCGAGAAATCGTAGAACATTTTGGTTTTCAGTTGTGGGTAGAGCATTTAAATACCTTTCTTTTGATGTGTATATCGATTGGGTGGGAAATAGTTTTGAAAATACTCCTTTTTTTCGGCAAGGGGTGTTAGCCCACGATTTTTGCGAAAAACTGACAAAAATCATTTTTGAGATTTATGCATAAATTGAAAGGTGGATCGATGCTCTGTATAATAGCCAAAACTGCAACATGTTTGGAGGCTTGGTTGAGGAAATAGAGCAATCGAAAGATTATTTGTGATGAGCTGTGTCGAAATTCTGTAATTTTAGTTTTTGACGAATTTTTCGGAAACGGTAGCTCGTAGAACATTTTGGTTTGCAGTTGTGGGTAGAGCATTTAAATACCTTTCTTTTGATGTGTATATCGATTGGGTGGGAGATAGTTTTGAAAATACTCCTTTTTTTCGGCAAGGGGTGTTAGCCCACGATTTTTTCGAAAAACTGACAAAAATCATTTTTGAGATTTGTGCATCAATTGAAAGGTGGGTCGATGCTCTGTATCATAGTGAAAACCGCAACATGTTTGAAGGCTTGGTTGAGGAAATAGAGCAATCTAAAGATAATTTGTGATGAGCTGGGTCGAAATTCTGTAATTTTAGTTTTTGACGAATTTCTCGGAAACGGTAGCTCGTAGAACATTTTGGTTTGCAGTTGTGGGTAGAGCATTTAAATACTTTTCTTTTGATGTGTGTATCGATTGGGTGGGAAATAGTTTTGAAAATACTCCTTTTTTTCGGCAAGGGGTGTTAGCCCACGATTTTCCCGAAAAACTGACAAAAATCATTTTTGAGATTTATGCATCAATTGAAAGGTGGGTCGATGCTCTGTATTATAGTGAAAACCGCAACATGTTTGGAGGCTTGGTTGAGGAAATAGAGCAATCGAAAGATAATTTGTGATGAGCTGGGTCGAAATTCTGTAATTTTACTTTTTGACGAATTTCTCGGAAACGGGAGCTCGTAGAACGTTTTGGTTTGCAGTTGCGGGTAGAGCATTTAAATACCTTTCTTTTGATGTGTATATCGATTGGGTGGGAAATAGTTTTGAAAATACTCCTTTTTTCGGCAAGGGGTTAGCCCACGATTTTCTCGAAAAACTGACAAAAATCATTTTTGAGATTTATGCATCAATTGAAAGGTGGGTCGATGCTCTGTATTTTAGTGAAAACCGCAACATGTTTGGAGGCTTGGTTGAGGAAATAGAGCAATCGCAAGATAATTTGTGATGAGCTGGGTCGAAATTCTGTATTCAAGGGGTTAGCCCACGATTTTCCCGAAAAACTGACAAAAATCATTTTTGAGATTTATGCATCAATTGAAAGGTGGGTCGATGCTCTGTATTATAGTGAAAACCGCAACATGTTTGGAGGCTTGGTTGAGGAAATAGAGCAATCGAAAGATAATTTGTGATGAGCTGGGTCGAAATTCTGTAATTTTACTTTTTGACGAATTTCTCGGAAACGGGAGCTCGTAGAACGTTTTGGTTTGCAGTTCCGGGTAGAGCATTTAAATACCTTTCTTTTGATGTGTATATCGATTGCTTGGGAAATAGTTTTGAAGATACTCCTTTTTTTCGGCAAGGGGTTAGCCCACGATTTTTTCGAAAAACTGACAAAAATCATTTTTGAGATTTATGCATCAATTGAAAGGTGGGTCGATGCTCTGTATTATAGTGAAAACCGCAACATGTTTGAAGGCTTGGTTGAGGAAATAGAGCAATCGAAAGATAATTTGTGATGAGCTGGGTCGAAATTCTGTAATTTTACTTTTTGACGAATTTCTCGGAAACGAGAGCTCGTAGAACATTTTGGTTTGCAGTTGCGGGTAGAGCATTTAAATACCTTTCTTTTGGTGTGTATATCGATTGGGTGGGAAATAGTTTTGAAAATACTCCTTTTTTTCGGCAAGGGGTTAGCCCACGATTTTCTCGAAAAACTGACAAAAATCATTTTTGAGATTTATGCATCAATTGAAAGGTGGGTCGATGCTCTGTATTTTAGTGAAAACCGCAACATGTTTGGAGGCTTGGTTGAGGAAATAGAGCAATCGAAAGATAATTTGTGATGAGCTGGGTCGAAATTCTGTAATTTTACTTTTTGACGAATTTCTCGGAAACGGGAGCTCGTAGAACGTTTTGGTTTGCAGTTCCGGGTAGAGCATTTAAATACCTTTCTTTTGATGTGTATATCGATTGCTTGGGAAATAGTTTTGAAGATACTCCTTTTTTTCGGCAAGGGGTTAGCCCACGATTTTTTCGAAAAACTGACAAAAATCATTTTTGAGATTTATGCATCAATTGAAAGGTGGGTCGATGCTCTGTATTATAGTGAAAACCGCAACATGTTTGAAGGCTTGGTTGAGGAAATAGAGCAATCGAAAGATAATTTGTGATGAGCTGGGTCGAAATTCTGTGATTTTAGTTTTTGACGAATTTCTCGGAAACGGTAGCTCGTAGAACATTTTGGTTAGCAGTTGCGGGTAGAGCATTTAAATACCTTTCTTTTGATGTATATATCGATTGGGTGGGAAATAGTTTTGAAAATACTCCTTTTTTTCGGCAAGGGGTTAGCCCACGATTTTCTCGAAAAACTGACAAAAATCATTTTTGAGATTTATGCATCAATTGAAAGGTGGGTCGATGCTCTGTATTTTAGTGAAAACCGCAACATGTTTGGAGGCTTGGTTGAGGAAATAGAGCAATCGAAAGATAATTTGTGATGAGCTGGGTCGAAATTCTGTATTCAAGGGGTTAGCCCACGATTTTCCCGAAAAACTGACAAAAATCATTTTTGAGATTTATGCATCAATTGAAAGGTGGGTCGATGCTCTGTATTATAGTGAAAACCGCAACATGTTTGAAGGCTTGGTTGAGGAAATAGAGCAATCGAAAGATAATTTGTGAAGAGCTGGGTCGAAATTCTGTGATTTTAGTTTTTGACGAATTTCTCGGAAACGGGAGCTCGTAGAACGTTTTGGTTTGCAGTTGCGGGTAGAGCATTTAAATACCTTTCTTTTGATGTGTATATCGATTGGGTGGGAAATAGTTTCGAAAATACTACTTTTTTTCGGCAAGGGGTTAGCCCACGATTTTTTCGAAAAACTGACAAAAATCATTTTTGAGATTTATGCATCAATTGAAAGATGGGTCGATGCTCTGTATTATAGTGAAAACCGCAACATGTTTGGAGGCTTGGTTGAGGAAATAGAGCAATCGAAAGATAATTTGTGATGAGCTGGGTCGAAATTCTGTAATTTTACTTTTTGACGAATTTCTCGGAAACGGGAGCTCGTAGAACGTTTTGGTTTGCAGTTCCGGGTAGAGCATTTAAATACCTTTCTTTTGATGTGTATATCGATTGCTTGGGAAATAGTTTTGAAGATACTCCTTTTTTTCGGCAAGGGGTTAGCCCACGATTTTTTCGAAAAACTGACAAAAATCATTTTTGAGATTTATGCATCAATTGAAAGGTGGGTCGATGCTCTGTATTATAGTGAAAACCGCAACATGTTTGAAGGCTTGGTTGAGGAAATAGAGCAATCGAAAGATAATTTGTGATGAGCTGGGTCGAAATTCTGTGATTTTAGTTTTTGACGAATTTCTCGGAAACGGTAGCTCGTAGAACATTTTGGTTAGCAGTTGCGGGTAGAGCATTTAAATACCTTTCTTTTGATGTGTATATCGATTGGGTGGGAAAAAGTTTTGAAAATACTCCTTTTTTTCGGCAAGGGGTTAGCCCACGATTTTTTCGAAAAACTGACAAAAATCATTTTTGAGATTTATGCATCAATTGAAAGGTGGGTCGATGCTCTGTATTATAGTGAAAACCGCAACATGTTTGAAGGCTTGGTTGAGGAAATAGAGCAATCGAAAGATAATTTGTGAAGAGCTGGGTCGAAATTCTGTGATTTTAGTTTTTGACGAATTTCCCGGAAACGGTAGCTCGTACAACATTTTGGTTTGCAGTTGCGGGTAGAGCATTAAAATACCCTTCTTTTGATGTGTATATCGATTGGGTGGGAAATAGTTTTGAAAATACTCCTTTTTTTCGGCAAGGGGTTAGCCCACGATTTTCTCGAAAAACTGACAAAAATCATTTTTGAGATTTATGCATCAATTGAAAGGTGGGTCGATGCTCTGTATTTTAGTGAAAACCGCAACATGTTTGGAGGCTTGGTTGAGGAAATAGAGCAATCGAAAGATAATTTGTGATGAGCTGGGTCGAAATTCTGTAATTTTACTTTTTGACGAATTTCTCGGAAACGAGAGCTCGTAGAACATTTTGGTTTGCAGTTGCGGGTAGAGCATTTAAATACCTTTCTTTTGGTGTGTATATCGATTGGGTGGGAAATAGTTTTGAAAATACTCCTTTTTTTCGGCAAGGGGTTAGCCCACGATTTTTTCGAAAAACTGACAAAAATCATTTTTGAGATTTATGCATCAATTGAAAGGTGGGTCGATGCTCTGTATTATAGTGAAAACCGCAACATGTTTGAAGGCTTGGTTGAGGAAATAGAGCAATCGAAAGATAATTTGTGATGAGCTGGGTCGAAATTCTGTGATTTTAGTTTTTGACGAATTTCTCGGAAACGGTAGCTCGTAGAACATTTTGGTTAGCAGTTGCGGGTAGAGCATTTAAATACCTTTCTTTTGATGTGTGTATCGATTGGGTGGGAAATAGTTTTGAAAATACTCCTTTTTTTCGGCAAGGGGTTAGCCCACGATTTTTTCGAAAAACTGACAAAAATCATTTTGGAGATTTACGCATCAATTGAAAGGTGGATCGATGCTCTGTATTACAGTGAAAACCGCAACATGTTTGGAGGCTTGGTTGAGGAAATAGAGCAATCGAAAGATAATTTGTGATGAGCTGGGTCGAAATTCTGTAATTTTACTTTTTGACGAATTTCTCGGAAACGGGAGCTCGTAGAACGTTTGGGTTTGCAGTTGCGGGTCGAGCATTTAAATACCTTTCTTTTGATGTGTATATCGATTGGGTGGGAAATAGTTTTGAAAATACTCCTTTTTTTCGGCAAGGGGTTAAACCAACGATTTTTTCGAAAAACTGATAAAAATCATTTTTGAGATTTATGCATCAATTGAAAGGTGGATCGATGCTCTGTATTATAGTGAAAACCGCAACATGTTTGAAGGCTTGGTTGAGGAAATAGAGCAATCGAAAGATAATTTGTGATGAGCTGGGTCGAAATTCTGTAATTTTAGTTTTTGACGAATTTCTCGGAAACGGGAGCTCGTAGAACATTTTGGTTTGCAGTTGCGGGTAGAGCATTTAAATACCTTTCTTTTGATGTGTATATCGATTGGGTGGGAAATAGTTTTGAAAATACTCCTTTTTTTCGGCAAGGGGTTAGCCCACGATTTTTTCGAAAAACTGACAAAAATCATTTTGGAGATTTACGCATCAATTGAAAGGTGGATCGATGCTCTGTATTACAGTGAAAACCGCAACATGTTTGGAGGCTTGGTTGAGGAAATAGAGCAATCGAAAGATAATTTGTGATGAGCTGGGTCGAAATTCTGTAATTTTACTTTTTGACGAATTTCTCGGAAACGGGAGCTCGTAGAACGTTTGGGTTTGCAGTTGCGGGTCGAGCATTTAAATACCTTTCTTTTGATGTGTATATCGATTGGGTGGGAAATAGTTTTGAAAATACTCCTTTTTTTCGGCAAGGGGTTAAACCAACGATTTTTTCGAAAAACTGATAAAAATCATTTTTGAGATTTATGCATCAATTGAAAGGTGGATCGATGCTCTGTATTATAGTGAAAACCGCAACATGTTTGAAGGCTTGGTTGAGGAAATAGAGCAATCGAAAGATAATTTGTGATGAGCTGGGTCGAAATTCTGTAATTTTAGTTTTTGACGAATTTCTCGGAAACGGGAGCTCGTAGAACATTTTGGTTTGCAGTTGCGGGTAGAGCATTTAAATACCTTTCTTTTGATGTGTATATCGATTGGGTGGTGGTGGGTTTTGAAAATACTCCTTTTTTTCGGCAAGGGGTTAGCCCACGATTTTTTCGAAAAACTGACAAAAATCATTTTTGAGATTTATGCATCAATTGAAAGGTGGGTCGATGCTCTGTATTATAGTGAAAACCGCAACATGTTTGAAGGCTTGGTTGAGGAAATAGAGCAATCGAAAGATAATTTGTGATGAGCTGGGTCGAAATTCTGTAATTTTAGTTTTTGACGAATTTCTCGGAAACGGGAGCTCGTAGAACATTTTGGTTTGCAGTTGCGGGTAGAGCATTTAAATACCTTTCTTTTGATGTGTATATCGATTGGGTGGGAAATAGTTTTGAAAATACTCCTTTTTTTCGGCAAGGGGTTAGCCCACGATTTTTTCGAAAAACTGACAAAAATCATTTTGGAGATTTACGCATCAATTGAAAGGTGGATCGATGCTCTGTATTACAGTGAAAACCGCAACATGTTTGGAGGCTTGGTTGAGGAAATAGAGCAATCGAAAGATAATTTGTGATGAGCTGGGTCGAAATTCTGTAATTTTACTTTTTGACGAATTTCTCGGAAACGGGAGCTCGTAGAACGTTTGGGTTTGCAGTTGCGGGTCGAGCATTTAAATACCTTTCTTTTGATGTGTATATCGATTGGGTGGGAAATAGTTTTGAAAATACTCCTTTTTTTCGGCAAGGGGTTAAACCAACGATTTTTTCGAAAAACTGATAAAAATCATTTTTGAGATTTATGCATCAATTGAAAGGTGGATCGATGCTCTGTATTATAGTGAAAACCGCAACATGTTTGAAGACTTGGTTGAGGAAATAGAGCAATCGAAAGATAATTTGTGATGAGCTGGGTCGAAATTCTGTAATTTTAGTTTTTGACGAATTTCTCGGAAACGGGAGCTCGTAGAACATTTTGGTTTGCAGTTGCGGGTAGAGCATTTAAATACCTTTCTTTTGATGTGTATATCGATTGGGTGGGAAATAGTTTTGAAAATACTCCTTTTTTTCGGCAAGGGGTTAAAACAACGATTTTTTCGAAAAACTGATAAAAATCATTTTTGAGATTTATGCATCAATTGAAAGGTGGATCGATGCTCTGTATTATAGTGAAAACCGCAACATGTTTGAAGGCTTGGTTGAGGAAATAGAGCAATCGAAAGATAATTTGTGATGAGCTGGGTCGAAATTCTGTAATTTTAGTTTTTGACGAATTTCTCGGAAACGAGAGCTCGTAGAACATTTTGGTTTGCAGTTGCGGGTAGAGCATTTAAATACCTTTCTTTTGATGTGTATATCGATTGGGTGGTGGTGGGTTTTGAAAATACTCCTTTTTTTCGGCAAGGGGTTAGCCCACGATTTTTTCGAAAAACTGACAAAAATCATTTTTGAGATTTATGCATCAATTGAAAGGTGGGTCGATGCTCTGTATTATAGTGAAAACCGCAACATGTTTGAAGGCTTGGTTAAGGAAATAGAGCAATCGAAAGATAATTTGTGATGAGCTGGGTCGAAATTCTGTAATTTTAGTTTTTGACGAATTTCTCGGAAACGGGAGCTCGTAGAACATTTTGGTTTGCAGTTGCGGGTAGAGCATTTAAATACCTTTCTTTTGATGTGTATATCGATTGGGTGGGAAATAGTTTTGAAAATACTCCTTTTTTTCGGCAAGGGGTTAGCCCACGATTTTTTCGAAAAACTGACAAAAATCATTTTTGAGATTTATGCATCAATTGAAAGGTGGATCAATGCTCTGCATTATAGTGAAAACCGCAACATGTTTGAAGGCTTGGTTGAGGAAATAGAGCAATCGAAAGATAATTTGTGATGAGCTGGGTCGAAATTCTGTAATTTTAGTTTTTGACGAATTTCTCGGAAACGGTAGATCGTAGAACGTTTTGGTTTGCAGTTGCGGGTAGAGCATTTAAATACCTTTCTTTTGATGTGTATATCGATTGGGTGGTGGTGGGTTTTGAAAATACTCCTTTTTTTCGGCAAGGGGTTAGCCCACGATTTTTTCGAAAAACTGACAAAAATCATTTTTGAGATTCATGCATCAATTGAAAGGTGGGTCGATGCTCTGTATTATAGTGAAAACCGCAACATGTTTGGAGGCTTGGTTGAGGAAATAGAGCAATCGAAAGATAATTTGTGATGAGCTGGGTCGAAATTCTGTAATTTTAGTTTTTTAAGAATTTCTCGGAAACGGGAGATCGTAGAACATTTTGGTTTGCAGTTGCGGGTAGAGCATTTAAATACCTTTCTTTTGATGTGTATATCGATTGGGTGGGAAATAGTTTTGAAAATACTCCTTTTTTTCGGCAAGGGGTTAGCCCACGATTTTTTTGAAAAACTGACAAAAATAATTTTTGAGATTTATGCATCAATTGAAAGGTGGGTCGATGCTCTGTATTATAGTGAAAACCGCAACATGTTTGGAGGCTTGGTTGAGGAAATAGAGCAATCGAAAGATAATTTGTGATGAGCTGGGTCGAAATTCTGTAATTTTAGTTTTTGACGAATTTCTCGGAAACGAGAGCTCGTAGAACATTTTGGTTTGCAGTTGCGGGTAGAGCATTTAAATACCTTTCTTTTGATGTGTATATCGATTGGGTGGGAAATAGTTTTGAAAATACTCCTTTTTTTCGGCAAGGGGTTAGCCCACGATTTTTTTGAAAAACTGACAAAAATCATTTTTGAGATTTATGCATCAATTGAAAGGTGGGTCGATGCTCTGTATTATAGTGAAAACCGCAACATGTTTGAAGGCTTGGTTGAGGAAATAGAGCAATCGAAAGATAATTTGTGATGAGCTGGGTCGAAATTCTGTAATTTTAGTTTTTGACGAATTTCTCGGAAACGGGAGCTCGTAGAACATTTTGGTTTGCAGTTGCGGGTAGAGCATTTAAATACCTTTCTTTTGATGTGTATATCGATTGGGTGGGAAATAGTTTTGAAAATACTCCTTTTTTTCGGCAAGGGGTTAGCCCACGATTTTTTTGAAAAACTGACAAAAATCATTTTTGAGATTTATGCATCAATTGAAAGGTGGATCAATGCTCTGCATTATAGTGAAAACCGCAACATGTTTGGAGGCTTGGTTGAGGAAATAGAGCAATCGAAAGATAATTTGTGATGAGCTGGGTCGAAATTATGTAATTTTAGTTTTTGACGAATTTCTTGGAAACGGGAGATCGTGGAACATTTTGGTTTGCAGTTGCGGGTAGAGCATTTAAATACCTTTCTTTTGATGTGTATATCGATTGGGTGGGAAATAGTTTTGAAAATACTCCTTTTTTTCGGCAAGGGGTTAGCCCACGATTTTTTCGAAAAATCATTTTTTTGATTTATGCATCAATTGAAAGGTGGGCCGATGCTCTGTATTATAGCCAAAACCGCAACATGTTTGAAGGCTTGGTTGAGGAAATAGAGCAATCGAAAGATAATTTGTGATGAGCTGGGTCGAAATTCTGTAATTTTAGTTTTTGACGAATTTCTCGGAAACGAGATCTCGTAGAACATTTTGGTTTGCAGTTGGGGGTATAGCATTTAAATACCTTTCTTTTGATGTGTATATCGATTGGGTGGGAAATAGTTTTGAAAATACTCCTTTTTTTCGGCAAGGGGTTAGCCCACGATTTTTTCGAAAAACTGACAAAAATCATTTTTGAGATTTATGCATCAATTAAAAGGTGGGCCGATGCTCTGCATTATAGTCAAAACTGCAACATGTTTGGAGGCTTGGTTGAGGAAATAGAGCAATCGAAAGATAATTTGTGATGAGCTGGGTCGAAATTATGTAATTTTAGTTTTTGACGAATTTCTCGGAAACAGAAGATCGTAGAACATTTTGGTTTGCAGTTGCGGGTAGAGCATTTAAATACCTTTCTTTTGATGTGTATATCGATTGGGTGGGAAATAGTTTTGAAAATACTCCTTTTTTCGGCAAGGGGTTAGCTCACGATTTTTTCGAAAAACTGACAAAAATCACTTTTGAGATTTATGCATCAATTGAAAGGTGGGCCGATGCTCTGCATTATAGCCAAAACTGCAACATGTTTGGAGGCTTGGTTGAGGAAATAAAGCAATCGAAAGATAATTTGTGATGAGCTGGGTCGAAATTCTGTAATTTTAGTTTTTGACGAATTTCTCGGAAACGAGAGCTCGTAGAACATTTTGGTTTGCAGTTGCGGGTAGAGCATTTAAATACTTTTCTTTTGATGTGTATATCGATTGGGTGGGAAATAGTTTTGAAAATACTCCTTTTTTTCGGCAAGGGGTTAGCCCACGATTTTCCCGAAAAACTGACAAAAAATCATTTTTGAGATTTATGCATCAATTGAAAGGTGGGCCGATGCTCTGTATTATAGCCAAAACCGCAACATGTTTGAAGGCTTGGTTGAGGAAATAAAGCAATCGAAAGATAATTTGTGATGAGCTGGGTCGAAATTATGTAATTTTAGTTTTTGACGAATTTCTCGGAAACAGAAGATCGTAGAGCATTTTGGTTTGCAGTTGCGGGTAGAGCATTTAAATACCTTTCTTTTGATGTGTATATCGATTGGGTGGGAAATAGTTTTGAAAATACTCCTTTTTTCGGCAAGGGGTTAGCTCACGATTTTTTCGAAAAACTGACAAAAATCACTTTTGAGATTTATGCATCAATTGAAAGGTGGGCCGATGCTCTGCATTATAGCCAAAACTGCAACATGTTTGGAGGCTTGGTTGAGGAAATAAAGCAATCGAAAGATAATTTGTGATGAGCTGGGTCGAAATTCTGTAATTTTAGTTTTTGACGAATTTCTCGGAAACGAGAGCTCGTAGAACATTTTGGTTTGCAGTTGCGGGTAGAGCATTTAAATACCTTTCTTTTGATGTGTATATCGATTGGGTGGGAAATAGTTTTGAAAATACTCCTTTTTTTCGGCAAGGGGTTAGCCCACGATTTTTTCGAAAAACTGACAAAAATCATTTTTGAGATTTATGCATCAATTGAAAGGTGGGCCGATGCTCTGTATTATAGCCAAAACCGCAACATGTTTGAAGGCTTGGTTGAGGAAATAGAGCAATCGAAAGATAATTTGTGATGAGCTGGGTCGAAATTATGTAATTTTAGTTTTTGACGAATTTCTCGGAAACGAGAGCTCGTAGAACATTTTGGTTTGCAGTTGCGGGTAGAGCATTTAAATACCTTTCTTTTGATGTGTATATCGATTGGGTGGGAAATAGTTTTGAAAATACTCCTTTTTTTCGGCAAGGGGTTAGCCCACGATTTTTTCGAAAAACTGACAAAAATCATTTTTGAGATTTATGCATCAATTGAAAGGTGGATCGATGCTCTGTATTATAGTGAAAACCGCAACATGTTTGGAGGCTTGGTTGAGGAAATAGAGCAATCGAAAGATAATTTGTGATGAGCTGGGTCGAAATTCTGTAATTTTAGTTTTTGACGAATTTCTTGGAAACGGGAGATCGTAGAACATTTTGGTTTGCAGTTGCGGGTAGAGCATTTAAATACCTTTCTTTTGATGTGTATATCGATTGGGTGGGAAATAGTTTTGAAAATACTCCTTTTTTTCGGCAAGGGGTTAGCCCACGATTTTTTCGAAAAATCATTTTTGAGATTTATGCATCAATTGAAAGGTGGGTCGATGCTCTGTATTATAGTGAAAACCGCAACATGTTTGGAGGCTTGGTTGAGGAAATAGAGCAATCGAAAGATAATTTGTGATGAGCTGGGTCGAAATTCTGTAGTTTTAGTTTTTGACGAATTTCTTGGAAACGGGAGATCGTAGAACATTTTGGTTTGCAGTTGCGGGTAGAGCATTTAAATACCTTTCTTTTGATGTGTATATCGATTGGGTGGAAAATAGTTTTGAAAATACTCCTTTTTTTCGGCAAGGGGTTAGCCCACGATTTTCCCGAAAAACTGACAAAAAATTATTTTTGAGATTTATGCATCAATTGAAAGGTGGGTCGATGCTCTGTATTATAGTGAAAACCGCAACATGTTTGAAGGCTTGGTTGAGGAAATAGAGCAATCGAAAGATAATTTGTGATGAGCTGGGTCGAAATTCTGTAATTTTAGTTTTTGACGAATTTCTCGGAAACGAGAGCTCGTAGAACATTTTGGTTTGCAGTTGCGGGTAGAGCATTTAAATACCTTTCTTTTGATGTGGATATCGATTGGGTGGGAAATAGTTTTGAAAATACTCCTTTTTTTCGGCAAGGGGTTAGCCCACGATTTTTTCGAAAAACTGACAAAAATCACTTTTGAGATTTATGCATCAATTGAAAGGTGGCTCGATGCTCTGTATTACAGTGAAAACCGCAACATGTTTGGAGGCTTGGTTGAGGAAATAGAGCAATCGAAAGATAATTTGTGATGAGCTGGGTCGAAATTCTGTAATTTTACTTTTTGACGAATTTCTCGGAAACGGGAGCTCGTAGAACGTTTTGGTTTGCAGTTGCGGGTCGAGCATTTAAATACCTTTCTTTTGATGTGTATATCGATTGGGTGGGAAATAGTTTTGAAAATACTCCTTCTTTTCGGCAAGGGGTTAGCCCACGATTTTTTTGAAAAACTGACAAAAATCATTTTTGAGATTTATGCATCAATTGAAAGGTGGATCGATGCTCTGTATTATAGTGAAATTCGCAACATGTTTGGAGGCTTGGTTGAGGAAATAGAGCAATCGAAAGATAATTTGTGATGAGCTGGGTCGAAATTCTGTAATTTTAGTTTTTGACGAATTTCTCGAAAACGAGAGCTCGTAGAACATTTTGGTTGGCAGTTGCGGGTAAAGCATTTAAATACCTTTCTTTTGATGTGTATATCGATTGGGTGGGAAATAGTTTTGAAAATACTCCTTTTTTTCGGCAAGGGGTTAGCCCACGATTTTTTCGAAAAATCATTTTTGAGATTTATGCATCAATTGAAATGTGGATCGATGCTCTGCATTATAGCCAAAACTGCAACATGTTTGGAGGCTTGGTTGAGGAAATAGAGCATTCGAAAGATAATTTGTGATGAGCTGCGTCAAAATTCTGTAATTTTAGTTTTTGACGAATTGCTCGGAAACGAAAGCTCGTAGAACATTTTGGTTTGCAGTGTTGGGTAGAGCATTTAAATACCTTTCTCTTGATGTGTATTTTGACTGGGTGGGAGATAGTTTTGAAAATACTCCTTTTTTCGGCAAGGGGTTAGCCCACGATTTTTTCGAAAAACTGACAAAAATCATTTTTGAGATTTATGCATCAATTGAAAGGTGGATCGATGCTCTGTATTATAGTGAAAACCGCAACATGTTTGAAGGCTTGTTTGAGGAAATAGAGCAATCGAAAGATAATTTGTGATGAGCTGGGTCGAAATTCTGTAATTTTAGTTTTTGACGAATTTCTCGGAAACGAGATCTCGTAGAACATTTTGGTTTGCAGTTGGGGGTATAGCATTTAAATACCTTTCTTTTGATGTGTATATCGATTGGGTGGGAAATAGTTTTGAAAATACTCCTTTTTTTCGGCAAGGGGTTAGCCCACGATTTTCCCGAAAAACTGACAAAAAATCATTTTTGAGATTTATGCATCAATTGAAAGGTGGGCCGATGCTCTGTATTATAGCCAAAACCGCAACATGTTTGAAGGCTTGGTTGAGGAAATAAAGCAATCGAAAGATAATTTGTGATGAGCTGGGTCGAAATTCTGTAATTTTAGTTTTTGACGAATTTCTCGGAAACGAGAGCTCGTAGAACATTTTGGTTTGCAGTTGCGGGTAGAGCATTTAAATACCTTTCTTTTGATGTGTATACCGATTGGTTGGGAAATAGTTTTGAAAATACTCCTTTTTTTCGGCAAGGGGTTAGCCCACGATTTTCCCGAAAAACTGACAAAAAATCATTTTCGAGATTTATGCATCAATTGAAAGGTGGATCGATGCTCTGTATTATATCCAAAACTGCAACATGTTTGGAGGCTTGGTTGAGGAAATAGAGCAATCGAAAGATAATTTGTGATGAGCTGGGTCGAAATTCTGTAATTTTACTTTTTGACGAATTTCTCGGAAACGGGAGCTCGTAGAACATTTTGGTTTTCAGTTGCGGGTAGAGCATTTAAATACATTTCTTTTGAAGTGTATATCGATTGGGTGGGAAATAGTTTTGAAAATACTCCTTTTTTTCGGCAAGGGGTTAGCCCACGATTTTTTTGAAAAACTGACAAAAATCATTTTTGAGATTTATGCATAAATTGAAAGGTGGGTCGATGCTCTGTGTTATAGTGAAAACCGCAACATGTTTGGAGGCTTGGTTGAGGAAATAGAGCAATCGAAAGATAATTTGTGATGAGCTGGGTCGAAATTCTGTAATTTTAGTTTTTGAAGAATTTCTCGGAAACGGTAGCTCGTAGAAAATTTTGGTTTGCAGTTGCGGGTAGAGCATTTAAATACCTTTCTTTTGATGTGTATATCGATTGGGTGGGAAATGGTTTTGAAAATACTCCTTTTTTTCGGCAAGGGGTTAGCCCACGATTTTTTTGAAAAACTGACAAAAATCACTTTTGAGATTTATGCATCAATTGAAAGGTGGGCCGATGCTCTGTATTATAGCCAAAACTGCAACATGTTTGGAGGCTTGGTTCAGGAAATAGAGCAATCGAAAGATAATTTGTGATGAGCTGGGTCGAAATTCTGTAATTTTAGTTTTTGACGAATTTCTCGGAAACGAGAGCTCGTAGAACATTTTGGTTTGCAGTTGCGGGTAGAGCATTTAAATACTTTTCTTTTGATGTGTATATCGATTGGGTGGGAAATGGTTTTGAAAATACTCCTTTTTTTTCGGCAACGGGTTAGCCCACGATTTTCCCGAAAAACTGACAAAAAATCATTTTTGAGATTTATGCATCAATTGAAAGGTGGGTCGGTGCTCTGTATTATAGTGAAAACCGCAACATTTTTGGAGGCTTGGTTGAGGAAATAGAGCAATCGAAAGATAATTTGTGATGAGCTGGGTCGAAATTCTGTAATTTTAGTTTTTGACGAATTTCTCGGAAACGGGAGCTCGTAGAACATTTTGGTTTTCAGTTGCGGGTAGAGCATTTAAATACCTTTCTTTTGATGTGTATATCGATTGGGTGGGAAATAGTTTTGAAAATACTCCTTTTTTTCGGCAAGGGGTTAGCCCACGATTTTTTTGAAAAACTGACAAAAATCATTTTTGAGATTTATGCATCAATTGAAAGGTGGGTCGATGCTCTGTATTATAGTGAAAACCGCAACATTTTTGGAGGCTTGGTTGAGGAAATAGAGCAATCGAAAGATAATTTGTGATGAGCTGGGTCGAAATTCTGTAATTTTAGTTTTTGACGAATTGCTCGGAAACGAGAGCTCGTAGAACATTTTGGTTTGCAGTGTTGGGTAGAGCATTTAAATACCTTTCTTTTGATGTGTATATCGATTGGGTGGGAAATAGTTTTGAAAATACTCCTTTTTTCGGCAAGGGGTTAGCCCACGATTTTTTCGAAAAACTGACAAAAATCACTTTTGAGATTTAGGCATCAATTGAAAGGTGGGTCGATGCTCTGTATTACAGTGAAAACCGCAACATGTTTGGAGGCTTGGTTGAGGAAATAGAGCGATCGAAAGATAATTTGTGATGAGCTGGGTCGAAATTCTGTAATTTTAGTTTTTGACGAATTTCTCGAAAACGGGAGCTCGTAGAACGTTTTGGTTTGCAGTTGCGGGTAGAGCATTTAAATACCTTTCTTTTGATGTGTATTTTGACTGGGTGGGAGATAGTTTTGAAAATACTCCTTTTTTTCGGCAAGGGGTTAGCCCACGATTTTCTCGAAAAACTGACAAAAAATCATTTTTGAGATTTAGGCATCAATTGAAAGGTGGGTCGATGCTCTGTATTACAGTGAAAACCGCAACATCGAAAGATAATTTGTGATGAGCTGGGTCGAAATTCTGTAATTTTAGTTTTTGACGAATTGCTCGGAAACGAGAGCTCGTAGAACATTTTGGTTTGCAGTGTTGGGTAGAGCATTTAAATACCTTTCTTTTGATGTGTATTTTGACTGGGTGGGAGATAGTTTTGAAAATACTTCTTTTTTTCGGCAAGGGGTTAGCCCACGATTTTCTCGAAAAACTGACAAAAAATCATTTTTGAGATTCAGGCATCAATTGAAAGGTGGGTCGATGCTCTGTATTATAGTGAAAACCGCAACATGTTTGAAGGCTTGGTTGAGGAAATAGAGCAATCGAAAGATAATTTGTGATGAGCTGGGTCGAAATTCTGTAATTTTAGTTTTTGAAGAATTTCTCGGAAACGGTAGCTCGTAGAAAATTTTGGTTTGCAGTTGCGGGTAGAGCATTTAAATACCTTTCTTTTGATGTGTATACCGATTGGTTGGGAAATAGTTTTGAAAATACTCCTTTTTTTCGGCAAGGGGTTAGCCCACGATTTTCCCGAAAAACTGACAAAAAATCATTTTCGAGATTTATGCATCAATTGAAAGGTGGATCGATGCTCTGTATTATATCCAAAACTGCAACATGTTTGGAGGCTTGGTTGAGGAAATAGAGCAATCGAAAGATAATTTGTGATGAGCTGGGTCGAAATTCTGTAATTTTACTTTTTGACGAATTTCTCGGAAACGGGAGCTCGTAGAACATTTTGGTTTTCAGTTGCGGGTAGAGCATTTAAATACATTTCTTTTGAAGTGTATATCGATTGGGTGGGAAATAGTTTTGAAAATACTCCTTTTTTTCGGCAAGGGGTTAGCCCACGATTTTTTCGAAAAATCATTTTTGAGATTTATGCATCAATTGAAAGGTGGATCGATGCTCTGTATTATAGTGAAAACCGCAACATGTTTGAAGGCTTGGTTGAGGAAATAGAGCAATCGAAAGATAATTTGTGATGAGCTGGGTCGAAATTCTGTAATTTTAGTTTTTGACGAATTTCTCGGAAACGAGAGCTCGTAGAACATTTTGGTTTGCAGTTGCGGGTAGAGCATTTAAATACCTTTCTTTTGATGTGTATATCGATTGGGTGGGAAATAGTTTTGAAAATACTCCTTTTTTCGGCAAGGAGTTAGCTCACGATTTTTTCGAAAAACTGACAAAAATCACTTTTGAGATTTATGCATCAATTGAAAGGTGGGCCGATGCTCTGCATTATAGCCAAAACTGCAACATGTTTGGAGGCTTGGTTGAGGAAATAGAGCAATCGAAAGATAATTTGTGATGAGCTGGGTCGAAATTCTGTAATTTTAGTTTTTGACGAATTTCTCGGAAACGAGAGCTCGTAGAACATTTTGGTTTGCAGTTGCGGGTAAAGCATTTAAATACCTTTCTTTTGATGTGTATATCGATTGGGTGGGAAATAGTTTTGAAAATACTCCTTTTTTTCGGCAAGGGGTTAGCCCACGATTTTTTCGAAAAACTGACAAAAATCATTTTTGAGATTTATGCATCAATTGAAAGGTGGATCGATGCTCTGTATTATAGTGAAAACCGCAACATGTTTGGAGGCTTGGTTGAGGAAATAGAGCAATCGAAAGATAATTTGTGATGAGCTGGGTCGAAATTCTGTAATTTTACGTTTTGACGAATTTCTCGGAAACGGGAGCTCGTAGAACGTTTTGGTTTGCAGTTGCAGGTAGAGCATTTAAATACCTTTCTCTTGATGTGTATTTTGACTGGGTGGGAGATAGTTTTGAAAATACTGTTTTTTTTTCGGCAAGGGGTTAGCCCACGATTTTCTCGAAAAACTGACAAAAAATCATTTTTGAGATTTATGCATCAATTGAAAGGTGGGTCGATGCTCAGTATTACAGTGAAAACCGCAACATGTTTGGAGGCTTGGTTGAGGAAATAGAGCATTCGAAAGATAATTTGTGATGAGCTGCGTCAAAATTCTGTAATTTTAGTTTTTGACGAATTGCTCGGAAACGAGAGCTCGTAGAACATTTTGGTTTGCAGTGTTGGGTAGAGCATTTAAATACCTTTCTTTTGATATGTATTTTGACTGGGTGGGAGATAGTTTTGAAAACACTCATTTTTTTGCCCACGATTTTCTCGAAAAGTTGACAAAAAATCATTTTTGAGATTTATGCATCAATTGAAAGGTGGGTCGATGCTCTGTATTACAGTGAAAACCGCAACATGTTTGGAGGCTTGGTTGAGGAAATAGAGCAATCGAAAGATAATTTGTGATGAGCTGGGTCGAAATTCTGTAATTTTAGTTTTTGACGAATTGCTCGGAAACGAGAGCTCGTAGAACATTTTGGTTTGCAGTGTTGGGTAGAGCATTTAAATACCTTTCTTTTGATGTGTATTTTGACTGGGTGGGAGATAGTTTTGAAAATACTCCTTTTTTTCGGCAAGGGGTTAGCCCACGATTTTTTCGAAAAACTGACAAACATCATTTTTGAGATTTATGCATCAATTGAAAGGTGGGTCGATGCTCAGTATTACAGTGAAAACCGCAACATGTTTGGAGGCTTGGTTGAGGAAATAGAGCAATCGAAAGATAATTTGTGATGAGCTGGGTCGAAATTCTGTAATTTTAGTTTTTGACGAATTGCTCGGAAACGAAAGCTCGTAGAACATTTTGGTTTGCAGTGTTGGATAAAGCATTTAAATACCTTTCTCTTGATGTGTATTTTGACTGGGTGGGAGATAGTTTTGAAAATACTCCTTTTTTCGGCAAGGGGTTAGCCCACGATTTTCTCGAAAAACTGACAAAAAATCATTTTTGAGATTTATGCATCAATTGAAAGGTGGCTCGATGCTCTGTATTACAGTGAAAACCGCAACATGTTTGGAGGCTTGGTTGAGGAAATAGAGCAATCGAAAGATAATTTGTGATGAGCTGGGTCGAAAATCTGTAATTTCAGTTTTTGACGAATTTCTCGGAAACGAAAGCTCGTAGAACATTTTGGTTTGCAGTTGCGGGTAGAGCATTTAAATACCTTTCTTTTGATGTGTATTTTGACTGGGTGGGAGATAGTTTTGAAAATACTCCTTTTTTCGGCAAGGGGTTAGGCCACGATTTTCTCGAAAAACTGACAAAAATCATTGTTGAGATTTATGCATCAATTGAAAGGTGGGTCGATGCTCTGTATTATAGTGAAAACCGCAACATGTTTGGAGGCTTGGTTGAGGAAATAAAGCAATCGAAAGATAATTTGTGATGAGCTGGGTCGAAATTCTGTAATTTTAGTTTTTGACGAATTTCTCGGAAACGAGAGCTCGTAGAACATTTTGGTTTGCAGTTGCGGGTAGAGCATTTAAATACCTTTCTTTTGATGTGGATATCGATTGGGTGGGAAATAGTTTTGAAAATACTCCTTTTTTTCGGCAAGGGGTTAGCCCACGATTTTTTCGAAAAATCATTTTTGAGATTTATGCATCAATTGAAATGTGGATCGATGCTCTGCATTATAGCCAAAACTGCAACATGTTTGGAGGCTTGGTTGAGGAAATAGAGCAATCGAAAGATAATTTGTGATGAGCTGGGTCGAAATTCTGTAATTTTACTTTTTGACGAATTTCTCGGAAACGGTAGCTCGTAGAACATTTTGGTTTGCAGTTGCGGGTAGAGCATTTAAATACCTTTCTTTTGATGTGGATATCGATTGGGTGGGAAATAGTTTTGAAAATACTCCTTTTTTTCGGCAAGGGGTTAGCCCACGATTTTTTCGAAAAATCATTTTTGAGATTTATGCATCAATTGAAAGGTGGATCGATGCTCTGTATTATAGTGAAAACCGCAACATGTTTGGAGGCTTGGTTGAGGAAATAGAGCAATCGAAAGATAATTTGTGATGAGCTGGGTCGAAATTCTGTAATTTTAGTTTTTGACGAATTTCTCGGAAACGGTAGCTCGTAGAACATTTTGGTTTGCAGTTGCGGGTAGAGCATTTAAATACCTTTCTTTTGATGTGTATATCGATTGGGTGGGAAATAGTTTTGAAAATACTCCTTTTTTTCGGCAAGGGGTTAGCCCACGATTTTTTCGAAAAACTGACAAACATCATTTTTGAGATTTATGCATCGATGCTCTGTATTACAGTGAAAACCGCAACATGTTGGGAGGCTTGGTTGAGGAAATAGAGCAATCGAAAGATAATTTGTGATGAGCTGGGTCGAAAATCTGTAATTTCAGTTTTTGACGAATTTCTCGGAAACGAAAGCTCGTAGAACATTTTGGTTTGCAGTTGCGGGTAGAGCATTTAAATACCTTTCTTTTGATGTGTATTTTGATTGGGTGGGAGATAGCTTTGAAAATACTCCTTTTTTTCGGCAAGGGGTTAGGCCACGATTTTCTCGAAAAACTGACAAAAATCATTGTTGAGATTTATGCATCAATTGAAAGGTGGGTCGATGCTCAGTATTACAGTGAAAACCGCAACATGTTTGGAGGCTTGGTTGAGGAAATAGAGCAATCGAAAGATAATTTGTGATGAGCTGGGTCGAAATTCTGTAATTTTAGTTTTTGACGAATTGCTCGGAAACGAGAGCTCGTAGAACATTTTGGTTTGCAGTGTTGGGTAGAGCATTTAAATACCTTTCTTTTGATATGTATTTTGACTGGGTGGGAGATAGTTTTGAAAATACTCATTTTTTTCGGCAAGGGGATAGCCCACGATTTTCTCGAAAAGTTGACAAAAAATCATTTTTGAGATTTATGCATCAATTGAAAGGTGGGTCGATGCTCTGTATTACAGTGAAAACCGCAACATGTTTGGAGGCTTGGTTGAGGAAATAGAGCAATCGAAAGATAATTTGTGATGAGCTGGGTCGAAATTCTGTAATTTTAGTTTTTGACGAATTGCTCGGAAACGAGAGCTCGTAGAACATTTTGGTTTGCAGTGTTGGGTAGAGCATTTAAATACCTTTCTCTTGATGTGTATTTTGACTGGGTGGGAGATAGTTTTGAAAATACTCCTTTTTTTCGGCAAGGGGTTAGCCCACGATTTTTTCGAAAAACTGACAAAAATCATTTTTGAGATTTATGCATCAATTGAAAGGTGGGTCGATGCTCAGTATTACAGTGAAAACCGCAACATGTTTGGAGGCTTGGTTGAGGAAATAGAGCAATCGAAAGATAATTTGTGATGAGCTGGGTCGAAATTCTGTAATTTTAGTTTTTGACGAATTTCTCGGAAACGGGAGCTCGTAGAACATTTTGGTTTGCAGTTGCGGGTAGAGCATTTAAATACCCTTCTTTTGATGTGTATATCGATTGGGTGGGAAATAGTTTTGAAAATACTCCTTTTTTTCGGCAAGGGGTTAGCCCACGATTTTCTCGAAAAACTGACAAAAAATCATTTTTGAGATTTATGCATCAATTGAAAGGTAGGTCGATGCTCTGTATTACAGTGAAAACCGCAACATGTTTGGAGGCTTGGTTGAGGAAATAGAGCAATCGAAAGATAATTTGTGATGAGCTGGGTCGAAATTCTGTAATTTTACTTTTTGACGAATTTCTCGGAAACGGGAGCTCGTAGAACATTTTGGTTTGCAGTTGCGGGTAGAGCATTTAAATACCCTTCTTTTGATGTGTATATCGATTGGGTGGGAAATAGTTTTGAAAATACTCCTTTTTTTCGGCAAGGGGTTAGCCCACGATTTTTTCGAAAAACTGACAAAAATCATTTTTGAGATTTATGCATCAAAGGTGGATCGATGGTCTGTATTATAGTGAAAACCGCAACATGTTTGGAGGCTTGGTTGAGGAAATAGAGCAATCGAAAGATAATTTGTGATGAGCTGGGTCGAAATTCTGTAATTTTAGTTTTTGACGAATTGCTCGGAAACGAGAGCTCGTAGAACATTTTGGTTTGCAGTGTTGGGTAGAGCATTTAAATACCTTTCTTTTGATATGTATTTTGACTGGGTGGGAGATAGTTTTGAAAATACTCATTTTTTTCGGCAAGGGGATAGCCCACGATTTTCTCGAAAAGTTGACAAAAAATCATTTTTGAGATTTATGCATCAATTGAAAGGTGGGTCGATGCTCAGTATTACAGTGAAAACCGCAACATGTTTGGAGGCTTGGTTGAGGAAATAGAGCAATCGAAAGATAATTTGTGATGAGCTGGGTCGAAATTCTGTAATTTTAGTTTTTGACGAATTGCTCGGAAACGAGAGCTCGTAGAACATTTTGGTTTGCAGTGTTGGGTAGAGCATTTAAATACCTTTCTCTTGATGTGTATTTTGACTGGGTGGGAGATAGTTTTGAAAATACTCCTTTTTTTCGGCAAGGGGTTAGCCCACGATTTTTTCGAAAAACTGACAAAAATCATTTTTGAGATTTATGCATCAATTGAAAGGTGGGTCGATGCTCAGTATTACAGTGAAAACCGCAACATGTTTGGAGGCTTGGTTGAGGAAATAGAGCAATCGAAAGATAATTTGTGATGAGCTGGGTCGAAATTCTGTAATTTTAGTTTTTGACGAATTTCTCGGAAACGGGAGCTCGTAGAACATTTTGGTTTGCAGTTGCGGGTAGAGCATTTAAATACCCTTCTTTTGATGTGTATATCGATTGGGTGGGAAATAGTTTTGAAAATACTCCTTTTTTTCGGGAAGGGGTTAGCCCACGATTTTTTCGAAAAACTGACAAAAATCACTTTGAGATTTATGCATCAATTGAAAGGTGGACACTTAATTTGTATTCAGATATTTTCGAGTTTTATTAAGTTCTAGGAATCATTTAATGTGCTTGTTTTTTTTTTAAATTTAAAACGTGTTTAAGCTTAAGTCTTTTAGATGGATTGCTCTGTCAACATACTTTTTTTGTAATGCACTTTGACCTATACTTTAGCTCTTTGCTGATAGAAAAAAAATAATTTAAAATTTTTTAGTAATAATATTTTCCTATTCTATTCGTGCCCACTGTCCAACACAAGCGAGAGCTTCAATAAACAAAAAGTCACTTCTTTGGAATTTATGTCATCCAAGGGGAAGTACTAACGTTATTTTTTAATTAATTAAAAATAAAGGATACAATGACTAAAACTTTATAAAGTTGTTTATTTCAGTTTCCAAAAAAATCCCCGTTTTTTTTTGTTAGTTTTTTAAGCACAAACGGGAAATCCCAAAAGTCTTTTTTTATTTATTTAAATGATTAACAAAAATAGCGTTTTCCAAGAAGAGGTTTCATTTTAAAATTAAAAATAAAGAATATTTTTTCGAGGAAATCAATGGATGTTAAT
The DNA here is from genome assembly GCF_945859685.1 of Eupeodes corollae. Classification (NCBI taxonomy): domain Eukaryota; kingdom Metazoa; phylum Arthropoda; class Insecta; order Diptera; family Syrphidae; genus Eupeodes; species Eupeodes corollae. The sequence goes on from NC_079147.1 coordinate 150,598,649, forward strand.
TTCATTGCAACGAGGAACGAGCTTATACCATTAACACTGTAATCGATGACACCAAAATGACCGCCAAGGCTATCAGATCCTTTTCATTATTTATTTCAGGACTAATTTGTTGTATGTAAAAGATATACATATTTACTTATTACGAGTACAAGTATCGGTGTAACCTGGAATGAAATCTTCCAACGGTGACTCAAATTTCAATAGGCCACATTAAAAAAATTATAAAACTTTCGTGCCTGGAATCGAGAAAATACCAATTCTTAAAAATAAAGAAAAATGGTTCGACGTAGATTGCGGAAAAGCACGTAAAAAAACATTCGAATGGCTAAAAGCTTTTCGAAATTCAGCTGCCATTCCCTAAAAAAAATGTATTTAGTAGCAAATGCAGAATTCAAAGAAAAATGCAAGGAAAAAAAACAAAGTTTTATAAAACCGAGGCTCTTAAACTTACAATCTTCATGTTACTTTTGAACCCAGAGAGTCTTACGTTTCCTATCCTTCGTACTCGCATGATATTTTGGATAGTGTCATAACTCATGATTTTACACTTCAGAATTTCAGAAAGTAGTTAGTTGGAAGCTTCAAACCACGATCAGAGGCTCATCATAAGTGCATGTGTTAGTGTTAGTAAGATAATAATACAATTATTAAAGCCTATCACACGCACAAAATACAAAATATAAATAACACTTAACATGAATTAATGCAGAACAACACTGCAGCACTGGTTCTAAACCCCTTATTTAAACTTAAATCAATCGATGAACAGTTTAAGTTATATAAAATGCTTATTCGACTTGAGGCTTCATTTTTCTAATAGTTAGTTCTATGGAAGTCAATATGTATAAAATCAAATGTACGCAGGCGATGAGTTCCGCCTCGGTAATTCACATGCACACAAAATATCAAATAAGGTGCATCAATTTTAGCATTAATAAGTTGATGAAAAAATACTAAGTCATTATTAACACGCCTTCGATGGAGAGATTGCATTTGAAGAAGTAGAATACGATGTTCATAGGGAGGCAGAACATAAGGATCTTCCCAAGGGAGACCCTTTAGGGCAAAGCGAATGAAATTATGTTGAATTGATTCAATACGTTTTCTATAAATTTCGTAATAGGGAAACCATACCTGCGGAGCATATTCAAGATGAGGACGATGAACATGGCAATTATACAAAGAAAGGGTAACATAGGGATCATTGAACTCCTTTGCCCAGCGCTTTATAAAACCAAGCATAGAACTTGCCTTATTAACAATAAAATTAATGTGATGTGTAAACTCAGAACAGAAATATACACCTAAATCTTTAAATGTGGAGACGCGATAGAGTTTTTGCTGTGATATACAATAATCAAATATGTAAATTACCGATTTGTTTTTACTTGCGACATATAGGAACTGTATGGCAAGTTTTGCATTCGTGCAAAATTTCGAACTCGAGATTTTAATCAAACATGATATTACGATGGTAGACAAGTCGAAAAAAGTGGGTCCCGCGATTCCGTCCGGTCGGTTTTGTCTGTCTGTCCACACTCCTACAGCCTAAACCATTGGGTCGATTGAGTTCAAACTTGGAAGTTAAGGTTTTGAGCAGATTCGCATTAGGCGTTTTTTTCATTTTTTTTTAAGATCAAAACTAACAGTGGCCACCATACAATATTTTTGGGCAAAAAACGAAAATTCGAATTTTCTCAAAAACAAACCGATAGATTTTCTTTAAATTTTCTCTAAAATTTTATTTTTTAACTTGGCTTCTTTAAATAAGAAAAACAAATTTTTGTATTGCTCAGGAAAGGTACCACTCATAGAACCGTTATTTTGTTTTTTAATTTTCCAGCAATTTATAAACCGATTTTAATAATTTTTTTTTCTGAATAAGCTCTAATATTGCTTTAACAATATTTGATTATCAAAAGTGCAATTTTTTATTATTTGGATTTTTAAAAAAATATTGAATTTTATTTTTTCAAAATTCGATATCTCAAAAACGTTTCAACATTTTTTTACGAAATTCAAACGTATAGCGTATATTAACAATCTCTAAACAACTGCGTACCAAAAATATTTTTAGAACAAAATTGAGAAATGTTATATATAAAAAATTATTTAAAAAAAAACCGCTCTAACGATTTTCTAAAAAAAAATTTGAAAAATAAAATGTTTTTTTATTTATAAAATGCCATTTAAATTTTTGAAGACAAACTTATTTTTCGGGCGAAATTTTGAATTTTAAAATAATTTTTTTTTAATATTTTAACTGTGCATGAGCCCGAAAGAGCTCATTATTTTGACAAAATTGTAATTACATTCCTAGCTTTTATCTAAATTAGTGCATTTGGTACATATTTATGTATTTTTATAATTAAAATTATTGTAAATACCAACGATGGCCGCCCATGTAGCGCAACTGTATCGGATTAACGAATATGATATATTTAATCAACAGTCTATTTTAAAGTGTCTATCAAGAAGTATTATCTTGGTAACTTTGTATATGTGATTTTAAAATATTATTCTTTACGAATAAGGTTTTGGGTCGAAAATTAATTATCTCCCTTATTCTGCTGGCTGCTTATGGGAATGGAAATAATATTTTTCTCTCGCTCCCGCTGAATTTCCCCACTTTCGATACTAAAGCCACGCCAACGACTATGCATCTGGTCGCCCTAAAAGTTTCTGCTCATGAAAGTACTATGGTTTTCATTATGTACAATTGTACATAATGGCATTTATATCTTTGAAGACAAACTTAATTTACAGGTATATTTTTAAATCTTATATAAGTACTGTTTTAAACATACTCTTAGCATACAGGAGCAAGTTCGTGCGACCCAGTCGTGCATTGTATTTTTTTTAATTTTCGCTAAAATTTTATTTTTGAACTTGGCTTCTTTTTATAAGAAAACATATTTTTGTATTGCTCAAGAAAGGTGCCCCTCATAGAGCCGTTATTTTGTTTTTTAATTTTCTCAGCATTTTTTTTCGAATAAGTTCTTATATTGTCTTAACAATATTTGATTATCAAAAGTCCAATTTTGTATTGTTTGGATTTTTAAAAAAATATTGATTTTTTTTTCAAAACTCTGTATTTCAAAAACGGGTCAACATTTTTTAAGAAATTCAAATGTAAAGCGCATATTTACAATTACTGAACAACTGCATACCGAAAATATTTTTAGAACAAAATTGAAAAATTTTATATATACAAAATTAATTTAAAAAAAACCGCTTTAACGATTGTCAAAAAAAAAACATTTGAAAAATCAACGGTTTTTTAATTTATACAATAGCATTTAAATTTTTGAAGACAAACTTATTTTCAGGTAAAATTTTGAATCTTAAAATAGTTTTTTATTAATTAATTTAACTGTATTAAATGCATTAAATGTAACCTCCTCCCATCTCACCAGATCAAATCCTATGAATGAGCCCGAAAGAGCGCATTATCTTGACAAAATTTTAATAACATTAATATCTTTAATCGAAATTAATGAATTTGGTACATCTTTATGTAATTTTATAGGTAACTATAACTATTGTAAATACCAACGATGGACGTTAAGCGCTACTGCATCGGATTAACGAATATGATATATTTAATCAACAATCTATTTTAAAGTGTCTAGTCTACCAAGAAGTAATATGTTGGTACCTTTGTGTATATGATTTGAAATATTATTCTTTTACTTGCCTTATAAAGGGTGATTTTTTTGAGGTTAGGATTTTCATGCATTAGTATTTGACAGATCACGCGGGATTTCAGACATGGTGTCAAAGAGAAAGATGCTCAGTATGCTTTGACATTTCATCATGAATAGACTTACTAACGAGCAACGCTTGCAAATCATTGAATTTTATTACCAAAATCAGTGTTCGGTTCGAAATGTGTTTCGCGCTTTACGTCCGATTTATGGTCTACATAATCGACCAAGTGAGCAAACAATTAATGCGATTGTGACCAAGTTTCGCACTCAGTTTACTTTATTGGACATTAAACCAACCACACGAATGCGTGCGTACAGAAGAGAATATTACGTCTGTTTCTGAGAGTGTTGCTGAAGACCGTGAAATGTCGATTCGTCGCCGTTCGCAGCAATTGGGTTTGTGTTATTCGACCACATGGATAATTTTACGCAAAGATCTTGGTGTAAAACCGTATAAAATACAGCTCGTGCAAGAACTGAAGCCGAACGATCTGCCACAACGTCGAATTTTCAGTGAATGGGCCCTAGAAAAGTTGGCAGAAAATCCGCTTTTTTATCGACAAATTTTGTTCAGCGATGAGGCTCATTTCTGGTTGAATGGCTACGTAAATAAGCAAAATTGCCGCATTTGGAGTGAAGAGCAACCAGAAGCCGTTCAAGAACTGCCCATGCATCCCGAAAAATGCACTGTTTGGTGTGGTTTGTACGCTGGTGGAATCATTGGACCGTATTTTTTCAAAGATGCTGTTGGACGCAACGTTACGGTGAATGGCGATCGCTATCGTTCAATGCTAACAAACTTTTTGTTGCCAAAAATGGAAGAACTGAACTTGGTTGACATGTGGTTTCAACAAGATGGCGCTACATGCCACACAGCTCGCGATTCTATGGCCATTTTGAGGGAAAACTTCGGAGAACAATTCATCTCAAGGAATGGACCGGTAAGTTGGCCACCAAGATCATCCGATTTGACGCCTTTAGACTATTTTTTGTGGGGCTACGTCTACGTCTGTAAGTCTAAAGTCTACACAAATAAGTCAGCAACATTTAAATTAAATTATCTTCAAAAAGTAAATGTCATGGACCAATCTAACGTTTCAAATAAAGAATCGATGAGATTTTGCAAATTGTATGCGTTTTTTTTTTTTAAAGTTTTCAAGCTCTTAAAAAATCACCGTTTACTAAATAAAAGAATAAATACTTAGTATAAGTTAAAGAAACAGGTCAGAAAGAGTATATGTATTTTCTTTTAGAATTACTTATTCAACGTATCCACATTGTACCTATATAGGTATTAGTTTAGTTTAGTTAATTCATCAAACAAAGTTACAATAGGTACTTTAGTGATTACTAGATAATATAATACATACAATTTAAAATTTTAAACATTACCACCAGCAAAGTTATTTAAAATTAACAATACATTTGATTTAAATAAATATCTACTAACATTGAAATCAATCATGTTGCAAACAGTATTTGTTTCTCTTAAACACCTGGATATTGGTTCATTGGAAGCATACACAGTTCTATGACATGGAACATTAAACAACGGTTGGTTTCGAAGCAATCTCGCAGGAACATTAATCCCAATTAAAGCTAACAATTGTGAGCAATCAATATGATTTGCTACTATGTCACGAATGAACATAACCTCTGTATACTTTCTGCGAATGTTAAGAGGCAAAATACCGAGCAGTTTACACCTCGTTTTATAGGTAGGAAAATCTATGTCCCATTGAAGTTTTTTTTACTACAACTCTCGTAAATCGTTTTTGGATCTTTTCGATTCTAAATGAATGAAGAAAATATGAAGTATTTCAGATTACACTACAGTATTCAAGTTCAGACCTTACAAACGCAAAATATAAACACTTTAAGATGTGTGGATCGGAAAACTCCTTTGAGTTTCGCATTATGAAATCTAACATTGAACTGCCTTTAGCAACTTAAAAATCTATATGCTTTACAATGTCAAGTTTTCAATCAAAAATTACACCAAGATCTTTTTTAAAGATTATAACGGACAATGGCATGATTGATTTTATAGATAAAATAAGTTGGACGACGGTTTCGAGAAAACGTTAGGCTTTGGCATTTGGAGATGTTCAAATGTAAACAGTTGGCTAAACACCAGTCAAGATCTTGTTGCAAAAGAAAACAATCATGTTCAGATTTTATACAACGAAATACCTTAAGATCATCTGCGTACATCAAGCACTTTGAATTTAAAAACATATCAGGAATGTCGTTTATAAACAATAAAAAAAGAAGAGGACCAAGATGGCTTCCTTGCGGGACACCCGACGTAACATACACCGGTGCAGAAATAATGTTATTTATACGAACGTACTAAATACGATCCCTTAAGTATAAATTTAGCATTACGTACAACCTCTACAACTACTGCTTACGTGTCATTTCATAACTAAAATCTAAAACGGACAAGAGCCTTACTGTAAACAACACATGAATGGCAATTTCTTTTACCTGTTCGTATGCTTGTTTTTTTTTAACTTTAACGAACAAAATAGACTGAACTTAATAACTCCATGTTTGCGCTGAAAACTTTAAGGGAAGAAGGAATGTGATAGGATTGTAGTTAGTACCTTCTACCTACCAATAACATTCCTTCATTATCATCATACAAATGTTTTTATCTATCTGCATAAAGTTGAGAACGCCAATGAACTATTATTTATTCGTCTTAGACACCTTTTCCTTTCTTATCTGTACATACATTACTTTCCATCCTAGTTTTTCTTATATTAAACTTAAATAAAAACCATCTGAAGGAAAAAGATTTCAACGAACTAGTTGAATACACAAACAATTGTTTTCGTTGAGTATTTTTCATTTCCAGGATGAGTTGTCCTAGGATGAGTAGTGTCTTGGGATGAATCGCGCGGCATTTATATCTTTGAAAACAAACTAGGTACTTTTTTAAACAGACCATTTGCATACAGGAGCAAGTTCGTGCGACACAGTCGTGCATTTTATTTAACAATTTTATTTATCGTCTGTCATTTTAAGGGGTTGAGAGAAAGGCTATTTATCCCACACCAAAATGTGAAACTATCAATGTCGGCTTGTAAAAAAATACGATCATGGATGGACCTTATTATCTTAAAAATCTTCATGACGTCAGCAAAAATGAAAGACTCACTTAAGAGTAGACATGACGATACGTCTCGTCATTAATAGACAGGATGAACAGAAAAGGGCCAAGATGGCTTCCCTGGGGAACACCAGATTGAGCAACAAAAGTTTCTTAAATTTGACCTTATATGATCTGTTTTCAAGGTATGATTTGATCCAATCTTAGAAATATTGTGGAAAACCAAGAGCTTTGAGTTTAAATAAAATAATTCCGTGCCTAAGTTGGTCAAAAGCTTTAGAAAAGTCAGTGTATACACAGTCAACTTCATAACCTTGTTTTAAAGCGTTTGAACATATGTTTGAGAATGTGAGGAGATTAGTAACGGTTGCCCTTTTTTTAAAAAACCATGTTGCTGTTCGCAAATAAGATTTTTATTAAAAAATGCTATACTTTCAAAAACAACTTGTTCAAACAAATTAGGAATGCAAGAAAGCTTTGCAATGGGCCTATAGTTTGTTATATCCACCCTGTTACCTTTCTTGAAAATTGGTGTTAGAAATGTCTTCTTCCAAATACTGGGAAATTTGCCTGTTTTTAGAGAAAGTTTGAATAAGGACGTAAGGGTTTCAACTAAAGCATTACAATGCTATTTTAGTTTTATCAGGGGAACACCATCGGGACCGGCTGAGCAGTCATCATTCAACGCAGATAAAAGATCAAGGACAGTACTCTGTAGCATAGGGATGTGACACCATCTATAGTTTGCGAAAAGGAGTGAAGACTATGAAAATATACTTCATCAACTTCTTCAGGGCTATTAACAAATGACTCACGGACATTTGTTGCGAAAGCGTTACAGATATCAACAGTTTTATCAAACGAAATGTTCTTGTAAGTGAAGTTAACTGGAAAGCTACTGATTTTTTCTTTAAGTTTACAAGCTTCCAAATTTTTTTAGGATTCTCTTTCAAAGTGGTGCCAATAATAATTTAAGTTTTCCATGCCTAATTTCTTTTGTTACGAAGTAAACGCAATTCTTTCGTGTACCAAGGGTGGTTAAAGTTAGTAATTCTTGATTTCTTTAAAGGTAGATTTTTTTCTAAACAATTATTAAGGATCTTATGAAAAGTTAAAACTGCTTCGTCAATGTTAGGAAATGCTAATGTATCAGCAATTCCAGAAATGTTTGAATCTTCACACAACTGCTGGAAATTAGCTCATCTGAAATCAAAATTATTTAAGCAATCAAAGGAATTACTGTGTTCAGTAAGGTGATTACTTAAGTCAAGAAAAATATCCAAGGGGGAGTGATATTTATCAATATGAGTAATTACTGATCTAGATTCTAGAACAAGAGTACAAATAGCGTCAGAAGAAAATACTAATTTGAGAATTCGAATTTTTGAGTTTTTAATACAGCTTGTTTGCTGTAAGTCAGTAAGAAGCATTTTATCGAGAAAAGATAGTTGCAATTGTGAAGAAGAGAGAGAGGCTTCAAAGCCAGATTCGTCTTCCGATGGAATCCAGTCAATGTGTAGTAAATTAAAATCACCTTGAAGTAAAATATTGGTGTCAGCGCAGGACAAAGTTAAAACTGTATTAGTGAAATTGAAGGACAAAAAAGCCTCTTTAAATGTGGAACGGAAGACTAACTTTAAATTTAACAACGGCTTTCAATACAATTTTGGATACTGAAAGTATTCCAGAACAGTTAACAAATGTCTTAATTTTTCCAACTACCGTGGTATATCCTTTCTCCACGCCGCGCCACCTACAAGATATTCGCAACATTATTAAATAACCGACAGGTTTCAGAAGTGGCTACTCGACTATCGACAATATTTTTGTACCACAAAGCCTAGCGGCAACCTCTATTAAACAAAAAAAGAAGCTCTACGTATTTTTGGTCGATTTCAAGGCAGCTTTTGATACCGTTGACCGCCGTGCCGATCACTATTATTCAAGCTCTACAATTATGGAATGTCAGACAAATTTGGGCAGGTATTAGAAAGCGCCTATGACGAAAATAAGGTAGATGTATGGAATGGGGCCGAAAAGTGGGAGTGTTTCGAATCGAAGATGGGAGCCAAACAAGGTTGAAATTTAAGCCCAAATCTTTTTGCCTTGTTCATAGAGGACGTGATTGATTTTCTTTCTGGTGGAATTGCAATGTCGACGAAACTCATCAAAGCCTTGCTTTGTGCAGATGACGTCATATTGTTTGCTTACTCGCAAAAAATCCTACAGTTGATGATTAACCGACTAAATGTGTATTGCCGGTTATGGAATCTGAAAGTCAATTTGAGCAAACCCAAGGTGATTTTATGAGAAATGGCACTATGACATAGAACCAATCGAGATTGTTAAAGCCTACAAATATCTAGGATTTACCATAACCAGCAGTCTTAATATGGAAATACACCTTAAGGAAAAGCTTATTAAATCTAAAAGTGCAATATCCGCAACATGGAAGAAATGCTTCTCAAACCAGTCAATATCAGCATTGAAAACGAAAATCTGTGGTATAAGAAGCTAGAAGACCATGCTGCCCACTGTAGAAGACTTTCGAATAGCAAATGAAAATAATAATTACTGCGATGACGACCTCCGGCAGAAATTTGCTCGGCAGCAATGCAAAGTCACCAGAAGAAATAATTGCCCTCTTGAACTGAACCGATTATGGAGCTTTAAACTTATTTTTAATGTGGTCTAAAAATTTAAAGTTTGGAGGTGTTAAATCACAAGACCTCGGTGACCGATTGTGATTGCTTTTTAAGAAACAACAAGGTCATCAATTTTTTTTGCAAAACTGCGACTGTTCATAAGTGTGAACTTCAGTATTTTGAAGATTTCAGTTTAGTGTAGTGTCAAAAAAGACAGTTTAGAAAGTGACAGTTGCAAAAATAACGGGTTAGTTATTGGAAATCCCTACCGTAAAATTTTAAAAAAGTAAAAAATCGATGAGAGTTCTGGAATATCAGACACATTGCATAATTAGAAGACACCATTTTTTATACGGATTGCAAATAAACATTTTACAAAAACTTTTTGTGGCAATGAAGACTGAAAATAAAATTTGACAATGGTCATAAAATCGATTAAGAGATTTTTTAAGTAATTGATTTAAAACTCAATGAAAAGTACACACTTTTAAGAAATATTTAATGCATGAGTATGTGCGTCCGTATACCTCCTACTTCCTTGTCTAGTACTTTTATTAATTCCCTAAAGGATATTCCCAAAGCCCGGAAAAAGTGTTTCTATTTACATACTTCTACACAGATTGATACAAGCATTCGAACATTCAATACAATGAGTGACTCAAAATACACAAAATGTATGTATTTTCCTATAAATCTTTGCAATAGCGGATCCAAGGGGAGAAATGAGGGTCATAGCACTCCCAAATTTATAAAAGTCAAAGAGCTGAGTTAAAATAAATTGAAAAGAAATTCTGTTGAAATGAAAAAGTTTATCTTGAATTTTAAATTGGAGTCATAGATTTGTATGTATTGGCAATTACTTTACGAACACATCAATCGAATCTTAAAGAGGTATAAAACGTACGAGCGTCTCGAAATTTGATTTTGATACTTGGATAAAAGTCAAAACTCTATCCACAGCACGATTTCACTTTACTTGCGGATGTTGTATTTGTTGTTCATATAATTTTTCTAATGTACTGCGGTTGGCTTTTCAAAAAAACAAGGCTACAAACACTACAATGTCCCAAAAGTAAAAAATGTGTGTAACACTAAGTCATCGCCAGCTCCTACGCTCGTTTCCAACGACAATCCTTTTGTAAGCTCGATAGGTAAACCCAATATGCTTGCAACACAGTTTGCTGTTAATTCGATACTTGTGATGAGTAACATGACTCCTCCTGTACCCGAAAGCGTAAACGATTCTATGGGACAAATCTTCATTCGCACTGGTTCGGTTGCTAGAGTACTTAAAGACCTTGATATTCACAAATCCGCTGACCTGGATAGTATCCCCGCAATTGTTCTGAAACGGTGTTCTTCAACACTGGCAAGACCACTGCGTACTGCGTAAGCTTTTCCATCTGTCCTATTTAACTGGTCTCTTTCTGAGTGGATCGAAAACAGCTTTTGTCCAGCCTCTCCCTAAAAAAGACGAATCCTCATCAAGCTTTAACTATCCTAGGCTCGTTTCTAATGATACGTCTTTTGTAAGCTCTATAGGTCAAGCCAATTTGCTTGCAGCACAGTTTGCTGTTAATTCGATGCTGCCAATGAGTAACATGACTTCTCCTGTACCCGAAAGCGTAACCGATTCTATGGGACAAATCTTCATTCGCACTTTTTCGGTTGCTAGAGTACTTAAAGACCTTGATAGTATCCCCGCTATTGTTCTGAAACAGTGCTCTGCAACGCTGGCAAGACCACTGCGTACTGCGTAGGCTTTTACATCCTATTTAACTGGTCTCTTTCCGAGTGGGTCGAAAACAGCTTTTGTACAGCCTGTCACTAAAAAAGACTAATCCTCATGAAGCTCTAACTTTCATCCAATTGCACTTACGTCCCTTCTTTCTTAGGTCATGGAAACACTGATCAATTTTCAGCGTAAAAAAATATCTTGAAGGCCGAAAGCTTCTTAATGACCGACAGTACGGCTTTCGCAGCAATAGGTCCATTGGTGATCTCATGGGTTTATCTTGCCAAACAGTAGAATAAATCTTTACTTCGTTTTGGAGGAAGTTAGATTATTGTATTTGATATTTCAGAGGTATTTGACAGAGCTCTCTTATCGAAAATGCGAGCTTTTGGTATTGATGATTCTCTTCTTTCTTGGGTTAGAAATTACCTTTTGGAGTAGTATTAGATGGGTTCAAATCTGATATCCACAAAATAAAAGCTGGTGTGCCAGCTGTTTTGTCTCCGACGCTCTTCCTTAGTTTAATAAATAATATTATGTCTGAAACTTCCAACCCACTTAATTTTTCCACTGATGACAGTACCCTCAACTTTCGTATTCGTTTGTAGATTATCATCCTTGCTCCTTGGATGTAGACTATCAAAGGCAGAATAAGATAAGCTCATTAAATTCTAATCTTGACCGCATTGCCAAAATCTTCTAGAATTTATAATACATATTTCGAAAACTGAATGCTGTCAAAAGCGTTACCCTCCACCAAAGCCACCATCCATGGGTGGTACATGCATCGAGGAGACTACACAGCTTGCAATTCTAGTTATGTGTATCACAAACCATTGTTTGTAAAGTGGTTACATATTCGACATTGTCAAAAAGGCTGCTAAGTGTTTACGTTTTCCCCGCCTCGCCGATGCAAGAAGTTTTTTTACCCCTTCTGATCTGGTTATAATTTACAAAGCTTTTATTCGTATAAAACTCGAGTTTAAGTCTTCTAGATAGAATTGAAAAGAGAGCTCTAAAAATGATAAGAACAACGACTCTCTAACACCACCGCAGAGTCTCATGGCTATCGTTATTTTTATAAACAAAGCTCCATTTTTCCCCTTAAATGATTCAACCACAATACTCGCACTGCTAAGAATGCCCATCAGCTTATCCATGCGCCCTATTTCGGACGTACTGTCAAGTACAGGGATTTTTTCTTTAGCCGCACTACACGAATGTGGAATGTACTTGACCAGGTTCAATATTTTTCACTCATTTCAATGTGCAGGTTAGGTTAGGTTAAAGTGGCTGTCCAAGATGGAAACGGACACACTTAGACCACTTAAATGGCCCATTGTGATACCAAATGAATCTTGAGGCTTCCTCCTAAGCTCAATGGAACCAGCTTGAGTCCCTTACGAAACGTGAGAGGCTGATTATACTGATATGATTTAGATAGTTAAAGAAGAATTCTCCTAGGTAATTCTTGCGTTTTCGAGCTAGAGCAGGGCATGTGCAGAGAAGATGAAGAAATGTTTCCTCCTCTTCCTCGTCCATACAGCTTCTGCAAAAGTAATTTGAGAATACGCCTAGTCTCGTGGCGTGCTTTCCTATTAGACAGTTATGACACCCATTATCGAGCTTATATGCGATCTGCTTAGAGAGAGCGAGCACCTTGAACGTTTTAAATCCAGTGTTGGCCAGATGTTTTTTGTGGCTTGACACGTGGTGATGTTGGTCCACCTGGCGCCTGCCCTTCTCGCAGCGTCTTGCATTATCAGCAGTTTACAAGTAGCGATTGGTATGCCAGTACTTGCCAAACGTGGTAGGATGGGCTGTACTGTACCGTTCCTGGCGAGTTCATCTGCCTTACAGTTACCTGGAATGTCTCTATGGCCCGGCACCCAGCAAAGGTGAATATTAAACTGTTGCGCCATCTCCATTAGAGATGATCGAAAGTTATGGACTGTTATAGAGTTTGTAGAGGCAGAGTCCAGAGATTTGATAGCGGCCTGGCTGTCGGAGAAAATACGGATATCTTCTTTGAACTAAGACAAGACTTCCTTAATCGACAAAAGTTCCGCCTGGAACACGCTACAATGATTGGGAAGGGGGAATGAGAGACTTAATTTCAGTCGTTCAGAGTACACACCACCACCAACCCCTTCTTTGGTTTTTGAGCCATCTGTGTAAAAATGGATTGACTCATCCTCCAAGAATGTCCTATCCTCCCAAAAAGATCTGGTAGGTATAGAAATCTGGAAATTCCTGTCGAATTGTAGTTGGGGAATGGTGTAGTCTGTGTGCTTTGGAATTGATTCTAAGTACCTTAGAATTACGGAGTGGCCAATGTTGTTGTTAGTCCACTGCGACGAAGCATTGAGGCGAATAGCAGAGCTTGCAGCTATTTGTTTGCTAAATATGTCAAGAGGTGTAAGGTAGAGCAAGGTGTCCAGTGCCGCAGACGGGGTCGTGCGAAGCGATCCGCTTATACATAGGCAGGCTGAACGTTGGACTTTATTTAACTTATCCCTGTTTATACCTTTCTCTAAAGAAGTCCACCATACTGCCACATCGCACGTAAAAATCGGTCTGATTACAGATGTGTATAGCCAATGCGTGATTCTGGGCTGTAAACCCCATTTATTACCAACAGCTTTTTTGCAAGAAAAGAGAGCTACAGTAGCTTTTTTGACTCTTTCCTGTACGGTGCGTTTCCAATTTAGTTTTTTGTCTAAGACAAGACCTAGGTATTTAGCCTCGTCTGAGAATTTTAATTGGATTCCTTTAATATAAGGAGGGTTGACAAATGGAATTTTGTATCTCCTCGAAAATAAGACCAGATCGGTTTTGTGTGGGTTAACACCCAGTCCACACCGATCAGCCCAAAGTATTAATCTGTCTAAGGCATTTTGTAAGAGTTCTTTTAGGATATTAAGATGCTTTCCTGAAACTGCTATAGCAACGTCGTCCGCATAAGCTATCACTCTGAAACCCTCCGCATCCAGACTAGTTAGGATTTCATTACCACTAGGTTCCAGAGGAGAAGGGATAGAACACCACCTTGCGGTGTCCCTCTACTAACGAATCGTCTGCAAGAAGAGTTGCCCAGGTTTGAGTTAATTATTTTGCTAGTAAGCATTAAATGAATTAACTCCCGAAGTGAACTCTCTACATTTAGAGATGTCAGTGCAGATGTGATTGCAGATGTGTCCATGTTGCTAAAGGCACCTTCGATGTCAAGGAAAGCAACCAAAGTGAACTCTTTATGATGGAGGGAATATTCGATGGTGCGTACTAAAGTGTGTAACGCTGTTTCCACCGATTTACCTTTACAGTAGGCATGTTGAGACGAAGATAGACTTATAGGTCGTAGATCTTTAGGATTGACTTGGGAGCATTTACCTGCTTTAGGTATAAAAACAACTTTAACTTCTCTCCATGCCGAGGAAACATGGACCAGGTTAAGACAGCTGGTAATAATTGCCTCAAGGATTGGTGCAATTATATCAGAAGCCTTTTGTAATTCGACTGGTATTATACCATCTGGTCCTGCAGCTTTAAATGGTTTGAAGCTGTTGAGAGCCCATTGTAGCTTATCCTTTGTGATTAGACCTTGTGGATATGTTGAATTTGAACTTGAACGTATAAAATGTGCAGACATTTAAAACAAATGTGCATCGGTGTCTTTGCTAAAACAAAAAATTGTTTTATGGTAAGCGTGTGACCCCCCCGAATAAATGCCTGGATCCGTCCTTGAATGATTTTTTCGATTGAGCAAAAAGAGTTGAAAACACGGGCACATCGGATGCTCAAAAAACATTTCAAACAAGACGAAGGCAAAGGAGGACGAGAACATCCAATCAAAACTTCTGGAAAAACCTTTGCTAACCTGTAACCTGTGTACTTTTCCATCATATCATAAGACATCTACCTAAACTGTTTTTCTTTTTCTTTTTTTACGGAATGGCATGATGGGCTTCAACTTTAACACAAATTCAGTCTTTGACAGATTTCTCTTTTTGAGTCAGGGTTTTTTTTTTATTTGTACAGCAATTAAATTAAAATGATTTCTGCTGACGCATTCCTTCTCTCCTTTTTTCTGGAACGAAAATAGGTTCTTGAATTTTTTCTTCCTGTGAATCCTTTGGTCATCGATACTCGCTTAGTTCGAATGAGCTTATTTTTTGATGGAATTAAAAGAGTGTTGGCATTTTTGTTGCCAGTGATAGAAATTTGAAGTCGTTTTTAAACAGGTGTTTTATGACGGCAGATTTAGTGACACACCTACATTTTTTTCATGACTCCTTCGCATACTTCGGAGGAATTTTATTGGAAATGATGATGAGAGGTGACAAGTTTTTTTTAATTTAAATTCCTTTCCGGAAAGAATTTAGGTGTTATAAAAGATAGCTCCATCTATGCCCTATAGGATAAGGTATGATAACATTTTTATGTAAAGGGAGTGGGTTAATTTGGTTCCTTTAGAGATGGTTAATATACTTTTTAAATACTTTTGTTGATTCTTAGTTAATATTAACTTTTTAATTAAAAGTAAAGTAAAGTAAAGTAAAGTAAAGTAAAGTAAAGTAAAGTAAAGTAAAGTAAAGTAAAGTAAAGTAAAGTAAAGTAAAGTAAAGTAAAGTAAAGTAAAGTAAAGTAAAGTAAAGTAAAGTAAAGTAAAGTAAAGTAAAGTAAAGTAAAGTAAAGTAAAGTAAAGTGAGTTAATAATTAATTAAGTTGTGTCCATTAGTTAACAAAGGTGTTCAATTGTATGAATTTAATAGATATGGCTGAGCCGTCAGCCTGGTTAACAAATTAATAAAAATCTCTTGCATAGTCACTGAATGTTTTCCGAGGAAGTTTAGATTTTACGGCTTGAATATTACAGACATTACACTTACGACATGAAAACAATATTCCTTAGATTTCAAGTTATAGAGGGTGCAAAACTGATTGAAGCTTCCATCAAAAGGTTTTCCCTTTAAGCCAAGGAGCTCGCGTCTTACTTTGAAGATCATAGATATTTCATTAAAGTTTAGTGAATCATGAAAGTAGTTTCTGTTTTTAAGGTTAATTGAACTTTATATTTAAAACTCTACTGTCAGACTTACAAGCTCTTGCACTAAATGCATCTCAAAAATAATCCTCATATTTGTGTATTATGAAATAAAACTGTTCCTTCAATTTTTTAAAGTTGTTCAGGTCAATATGTATTTTCCCTCCTCAAGATTCTTACATGAGAGCATTTTTTTGTAGTCCTTGATTCTCGATAATTGCTGCAGATTTTAAGTATGAAGTCAGCTTGTGACTTTAGTGTATTTGTAAACATCTTTAGTAGTCTAGTTTCCAAGTAAATTGCGTAGCTAGGTGTGTTTCGGGTTAAATTGAAGATTTTTTTTAAGGAAATTCCTATGGAACTTTTTATTGGCCTCGTACCCCAAACCTGAGAAGCACATAGCTCAGCGTCGTTTTACGACAGAAACAAATATTTTATATTTTGTTAAAAGAATTACTCTTGTGTTTGAGATAACATTTTTCCATGATAGATTTGGTAAATTTTTTGAACTATTGGCTTTCTCAGCAAGATGTGTACTGAAATCTAGAGTTGGATTCAGCCTAACACCCAAATATTTAATCTCTTTCGATGTTTCCAAAGGATTTCCGTCATAACTATGTTTTCTTAAGTTTTAAGCATTTGAGGATCTTGAGAAAGCCATAAGTTTAAAGTCGACGAAGGAGAAATAAACTTTATTGTTTTTGGCTTGAAACTCTTGATTAATTGATGCAAGTGTAAAAATCTGATCAATCGTAGAAAAGCTTGAGAATTAGATAGCATATTTTTTATTTGAACGCATTTTTATAGCCTCACTACAAGCATAACATTTTGGCCATTAAATTCACAAATGAAAGGGCCCTGTAATTTTCAGCAACGTCTAAAGAGCCTTTTTTTATGGATTCAAAATACTTCAGACTAAGTGACAGAAGAAAGGATATCAGCATTTGAAAAAAACTTTATTGAACAATATTTTTAAGTGGTTGATGAACGTAGTTTTTAAAAAAGTTATATGGGATCCCGTCTACGCCTAGGGCCTATCCATTTTTCGATTTAAAAATTAGAGTTTGACCTTCCTCAAATGATAATATGAGCGTCTTATAATTCATCATGAATTGAATGATCTGCATAGGAGTGCATTAAATTTAGATCGTGCTTTGAAGTAAGTAGGTTAATTTTTAGCGAATATTCCTGATTCTATTTTAAAGTAGATTCCATTTATTTCTCTTGTAATTCTCTAGAAATCTTTCGAGTATTTAGTAAGCCCTAATAAAAGTGCCTTTTCATTGTCACATTGTGACTTCTTTTTTTCACAGATTTTTATAATATAAGTTTGCTTCAAGATGCCAACAAATTTTAAGGCTAAGAATGTTTTTTGATGTTAAGTTCCTTATGTAAGAGAGTTATTCTCTGATTTATGTACTATCTATTTGTTAAAAGCAGTCCAAAATTCGCAAAGTCACAGAAGCAATGAAGTCTCTTGAGTAGAAGATACGCTTGAGAGTTCAACGAATATAAGCATTTGATCTGAAAAGTCTTAGGTTGCACTTCAAATTTACTGACCGATTTAAAGACATTAAGAGCACAAAAGTCAATAACAGATTTTACTGGACCTCCATTGAAGCGTCCGGGCCGCAATTTAGAATTACTAAATCGACAAGAAAATACTACGATATTAAATGGAACTATAACTTTCAAAAATGGAAAGTTAAAACATTATTTTTAAAGGTGTAAACCGTAATTGAAGTTTCTTTGGTTTTGAGGTTCTTAATAACTTTAATTGTTTGGAAGCTACTCAGTTGAATGTAAAAATAAGGGGGCACTTCAGGAAGGAATCCGTAGTGATTCCGGTGCGTAAAGTCCCAATCCTGTTTGGCAGTCCTGGTTTCTTAAAAACTCGGTTCAATTGGCTTCTGCCAATTGTTCGATTCTTCTTCCGCATTCTTCGTAGACTGAACATTGACCATGTTTGTAACGAGACAATGGGTGAGGAATCGGTAAGATAGGTTCGGGCAAAAAAGAAGGATAGAAGTTAGGGACTTTTTTTGGGAAGGAATGCCTGTTACGTTCAAATGGTAGACATATGCATTCAAGAGGACACAAGCGTATACAGATTTTTCTTAAAACCCACCTCTGTCTATCAACTCCTACTCTCACCTCCCCGCGGTGAACATCGGGTGCCTACTACCTCAACTGGAGATTGGGTTCCAACCCCAGTGGAAAGTTGTTGGGGGCAGCAAACGAGAGGTGTTTCCACTAAGGCAACCAGGCTCAGGCAAAAAGTCTTGAGTTTCAACAATGTGAGCGAGCGCACCACGCCAATCCGCATCAACGCTCAACTCGCCAACATAAGCGTGCATGCCCCAACAGAGGAGAAAGATGAAGACACCAAAGACATATTCTATGAGCTCTTGGACAAGACATATAGCAGTACCCTGGCTATGACATTAAAATTGGCTTAGGAGATTTTAATGCCAAGTTAGGAAGAGAAGACATCTTTGGTGGCATAATCGGGAGATACAGCCTGCATGACACTACCTCCGACAACGGATTCAGGCTGGTCGATTTCGCTGCGGGGCGAGACGTTCTGGTAGCTAGTACGCAGTTCACGCATCTTAATATTCACAAGAGGACATGGAAATCTCCTGATCAATCAACCGTCAACCAGATTGACCACATTTCGATCGACGCACGACACTTCTCCAGTATCCAGGATATCCGAACATTCCGAGAGGCCAACATTGACTCGGACCACTACCTCGTTGTAGCCAAGGTACGGCTACGGATATCCCGATCCAAGCCAAAACAAGGAAGTACTTTGAGAAGATTCGTCGTTAGACGGCTACAATCGCAAGAGACTGCCATGTCCTTTTACGATCGAGTCTCTAATAACCTCCTAAGGAGTCCTATGCTTCCTGCATTAAGCATTGAAAACCAATGGCAACATTGCCTTGCAGCCATCAGAGATGCCGCCTCTGAAGTGCTAGGTTTCGCACGGCCACCACAGCGAAACCCCTGGTTTGACGACGAATGCCGGCAAGCTCACGCAGCGAAACAAGAGGCATGCTGCACAAAATCACTTCTCCAAATTATATAACGGCGACGACGAACCGAATTCCGCTGTAAGGGAGATAGAACCACTCAACCTCGGCGACGCAGATCAACAATTCCGCCTACCCGACCTTGACGAAGTGAAGATAGCTATATCTAAACTTAAGTCAAACAAAGCTGCTGGAGCTGACGGCATCACCGCCGAACTATTCAAAGCAGCAGGCGATGACTTGGTAGGGAGCATGCACCAACTCATCTGCAAAATATGGTCGGAAGAAAGCATGCCCGATGAGTGGAATCTCAGCATAGTGTGCCCGATACATAAGAAAGGAGACCCTCTAAACTGCGCCAACTACAGAGGCATCAGTCTCCTTAACATTGCGTATAATGTTAACATTGCCGTATTATGTGAACGTCTGAAGCCATTCGTCAACAACCTGATTGGTCCTTATCAGTGTGGCTTCAGACCAGGAAAGTCCACTATCGACCAAATATTCACACTACAGCAGATCTTGGAACAAACCCAGGAGCTTCAAATCGATACCCACCATCTCTTTATAGATTTTAAAGCCGAGTATGATAGCATCCATAGGGAAGTGCTCTACAAAGCAATGTTTAGTTTTGGCATCCCTGTCAAACTTATCCGTTTGTGCAGAATGACGATAGAGAATGCACGCTGCTCTATCAAGGTCGGAAAAGATCTCACCGATGCATTTGATGTCAAAAAAGGTTTTAGACAAGGCGATGCACTGTCATGCGACTTCTTCAACATCGTTCTGGAAAGAATTGTGCAAAACTCAACCGTCAACACTAGAGGCACCATCTTCCAAAGGTCCATCCAATTACTCGGATACGCAGATGATATTGACATAATTGGAAGATCAAAGCGTGATGTCAGTGGAGCGTTTTTGAGCATTGCGACGGAAGTGAGGAGAATGGGTTTAGTAGTCAATGAGGGCAAGACCAAGTTTATGCTGTCATCAAAAAAGGGCTGAACAACGACGTCTTGGACAAAACGTCACAATAGACAGCTATGACTTTGAGGTAGTTAAGGACTTTGTCTACCTAGGCACCGCTATTAATGCAGACAACGACACCAGCGCTGAAATCAAACGAAGAATAACTCTTGCAAATCGCTGCTTCTTTGGACTTAGAAGGCAATTGAGAAGTAAAGTCCATCTATAAGACACTCTCATCAACCAACTGGGCGTGCGAAACTGGAGACAGCTAGCTAGGGACCGAGCTGGCTGGAGACGCTTGTTGGTTGAGGCCCAGGTCCACCCCGGACTGTAGCGCCACCTTAAGTAAGTAAGTAAGTAATGCCTGTTACGGCAGATGTGGCAGATGTCTGTTATGGCAGAAGCTTGGGTCGCTCGAAGTAATTCAATTGTGTTGCGTATTCGGGGTTCTTGCTACCGTAACCAGACCCTCAATAGAAAGCCTAAAATCATGAGGACATTGTAACCACTCACTTGCTTTTCTACGAAAGAACATTAGATAAGGCCCAGTTTTTCATTGCGAAATCATCCTAGTTTTAAATTTAAACTGGAGTAAACTCTTGAAACATATTTTTCAGTCTATTATAATCTTGTAGTTAACTCTTAAAATTTGGTGAGCTAACTCTTTTTTAAATATACAAATAGTTTTAACAGATACTGATATTATTTCCTTTTGTGAAAAAATGAATAATTGTTTGTTATTTTCAGACTCTGACTTAGCGATGCAAATTTATACGAAATTTGAGAAGAATGAGATCAGATCGCTACCAACTTATTTGTATTTATTTGGACAAAAAGCTTGAATTTCGTTTATTTATTTTGAATAATGTTTTTGAAAAAAAACAAAACAACAAATGAGATTAAAAACAACGGCTGCTGGCTCTCAAGCAAAATATCAAAATCTATCGATTTCGAAAGATTTTTGACAATTGAATCAATAACTTTTCAGTGGTAATAATAGTACCACTCATGAAGTAAACATTAAACCCGCACTGTAAAACGTATTCGTGAGTTAACCCTGAATTAAAGACTAACTTGGTCTTCATTTAACTCCGATACATTTCGCGTATTGCAATTCTAAATTCGGATCCAGTAAATAATTAAATTAAGGGTTCTGGTGGGCGTAGAGAGACGGTAGCGAAAAAACGGCCGCCTGGACAATTCTGAGCCTCCGAAAGACTTTCTAGGGTCTTCATAAAAATATATAAAAGCGAGGGTGGATTTCTGTTTTTCAACTTGACACTAATCGATACTCTCATAAAATAGTGTGAATACTTGACAGCACCGGTAGCTTTACAGGTTTTTAATTGTCCGGATTGTAACTCGACGCCGTTCGACAGCTCGTTCTGTTCCGTTGGCCAAATCCTTAACACTAATTGGTCGTCTAGAATGTAGCTAAAAATAATCCGATCAATCTGATGAGAGTACTGTTATCAAGGATGCAGGGGACCTACAGTTTTAAGCCGAACGCCTTATTTTAGAAAGCACTTTTCATGACAAGAATTACTTTTCGAGGATTTGTCAATTCTTCGCAAGAGGCAGTACCCGTGAAAAAAAAAACTTTAGTGCTACAGGCAGGGATTCAACCCAAGACGTCTATCATACACTCCTCGCAAACAATTAAGTATCTGTGACTTTGTTACACATTCTGTCAATGAGCTATGACAGATGTCACAAAACTCCAACCCGCAATTCTATCAGCACTAGGATGTGTCAAGAATCCCTGAATTATTCCCGCCTTGGCTTTCGTCACTTCTTTTAAAACTGGTGCATCTTCAAATTCGACGCAGTCCTTAAAATCTTCAGTTTGAAGTAGAATGATACATTTTTTTGATAGAAAACAACATGCTCTGTAACATTACGAAAGTCTTTCCTCAATATATATTCCTAAAATTATTTCTCTACTTAATTTATTATACTAAGCATGGACAAGGTCCATAAGCTGCTGAAATATTGAAAAACGCTTTAGTAGCATTTATTTTATCAATAAACAATTGATGAAAATAAAACTGTGGAGTATATAAAACAACAGGTTAGTTTGATCAAAACGTGTGCCTTAACAACAAATCTTTATCAATAAAACAGTCTAATCTTTTTTACCCAAAACCACACGTCAATTGGATTTTATTAAATTCGATTTCGTTTATTATGAAACATCCTCCTCTGAACGTGATGTTAAAAAGAAAACTCTTGCCTGACTCGAAAAATATTATCTGTGCATGTAAACCGTGTCCTTTCTTCGCACATAACAACTCTCACACTCTCCGAATCCTGCGCCACCGACGACGAAGACGACGACGTCAATCATGCTATTATTTTCCGTATAGTAGTTAAACAGTATTACAGAGATAAGCAAATGCCAATCACCACCACCGAACTGCTTCGAAAAATGGTATCTTAAACGTACAAACCTTGTTTTTGGCTGCCTATGACAACCCAATAGAACCGAACCTATACATAGGTAAAGAAACGTAAGCAAGGGCACAAAACATTACATTAAGGACATGAAATTCCACCCAACCTTAACAAATAAATAAATAAACTCCCCAAAATCTTTGGTATCATTTAATTAGACGATATGCTGCTAAGAGCTTTTCGATTCCAACAAGAACGAAAGCGGCCACAGACCGACTTATTTATGTTTGTAGGTTTGTATGTAGGCAGTATTGTAAGTTGTTCTAGAAAAGAAAAACTCACCGAAGGACGAGAATGAGACGTTTCTAACAAAGTCTTCAATGTCTTCACAGCTAATGGTGATATGTAAGATGTAGATATGAGCTGAGCAGTGAGTCAAATGGATAGGATATGGAGAAGAAACCTAAAACCTTATCAAAAAATATTAATTTGTTTTCTGCTTATTTTTTCACTGCTCTTTGTCAAAGCTGTCGTTATCTAATTGGCAGATCAGGAGTAAATTTTGTTTTTTGTGTGACAGATATGTCGATCGATGAAATTATAGAAGAATTCTGTAATAAATCCTTTTACTGTCAATATTGCAGTAAATAATGCGGTAAATGTTAATGAAGAGGAAAAAAAAGGTCCACAAGGTGATGAGGACATGACAGCTATACCCTAACCTAGGTATTGTAGAAAAGGGTCTTTAAAGACACCATAATCTTTATCTACAAATATCATATTTTGCACTAAACATGTTAAGTACACAAATGTATACCATTCAGTCTTGAAATGAATGAGGTTAATTTTTGAAAGACAAATAATGCAGAAGCAGATACTAGTAAATTAATAGGATTTGACACTTTAGTCATGATTTATTAAAATAAAATATCTGTCTACTTTGCATCCATTTCATGTGGGTTTTCAGGTCTCGAAAACCGCAGATGTCAATGACTTTTATAACGAATTTGTGTTTTTAAAATGCATAAACATACATATCTACACAACATAGAATTTTAACATTTGTCAAATTGCTTGAAGAAAGTATTGTCAACAAAGAAAAAGATAAGACCTTTAACTGAAGTTACGCAGTATGGGGATTAGGTACCGGCTTGAGTTTAATGCTTCGAAAACCAAATGCTGTCTTGTATCGTTACAGTGAGATGTACCCTCCGTGCCAATATCTATGAGTGGCACTTGCATTGATCAAACTGAAAATCTCGGTATCCTCGGTATTTTTTTCACCGTCCGATCTAGCTTCAATCTAAAAACCCAATATGCATCCAAAGTTTGAATATAACTCCTATCTCTGGACCCAGAAACTTACTAAAGCCTCTTGAATAGTATTCAGTCCTAGTGAAATAGCCACATACAATCCTCCTCGACCGTAATACTTGCGCTTCTGGGAGTGCCTATCTGTTTATGTTTGAGACCAACTCCGGCTGTATTATGAAGTACAGAGATTCATTTTTTAGCTGTACTAGACGAATGTGGAATGCCTTGCAACGCTCTATTTTTGCTTGGCTTTGCAATGTTCAGGAATTCAAAGTCAATGTACACCAACACCTCCTATTCAAACTTTTCATAATGTCCACACTGTGTCTATGGCATATTAAAGGTTTGCACAACCCTTTTAGTGTGCGCAAATTAAAAACAAAAATGTATATAAATTAATCTTAAAATTGTTAAGATGTAAAGTTGAAAGTGTTAAAACATTCGTTAAGTGACAGCACTTTGTTATTATTAACTTATGTAAAATATTAAATTGTAATCACATGATCAGTTTATTGAAAATCAGAACATTTTCTTTTAGTTTTTCTGTCTGAATAAAATATCTATAGAAGACGTTGTTTTACTTATAAAGGAACGTTATAAATCTAATTAGCCAATAGGTTATGAGCCCAGATTTCTAGAAGGAACAATGTATCAGATATAAAACAAAATGGCCGAATCTTTAAGGACATCAATATTAAAATTGGGTTAAGATAACTACCATATTTCTAAGTACAAGCTAGAGCTTTTGTTGAGAAAGGATGACCTTTGGGAAGTGATTCTTAATCAAAAACCTGAACCACCAACAGCAGAATGGACCAAAAAGGACAGCGGTGCGAAAGTTCTCATCGGCTTGTCTGTTGAGAACAACCAACTTCACCATGTCAGGAAGGCTGACACAGAAAAGGCTGCGTGGGACAAGCTTAGACATCATTATAAAAAATCGACACTAATCAATAAGGTACAGCTCATGCGAAAACTATGTAGCTTAAAATTGGAAGATTCAAGCATGGAGGATCACATTCAGACAATGACGACACTTTTTGGCAAACTAGCAGCATTGGGTGAAGATCAGATGTCGGAAAGTTGGACTGTTGCAATGGTTTGAAGCAGTCTGCCCAGGTCATACGATACACTTGTTACAGCTATTGAAACCAGAGATCAAGTGGCATTAACTTTGGATCTAGTAGAAGCAAAGTTACTGGAAGAGTTTTCAAGGCAAAATAAGGGGAATGATAATACTGCCCTAAAGGTATCTTATAAATATTCGAACGAATCTACTAAATGTTTCTTTTGTAAAAAAAGGTCATATGAAGAAAGAAAGATTGCCACAAACACAGCCAGTGGAGAAATTCTAAGAAACAAGGAGAAGTCAACACCGTAACTTCTTCCAATACATTTTGTTTTGGTTTGAGTGACAGGATGTAATGGTTGGGTTATTCATTCAGGTGCAACAGTTCACATAAACAACAACCTTAACAATTTCACAAGTATGGACTCAAGTCATAATGAAAAAGTGATAGTGGCAAATGGTGAAAACATTATTCCGAAAGGAAAAGGAAATTTTATGCTTCAAGTATTGAACGGTAATAACGAGAAAGCAACAATTCGAATCGAAAATGTTCTATATATCCCTGATCTTCAAGGCAGTTTATTATCTGTGAAAAGAATTACAGACAAAGGATTTACGATAAGTTTCGGAAATAGGATTTGCTCAATCAAGACGGATAAAGGACAAGAGGTAGCAGTAGTTGACTTAACTGGTAACCTATACAAATTAAGGCTTAGATTCAACTTCAACAAATCGAATGCATTTTTGGTGAATGACGGAAGGGCTCAAAAACACTGTATTGATTATTGGCATCGTTTGTTTTTTCACAGAAGTACTGAAGCTATTGAAAGATTGGCCAAAGATAATATGGTAAGTGGTTTTAATATTATTGATTGTAAGCATAGTGGAGATTGTGAAATATGACTCGTTTGCCATTCATAAAATCATGCAGTGAAAGTCATTCGCCTATGGATTTAATACATAGTGATGTATGTGGGCCAATGCCGACAACTAAACTAAGTGCAAATAGATATTTCTTGACGTTTATTGACGACTTCAGCCGTTATACTGTAGTATACCTCATAAAAGATAAATCCGAGGTATTATAACGGCTTATTCAGTATGTTGAAACTGAATAGCGAAAAATATTTTTCGCTAAGGCCCAAAGTTATAAGATCTGACAATGGCGGTGAATTCACTGCAGGAAGAGTTTTAAAAATTTTAGAAGGACAGGGCATTAAGAGTCTAAATAGTGCACCTTCGTTCCTCAACAAAATGGGACGACTGAGCGCAAAAACAGATCTTTGGTAGAGATGGGTAGGTGCATGCAAGCAAATATGACCGCAAACAACTTGCAAAATAGACTGCCCTCGAGTACAATTCTAACAACACCCTATAAAAGATGGACTGGAAAGACACCAAATATAAGTCATCGTCGTATTTTTGGAACAAAGGCTTTTGTCTACAACCCTAAAGAAATTAAAAAAAAGGTAGATGATATAGCTGAGGCTAAGATTTTTGTTGGTTACGATGAGCATTCAAAAGCTTATCGGTTTGTTGACAAAAGAACCAAGAAAATTACAAGTAGCCGAGATGCAAAGTTCTTTGAGTTATCAAAGAATGAGGAGGTTCATACGGAAAAGGGTAACTGTACCAAGACGAATAGTTCACAACTAATAGTGCCAATTTGACCAAAAATCCAAGACGTGACTACAGAACCGGAAGATACAAATATGGTACAGGAAGACCTTGTGAAAGAGCCTAGGAAGTATAAAGAAACCATTTCTTGTAAGAATAAAGACGAGTGGAAAAAGGTAATGACATAAGAAATCCAAGGATTTGTGAAAAACCAAACATGGGAATTAGTACTTCCACCAAGTGGCGCGAACACAGTCGGTTGTATTTGGACCTATAAGATTAAACGAAACGTTCAGGGAAATATTCAAAGGTTCAAAGCTCGACTTGTCGCGCAGGGATTCAGTCAAAAATATGGACTTATTCTCTCTATAGCAGGAAAATGCAAAATGAAAGTTCAACATATGGATGTAAAGTCAGCATTCCTAAACGGAGAACTCAAGGAAGAGATTTATGTATGTATATGAAACAACCGCCTGGGTTTGAAGTTGGAGGACAGGGCTTGGTTTGCCGATTAAGGAAGAGTCTATATGGTTTGAAGCAAGCAGAACACGTGTGGAGCGAAGTAATTCATAATGTTCTCATTGGAAGTGGTTTCATTCAGAGTAAAGCAGATCTATGCATATACGATAATTTAACGAAATGTAAAGGTTGTTACATACTGGTGTATGTCGATGACATTTTAGTTGCTAGTAAGAATGAATCACTTATCAAGAAAAAAGAGGCATTGCTAAATCATCATTTTGAAATAAATAATTTGGGAAAGATTAATCACTACTTGGGGATTGAAGTCTCCAAATTCGGCAATATGAATTACAAAATAAGGCAAAAACAATACTTTGATAAACTAATTCAAGACTTTAGACTTACAAATGCAAAGGACTCAAAAATTCATATTGAACCTCAATATGACAAGTCAACTGAAGTAAGAGAACCGTTACTAAAAACAAGGAATACCAAAGACTAATCGGATGCTTATTATATATAGCAGTTAACACTAGGCCGGACATAGCAGCAAGTGTACAGTTTTAGCAAAAAAGACATCGTCACCAAATTAAGCTGATTGGATCGAACTTAAACAGGTTCTTAATTATTTAAAAGGTACATCTAATTTGCAATTAAATCTCAGAAAGAACAATAAAAATAATTTAATCGGATAAAGGAACTTTATAAATCCAATAAGCCAATAAAAAGAGTATTGACCTTAAGAGCAAAGAAATAAGAGCAATGGACCTAATATTTTCACAAAGAAAAAACAGTGTTTCGTACAAAAATGAAAAGTCTGCTTATCATGGACTGAGCAAAGGTTCTCAAAAACAGGAAAAATCTAAAGTCACAACAGTACTCGGTCAGATTTTGAAAATACTCACTTTTTTCACGTTAAAATTCAGTAAAATTTTTGAAACACCTCGGTTAGAAACTTTAAATTCACAGTTGTTAACATGTGTCGTTTCTGAGACGACAGCAAATCAAAAATCGTAATCTTTCCGGGGCGTCAAAGAATCATAAAATTTCCCGCAAATGGCTGAAAAAATAGAAAAATATTGAAAAATAGGGGTATTGGTATCTACCCACTTTTCATATATATCATTTACAGGGAACACTTTTGATTCTTGTATAAAGAGGTATTTAACTTTCTACAAAAGTTCCAAAATTCCAACAAAGCTGCTAGAGCTGACTCATTTACGGTTTACACCAAATCATGTCACACGTATTTGCAGGACATGATAAAACTGCATTCTGTGATGACCTCAGATGAATTTAAAAACTTGTGCAAGAGGGTTAATTTACTAGATGAACTGCCCGATTTTGGACAGGGGTGTGGTCTGAATAGACGATTGAAAAAACTCTAATGCGTGGAATGAAAAGTATGAGTGGCTTGACACGAGAACGTGAAATCACCGATATCAATTTGGTTCTAAGGCTGACTGCTTCTTATGCAATTTGCTCATCACTCTTTTTTCTACTAGTAAGCAACAGGAAGATTTTGGAGAGGCACGTAAAATCAGAAATTATACAGACATTTCAAAGCTATCAAATTGGTTCAAAGGTCATCCTTCATTTCCAGTTACAAATGGAATCATGTCAATAGCGAATGGCATCGTTGGTGATGAAAAAGTAACTTGCTACAATGCTTATTCTCTAGGCATGCAAGCAATGAGCCAAATTCTGTAAAGATTCGAGGTGAAACTGTGGTAATAGATACGTTGATGATATTCCAAAGAATGAGTATAAGTAAGCAGTCTGATGAAGACTTAAGGACTTATATAAAGTATGAGTTGGCTCACTTTCCATTATGATTGTTTGATGAAAATGGGATGAATAAACGGCATAAAGTACCAACAACAAATATTGATTTCCTTAAATATAGCTTCTTGCTACACAAAATATTGTGGCCCAAAGGTTCCGATATTTCAATAAGTTGCCATTCCTGTATTAAGTACCCTCAAAAACATTAAGCAAAAAATTGTACTTTTGTGTTTGATGGTTACTCTTCTATGGAATACAGTACAAAATTGAAGACAAAGACTTAAGAAGTCATTCGATATTCAATTTGATTATGTAACAATGATATACATCAAACAAATAGATTTTCTTTCCAACGAAAAGAATAAGTCAAGGTTGATACCTTTTCTATCCACGGCACTTTGTAACCAAGGAATAGAGGTGAGAGAAGCACCTGACGATGCTGACATATTAATTATTCAAACTTCAATAGAAAAATCTGTGGAGATTGCAAACGTTGCAGCGATAAGTGACGATGTTAATGTTGTGTTCACCAGAAAAGGAAATAATTTTCATCAAAGAGTTATTTTTTTCTTTCGGAAATTTAATAAGCTTTAATTTTGTAGAAGATTATTTTTTGATACGACAAATAGTTTTCAAGATAAACCCAAAACGCGAAAAAAACATATTTTTCTCTTCATTGCCGCTAGAGTTATTTTATAAACTATAAGAAGAGCTTTAATTTTGTGAAACAACATTTTTTGATACCACAAATATTTTTCGAGATAAACGTGAAAAACTGAAACAAACTTCATGTTTCTTTTAACTGCCGCTAGAGATCTTTTTTTAGGTCATCACCAGACATCCATTTAGTAAGTGTGCCAAGTTTCAAAACTGTGGGTTTTTTTGGGGTAAAAACATTTATTAACTGGACTATATAAGGGTACACTGAAATTCGGAACATCTGACTAGCAGTGGAGGTCGTTTGAGATTCACATGCACGAATTGTCCTGTCTATATTAGTATTACTAGTGTTGTAGACAATTTCATGATAAACAATTTTCATAATGACCTTTATTGACAGCTGAGCAATAAATCGCGAGATATTTGTGAAAAACCGATTTTCCTTTATAACTTTTTATTCAATGTCGATTTTTCACATCTTCATACAATGCCGTGTATACAAAAATTCAGCTCATTAGGAATTTTTCCGCAGATAGGGGTTTAAAATAGCTTAAATGACTGGACTATGACTTGACAAAGAGTATCCACCAATTTATCTGTAAAATATAGAAGGAATCTCAGCAATGTTTGCCAAATACTCAAGAAAGGAGACTTTTAAATTGTTCATCAACAACCTAAAAGGCCCATATCAGTGTGATTTAGATCACAAAAATTCACTATTGATTTAATATTCACATACGCCAGATCTTGAAAAAAAAAAACAAAGAAATTCAAATCGATACACATCATCTCTTTATCGGTTTCAAACCCTCGTATAACAGAATCTACAGGGAAGGGCTTTACAGAGCAATTTCTAGTTTTAGCATCCCTGTCAAACATATCCATGTGCGCAGAACGACGTTGGAGAATGCACGGTACTCTATCAATGTCGGAAATGATACACATAATATTGACATAATAGGAAGATTAAAGCGTGTTATCAGTGGAGCGTTGGGATGGAAGCCAAGGTAGCACTTCGGATTTCCAGACCCAAGGCAAAACAGGGAGGTGATGGGAGAAGGTACAACGTCGAACGGCTTAAATCGCCAGAGATCGCCAAATCCTTTTCCGACCGAGTTACCAGTAAACTCGATCGAAGTTCTCTGCCGTCAACATAATGTATCCAAAACCTGTGGCAACATTGCCAAGATGCAATCAGAGAAGCCGCCTCTGATGTGCTGGGTTTCAAGCAGCCACCAACAAGGAACCCCTGGTTTGATGAGGAATGTCGGCAGGCAAATGCAGCCAAACAACAGGTAGGCAAAGCGGCGCTGCATAAAAGGACGAGAGCTGCTCATGAGCTCTATGGGCAGAAGAGGCGAGAGGAACGCCGACTTCTCAGAAGGAAAAAGAGAAGACATGAGAAGTGTGCGGTCGAAGATGTTGAGAGGTTTAAAAGCAAGAACGAAGTTTAAAAGTTTTATAAACAGGTGAAACGAAACAGGTACAAAAACATCATAGTGGAACCACAGTCAATGCTGAGGATATGGAAGGACCACTTCTGCAGGCTGTATAACGACGACGACGAACCGAATTTTGCTGTCAGGCTGAATGATCTATTCAACATAGATGACGAAAGCCAACAATCCCGTCCTCCTGACTTAGACGAAGTAAAGATTGCCATATCTAAGCTGAAGTCTAATAAAGCCGCTGGAGCAGATGGCTTGAATGCCGAGCTCTTTAAAGCAGCTGGAGATAAGTTGGTTAGGAGCATGCACCAACTTATCTGTAAGATATTGTCGGAGACCCTCTAAACTGCACCAACTATAGAGGAATCATTCTACTTAACATCGCCTATAAAATCTTCTCTGTCGTAATATGTGAACGTCTAAAGCCCATCGTCAACAACCTGGTAGGTCCTTATCAGTGTGGTTTTAGACCAGGAAAGTCCACAGTTGATCCAATATTCACATTACGGCAGATCCTGGAAAAAAGCCCAAGAACCCACCATCTTTTCATCGATTTCAAGGCCGCATATGACAGCATATACAGGAACGAGCTGTATAGAGCCATGTCTAGTTTTTGCATCCCTGCCAAACTCGTCCGTTTGTGCAGGATGACCATGAAGAATTCACGCTGCTCCATTAAGGTTGGAAACAACTTAACATAACCTTTCGATGTCAAAAAAGGTTTTAGACAAGGCGATTCGCTGTCATGTGATTTTTTTAACATCGTGCTTGAAAGAATATTGCAAGCTCACACTAGAGGCACTGTCTTTCAAAAGTCTGTCCAATTACTGGCATATGCTGATGATATTGACATAATCGGAAGAACTCAGCGTGATGTCAATGGGGCTTTTGTGAGTATAGAGGCAGAGGCGGCAAAAATAGGTTTAATGGTTAATGAGGGCAAAACAAAGTACATGCTGTCGTCAAGAAAGGACATACAACACCCACGTCTTGGTCAAAACGTCGCCATCGACAGACGTTACTTTGAGGTAGTCAAGGACTTCGTCTACTTAGGCTTCGCTGTAAACGCAAAAACAAGCGGGAGAAAAGTTTTACGTGTGATCTACGGTCCCGGATGCATCGAAGACGAGTGGAGGAGAAGATGGAACGACGAGCTGTACGGGCTGTACAGCGATGTAGACTTAGCCAGAAGGGTAAAAGTCCAACGACTAAGATGGCTGGGTCAAGTAGAGCGCATGGAAACCAATGCTCCAATCCGGAAAAACTTCGAATATACCACCACAGAACAGCGCAGTAGAGGAATGCCACGGTTCAGGTGGCGCGCACAATTGGAAATTGACCTCATGCAACTTGGAAACGAAACTGGAGATATCTAGCTAAGGACCGAGCTAGATGGAGAAGTTTGTTGGGTGAGGCCCTAGTTCACACAGGACTGTTGCGTCACCTTAAGTAAGTAAGTAAGTAAGTTGGGATGGAAGCAGAGAAGATGGGTTTAGTGGTTAATGAGGCCAAGACCAAGTCAATGATGTTATCAAATAAAGAACATTGAACGACGACGTCTTGGACAAAACGGACATCTATAACTTTGAAGTAGTTAAAGGCTTTGTCAACCTAGGCACCGCTATAAATTCAGACAACAATACCACCACTGAAATCAAACGGTGGAATAAATCTTCCAAATCGTTGCTTCTTTGACCTCAGGAGACAATTGAGTAGTTAAGTCTTCTCTCAAGCATATTAAGTCACCTTCTTATCATCCCGATTCTCATTTATGGCGCTTCGGGTGATTTTTGGTCGAGTCTGCATAGAGTGGAGGAGAAGATACTGTACCATACAAAACAATCTATGTTAGGTTAGTATTATTTAAAGTATTTTTAAAATATAAAACTTGAGGTTGTTGATTGTATCGTGACGGTCATTTATTTTTGCTTAGGCAAAAACAGAACAGTCTCGTTTTCAAGTTTTTATTTACAATTAATCTAAAAAGTCAACGATTAGTCAACTAATACCGCTCAGGTTTTTTAAGGGGAAACCATACAAAATTGCTCATGTAACTTAGGGGATTCCATGAGCCTTATCAATATTATTGTATGCAGTGAAAAATATATATTGAAAAAGAATAGTTACTGCATTAATTTTGATTATGATTTTTTTTCCAAATTCAAGGCCGTAAAGGCCATGGACTTGACTTTTTGGAATGTTCAACAATCTATAAGATACAGATAAGACTTCTTAAATTGAATAAAGATAAATCAATGAAGAATTATAATAAACTCCAGAAGCTATCAAGGGAATCTCAATTATATAAGATTCTTATAAAATCTAAGCTTTGTAAACATATTGAAATCAAATTTGATTAGATAGCAATTTTAATCTGTTTATTTTCAAAACAAAATTCACCACTCTAAAGACTCAATAATTGATCAGTCAACAAAAGCAGTCAATATGGTAAACATCAGGTCCTTAATAATTAGCATAGTTCTGTGCGGTCGTAAGTTTCGAAAACTAAACGCATATTTCGCAAAGAAGAATATTTTAAACATCTCTTATTTGAGTTTTAGTTTTGCAAGGAATTTTAGCTGTTAACATTATTAAAAAGGCCGAATGGGGTGGACTTACGGCTGTGGCAAAAAACGCTCTGGAAAACAATCTGCAGTATGTGGTAATTCATCATTCAGCTGGAGCATACTGCAACACAACTGAGAAGTGCAAAGAACAAATGCGAAATATGCAATCGTATCATATGAACACATTGGGATGGGATGATATTGGTTATAATTTTGGTATTGGCGCCGATGGAAATATTTACGAGGGCCGTGGTTTTGGAATTCAAGGTGCCCATGCTTCAAGTTGGAATGGCAAATCGATTGGCATTATGTTTATTGGAAATTATAATGGTAAGAAATTTAATAGCAAAATGATTAAAATAAAGCCAGAAATTCCTTACACAGATCACACACCAACGGACTCTCAGATTTTGAAAGCAAATGAATTACTTACAGAAGCCGTTTCTCAAGGACATTTATCATCAAATTATACACTTTATGGACATAGACAAGTTGGTTCAACCGAATGTCCTGGAAATAAGTTGTTTAAAGAAATTCAAAAATGGTCCCATTGGTGGGAAAGAGTGTGAAATGGAAAAAATATCACTGTGATAAGAAAATAAAAATGTAATTTTTACCTTAAATAAGTTTATGATATTTTTCATTGTAACTTAATACGAGATTAAAATAAGACAGGTAACTTAAGGACTTCATTGAATTTTATTTAAAAATATTCATGAGCTGGAGTTATAGCTATTTCACGGGGACCAACCCGATCATAAGTCTCCTTTAGTGGTGCTTAATCGCTTTATGTTCAATTTAATTTTTGAAGAACTTTTGCCCGAAATTAATCTCAAAAATTAAATTGAACATAAAGCGATTAAGCACCACTAAAGGAGTCTGATGATCGGGTTGGTCCCCGTGAAATAGCTATAACTCCAGCCTATGAACTTGGTGGTAGCACACACAAGTTGTTGTTGTTTCATTCTAAATATTCAATTGTAAATTCGGCAAGCAGCTGCCTTAAACTGTGCGTATAAAATTTCATACAAAAAACCTAGTTAATATTCATGGAATTTAATTTAAAAACAAGTTTTAAGTTTTGAAAAGTCAACTTATAATAAGTAACCTCAAACAAAATGAGTTTTTTAGCATTAATTATTATTTTTTGATACTACGTAATATGAGCTCATGTTTATGAGCAACAAATACAATTTTTGTTCAAAGATCGATTTGGAAGTTTTTTTAAAATCCTTATATAGTAATTTGGTTGGTTAAATTTGAAACTACATTTTATAACCAATAAAGGGAACATAGAAGAAAAGCATCACAATTTGAAGACATTACCGAAACTTAAATGGAAGTTTGAATACCTATCAAAATAATCTAGATATCTGTTTAGCCTCAACTATTTCATCTAATGAATCTATCAAATTGTTATCAAAGGATATAATTGTATCAGAAAACTTCACAAAATCAGGTGAAGACGGGATTCCGTACGGATATTTCAAGCAGGATCCAGGAAAAATTGTAGCACAGTGAACCAGTACAGAGCAATAAATAAAAATGCCTACTCACTATTTCTTGATTTTAAGGCAGCTTTCGACCGGATGAATAAAAACGTCCTCATGTATAAACCCTATCAACTCGGAATCTATACAAAATTTGTAAATGTTTCAAGGAATATGTACACTGGTACAGAAGCAATGGTATGGGATTAATCTTTGGTCTTACAATGGTTTGATAATGATACTGGTTTAATGAAGGGTGCCTTCGGAGTGCTTATAAATGTTTTATAAATGATGTTAGTATATGCCTGCTGGAGTTAGAATCGCTTATTGTACAATAAAGGTTTTTCGGTATGAAGACGTTCTTGTGATTCTTCTGAGACACCAGTTGTTAACAAATGGGTGCCTACAATAAATTCCGACAAATCTAGAATCATGGTATTCAAAAGATCTTACACTATTGTTAAAGACAGTTGGTTCTGCAATGGTCACCGTCTTGAAATCACTAAAGACTTTATTTATCTAGGCGTCAAGTCAAACAAATCGATGGATCTTAAACACCATCTTATCGAAAACAATTTGCTGAATTTGACAAGAAGGAATATTTTCTAAAACCATAATGTATTGCTATCGGCTAAATAAAAGTTTGGAGAATTGCTTACCAGCACCCTTAAGCATCAGTTTGACCAAGAAAATGGTAATATATGAGTTGCGCAACATGAATCAAACTATGGTAGGTCTAAGAAATAACCCAGGAACTTCAAATCGATACCCACCATCTCTTTATCGATTAAAAGTCGAGTATGATAGCATCTATAGTGAAGAGCTCTACAGAGAAATGTCTAGTTTTGGCATCCCTGTCAAACTTATCCGTTTGTGCAGAATGACGATGGAGAATGCACGCTGCTCTATTAAGGTCGGAAAAGATCTTACCGATGCATTTGATGTCAAAAAAGGTTCTAGACAAGGCGATGCTCTGTCATGCAACTTCGTCTACATCGTTATGGAAAGAATTGTGCAAAACTCAACCGTTAACACTAGAGGCACAAACTTCCAAACGTCCATCCAACTACTCAGATACGCAGATGATATTGACATAATTGGAAGATCAAAGCGTGATGTCAGTGGAGCGGTTTTGAGCATTGCGACGGAAGCAACAAAACGTCAATATGAACAGCTATAGCTTTGAGGTAGTTAAGGACTTTGTCTACCTAGGCATCGCTATGAACACAGATAACGACACCTGCGCTGAAATCGAACGAAGAACAACTCTTGCAAATCGCTGCTTCTTTGGGCTTAGAAGGCAATTGAGAAGTAAAGTCCTGTCTCGAGTATCTAAAATCACTAAAATCATCATCCCGGTTGTCATTTATAGTGCCGAGGACTGGACCCTGTCAAAGAAAGATGAGAACGTCTTAGGATGCTTCGAGAGAAAAATTCTTTGGGTGATTTTTGGTCCCGTATGCGTAGATGGAGAATGGAGGAGAAGACATAACGACGAAATGTACGAGCTTTACAGCGACACTAACCTGGTTGACAGAATTAAAGTCCAATGGCTGAGATAGCTAGGTCATGCAGAGCGAATGGACATCAACGCTCCAGCCCGGAAAGTCTTCGAATCCAATCCCGAGGACAGTAGAGGAAGACCGCGACTCAGGTGGCGCACTCAGGTTATTGAAGACCTCAACCAACTTGGCGTGCGAAACTGGAGACAGCTAGCTAGGGACCGAGTGTTTATAACTCAGTTAATACTGATTGGTTTTTATATTGTAGATACAAGGACAGATTCACTATCGAATTGGAAAACAATTATTGGATACAAAATGTATCACCCTGCAAGCAAACTTCTTTAAGATCACAGACGGCATCGACGAATTAGTAAAAAAAGTTTTACCAAACATTGCACAAAACTACAAAAACCAATAGTGGCTCAATACGCGAGCTATATTAGCAGCCAAAAACATCAATGTCAAAATTATCAACTTCACCGTTCAGCATTGAATACCCAGTGCAACAACAACATATAAGTTCATCGATACTATGGAGAATCAAGACGTGATTGTCAAATATCGAACTGGAGTATCGAATTCTTTAGGTTTGCCAGAAATACCACCGCACGTTCTTACACTAAAAATTCGCGTACCCATCATTCTTCTTCGAAACATAAATCTACCAAGACTTTGCAACTGAACTAGGCTTTCAATCAAAAAAATGATAAACAGTGTTACAGAGGCAACAATTTTGACTGGAAAGTTCATAGGTGAAGACGTACTGTTGCCACGTATCCCAATGGTCCCGACAGATATGCTATTCGAATATGAAAAACTAAGATATATTGTGCATCCCACTTAAACTTTGTAATGTCACAATTTTTTCGAAATAAACAAATTATGAAATGGTTTAAGAGTGAATTGAATAGCTGTGTAGTGATTTTTCTTTAATTGATTTTAGTTGCTGGTGAAGCAACGCGCGCCGGGTACAGCTAGTAAATAAATAAAACAATATAAAGATTTAGAAGACCAAAGTTAAATCTTGATAACAGCAAGGTGATTATATAGTTGTCCAGTGATACATATGTTAAATTTGTGCCCACAAATATATTCTTGAATTTTTTCCATCAAGGTAGAGCAAATATAAAAGTGTGCCTAGGACAGGTTAAATTGTCAGTCCTCACATCAAATTCCACTCTTCATAACACCCCTATTAATGGATTTGGTAAATAGCAAAAGAATACAAAGTTTCTCATCATTTATTCATCACTATTTGGTTTTCAAATTTGTCCTGTTTATTAAAATTATAATAATTGGAGATGAGCTACAAAACTTTTTAGTAAAAAGTTATTCAGAAAACCTTATGATTATTGGTGATCTCAATGGTCGTAATAGCAATTTTCAAAACTCTCAGCTTCAGAACGATGGGAGGTTTTTCTCCACGAGAAACTCACTAGATGAATGCTTTAACGGTAACGGAAAGTTACTGTTAGAAATTATTGAAAATTTAGTTTTTTTTGTATTGAATGGGGTCACGGTAGCTATACATTTATTTCAACCCAAGGATGCTCTGATATAGACTTGTGCGTAGTAAAGGGAGATTGGCTCAATTTAGTCAAAAGTTTTGAAGTACAACCAGCGAACTTTTCAAATCATTTACCAATATTAGTCTCATGTGAGTTCCTTTTAGAAAAAAACAATAGAGACGTTGTAGAATATCCCATTAGCAATAAATTAAGATGGGTTGAAAACAAGGCTGGTGTGTATAGACGAAACTTATAGTCAACTTATACGCAATGCTGATGATCTGTTACAGTTTCTATTTTTGAACTAATAAGACAATCAGCAACGCACAGATTTCGTTGTACAACAATGACGCCAAAATCGAAGTGGTATGATGATGAATGTAAGAAATGTAGGAAGAAGTCTTTCACTTACCTAAAATTGTTTAGACAATCTAACTAAGAAACTCACAGAGGAAATTACCTTGAACAGAATAAAATATATAAAGATTTGTGTAGACGGAAAAAGCAATTATTTTTTATCAAAGCGGCTGGGAAACTTGTAGACTGTAAGGATTCAGTCATTCTAGGTCAATATACGGATTTCTTCTTCTTCGTCTTTATTAGTGTCGAAGGTTTACTACTGCCAGATCTTGACCAGAATTCCATTAGTTTTGCCTTTCAAAATGTTTCAATCGATGAGCTAGACTCTCCTTTCACCATGGTAGATGTCGCATCTCTAAGCGGAATGAAAAATAACAAAGCAGTGGTTTTGGACGGCATTCCTATCGAATTCTATAAGAATTCAACTCCTGAATTTCTCAAACGTGTGTTGGAGTAATTAAACAAAATGTTTACTTAAGAGAAATTGCCGAGCTACTTTCGTTTGGCTACAATATTTCTTATTTTTAAAAAGGGTAATCCGAGTTCACGAGAAAATTATAGAGAAATTTCAGTTCTGAGCTCACTAAGAAAACTGTTTGCACAAATGTTGTACGTTAGGCTTGTGAATTGGATTAAAAGAAATAATTTGTTAAGCCGATATCAGGCTGGATTCCGGGTGGGCCTTTCAACAATTGATCAACTGTTTGGTCTTACGAGCATTGCCAGGCTTTTTATCGACAAAAAGAAGCCCCTATACACTTTTTTCGTCGATTTGATAGCAGTTATTGGTCTTTCAACTAAATTTATTCGGATTTATGAACAACTTTTTTTAAACACGTCGGCAATGGTTTTTATTGGTATATCTATTTCAAATTCCTTTAATACCGAAACAGGTGTTCCACAAGGCTGTATATTGAGTCCGCTGATGTTTGTTCTTTTTATCAATGACATTGAAAATAAATTACCGGGAGGCGTCAACTATGGCGATTTATCTTTGAAGGTTTTGCTCTATGCTGATGACTTATTGGTGTTCTCTGAGAACCCAGGCCAACACAGACTATTTTATTAAAGTTATGCATAGACCTGATAGTAAGTCTGTGAAGTTTCAAGGTCCCTAGAGTCCAAATAAAAGATTTTTAGAAAAATGTACGTAAGTTCGCGACTTTTTTTTCATCGTCCATAGCTCAAGAACCAGAAAAGATATCGATTTCAAATAAATTTTGCTAAACACATAATAAGGCAGAAAGATGCAAAAAGGGCTCTAAAGAAAATTGCGTGGGTGGTTTTTTTACCATAGCAGTTTGAAAAAAGGTGAATATTTTGGCTAACCCTACATATCTTACAGACCAAAAACGCTAGAGATTTGAATTAAATTTTATATTATAAATTGTAACGTGATATCAAAGAAGTATATTTTTTGAAATAAATCCATTTAACGGTTTTTTTATAAATCAAAAAAAACTGAAAAAAAAAATGTTTCACCTCCAAAATTTTACGACTAAAATATGATTTCATCTCCAAAGCAATTTTGTGCAACGAAGAATAATGTTTTTGACATTTATAAAAAATAAAAATCTAAAAAAAACATTACTCAAAGTTCGTAAAAATTGAATATCGATTCAAATATCGATTCAAATATTCAAAAACATGAAATTTATGTTTCAAACTTATTTTATCTTATAGGAAATATTGTTTTCAACATTCTTTTTTTTTTTTTTTATAATAAGCGCACACTCAAAGGGATATATTACCCTTATTATGTAGACACAGTGTGAGCACTAGGAAAGGGAGAGAGGGTTTGAAAGGAGATGTCGGTGCACATTGGTTTTGAATTCCTGAATATTGCAATAGCTGGGAAAGACAGAGTGTGGCAAGGCATTCCACATTCGCATAGTACGGCTAAAGAACGAATCTCTGTACTTGACAGTACGACCGAAGTTGGGCTCGAGTGTATATTGATGAGTTTCCTAGAAGCGCGAGTATTACGGTTGAACTGTTTAAGGGGAGGAATGCAGCTGGCTATTTCTCTAGAGCATAAACCATTAAAATAACATTAAAAAAGCGTGAGACAGGAAACATTTCGACGATGTTCAAGTGACGTAAGTGATCTTATGATGGTAATATCACCAATCAATCTAAATGCTCTACGTTCAATACTATCCAAGAGGCTTAAGTAAGTTGCATGGGAGTTATACTCAATCTTTAGACGTATGTAAGTCTTGTAAATAACAGCCAGATTGGAGGGGGAGAAAAACTTCTTGCATCGCCTTAAAACCCAAACATTTTTGGCGACATCGCGTATGTGATCGTTCCACAAAAGGTGGTTGTGATACACATACCAAGAATATCGAGATGTTCAGTTTCCTCGATGCAAGTGCCATTTATGGATAATGGCAGGGGGGGTATATTTCGCTTTAACGATACAAGACAGCATTGCGTTTTCGAAGCATTAAATTCCACGCGGTTTCTTATTCCCCATTGTACAATGCTGTTTAGGTCGGAATTTAATGAGCTTATCATATTTTGTCGTTGCAGTTCCACTTCCGAAGAAAAGGGGTGTGAATCTGAAAACGAATATGAAAAGCTAAGAGTACTATCGTCAGCGAAACAATGTATTGGATTAGATGTTGCAGACAGGAGATCATTAATAAAAATGAGAAAGAGTGTTGGAGATAGAACAGAGCCCTGGGGCACACCAGCATTTATTTTGTGGTTTTCAGACTTGAATCCATCCAATACAACTTGTATTGAACGATTCGAAAGGTAATTACTAATCCAATGAAGGAGGGATTCATGCAAACCGAAAGCACGCATTTTCGATAAGAGTGCCTCATGCCAAACCCTATCAAATGCTTTTGAAATATCTAGTGCAATAATCTTACTTTCTCCAAAACTATGTAATGATTTGTTCCACTGTTCGGTGAGATGAACCATGAGATCACCAGTGGACCTATTGCTACGAAAGCCATACTGTCGGTCATTAAGAAGCTTCCGTTCTTCAAGATATTTCTTGAGCTGATAATTAAGTGCAATCGGTCGATAATTAGACGTGAGAAAGATTCGCCTTTTTTGGGAATAGGCTGGACAAATGCT
The DNA here is from genome assembly GCF_945859685.1 of Eupeodes corollae. Classification (NCBI taxonomy): domain Eukaryota; kingdom Metazoa; phylum Arthropoda; class Insecta; order Diptera; family Syrphidae; genus Eupeodes; species Eupeodes corollae. The sequence goes on from NC_079147.1 coordinate 150,640,180, forward strand.
GTTTTCCATCCGCTCGGAACGAGACCTGAGGAGTAGGACAGATGAAAAAGCTTACGCAGTGGTTTTGCCAGCGATGAAGAACACCTCTTCAGAACAATAGCGGGGATACCATCCATACCAGCAGATTTGTGCATGTTAAGATCTTTTAGGACTCTCGCTACAGTACGAGTGCGAAAAAAGATTTTCCCCATAGAATCATTAACTCGCTCAAGTACAGGCGGAGTCATAACACTCACTGGCAGCGTTGAATTGGCGGCGAACTGCCTAGCAAAGAGATTTGCTTTCTCTAAAGAGCTAATAAATGGAGTGTCATTCACAACGAGCGTAGGAACCGAGGAAGAGGAAGAATTCCTCATATTTTTTACAAATGACCAAACATTTTTACTGCCTTTGGGACATTGCAGTATTTTTTGCCGTAATTTTTGGTCATGTAAAAATTTGGTCCGTCGAATATGGGCGTTGCAGGCCTTCCTGGCTTGCTTGAACTTATTCCGGTTTTCCTCAGTTGGATTGGCTTTAAAACAACGGAAACTTACCTTCTTGACCCTAATAACCTCTTTACAGCTCGCATCGAACCATATGAGTTTTCCTTAGGTCTGATGCTTTTAACCCTATTCGGGCTAAAAGTTCTCATTCCCAAGAGAATCAAACTTGTGATCATATCAGCGCTGGTGTCAACGTCACTATCGAGGAAGCATAGTGACCAGTTAAAGATCCGAAAATAATTATTGAGACCGTCCCAGTTGGCTTTCTCGTATTGCCAAACGGTTCTCTTAGGAGCTCTTTCTTTAACTGGAGAGTTTTTACACGAGAAATTTGCTGATATGACACAATGGTCAGATGTGCCTAGAGGAGATAGAACACTAATAGTGTACTTACCAGGGTCAGAAGTAAGAAACAAGTCAAGAGTGTTTTCTGCTCGACCTACCACGTCCGATATTCGAGTGGGCTCGTTGACCAGCTGAGTTAGGTGGTTTAACTCAGCGAAGATCTCAGCACACACTCCTTCTGAAAAATGTTGAGAAAAATCGAATTGACAGTTCTTTTAAAAAAAATAAAAACCTAAACAAATTTATAAAAGTTGGTAAAAATTGATTTTCGACTCAAATATCTTTCCAAAAATTAAAAATATTGGCTTCAAACTTATTTGTTTCACAGAAAATATTGTTTTCGATATTCAGTAATTTTAATATAAAAATCGAACAGTCCTTTTTTTCATAAAAAATAAAATCTACAAAAAATAGTACGCAAATTTGGTAAAAATTGATACGGAGTACATATAGACAAACTTTCAAGCAAGACAAATGGACAGACGGGATGGGAAGTTATCAGTGTGGGTCGTATCCCAGCCTCTTTTCCTATTTTACAAGAAATCCGTAGACTTCATTTTGATAAAAGCTTCTTTTCTATCGAAAGAATGTTTACGTGTTTTGAACAAGGAGTATGGTTGGAAATTGCTGGTACACTATGTCTCCCATGCAAATAATTACAGAGATTCTTATTTGAGTCTATTTTGAAGTATCTACTTAAATACATAAACAAAAAAAAGTTTTAGTTTTAGTTTTAGTTTTAGTTTTAGTTTTTTAGCTAAACTGAAAGCCCCAATATTCCATAACTTGAACCTCTTAGAGTTCGCCTTTTTTCCGTTTTAACTAAATTTAAAGTCCATATTCTCCGAAACCTTTCAATTTCTTCGCCATCTTCGGTAAAAATAAACTTAAATATTTTTAACAATCATTTAAAGTACTCAATTGTTAATTGTTTTCTTTTCTCATTGTAACACATATTTTTTGTTAACTATTCTTTTTCTCCTTTAAATTACTTTCCCATTTTAACAAAACAACATTTAAAAAGTTGATCACATTTTTGTAATATTATAAATGTCTTGATAATATTCGGCAGACGGCTCTAATGGCATGCTTGAAAGTTTGTTTTCTATTGTTAATTATAATGTTTCGTTTTTAATGAATAGAGAATTATCTTTCTATCTATCTATCTATTCGTTTTTTAAAGCAAGTATAAGGCGGAGATACTGTTAGAATCAGAGCTTAAATAATCGCCATCTCTATGTCAACAACGCAAAATTGTATCCACCATACCTATACCGGAGAAACGTAAGAACTTTTAATCCATTTAATGGTCTTCGCTTTCAAAACTATTCAAGAAAACATTATTTTAAAATTTCAATGACAATGATTTAAAATTGCCTCAAGTATTGTGTCACACTTATAGATGGATGACTCAAATGTCAAAAGCAGCAAACATGAAACACTGTTAATCAATGTCTCCTCTTTTCCAAGGAATATATTGTAGTTAATTTTCCTCTAATCGACCTTAAGTATAGAATTGAAACAAATAATAAGTATTTTTGTTCCGTTTTCTTTTTACACAAACAATTTGATTTTATCACAGAGAATATAAAGTATCTATAGATGTATAGATACATTAAGTGAACCTTACATAAATTACATGAAACCAAATTCCAACTAAAACACATGCTCTCGAGGTTAGCTTTATTTTGCGATACGTATATTATGAAGCAAATTCAGTTGGCTTTCCAGTGCGGCCAGTTTTTCAGTACCGGAAAGAAGGCATTCCCAGGGCATTCGGTGTCTCTGACTTGCCTGTGCCCGTACAACGTGTAATTTGCTCTCACATGACTGTGTTCTACCGCATAGGCGATAAATTTCTGTGCAACTTCCATCATTGGTTTTGGTGGTAATTTCTCTGCAAGCAATAAGCGCACACGCTCTTTTATTCAATTCACCTCTCGAATATTTGCGATATATTCTGTGCCATATACGCTATCCAATCTTACCCATAAAATCGCCTATTAGCAGTAATCCAATACTCTTGTCGTTATAGCGTGGAGCATGTGCACCAACCACACCGAATCCACGGCCAACGTACACATTCCCATCACCACCGACGGCAAAACTATAACCTATATCGTCCCAGCCGTGCCCATCCATGTGAAAGTCCTGCATGGATCTCATGGCTGCCTTGCATGCGTCCGTAGTAAGGCACACATCCGGTATGAAAGAGTGATGAACAACAACATACTCAACAGGACCATGAATGTGGGTTCGTCCTTTGGGTAGGCGAGCCGCCCACTCATCGCGGCTTATTATTTCCCAGGACAAGGGTTTTTCGTTTGTGTTGAAGGCCGCGTAAACAATAAAGCAAACTATCATCAGAATTAACCATTGTTAGTTGGCGATCAGTGACTAGCTGAATTAAAATGTATTTTTGTTTGTTTACTTGCTCCGACGGTCGTCACGAAGACGATGATGGACAGAAGGTAGAGACACTTGTTCATTGTGGAACGAAACTATTATTACTACCCGAGACCGAACTGGCTCAATTATAAGTGACTATTTGGATGACTGACCATGTTAAACTTGAATTGATAAGGATGATAAGGCGCAGAAGGCTGATTCAGGTTCAGTAGGTGGATCGGATTCTGTTTTTGAAAGTTTTTGGACTTCCATATCTAATCTTTGGCATTGTAGCTGATAAATGTGGTATAACTATGTTTGTTTTTGTGTGTTCTTACACAGCGTGATGAAATAGTAATTGATAAAAAGTTTTTATCAATCAAAAAATCATGCTCAAAAATGTTATTTTAAAAGTCTATTCAAGTGCTTTTTGTCTATATTTACCTATTTGGCGCAAACAAAAATACATAGCGGCAAATTATTGTTATGAGTGAATAAAAAGTGTTAAATCACAACTTATCTGATTGGATAAAAATGTTTGTATTTAATAAAATTGAATGCTTATTAAGACTTGTCAGCTTGAGTTTAAATAGGTACCGCCTTTGTTGCTATAGTTTTAAAATACAAACTTAGGTTTGAATCATTGTCAGCTGACAAATTATTAATTTTGAGAATCGACAAACCAATACCAACCTGTTAATCTTAAATATTCGAAATTAAAGCTTTAGTCTAGATTGGGTTTTTTAAATCTAAACGAAACTTAGAAATATTTCTTATCGTGTGTCGGTATCTATCAATTGATTCTTCTAGCTTATTTCGTCAACAGGGAAATGTTGGACTTTTAATGATCAATTGTTATGACTTAGAATTAAGCTCCATTATAAAGATAAGGGTTTGGCACTAAGTTTGAAAAATGATTTCGGGCAATTGGCCAGGGCGCGGCGATTGGTTCGAATAAATTCCAGCCGAAAGGCCTAATTTTCGACAACTTTTTGCAGTGTCGTATGTCAGTAATAATGTGCCGAATATTTTCTTCCAAGGCGTCAATCCTGTCGGGCTTTTCTGCGTTGGGTTAGGTTAGGTAAATGGGCTATCGATTGCTGACTTTATCGCCACGGAATAGATACATATAGAATAGAAACATTATGATACCCCGAAGTAGTAAACTTCCCTGAAAGTAAAATATAAAAAACTATGATGTCTACGGATTCTCTTGTTCATTAAGAGGCTTTTTAGCCGCAACAGTCCACTAAGAACTAGGGTATAGTGTTTTGCAACTCTCAACTTTTCCTTTATGCTGAAGCATAATACTCTTGGAAAATTTGTCCTCCCAAGAGGCAGTACCCGTGAAATCGAACCCAAGGCATGACAATCCAACACACATGCCACAGGTTCTACTACACACATGTCATATGTAGGTTAGGTTAGGTTAAAGTGGCTGTCCAAGATGGAAACGGACACACTTAGGCCAATTTAATGGCCCATTGTGATACCACATGAATCTTGAGGCTTCCTCCTAAGCTCAATGGAACCAGTTTGAGTCCCTTACGAAACGTGAGAGGCTGATTACACCGATATGATGTAGATCGTTTAGATTGTTAAAGAAGAATTCTCCTATAGGTAATTCTTGTGTTTTCGAGCTAGAGCAGGACATGTGCAGAGAAGATGAAGAACCGTTTCTTCCTCTTCCTCGTCCATACAGCTTCTGCAAAAGTCATTTGAGAATACGCCTAGTCTCGTGGCGTGCTTTCCTATTAGACAGTGTCCGGTTATGACACCCATTATCGAGCTTATATGCGAACTGCTTAGAGAGAGCAAGCACCTGGAACGTTTTAAATCCAGTGTTGGCCAGATGTTTTTTGTGGCTTGACACGTGGTGATGTTGGTCCACCTGGTGCCTGCCCTCCTCACAGCGTCTTGCATTAGTAGCAGTTTACAAGTAGCGATTGGTATGCCAGTACTTGCCAAACGTGGTAGAATGGGTTGTACTGTACCGTTCCTGGCGAGTTCATCTGCCTTACAGTTACCTGGAATGTCTCTATGGCCCGGCACCCAGCAAAGGTGAATATTAAACTGTTGCGCCATCTCCATTAAAGATGATCGACAGTTATTGACTGTTATAGAGTTTGTAGAGACTGAGTCCAGAGATTTGATAGCGGCCTGGCTGTCGGAGAAAATACGGATATCAGATGTTGATATCACGTTTTCTTTGAGCCAAGACAAGACTTCCTTAATCGCCAAAAGTTCCGCCTGGAACACGCTACAATGATTGGGAAGGCGGAATGAGAGACTTAATTTCAGTTGTTCAGAGTACACACCTCCACCAACCCCTTTTTTGGTTTTTGAGCCATCTGTGTAAAAGTGGATTGACTCATCCTCCAAGAATGTCCTATCCTCCCAAAAAGATCTGGTAGGTATAGAAATCTGAACATTTCTGTCGAATTGTAGTTGGGGGATGGTGTAGTCTGTGTGCTTTGGAATTGATTCTAAGTATCTTAGAATTACGGAGTGGCCAATGTTGTTGTTAGTCCACTGCGACGAAGCATTTAGGCGAATAGCAGAGCTTGCAGCTAATTGTTTACTAAATATGTCAAAAGGTGAAAGGTAGAGCAAGGTGTCCAGTGCCGCAGACGGGATCGTGCGAAGTAATCCGCTTATACATAGGCAGGCTGAACGTTGGACTTTATTTAACTTATCCCTGTTTATACCTTTCTCTAAAGCAGTCCACCATACGGCCACGTTAAAATCGGTCTGATTACCGATGTGTATAGTCAATGCGTGATTCTGGGCTGTAAACCCCATTTATTACCAACAGCTTTTTTGCAAGAAAAGAGAGCTACAGTAGCTTTTTTGACTCTTTCCTGTACGTTGCGTTTCCAGTTTAGTTTTTTGTCTAAGACAAGACCTAGGTATTTAGCCTCGTCTGAGAATTTTAATTGGATTCCTTTAATGTAAGGAGGGTTGACAAATGGAATTTTGTATCTCCTCGAAAATAAAACCAGATCGGTTTTGTGTGGGTTAACACTCAGTCCACACCGATCAGCGCAAAGTATTAGTCTGTCCAAGGCATTTTGTAAGAGTTCTTTTAGGATATTAAGATGCTTTCCTGAAACTGCTATAGCAACGTCGTCCGCATAGGCTATCACTCTGAAACCCTCCGCATCCAGACTAGTTAGGATTTCATTCACCACTAGGTTCCAGAGGAGAGGGGATAGAACACCACCTTGCGGTGTCCCTCTACTAACGAATCGTCATATGTAGCAAGCCAAATTTTTCATTTATGGTAACCCGAGAGATTTTCAAACGAATTTGGCCCATAGCTTCCTGACTGTACCACAGGTTTAGAGGCTTTCTGTCTTTCATTGGCTTTTTGAAGTATCTTGTTGGTAATGAGTAATCCTCTTGTCTGACGATTGTAGTGTGCATCCACAGTATAATTTTAGGATTTGGTCCTCAATTTCTACTGAAGAAGTGCATAAGTAGAATGTGATCTCAACTTTTTTGGATCTTTCCAATCTACTTGCTTGGACTTGCTTGATTGCTTGCTTTAAGAATTTATGTAAGTGGGATTCCTTCCATACTAGGAAATGTACTATCTGGTATTACTCTCTTATTTGTAAAAAACACTTAAACATTTTTTTTTAAATAATAAACTGGTACTCAAGGGGTTATTAATACCCTTACCATGTTTCAAGTTTAAACACAGTGCGAGCACATTTGTCTTAAAGTTTTGAATATCAAAATGATAGGGAACAACAGAATTGGGTAAAGCATTCCACATTCTTGATGTGCGGTTAAAAAACAAATCTCTATACTTGACAGTACGTCCGAAATTGAGCATTACTATAATTTCTTGAGAGGGGGAATGCAACTGGCTTATTAGACTGAAAACTGTTTATAAAAATATCGGTAGAACAGCGAAAGGCATGAAACATTGCGGCGGTGTTCAAGTGACGTTATTGTTTCGGTTATAGTTCTATCGCCTATCTTTTTCAAAGCTCTTTTTTAGCTGCTGCCAAAATACTTAAACTTGTTTTAGGGGCACCTGCCCAAATATGCGAGTTATATTCAAGTTTTGCACGAATGAAGGTTTTGTAAATTACAGCCAGATCCTATGCACTTAGCAACATTTTTGGCAATATCAAATATGTGATCATTCCATAAGAGATGGTCTGTGATATACATACCGAATATCAAAAGCTGAAGGTACTCCACAAAACAATTAAGTGGGTAAGAAGTTTTCGACAAAAGATCATTTATAAAAATAAGGAAGAGCGTCGGAGACAAAACGGGGCCCTGGGGCACACCAGCGTTTATTTTGTGAATATCAGATTTGAACCCGACCAATACCACTTGAATTGAACGGTCCGAAAGGTAATTTCTAACCCAACGAAGAAGGGATTCATCAATACCAAACACACGCATTTTCGATAAGAGAGCTTGATGCCAAACTCTATCAAATGCCTTTGAAATATCAAGTGCAAAAATCTTACTTTCTCCAAAACGATGTAAAGATTTGTTCCACTATTCGGTGAGATAAACCATGAGATCACCAGTGCATCTATTGCTACGAAAGCCATTCTGCCGGTTATTAAGAAGCTTCACTTCTTCAATACCTTGGAAAGAAGGGACGTGAGTGCTATTGGACGATAGTAAGAGGGGGAGGATGATTCGCCTTTTTTAGGGACAAGCTGTACAAATGCTGTTTTCCATCCGCTCGGAAAGCGACCTGTAGAGTAGGAAAAATGGAAAAGCTTACGCAGTCGTTTTGCCAGCTTTGAAAAACACCTCTTCAGAACAATAGCGGGAATACTATCCGGGCCAGCCGATTTATGTATGTCAAGTTCTTTCAGTACTCTTGCAACTGCACGAGTGCGAAAGAAGATGTATCCCTTAAAATTGTTTATGCTCTCAAGAACAGGAAGACTCAAGACAGGACTCAAGACACTCTCTGCTAGTTTTAAGAGGGTTCATTGTTAAGCCTCAGTTTTTTGTCCTTGTATAAATTCTGGTTAGGAATTTTGTTGTCGTCTGTAGATCCATGTCATCAGCGTTGGCCACTGCTTTGACACTACTGTATTTGAACTTTGTAAGGATTTCGTTTTTCGTGTTTTTCATAACAATTTTTTAATCAAATAAATCAAAAATATTGCCTGATTCATCGTGAACAGGGGTTTTTAGACCGATGACGCCTACCTCCTTTCAAACTGATTTGTCACTTTTGTTTAGTATCGTTTTAAAAGTCATTATGGATCACGGCCAAAAAGCATACAAAACGAAACTTTTGCAAACACTGAGACCTGTTGAATATGTGCTCCTTAAAATTCATAATTGGTGAGCTTTGGATTCAAAAAGACGCCGATACCAAACCTTTGATTTATTTTCCCCAAAGAAAATATACATTACGAGTCGCCCAAAATTGGACCTTCCGAATGGTCAACATTCAAAAATGAAAAAGGAGGTCAATTGATTGTCCCATTTCTTGAGGTTACACGATCATCAAGGTTACTCTTCAATTATCGTTAACGTTACGTTTGCATTGCGGCTTGTGACGCCATCCTGTTAAAACCACATGTCATCTTAGTCTATATATTTTAAATCGGACCAACAATTATCTGTAATCATTTCGCGATAACATTGACCATTCATAGTAACGTGACGATCACGATCGTTATCATCGACAAAAAATATGGTATAATAACGCCGCCGGCATATAAGCCGCACCAAACAGGATGAACAGTGTGATTAATAAAGCAAATGCGGATTTTCTCCGGATTCTTAACAAATTAACGAACCTAATCACCATTCAGATAGCTCAAGATTTACGGCTCGAAATTTCTTTACAAAATGTTTATAATTTGGAGACCTTGCTCGTTCCTGAACTTTATCACAATGAAAATGTTGAGTTTATTGGCGTTCACTAATTTTTTGTCAAGTCCTCATTGGAAAACCCTTAACATAATTTACATGCCACGAAAACTTTGTTAATAGAAAATAAACTCCTAAACTTATTTCGGAAATTAAATTTATCAAGAAGACATAAGTATATAACACTTTGTATACAACTTGATAGCCATCGCTATCATATAAAAATTAAACAAAATTAATTTCCAAATTAACACACCTGGAAGCTTTTAGTATTAAGTTAGGGGAACTACCGAATGACTTTCTATTATTTTTATTATTCTGATAACAAAGAATATAGAACATATTTATATAAAATTAATTGATATTAAATATCTATGATCTATTTAATCTCCGATCGGCCAATAACAAGGTCAAAACGTGAAGTTATGTTTAGTTTGTTGTTGGCATAGGGAATACCCATGGATATTACACAAGTGACTTTTTGAATTTGGAAAGAAATGCAGTCAAATAACAGACACGCAAAGCGGTGCTTCATGGAAGGACAAGAGCTGCTTACGAGAGGTGCACGGAATACCGACTTCTCAGAGGGAAAATTACAGAACGAAAAGCGTGTATAGACAGTTTTAGAAACAGATAGCAAGTTCGAAAGTTTTATGAGCAGGTGAAATGATATTCACAAGGTCCTCGAACTGAAGGCTGCAAAGACGAAAGCGTAAACATCATAGTAGAACCACAGTCAATGCTGACCATATTTTTGCAGACTGTACCCGTAGCATGATGGTTAGTGAGTTGGACTGTCATGCCAGAGGTCTTGGCTTCGATCCCTGCCTATGCCAGCTAAATTTTCTTTCGCTGGTACTGCCTCTTGCGAGGAATTGACAAATTCTCCAAGAGTAATTATTGTCATGAAAAGTGCTTTCCCAAATTAGCAGTTCGGATTCAGCTTAAAACTGTAGGTCCCCTCCATCCCTGACAACATTACTCGCACACAGGAATGGTTGAGAGTTGTAAGTCACTAGGCCCTACTTCTTAACGGACTGTTGCTAATTTTTTTTGCAGACTGTGTAACGGCACCGACGCACCGAATTCCGCTGTCAGGCAGGTTGACTTTCTCCCTTTGTTTATAATAAGGCACACTCAAAGGAATATTACCACCCTTATTATGCAGAGACACAATGTGAGCACTAGGAAGGGGAGAGAGAGTTTGAAAGGAGATGCCCGTTCACATTGGTTTTGAATTCCTGAATATTGCAATGACTTGGAAAAACAGAGTGTGGTAAGGCATTCCACATTCGCGTAGTACGGCTAAAGAACGAATCTCTGTATTTGACAGTACGGCCAAAGTTGGACTTGAGGGTATACTGATGAGCATTCCTAGATGCGCGAGTATTACGGTTGAACTGTTTAAGGGGAGGACTGCAAACAAAAAAATCACTTAGACCAAGTAAGAATTGCAGTTTCTAAGCTGAAGTCTAATAAAGCCGCTGGAGCAGATGGCTTGAATGCCGAGTTCTTTAAAACAGCTGTAAATATGGTCGGAAGAAAAGCCCGATGATAAAAGAGACCCTCTAAACTGAACCAACTAGAAAATGATCAGTCTATAACATTGCTTATCAAATCTTCTCTGCCGTAATATGTGAACCTCTAAAGCTCATCGTCAACAACTTAAAAGGTCCTTATCAGTGTGGTTTTAGACCAGGAAAATCCACAGTGGATTAAATGTTCACATAACAATATATCCGGGAAAGAACCTAAGAACATCGAATCTAAACCCACCATCTTTTCGGTGATATCAAGGCCACATATGACAGCATCTACAGGGACGAGCATAAATAGAGCCATGTCTAGCCTTGGCAGCGTTGCTAAACTTGTCGGATTATGCAGGATAACCTTTAGATGTCAAAAAAGAATTTAGACAAGGCGATTTCATTAACATCGTCCTTGAAAGAATAGTGCAGAGCCCCCACGTCAACCCTAGAGGCACTATCTTTCAAAAGTCTGTCCAATAACTAGCATATGCCGATGTGATGGCATTGACATAATCGGAAGAACTTAATGTGACGTCAATAAGGGTTTTGTGAGTATTTAGGCAGATTCGGAAAAAATGGGTTAAGCGGGTAATGAGGGCAAAGTAAATTCTGTCATCAAGAAAGGACGTACAACAGCGACGTTTCGGTCAAAACGTCACCATCGAAAAAGGTAACTTTAAAATAGTTAAGGACTTTGTTTCTATTATGAATGCAGAAAATAACACAGCTGAGATAAATAATAGACCTGAGATCTAATGAAAAACTACTTCTGTTATAACAGCTGTTTCTTTGAGTTTAGAAAGTAATTGAGAATATCAGCCCTCCCGGGGTCGACTAAAGTGTAGCCTTATGAGACCCTAATCACAACCGTGCTGCTATACGATTCAGAGGCGGATGGGCGAGGCCTGTGTGAAACAGGACTGTAGCGCCATCTAAAGTAAGCAAGTGAGTAAGTATTTGAAAGTCTTTATACATTTCAAACAACACAATAAAGGTTTAACGTTTGCTATCAATTGTCTGTTACTGAAAGTTACTAAAAATTCCACCAAAATACGACTGATCCATTGCCATTAAATTTTCAATTCCGATAAATTTTTTTACTGCGATGCATTTATGTCAGTAAAAGGTGTGTGCAACATTAAAAACCTTTCTATAAATAAATTTATATCGAAAAATGTCCAATGTTATATGAAATATAAAGACCTTATGATTTTGGCATTATGGCTATAGACCTAACGAACCACAGTATCATAATATACCACCATGTCATTCTTTTATTCTTTATGATTATGAAATGAACAACAAATTGTATGTTTGGTTCATTAGTCTTTTGCTATAGATACAAGTAGAGTCACCGCCATCATGTGCCAAAATAAGTTTTAAGTAATTAATTACATACCAACATACCTACTTCATTAAAAAATATAAAAAGTACAAACAAAAACAATAAAAGAATGTAGCTTACATTGAAGCTGTCATTGAAATGACAGATGTGCATGAATTACTATATTACATAAGTCGGCTTTTTTGTATTTTGTATTTTTTAATTATTAAAATTGAAATTATGAATATAAATTAATCAAACCATCAAAATATTCGTTCTAGTGCGAGTGTGTTTGTATGAAAATGTGTAGTTGTGTAGATGTGAGGAAATACCGTCGTTTGTCGTGATGTGTTGAAAATGAGCTAAGATAATTTTAACGGCTTATGGTTGGAGAGAGATTAATGTATAGGTTGGTAATGCAAATATGTACCTATAAATATGTTTAAGCACCGAACTTAATTTTAATTTTTGACTCATTAATTTATTTAAACTGTGCAAATGGTTACTTTAATAATGTAAAAATTCACTTGCTTCCAAATTAAAAATGTACAATAAGTATTATATTAAATTAAATATTTTGTGTAGGAAAAAGTGTGAACTGTTTAAAAGTTGGTTTAGCTAAAGTAAAGATAAAGTATTTCAATAAACTCATTTCCATGGAAATTCAAAAAAAAATCGAAAAACCCGATAGAATCACACCCTTGACCAATTACAGAAAAATTATAAACTTTTCTGAAGCATTGCTAAAACTATACAAAAATGAGGAATGCTTTTGCTATAGAATTTAGGCAGAACCATGAAATATCCCAACTGCTAAGTGTTTTAGTTACTATAAGTTTGGTAGGCGTTGCCGCTCATACAATTGTATCTTTTATTAAAGAAGCATCTTCTCAAGATGAATACATTTCTGTTGATGATCTTTCAAACAAAACCTCAAACATTTACCTAAATCAGGAAGAAAGTATTTGAAGTTTATTATCAACGCCTGTCTGAAAAAAACGATATTTTCCTGAGATCTGGAAAACAGCGAATCTCAAGTCAATATTAAAAGCTGGTAAAGATAGTGAAAACTCTCGTAGCCATAGTCCGACCAATCTTTAAAGTTTTCAGAGTTATGTAAAAAAATTTAAATTACAAAAACTTAAATAATTAATCAAAAATCAACGTATCGAAGGGAGATCTACAGATATCGAAAGGAGCTTTCGACTTATAATAATCCTCTTGTTTAAAAATTGGAAACATTAGCGATTCCAAATTTTCTCATAAAAATATTTTTTTTTTTTATAAACAAGATGTTTTAAAGTGAACGTTAATAAATGTAAATCTGTATTTGTTACTATTCAATATGGTCTCCCCCAAGGTTGAACTCTTGGTCTTGTTTTATATAACGTCTACTCGTCTGATTTTTCACTTTTGCTTTTTGTGAGGCAGGGATTTGTGTATAGATGACATCTGTATACTCTCTTCACACGAAAGACACTCTTTCTTTAAATAAGATATTATCACAAATAGAACATTAAACTCAATGCTAGAAAGTTAAAAATCAATCTGATTTCTTTTCACTAGCAACTACCTACAAGTCTCCCAAAAACGTCAAAGGTTTATCCCTAATGGAGACCGATGACTCAATCGACAAAGCTCTTCCCAGTGAGGAAGAAGATGAACTATTAGGTTCCTCTTCGTCTGATCTGGATGAGCTGGATTTAACAGTGGTGGAGGTTGATCTGCCTATTTGTAGCCAAAATGCTGCAAATACTACAGATTAACCTCCAACACTCTAAAACGGATTCGGCCTCCCTTCTTCTCCGCCTGACAAAAATTGGAGAAGATGTCGTTCTCATCCAAGAACCTTCGATTGTGAAATCCCTGGTTCGAGGATTGAGAACTCCTGGCTACTACGTACTATATGTAACAGGAAAAGGTAACCCAAGGTCTTGCATACTAGTAAAACGTAATCTAAATGTATTTTTACTCCCTCATTTCAGTGATAAAGACGTCACCACAGCCAGTATGGTAATAGACAACCATACCTACTGGCTGGTATCAGCATATTTGGGCCACGACCACCAGGGTCCACTGCCTGGTACCATTATTGAGAAGACGGTCGCTGAATCAATAAGACAGAAAACAAACCTAATTATCGGTTGTGATGCCAATGCGCACATGGGGTAGTACCGATACAAATAATAGAGGTGAGTCTCTTTTTGATTATATTCTAACAAGTAATCTGGTAGTAAGTAATGTAGGTAGTGAACCAACCTTCGTCACAAAAAATCGACAAGAAGTTTTTAGATTTGACTCTTGTCTCGTTAAATCTCTCAAATAAAATATTGAATTGGAGAGTATCAAAGGAGAACTCGTTCTCCGATCATAAATACATCCAATTCTCACTTATTGAAGGGACCCCAAAACCGATCAAATTCCGGAATTATAGTAAAACAGATTGGCCAAAATATAGGGCGACTCTGAAAAATCTGATTAAACCAGAACTTTCGGATCCGCCCTTGTGCGCTCTTGAACTCGATCAAAAGGTCGATGAACTTACAGCAGCCCTCAATAAAGCCATGGAAACTGCCTGCCCCTTCACCACAGTGCGGGGAAAGAAGAAACCATACTGGTGGGCTGCTGAACTAGATTTACTCAGGAGAGGTTGTAGAAGGCTTTTCAATCGAGCGAAAAAGACTAGACATCCCCAAGATTGGGATTCCTATAAAGAATCCCTCAAAAAGTATAAACTAGAATTGAGAATAGCCAAAAGATCATTATGGAGATCCTTCTGTAACTCAATAGAAGAATCCGCGGAGGCATCAAGGATAAGGAAGATTCTCTCGACAAATCCAACCATGCCTAGTTGTCTTAAAAACTCAGATGGTACATGGACTAACTCTTGCGAAGAAACGCTAAAACTGCTATTAGACACCCACTTCCCAGATAGCTCCCAATCCGTTAATACAACATACAGTCCTGGGTCGGGTATTAACTTAATTTTTCCTCAAGGTCTGGTTACAAAAGAAAAATTGACATGGGCTCTGAATAGTTTCAAACCTTACAAATCTCAAGGTCCAGATCAAATCATACCAGCTGAGCTACAATATACCATTGATATAACTTCGCCCATCATTGAGATGATCTTTAAAAGTTGTATAAATCTGGTCTATATACCTCGGCGCTGGAGAGATGTAAAGGTAGTTTTCATTCCCAAGGCGGGCAAATGCTCGCATGTCAACCCTAAGGACCTAAGACCTATTAGCCTATCATCTTTCATTCTCAAAACTCTGGAACGATTGATCGATATCCATATACGTAACAACATTGAGAAGAGACTATCAATGTCTCACCATGCTTACTGCAAAGGGAAATCGGTAGAAACAGCCTTGCACACTCTGGTAAGAACTATCGAATACTCCCTAGATAAAAAGGAATACACTATGGTGGCCTTCTTGGATATTGAGGGCGCTTTCAACAACGTTGACACATCTGCTATCACTTCTGCTATGACGACCTTAAACGTCGAATACTCAATCTGTGAGTTGATTAATCTAATGCTAAAAAGCAGGATCATCAACTCCAGTTTGGGAGATTTTTGCACAAAAAGGTTTGTCAGTAGAGGCACTCCGCAAGGTGGTGTTCTGTCCCCTCTCCTGTGGAACATAGTGGTTAACCAACTACTAATATCCCTTGAGAGAGATGGCTACAGAGTAGTTGCGTATGCCGATGATGTTGCTATCGCTGTCACAGGAGAACATCCTAATACACTGAGAGACCTCCTCCAAAATGCACTCAATATGCTCACTAGATGGGCTGATAACTGCGGACTTAGTATTAATCCCCAAAAAACAGATCTCGTCCTTTTCACACAGAAATACAAGATCCCAGTAATTGTACCTCCTTCAATAAATGGAATACCACTAATTTTTACCAATGAAGCCAAATACCTTGGTCTGATATTGGTCAAAAAATTAAGTTGGAAATCCAATATACAGGAAAGAGCTAAAAAAGCTACAGTAGCTCTTTTCCTTTGCAAGAAAGCTATAGGAAGCAAATGGGGTTTTCAACCTCGCATAACCTACTGGCTATACACATCGGTCATCCGACCAATACTTATGTACGGGGTTGCAGTATGGTGGACTGCACTGGAAAAAGTCACATACTGCGATATACTCAGCAGAGTTCAGCTATCCATTCCATCCAGAGATGAATGGGAAGACAAAAAAATCCTGGATAACAACAGTATTCATTTTTATACAGATGGATCCAAGACAAATGAGGGAGTTGGTAGTGATAGATAAGAGAATACGTGATATCAACTTCTGATATCCGCATCTTCTCTGACAGTCAAGCTGCTATCAAATCCCTTGACGGTGTCTCGACCAAATCTTTAACGGCCGTCGATTATCCATCGTCTCTTATGGAGATGGCGCAGCAATTTAACATTCACCTCTGTTGGGTGCCGGGCCACAGAGACATCACAGGTAATTGTAGACCCGATGAACTCGCTAAAAATGGAACCGTCATACCTATTTCACCTGAAAGGGAGAAGATAGGTATACCGATAGCTACATGTAAACTTATGCTAAAAGAAACATGCTGTAGGAGCTGCATGGACGAAGAAGAAGGGGAAACAATCTTTCATCTCTTATGCACTTGCCCTGCCCTTTCACTCAGACGTAAACTTCATCTGGGGGACTACTCTTTTGATAATCCCAGTGAACTAGCTAAAAAGGATATCAAATATCTTCTTCGCTTTATAAAAAGCTCAAAATGGTTCGACTAGTTAGAAGTAATTCTCCAGATTCATGTGGTATCACAACGGGCCTTTCTCTTGGCCTAAGTGTGTGGATTCTAAATCCGCAGCCACGTTAACCTAACCTAACCTCCAAGTCAACGGTAGTTCTATAAAATGGGAGTCTAATGTAGCTAGGAATAAACCTTAACAAGCGGCTTATATTTAAGAAACATTTCAGTAAAATAAGTATAAAGTTAATATTGCAATTAAAAGGTTATTTTTGCTTATTTAATATTTAATTGTTGAAAATAATAGTATCATACGAGTATTTTATACTTTAACGATAGCTTTAAGTTTTTGAAGCATTAAATTCTATACACGGTTTTTGATTCCACGTTATACAATTCTGTCGAGATCAGAATTTTTGAGCTTATCATATGCTGCCGTTGAAGTTCCACATCCGAAGGAAAAAGATGTGAATCTAGAAACGAATATGAAAAGCTGAGGAAACTGTCGTCAGCGCAACAGTTTAATGGATTAGATAGGGCAGACAGGAGATCGTTAATGAATGTCATGAAGAGAGTCGGAGACGAAACGGAGCCCTGAGGGACACCAGCATTTATTTTATGAATTTCCAAATTGAAACCATACAAAACAACTTGTATTGAGTGGTTAGAAAGGTAGTTTCTAATTCAACGAAAAAGAGATGAATACCTAAAGCACGCATTAGTAATAAGAGAGCTTGGTGCCAAACTATCAAATACTTTTGAAATATCAAGTGCTATAATCTTACTTTCCCGAAAAGAATGTAAAGATTTGTTTCACTGCTCGGTGAAATAAGCCACGAGTACACCAGTGGCCCTTTTGTTAAGATGGAAAATTTGACAGTCATGCCAGAGGTATTGGGTTAAATCCCTACCTGTGCCATCTAAAGTTTTTTTTCCACGGATACTGCCTCTTGCGAAGAATTGACAAATACTGCAAGAGTAATTCTTCTCATCAAAAATGCTTTCCCACATCAGCCGTTCGGATTCGACTAAACACTGTAGGTCCCCTCCATTCCTGACAACATTACCCGCACACAAGATTTCGAAAGACTTTGCACCAACTATTTTGTTTGTTTTATTCAACTTCCAAAATAGTATGAAAAGCTGTTATCAACATAAACAATTAAGAAGCACTAAATTTCTTGCAAAAGGATAAAAGATGAAATGTTACAAACAATTTGTTTTGTAAAAATGATAACAATAATAAAGGCTTTTTCAATAAGGGCGGGTAGATGTTGAAATTGAATAAAACAAGCTGTGTGTGAGGTATTAACAAGCCCGCCTCGGCTTCTTACGGTGACACGGATCCGAGTGTTCCAATTTTCAGTGATTCTTCCCCATAGATCCGACTGAATTTGAGTGATGGCCTGTGTTTTCACCTTTAGGGCATCAATCGATTGTGTTTTATTTACATAGAACTGCGACTTAAAAAAAACTCCACAGTGACTGCCTCACTAATGTCGTTTTCAAAAAGGCAGGCACCAATTACGACGTCGCCGGCCCGAAATCCACAACAAACGGTAACTGTTTAAGGATGGTTTGTCAACCGGTAAACCTCACGTGGGTTGGTGTCGTCCCATAAACGACAATTTTGCTTGTTAACACACCCATTCATCCAAAAATGCGCCTCGTCACTAAAGATGAATTTTCGGCCAAAGCTGGGGTCCTCTTCCAAACAATTCGAAGCCCAGTCAGCGAACAAACAGCGTTGTCTATGGTCATGAACTTTGAGCTCCTGGGTCAGTTAGAATTTGTACGGCTCAAGACCCGACACAAAATTCGCCAAATTAAAGTCAACTAAAGACCGAGTTCTTGTGCACGGCGAGGAGTAGCCTGCCTCGGGTTCTGCTCTACACTTTCACGGACCGCGTTTATGTTCCCGACCGATCTTGCGTTTCTTAAACGTACGGGTGTTGGCTGATTGTTTACTGAACCAATCGGCTGAAATTTGACTACCAACCGTTGAAGAGTCGAATGTGAAGGGCCACCACGTCTGCCGTGAAATGGGCGCAATGCACGCAACGTTTGATAATAAAGTTTTATCATTTGAACGTTGTGTTTAATCGTGTACCTTGCCATGATGATTTGGGAACTGAACTGAATAATAAACAAAAGATTTGACAGATGTCACCAAAACAAAATGGCCACCACGGGGCGCCAAAATCTACCCGCGACAATTGAAAAACCTTTATAATAATACCTTTTTTCATGAATTTTAGCAATTACTTTAAAGAATTCAGTATATGCTGAAATAAATTGCAAGCTAGTATTAATTTAATATAATATTACACAATGAGAAACTAAATTTTTTAATTCATGTCATATGTCCTTTGATAAAATAATATTTTTATTTCTTTGATTTGCTATTACAACAAAAGCAAGACAATAATGTTAACGACTTTCTGCTGTGAGAGAATATAAAACCCTTAACCATAACACCAAATTACAATCTTTTTATTTCTTTCATGAAAATAATAATAAATTAAAAGAAAAAACTTCTTACCTATGTAAAGTATTAAATTTATAAATGTCTTCAATTTTAAATTTTCTGAAAATAGAAAAAAAAGTTATTTTACTGATTTAATAAAAATTAAATTTTGTGAATATTAAAATCTAAAATCTAAAATTTTCTAAAAATAAATCAATTTTAATTCAACTGATAGTATTAAAAGATTAAAAATAGATTGTTAAGATTTAGTCCTCGTGACTTTCACTTATAAAATCTCCCATCTCATTTGAGAGTTGTAAGTCACTAGGGCCTAGTTCTCCACGGACTGTTGTGCCACCCAATTTATTTATTTCTTAAAGTACCATTCCTAAGTTGGCTTCTATTAATACAAACAAAACATTTTTGTATTGCTTCAGACGGGACAGCCTTGATTTTCTTTTAAAGTTTTCCTACGAATATATAAATAGCCATGAAAATTAATAATAAAATCACTTTTAACCCAGAAGTCAATTACGTTGTTTTATTGCTACCCCCACCAGAGGTAAGGAGCAATAAAATTAAGCAAAAACAATCGAGTCGAATTCAAAAGTTTTTGACGTTAAACATTTGTGACCTCGACGTGATCTTTAAAGAACAATCGACAAGTCATTGTGAGTTGCCAGGGTACTAACACTGGCACTTCAAACATATATGCACATACATTCATTATAAAAAGCGTTATCAGGGCTTTGAAACGTTTGCTGGAAGTCTACGTTCGGCGTTCCCCGTTTCATATCATTCCAGTTACAAAAGTTACCAGTCGTTCCAGTTTGGAATCGTTCCAGTTTTGTGTTGTTCCAGTTTTGATTTGTTCCAGTCTTTTGAGTCCAGTCCTTTCAGTTTTGTATTGTTTCAGTCGTTCCAGTTTCGCAGTCAAGGTAATGCATAGGAAAAAGTCAGAAAGGCATACCTTAAACTAAAGCAGGGTTCTGAGGATGACTTTCCAAAGAAATCAGCCGGAATTGCTACAGGTAAACCCTACAACTACTAGTAACCAAAATCAACCTGATGAAAATCATCAGGAATTCTCCAGAGTTATAAGAAAACATAGCTCAACTGCACAGCCTCTACAGCGGTTGCTCGCCTCTCTTTAAACTGCACAGGAGAATTGGAGCTCAACATTTTGTAGCGTCAAATTAGCCATGCTACAAAAGTACTGGAGTGAGCTTGAAACAATTCATTGATTGATTCATTAGCTGGTAGATAATGTGACTCAAGTAGGGTAAGGTTAGGTTAGGCTAGGTTATAGTGGCTGTCCAAGATGGAAACGGACACACTTAGGCCAGTTTAATGGCCCATTGTGATACCACATGAATCTTGAGGCTTCCTCTTAAGCTCAATGGAACCAGTTAGAGTCCCTTACGAAACGTGAGAGGCTGATTATACCGATATGATTAAGATCGTTTAGATCGTGAAAGAAGAATTCTCCTAGGTAATTCTTGCGTTTTCGAGCTAGAGCAGGGCATGTGCAGAGAAGATGAAGAACCGTTTCTTCCTCTTCCTCGTCCTGGAAAAGTCATTTGAGAATGCGCCTAGTCTCGTGGCGTGCTTTCCTATTAGACAGTGTCCGGTTATGACACCTATTATCGAGCTTATATGCGATCTGCTTAGAGATAGCAAGCACCTTGAACGTTTTATATCCAGTGTTGGCCAGATGTTTTTTGTGGCTTGACACGTGGTGATGTTGGTCCACATTTTGCCTGCCCTCCTCGCAGTGTCTTGCATTAGTAGCAGTTTACAAGTAGCGATTGGTATGCCAGTACTTGCCAAACGTGGTAGGATGGGCTGTACTGTACCGTTCCTGGCGAGTACATCTGCCTTACAGTTACCTGGAATGTTTCTATGGCCCGGCACCCAGCAAAGGTGAATATTAAACTGTTGCGCCATCTCCATTAGAGATGCTCGACAGTTATGGACTGTTATAGAGTTTGTAGAGACAGAGTCCAGAGATTTGAAAGCGGCCTGGCTGTCGGAGAAAATACGGATATCAGATGTTGATATCACGTTTTCTTTGAGCCAAGATAAGACATACTTAATCGCCAAAAGTTCTGCCTGGAACACGCTACAATGATTGAAGGCGGAATGAGAGACTTAATTTCAGTCGTTCAGAGTACACACCTCCACCAACCCCTTCTTTGGTTTTTGAGCCATCTGTGTAAAAGTGGATTGACTCATCCTCTAAGAATGTCCTATCCTCCCAAAAAGATCTGGTAAGTATAGAAATCTGGAAATTCCTGTCGAATTGTAGTTGGGGGATGGTGTAGTCTGTGTGCTTTGGAATTGATTCTAAGAACCTTAGAATTACGGAGTGGCCAATGTTGTTGTTAGTCCACTGCGACGAAGCACTGAGGCGAATAGCCGAGCTTGCAGCTATTTGTTTGCTAAATATGTCAAGAGATGTAAGGTAGAGCAAGGTGTCCAGTGCCGCAGACGGGGTCGTGCGAAGCGATCCGCATATACATAGGCAGGCTGAACGTTGGACTTTATTTAACTTATCCCTGTTTATACCTTTCTCTAAAACAGGCCACCATACTGCCACACCGTACGTTAAAACCGGTCTGATTACCGATGTGTATAGCCAATGCGCGATTCTGGGCTGTAAACCCCATTTATTACCAATAGCTTTTTTGCAAGAAAAGAGAGCTACAGTAGCTTTTTTGACTCTTTCCTGTACGTTGCGTTTATAATTTAGTTTTTTGTCTAAGACATGACCTAGGTATTTGGCCTCGTCTGAGAATTTTAATTGGATCCCTTTAATATAAGGAGGGTTGACAAATGGAATTTTGTATCTCCTCGAAAACAAAACCAGATCGGTTTTGTGTGGGTTAACACCCAGTCCACACCGATCAGCCCAAAGTATTAGTCTGTCTAAGGCATTTTGTAAGAGTTCTTTTAGGATGTTAAGATGCTTTCCTGAAACTGCTATAGCAACGTCGTCCGCATAAGCTATCACTCTGAAACCCTCCGCATCTAACTTGAAATAATTTTACAAAATCGAAGAAGAAGTTCAGCATTTCCTGATATTTTTACGAGTAGGCTTGAACTATCTTCCACACTATCACCCATTTCAGCTACAAAACTTCTTATCGTTAATACAAAAAGGCTAACTTTTAAAATATATAAGATAACCTTGCCAAAGTTTGATAGGAACTAGACGAAATGGAAGCAGTATATTATGACCAGTTCACAAAACTTTTTGATAAACAAGATATAGCTAATTGCCAGAAGTTGTTCTACTTAAAGACAACTTTAACCGCTGAAGCTGAAGCCCTAATAAGTCATTTATGAACATCTCACAACTCCAATGCTGCATGGCAAGTGGTAAAAGATAGATACTATAACAGCGCATGTGCAGAGACTTTTGATGCAACCTATAATCCAGGTCGAAACTGCAAAGGCAATTAAGGTATTACATGATACCACACTAGAATGTATACTGTCTTAACATGGATACTTATAATTGGAACCCTTTTATCATATTGTTTTCAACATTTTGTTCAACTTATATTAAAATATGACAGTCAGTTTTTTCATAAATATTACAAAATCTACAAAAAATTGTTCGCAAAATTGGTAAAAAGTGATATTCAATAACTCGTGAATAAACTGAGGTATCGACTTCAAAATGATTTCATTCTGTGATATACTTTATTTGGTATATCCAATCTGTATTTTTAACTCCTCATAAGAAGTAATTGTAATCGGTCTGACTTGTCAAATTGAAAATTTTGACATTTCTCGACGTTTCAAGGTCTCTAAAAAATATTTAGAAAGATGTCTGTGCGTGCGTGTTTACCTACGTTCGTATATCCGTACGCCAGTACCTATGTCCGCACGTTCGAGACGTTTTTTAGCTGTCCATAGCTCCAGAAGCAGAAGAGATATCGACTTTAAATAAATTGTGTTATACAGATAATAAGGCAGAAAGATGCAGAAATGGCTCTCAAGAAAATTGCATGGGCGCCATTGGGCGTTTTTTTTTACCATAGCAGTTTAAAAAAGTGAACATTTTGGGAAACCCTAAATATCTTAAGAACCAAAAACGCTGGAGACTTAAATTAAATTGTATACAATATATTGTAACGTGATACCAAACAAGTACATTTTTTGAAAAAAATCAAAATATTTCCAAAACAATTTTGTAAAACTTAAAAAAATGTTTTTAACATCTGGTAAAATTTTGAAAAAATCGAATTGATAGTTTTTTATAAGAAATATAAACCTCAAAAAAAAATATTACTCAAAAATGGTAAAAATTCAATTTCGACTCAAACATCTTTTCAAAACTCTGAAATAATGGCTTTAAACTACTTTTATTTTTTATTTTTAATATTGTTGTCAACATTCAGTAAAATAAAAACTTAAAAGAAAATTTAACAAAAGTTGGTAAAAATTGATTTTTCGATGCAAATATCTTTTCAAAAATTTAAGATTATGGCTTCCAATTAATTTTAGCTCGTAACAAATATTGTTTTCAACAAACAAAATTTTAGGAAAATCAAATTGACAATTATTTAAAAAAAAATAAAAACCTATGCAAAAAATTAATAAAACTTGGTAAAAATTTACTTCCGACTCAAATAGCTTTTCAAAAATTAAAAATATTGTCTTGAAACTAATTTATTTCACAGAAAATATTGTTTTCGTCCGTTTTTTAATTAAAAAATAAAATCTAAAGGAAATAGACGCAAATTTGGTAAAAATTGATGTTTGGTTTTTGATATCTCTCAAATTAATATCATTCCTCCAATTTGTTGAAATTTAAGAAATGCTACTAAAATTGGTAACAAAATTTTTTTCTTCTAAAAATCCATTTAACAAAACTAGATTTTCAAACTAAACTACTTCCTTATTTGAAAAATATTGTTGGTAATTTAAAAATTTTTAAGAACAATTCAACTAACAACTTTTTGAACCTAACACAAAAAACTATAAACTTTTAAGCAGATAAATCGACAGACGGGATGGGAAGTTATCAGTGTGGGTCGCATCCAAGCCTCTTTTTGTATAAGTAATAAAAACATTCAAGAAATTCTACTAAAATTGATAAATAAAAAATTCGGCTAAAAATCTCCTTAACAAAAATAGATTTTGAAATAAAACTATTATATCATATTAAAAATATTGTTGGTAATTTCCAAGATATAAATGTTTTATAAAAATTCAGCTGAAAATTTTTTAAACAAAACAGGAAAACCTACAACAAAAAAATGATAAGAAATAGTTTTCAACTCAAATTATTTATCTCACAAAAAATATTATAGTAAATATTTTGTTTGAGTTTTCAGCAACACAAATCGACAGACCAGATGGGAAGTTATCAGTATGGGTTGCATTGCACCCTCTTTTTTTATTTGAAATACTATTTACAAAAGATGCTCAAAAATGTATCATTTACAATTCTTATCATCACATTTTTTTCTAGTATGCTGCAATTCTTCAAAATTTGCAATTTAACATTTTTGAAAAACACTTCTTTACCAATATCTCAGGTTTGACTAATATTTAAATGTTTGTTATAAACTCCAAATCTTATCTTGAAAATTCAGTACGATTTCAACAATTATTTTTACAATTCATAAAAATCGTCACATAGTTATCTACTAAACGAAAGAAACCAATTCCTCGAAAAATAGCCAATTTCTGCGAATCAATCTGTGCGTTTCGACTTATCAAAAGCAAACTTTTTTATTTTGTATTTTTATTCAGATTAGACATTATGTATGTTTAAAGGTAAATTCATATAACGTGACTTCGTTTCTAGTGGCATTTCGGATATAACGACAAAATTTAGTTCGATTTGGAACTCAATAGTCAATAATTGATAATAACTTTTGCATTTGGATACACGACATCCTTTTATAACGTCGGAAAAATAGTTTTCCATGAGTGGTCGTTATCACCGAATTTACATTTTCTTTCTTTTTAGTTCTTTGTTAAATTATTAGTGCGATTTTAATACCATCAATTAATTAGCTACAATAATTTTTCTTTATTATTTAAACAATATTTTGTCATTCTTTTTTGCTTTGCGTTAAGGTAAGTGAATTTTTTTCATGTTTAAAAACTTAATTACATTTGTTTCATTCGTCGTTTTACATAACCATTTCAATTATCCTTTTTACACGCTTCGCCAACCGCTTCCTTTAACCCAAAACGCCATCACACACAACGATCAAACCGTTTTGTGGAAGCGAAATTAAATTTAACAAAAAATACTGAATATTAAAAAAAAATCACAAAACAGAATCCTGCACATTTTAAATTGTTTAATGGGTATCTTTCTACGTAAAAGGAGTTAAAATAACGCAATTATCAACAAACAACAACAAAAAATATTTAAAAAATAAAAAATTGGGTTGAAAACAAACAAACGTCCGGTCCGGCTGGCCGAAAGGCTCGGCAGCGCTTGAGTTGGGAATGTACGAAATTTATTGCTAATTACAACAACAATTAAATATAATTATCATAATCAAATTTGTGATACAATTAACGTAATAAATTATACTTTTTTTGTTGTTGTTTGTGAGTCTTTGCTTGGTAACCATGTGTGCCAGGCCTGAACGACGAAGCAGTTGTATATTGGGAATTACTTGGTTTTATTAATTTATTTATATTTTAAATTGCTACTACATAGTTGTAAATTGGTTTCGATTAAGGCAACTTCCGCATTCGTAAAAAAATATAAAAAAAATCCAAAAAAAAGATTGTCTGATGAAAAGAATAAGCTTTTGTGATCCTTAAACAAATAAGTTCTCTTTAAAAATACTCGCAATTTATGCATTCGAATATTTAAGAAGCAACGTTTTCGGTGTTCGACAAAGGTAAGTTTTGATTCTTTTGCACGATCAAAATAATCCTTTTTATAAGGATAAGATGTCCTAAATCCGAATCTGGATTTTAAGTTTTTCTAAGACATCAGGTTTTAAAAATATACCCCCTGAAAAATGCTTAAAACAACCAAAAACATATCCCTTAACAATAAAATGGTTGACAATTTTCTAGAGTACAAATCTTTGTTTTCGAGAGATATATTTTAAATCGTTTTAGAATCTTACTTATATTCTGGAAATTGTCATGAGTTATGAGGCGTTATTTAACTCTATATGAAGTTTTGAGAGATCTTGAAATTGATGTTGTTTAGCAAAATACGTTTTGGAGAGAAAAAAAAACGTTTTCAACATTATTTATTAATATATTTTTCAAAAACTTGATATAACAGAATTGTTAAGACAACGGATACGCTGCAAGAACAAAAATTACTTTCAGCTTGTTTTGCCATTTCCTTTTAGCAAAAAACAGTTTTAGGAGAAATATTTCGGCGTTTCTTAAAGATTAATTTCAGTCACGTAGAATTTTACAATATGACGTTAATTTCATTATTTCTTTATTTTTTAATTCCTGCACAAAACTAAAAAGTTTTTTTTTTTTAAGAGAGTTTAACATTTTGTTTTACTTAATTTTAATCAATTTGAAAACATGGCAAATTATTGATCTACGAAAAATTGAGTTGTTTTTATTTTTCAGTTGTTTGAGTATACAAGAGACGATTTTAAAGTGATATAAGAAAAGTTGATATTTGTTACGAGGTTCAAAGTCGGTTGAAACTTAAGCTTGATACAGAACGTTGTCAAAACGTACAATACATATTGCGAGTTCTGTTGATTAAAAAATGAATTGTCAATTTTCATCTTCTGAAAAAATCAAATCAGAAAACCATCTGACAATTAAATTTTAAGGCTTTGGGATAGAACCAATCTACTTTCTGAACAACTAGTTAATCATTGAACGCGCTGTATGGTGGCTTCAATTGGCGGCATAGCAAATTCAGTTTAAGGCAACATCTGCATGGCTAAGACCGGGTCAAAATAAATTTAGTACTTTTTTAATGGATGGAACGAATTCTGAGTTTAAGAAATCTCAACGAAATGAGATTGTACAAATAAAACATTTTTGAATTTTGACAAGAAACAGATAAAACTTAAGAAAATCTTTTACAGTTCAAATGAAAAATTGCATGATAACACTAAACTTGTCAACAAGTTTTATTAGATTCATTAAATTTGCACTTTTCCGATGGGTTTTTCAAATTAATGTATCCCATCAGGGTTTTGAGATACCGCTTTTTAACATTCGAAAAACACGTATGTAAGGCTTTTTGAGGCTATCCAAATTTATGAAGTTGCTATTTTTCAATAAAATCCGTGATATTATTTCATATGATATTCAAAAAATATTTAAATTTATTAGATTTCACCTGTCTTACAAAAATCTAAAAGAAACACTGAACCATTTATGTTAAAATGTTTTTTAACAGAAAAAGGCAAAACGATTTGAAAGTAAACGTTGTTCTTGTAACAAATCTGTTGTCTAAACAGTTCTATTACTTATATTAAGTTTTTTTAAGTATATTAAAAAATGAAAAAATAATGTTGAAAACGGGTATTTTTACAACTTGAGCAAATAGGTAAAACTAGAGTTTGGATTCGAAATCAGCACTAAACAAAATTAGGTCCAAAACCCAAACTATGAAAGTATCAAATTCAAGTTTATCTCCAAACTTCATATAGATTCAAATAAAGGCTCATAACTTATAAGAATTTGCAGAAACTAAGTTTCACTTTGATATTGAAAAAATAGGATTTTTTAAAGAGATATCAATCTGTTTCATTAAACGCAAAGAAGAGATATGACATTTACAGCCAACTTTTGCCCACGGATACAATCGCAACACCATACCGTTTTTATGAAATTTTCTATGACCAATTCACAAATTTACATATATATTTGATGAAAAGCTTCACGAATTTAAAAGTTAAGGTCTCTATTTTAGAAGCCCAATTCTGCTTAATTAGCCCGATTGTTAAAATATTATATACGACGCGACGGGCTTGAATTCTTTTCCTAACTAAACTTTGTATCCAAAATATCATAGAATGTCGTTTTAACAATGCTGAATTTAAAGGATAGACAAAATATTGAAAAACTTCGAGTTTTATCGTTACTACAGGCTACAGAAGTAATGTTTTCAATTGTTCTTGTATGACGCAAACGGTTAGCAATCCTAACATCACTAACTTGTTACACCTGGGACCTTTCCATTTCTTAAACTTTTGCAGACCGCAAAATTGATTTACGTGCTTTAGTTTTCTAAGTTTTTATACTAATAAATAAATTTATTTAATCTATTTATTTATTAAAAAATGTATTATTTTGCAGAAATTCATTTTTTTGAATATTTCGCGTTATATTGCCAAATTTTTTGATAAAAGTCACATTGTCCTAACAGTTCATCATCTTAAATTCCTGATTATTTCCACTTATATATCCCAAGCACGCTTGTCAAACAAAATGTCGGTAGTGGAGTCTTTAGGTTTGATCCTTGCCTATGCCATCTAAAGTTTTTTTTTCACGGGTACTGCCTCTTGCGAGGAAATTACAAGAATGTCATAAAAAGTGCTTTCTCAGATTAGCAGTTCGGATTCGGCTTAAAACTGTAGGTCCCCTCAATTTCTGACAACAGTAATCGCACACAGGAAAGGTTGAAAGTTGTAAGCCACTAGGCCTTAGTTCTCAACGGACTGTTGTGTCAATCAATTTACTTATTCAGTGGAATCTATACTTAGAGGCGTTTATTTAGTGATTAAACTTATTAACATAATATTTCAATTGTTTACCTACAGCGCTATTGAATGAGAATATACAACAATTTTGTTGAAACTTTGAAATAACCCAGTGTCATTTCGACATGAATGATATGGCAGATCTAATTATAGGTGCCGGGCCTTTTTGCTAATTTATTTAGTCTAAAGGGGAAATAAGGGCCGGCAAAAGGGCAAACAAACTTGAAAATATAATGTTATCAAAAATAATACACACAATTTTTAAGAAAGTCCAAATTTAAACAATAAAACGTGTTTAAAAAAAGAGGTCATGAAAATTCTCAAATAGATTTTCTTTGTTCCTGAACGATTTCTTTGAAAAAACTCTTAGAACTATTGCTGATTGTTTTTTCAAAACAAAATATTTAACAGTACTTAAAGTAAAAGTGAAAATTCTCAAATAGATTTTCTTTGTTCCTGAACGATTTCTTTGAAAAAACTCTTAGAACTATTGCTGATTGTTTTTTCAAAACAAAATATTTAACAGTACTTAAAGTATTTTAAAAATTGATTTAACAAATTATGCATACTTTGATGATTTGAAAAAAATGCATTTAGATCCGTGATTATGCTTAAAATTAATCACTTCTTATCTTCTTCACGAAGAATTTTAATTTTCAAAATAATTGTAGACAATTTTTGATAAAAGCTTGTGAAGACATTTTAGAACGATTTAACTTTTCACCAGATCGTGGTGCACATCTTTTTAAACTTTTAAGATTTATAAGTTCTTCGTTTCTTAAAAATACAAAATATGATTCACTTGACGGGTTGTCAAATGTGTTTGGATACTAAATTTTCTGGAATTTATTGGTAACAAATCGATAGAGAGTATAGATTACTCAGAAATGTTAACAACAAAGATATTAATACTGAACATTTTCAGGATTTTTGGAAGCAAAAGCTAAATAGAAAACTTGATGATAGTGACATATTTTCAAACATAAAAAAAAAAACAATTTTTTGAATTTCTAAAGGTGAAGCATAGTGAAAGAATTTTTTCATTTTAATAAAACTTAATTTCTAATTAAACTATCGCATTACACTAAAAGTATAATTTTGAATCCGGAAGCTTTATTAAAGACTGATGGTTTTATTAATTTTTTGTTTACCGATAAATGCCCAGTTTTCGACCAATTTTTGCAGCAATTAGGCTTGTATGTCAGAAATAACGTTCCGAATATCTTGCAAAGCGTCAATCTTCAATCGGTTTTTCAAGCGGTGTTAAATTGCATGGTTTTAGAGGTCACGCTACATGTCCAAGACATTGAATTGATGCGCCGCAGTGCGGGTAATTCATTTTGCGATTTCAAAAGTATAAGACTGCAATTCGACATCTATCAAACTACGTTGTAAACCCATTTGTTTTTTTTACTTGAAAGTCTGAAATTTACACAAATGGATCGCTTAACTATCCCACAACGCATACAAATTGTTAAAACCTATTACAAAATGGTGATTCTGCAACAGCCATATATCGTGCTATAAGAGTAGATTATGGTTAGCAATAATTTGGCAAAATTGTTAAGGAATTTGAAAAGATTGTTAAGGATTGGTTACAGATATTGTAAGGCCTGTGCATCATCGTTTCGCTGCTTTAAGTGAAAATGTTGCCGTAGACCCGAATGTGTCGATTCCTCGTCGCTCTCAGGAATTAGGACTCTATTTCGGCACATTATGGCGTATTTTGCATTTGAATCTACATCTTCATCCGTTTAAAGTCCAGCTCACACAACAATTAAAACCAACTGACCATTCCCAACTTCGTAGATATTTTTTTCTTTGCCAATAAAGAACAGTTCTCAGTCGGTAGGTATGTTAATAATAGAAATTGTCGTATTTGGGGTTCTGAGAATCCTCATGTACTTGAAGAGAGGCCATTAAATTCACAAAAAGTCACTGTTTGTTGCGCTCTTTGGTCCAGAGGTGTGGTTGGACCGTACTTAATCGAAAACGACTGTCACTGTCAAAACGACTTGGAGAATATGTGGTTTTAAAAAGACCGTGCCACATCAAACACAACTTGAGAGAAGATGGCTTTACTGCAAGAAGATGGCTTTACTGCAAGAGACATTTCCTGGCCGCGTAATTTCTCCTTGTGGCGATATCAACTGGCCAATAAGATCATGCGATTTGTTCTTTTTACGTTTACTTTTGAAACCGCAAAATGGATAGCCCTGTATTTGCACGATTTGCAAACGGTGTTTAGGAGCAAGCCTTTTCCATAAGATCATAAATGAGGTGGCAGCTGCCAAAAAACCCTACTTCGAAATAAGTATTACCAAATTAAAAACCACACGTCTAAGAACGGCACCAGTTATAAATTCCGGATTTCAGATCAGGCTGACAGTTCTACGCTAGCTAAATCCTGAAGACGTATTTTCTATACGAGTTCGATTTCGTTAGATGTGCTAAGGTTATACATGGGAGTCAAACTTTTACTTTTTAACACGTTTATATCGAATGTTAAAATTCACCAAGGCTAGGTTAGGTTAGGTTTGAGTGGATGTCCAGATGCCATTGACTCACCTAGACCTCAAGGGTCTATTGTGATACCACTAATGAGGTTACTCATTTGAGAGTAATGAACTTAGAAGTTAGAGAGACGTTTTGTGTCAATCGTTGCCAGTTCACTGGTATTATCTAAGAAGGGATTACCGAGAATGTTATTCCTTCTAATGGAGAGTGCTGGACATGTACATAGAAGGTGTTGGACTGTTTCTTCTTTCTCCTCGCCTTCTACAGCTTCTACAAACGTCATTTGTGTAGACCCCTAGCATCAGAGCATGTCTTCATATGAGGCAGTGTCCCGTTATTACTCCAATTGTAGGGCTTATACTTTGTCTGTTCAGGGATATCAAGCCTTTCGACCATTTTAAGTCTATGCTTGGCTATACTTGCTTGGTTGCTAGGCGAGTGGTATCCTCTGACCATCTAGCATTTGTTGATTCTAGAGTGTACTGTTTGAGAAGATATTTGCATGCAGCAAATAGGCACACCATGTTATGTTTTTGTCTAACATTAGGTAGAAGTGTTCCGTTTTTGGCGAGCTCATCGGCTTTTCAATTTCGCGGAATGTCTTTGTGGCCCGAAACCCAAATGAGGTGAATATTAAACTGTTCTGTCATCTCATTCAGAGATGATCGAAAATCGTGGACTATTTAAGAGTTTGTGGAGACAGACGCGAGAGATTTAACAGCGGCTTGGCTCTCCGAGAAGATTCGTATGTCCTTGCAAGATATAACATTTTCGTTGAGCCAGGATAGTACCACTTTAATCGCCATTACTTCTGCCTGGAATACACGACATTGATTGGAAAGTCTGTATGATAGACTGAGATTCAGTTGTTGCGAATAGATATCACTTCCAACTCCGTAATCGGTCTTTGAACCGTCTGTATAGAAGTGTACCGCATCGTCTTCCAGGGGTCTCTCTTCTTCCCAGTAGGATCTTGAAGGGATAGACACATGGAAGTTTTTACCGAATACCATTTTTCCAGTGCTGCGATTTGTGTTGAGCGAAGTGCTCCTGTGATGCACATACCTGCTGCCCGCTGGAATTCGATGAGCTTATTTAGATTTACCATCTTGTCCAGTGCGGTTCAACATACGACAACTCCATAAATGAGTATCGGTCTGATTACCGAAGTGTATAGCCAGTGGGTTATTTTTGGGGAGAAGCTCCATTTTGATCGTATGGCTTTTTTACAAGTAAAAAGCGATACAGTAGCCTTTTTTACTCTTTCATCAATATTTGCCTTCCAATTTAGTTTTTTGTCTATAATGAGGCCTAAATATTTAGCTTGGTTGGAAAAGCTTAATGGTATTCCTTTAATTTTGGGTGGGCTAATCTGAGGAATTTTATATCTTCTCGAAAAGAGTATTTATTCTGTTTTATGTGGATTGACGTCCAGGCCACATTGCTTAGCCCATTTTGTTAGCCTATTTAAGGCATTTTGTAGGAGTTCCGAGAGAACTTGGGAGTGCTTCCCAGATACAGATATTGCAACGTCGGCAGCATAGGCAATCACCCTGAGACCCTCTGCTTCCAATGATGTAAGTAGGTCGTTTACTACCATGTTCCATAAAATTGATGAAAGGACCCCACCTTGGGGGGTGCCTCGATTCACTGATCTGGTGGTAGTAAGACTTCTCATGCTAGAAGTTATTGTCCTGCTTTTGAGCATGAGAGATATAAGATCTATCGCCAAGGCTAACTTTTAACAAAACTATATATCAAGGCGCTCAAAACCAAGAGCAAGTTTGGAGGACTCAAGCATGTGGTTATTAACTATTTTTATTTATGTATCATTTAAAACTTTTTTCTCATTACTTCAGTTTTGTGTGGAGTTTTTGGTGAAGCAATTCCGTTAACGACTTTTTCGTATTACGTTTATTTTGTAGTACCTTTATACATAAAGAATATTAATGCACATATTAAATAAACACATACACAAAATACGAATATAGGAAGATATAAAAGTATATATTTTCGAAAAGTGAATATTTGCTTGATTAATTGCGATATGCTGCATCAGAGCATACAGGCGCAAAAGAGGTTCGTTTATGCTCGAACATAAACTGCATGATGCGACAGCATTGAAAGTTATTGTTTTAGTCCTGGTGAATTGTTTTATATCGGCCAAAATGAATCACTCATTTAACACGCAAATTTCACGGATGGTAATTTTTTGAAAAATAATGACAAAGGAAAATAAAGTAAATGAAGTTGACCGTCCATCCGTATTGTAATCCTGACGAGGACGAAAGAGGACCGGTGTGTATCTGCTGCAAACAGCTAGCAAGCCGCTAGCGTCAGTAAGCGGCGGCGTGGGAAAAGGTATACACAATACACTACGGACCTACCTACGTTTTTTTATGGAAATGCTTTCGTGCTTTTTATTAAGTTTGTGGTAATTATGATAATGAAGTATATAATTTGATTGAAGTACATTGATTGTTGATTGGTTTTTGGTTTGTCAATTTTTGAGAAATATTAAAATTCACATGAAATTCAGAAATGAAAAATTCAAGGACATTGAAGCGAACCCATTTGGGTGGTAAGAAGGTCATTTATGTATAGTTAGGTATGGTAAAGGTATTTAAGTAGGTAATTTTCTTTGCTAGCTCAATTTTTGTTTTGTTTGCTGAAAATAAAATTAACTCTTTCGAAAATTAAAATGCGACAATGTCAAACGATATAAATAAGAGAAGGTCAAGGATTATCAGATTTAATTAATCAACCATGAAGTTTACCAAAGGCTCAATATTGGTTGTGAAAAAAGGCGTCACATAAAATCTCGTGTTTCCATTGTGAGTTATGGACCGCCAACAGCGATCTCTTCGTTCCTATAGGTGTTAACACATTTATAAATAAGAGTTTCAGATCTAGAGGAAAAAAGGATTGCAAAGCCTAGCATTTTTACTTGTGACATATAGGAGCTTTATGGCAAGTAATCGGAACTCGGGTTTTCAATCAAAAGTGATATTAAGATGTTAGAGAAGTAAAAAAAAAGTGGGTCATCCGTTTCACCCGTCTGTCTGTCCTGGCCCCGACAGCCCAAAGCATTGGGTCGATTGACTTCAAGAACCGATTTGCGTTTAAGGGTTTTTAACTTCCCCTAGGAAGTTATTGTAATGGGTCCGATTTGTTAAATTATAAGTTTTGACATTTCTCGACGTTAATAGGTCCCTAGAGTCAATATAAAAGATTTTTAGAAAGATGTCTGTGCGTGCGTGTGTACGTACGTACGTTCGTAGGTCCGTAGGTCCGTATGTCCATACGGCCGTACGTTCGCGACGTTTTTTTCGTCTTCCATAGCTCAAGAACCAGAAGAGTTATTGACTTCAAATAAATTTTGTTATATAGATAATAAGGCAGAAAGATGCAGAAAGGGCAATTTAAAAAGAAAAAGGTGAACATTTTGGTTAAACCTAAATATCTTACGAACCAATGACGCTAGAGGCTTGAATTAAAATTTACATCATATATTGTAACGTGATACCAAATCATTATATTTTTGGAAAAATCCAATTAACGGTTTTTTTATAAATCAAAAAAACTAAAAACAAATGTGTCACTTCGAAAATTTGACGAATAAGAAGTTATTTTATCTCCAAAACAGTTTTGTGCATCGAAAAAAACGAATTGACAATATTTTTTATAAAAAATAAAAACCCAAACAAAAATTACTCTAAGTTGGTAAAAATTGAATTTCGACTCAAATATCTTTTCAAAACTTCGATATATTGGCTTTAAGCTAATTTTATCTTTAAAAAAAATTGTTTTGTCAACATAACGTAACTTACAACGTAAATTTGGTAAAAATTGATATTCGGTTCTTGACATCTCTCAAATTAATTGGTAAGAAATTGTTTTCGAATAAAAATCTTTTTGACTAAAAAAGAAGACTTCCAAGCTTAACTTTTTCTTTATATGAAAAATATAATTGCTAATCTTACAATTTTTAAGAATAATTCAACTGACAACTTTTTAAACCAACACGAAACACAAATTTTTAAGCAAGACAAATCGACAGACGGGATGAGAAGCTATCAGTGTGGGTCGCAGCCCAGCCACTTTTTTAACTTAACATAGGGAGTTATTGTAATTAGTTCAATTTGTCGAATTGAAAATTTTGAAATTTCTAGACATTTCAAGATCTCTAGAGCTCAAACAAAAGGTTCTTAAAGCGATGTCTGTGTATACGTACGTTCGTTTGTCCAGGAAACTTTTTTCGTCGTTCATATCTCCTGAAGAAAAGTAGAGATGTCAATTTCAAAGAAATGTTGTTATGCAGATAATAAATTAGAAAAATGCAGAAAAAAAATTGATTGCGTGTTTTTTTTTACCATAGCAATTAAGTGAACATTTTGGTTAACTTACGAACCAGTTTTGCTAGCGACTGGAATTAAATTTTATATTATACATTGTAAAGTGGTACCAAATTAACAAAAATTTTAGGGAAAAAATCATCTAACTGAATCAAAAAACTGAAAAAAAATAGTTTTCACCTCGAACACTTTACGAACAAAACACTTAGAATAACTTTTTTTATATCTGTTAAAGTGAGAAAAATCTATTTGACTATTTTCGTTACAAAAAAATTAAATTTAAAAAAAAAAGCATTACAAAAACTTGGTAAAAATTAATTTTCGACTTTTAAAAAATAAATATTCGGCTTCACATTAATTTCATATTTTAGAAAATATTATTTTCGACAATCAGTAAGACTTTTATAAAAATCCGGCATTCAGTTCTTATCATCAAAACTAAAATTTACAAAAATAGTTCACAAAATTGGTAAAAATTGATATTCGATTATAGATATCTTGTGAATAAATGGAGGCATTGACTTCAAAATGACTTCATTCTTTGTTAACTTTTTTTAGAAAAATCAAATCTGTATTTGTTAACATTTAAATAAAAACTTTCAAGAAATGTTAGTAAAATGTTAAAATTGGTTTTCTACTAAAAATCTTTTTAGCAAAAATAGATTTTGAACCAAACTTTTTCATCTTATGCAAAATACTGTAAGGATTTTTTAGCTAAATTCGACTAACAACTATTGTCATAAAATATGATAACCTACAAAAATCAACAAAAAAACTGAAAAAGGAATCGTTTTCAACTCAAGTATTAAGAGAACAAAACATAGTTATAAACATTTTGTTAATGTTTTAAGCAAGCAACATCCACTTACGGAATGTGAAGTTATCAGTGTGGGTAGCCTCTTCTTTCGATTAAATTAGTAATGAAAAAATTAAAGTTTATTAAAACAAATTATATTTGTTTTTAAATATCTTTGCTTTTGACTAGAATTTTAATATTCCACCGAAAAGTACAGTATCCCAACAGCATATTTTCTAAAACATTTTTTAGAACCCCACGAACGCTGCGTAATGCTCCAAAATAAACAACTGAATACTATATGTCTATTACAACCAATTTTTTCTGCAATCAGAACATGAACCACATCTTTTCGTTGGTTATCCATCTGGAATATTGATATTTTTTTATTGGCCCCCGAAATTCAATTTCAAGCACTGGCGTTTTAAATAATGTCCTTTGTATTTGATATTAATACAAAAAATTAAGTGGCACAAAAATCCGTTGAGAACTAGGGCCTTGTGAGTTACAACTCTCAACCATTCCTGTGGGCGAGTAATATTGTCATGGATGGAGAGACCTTCAGTTTTATGCCGAATCCGATCAGCTTATTTGAGAGAGCACTTTAAAACAATTACTATTAGAGGAGTTGCCAATTCTTCGTAAAAGGCAGTACTCGTGAAAAAAACTGTACATGGCACAAGCAGGGTTTTAACTCAAGACCTTTGGCATGATAGTCCAACACACTAACCATCACGCCACGGGTGCTACTATTTGATAAAGATACTTGAACCACAGATAATAAATATACAGATGTCTCACCCTTATGGCGAGAAATGATATATGAAACTGAAATCAACCAAAAAAAGAGCTTTTTCAAAAAGTTCAACACATTCACTAAATGAATACACGAAAGCTATGTTGCTCGTCTTCTTTCCTATGAATGAAAACTAAGGCAAAGAAAAATCTGAAATCATTTTTGTATGTTCTTTTCCTCTCATAATCCTAATGCACAGTTACACATAATACACCAAGATCATTCTTCACAAATGAAAGCAAAACTGTTTTATGTTGATTTTTTGTGGTGTGGTGTGGCTGGAGGTGGCTGGAGGTGGCTGGAGTTGATCGCTTGTCGACGACGAGACAAAAAAAATATTTACAGTTGTCTTTGGAAATAGAAACAAAGCAAGACAAGGTTCGCTATCTCGAGTTCTTATAATCGGATATGTAAATGCTAGTTGCGTGCATTCATGTGGATTTTTTTTATAAATTCTTCTTTTTCTTCAATTTTGTAAAATCTCCACAAATACATTTTTCTGTTTCATATGTTTTTAAACGTAATGAAGTGTTGTTGACTGGTGTCAATTGGATGATGAGGTACCTACATATGTCCAATGTACATGTATGTACCTCATTGTACATAATGTGTCAACAATTAAAATAATATTTGTTTTCTAGTTTAAAAAGAACTGATCTTATTTTTTTTATTCAAAAAGGTAACTTCCTCAAAAATGGACAAGTAGATTTTGTGCGGCAAAAAATAAAATATGTACTGTTTTCTGTTCAAATAAGGGTCTTCCTGTAGATTTGTATTGTCTGATTTGTATGTTTGGGGAGAGTACGATAACTTTGGCGCCGAGATATAATAACGGTTTTTGGTAGAGGGGCTTAATACAAGCATTTTTTACTATGGGAGGGGGGGGGTCTATCTCCCCCCGTTTAGGCGGTAGGGGCAATTTAAAAAAACATGTACTTTAAATGGAAAAAAAATAATTAAAAAATAACGGTAATACTTACAATTAAGTATTATACCTTTTTTTAAAGCCAACACTTGTGTCTAGTAGCTTGTTTTTAAATCAAGTCAAAACTATGCATAGTTTGCGAAAAACACTGTTTTAAACTCAAAATTTGGTCAAAAAAAAAGTTAAAAATATGGTTTAGAGTGTAATATTTCGAAACTTTTAGATTATCTACAATTTTTTTTTTAGAATACATTGCCCTTATTTATTTTTTAACGAAAACTGAAAACTAAATGTTTCTATGTGTTCTAGTTTTTGAGAAAATTGAAAATTACCAAAACAAAATATTTCAATTAAATTACTTTTTTTTATATCCAGTTTATTTAGATGCATATGAAATTTTGCATGCACTCACCGAACCTTTCACCCTCTCCACCTTGCACCCACCCTAACTCGCACCCACCCCAAATCCTATAGTGAGGCCAAGCAGGGGGGTTGCGGGGGGGCAGCATGCCCCCCCTTAGGCATCTTACTGTTTGCATTAGAAATTTCGTATATACCTACATATGTGATTGTTGTTTTATTTTGGTTTTGGGGTTTTTAAAACTACTTTTTAAAGAGTTTTTTTGGTATTTACTTTCAGGATAATTGTTAAAGATTAGGTCATTTTGTGAGTCAAGTAAAGCAATTCATTTAGCATAACCCAGAATGCACCACTTTTTTTTGAAATTGTATAGGTAGTATATATTGTAACGTCTATATAAGGAAGATGGATGGGGCAAGTGTAATCCTGGTTGATCTCTGAGAAAGTTGAAACCGCAGGACGAAAGTTTGCGATAAAATAAGTTTCACAAAAGTCTTGGTGTTTTGATTTATACCTTCCATTAAATCGATTTCTCTTTCGAGAGAATTCTTTTCATCAGACCAAAGCCTTTTTTTAATCTTTTTAAGTCGACTTATTTTCTGTAACATGTTTATTTTAGATTTTTGATTTGTCATATTTTTGTATTTCTCCAGAAAAGAACCGTTATTTTGTTTTTAAGTTTTCTCTAGAACTAATGAACCGATTTTTTTTTCTGCACAAGCCATAATACTTTCTTAATAATATTTAATGATCAACAAATTCATTACTTTTTATACTTAAACAGACTCTTTGGATACATGAGCAGGTTCGTGCGATCCAGTCGTGCATTTCAATTGTTTTGCTTTTCGTCCAGTTTTTTCAAAGTTTTTTTTTTCAAGTATCTTAGTCTTGACATTCTTGAATCACACTGTGATGCAACCCAACCTTATAATCTACCATTATTATCTGTAAGATATTAAAAAAAAGGCTCGGATGCGGCCCACACTGATTACTTCCCATCCCGTTAGTTTATTTATTTTTACAAATTTTAAAATAACCAACAATATTTAATATAAGGAAATAGTTTAGTTTGAAAATCTAGTTTTGTTAAATAGATTTTTAGTCGAAAACAATTTTTATCAATTTTAGTAGCATATCTTAAATTTTTACAAATTGGATGAATGAAATTAATTTGAGAAATATTAAGAAACGAACACCATTTTTACCAAATTTGCTATTACTATTTCTTGCAGATTTTTTTTTATGAAAAACGGACTGTTAGATTTTAATAAAAAAAACTGCTCACTATCGAAAACAATATTTTCTGTGAAATAAGAAAGAGTTGAAGACAATATTTTTAATTTTGAAAAGCTATTTGAGTCGAAAGCAAATTTTTACGAAGTTTTAAAATTGTTTTCCTGTTAGGTTTTAACATTTTTTTTAAACTTTCAGTTCTATTTTTCTCAAAATTGTTTTGAGTCGAAAATCAAATTTTACCAAATTTTATTAATTTTCTTGTTTAGCTTTTTATTTTTTGTAAAAAAAACTGTCAATTCGATTTTTCTCAAAATTTTACTGAATGTTGACAAAAATATTTTTTTAAATTAAAAAGTAGTTTAAAGCAAATATCTAAAAGTTTTGAAAAGATATTTGAGTCGAAATTCAATTTTTAAAAACTTTGAGTAATGTTTTCTCAGGTTTTTATTTTTTATAAAAAAAACTGTCAATTAGATTTTTCTCAAAATTTTACCAGATGTTAAAAACCATTATGTTAAAAATTGGTGTGGAGATAAAATAATTTTGAATTCATAAAATTTTCGAGGTGACAAATTTTTGTTTAGTTTTTTTTTTTATTTATAAAAAAACCTTTAATTGGATTTTTTTCAAAAAATATATTTTTATCTGTATAACAAAATTTATTTGAAGTCGATATCTCTTCTGATTTTGAGCTATGGACGACGAGAAAAACGTTGCGAACGTTCGATCGTACAGTCGTACGATAGTAAAACACAGAAACCAAATCATCTGCACATTCACTTGCCCCTTCTTGCCCACACAATATTTTCATATAGCAATACACAACCAACTATTCTCCTTACCGGACACCTAACAATCGACATTCACAAAAAAATAAACAAAAAAAAGATCCAACATTATCACCCCTTTCTTCTTGTACGCACCAAAACGCGCATAAAAAAAAATATACATTTGTTTGCAACGGACCAAACTTTCGTTTTTGTATTCGTTGGCAAACAAAATGACAAATGAGAAGAGAAAAGTTTCTAAAACGAAAAAAATAGCAAGGCAAAAAGAGCTTTCTCAGCTTTATTTTTAAAAGCTCTTGTCTGTTAAGGCTTGTCTGTTAAGAGAAAAATATGTTTCATTTTTTCCTGCTGGGATGAGACATCTGTATAAATTTATTATCTGTGCTTGAACTTTTTACTAAAAAATAGTAATTGGCATTACTGTCCAATGTTCATGTTCTATTGACTTTCGGAAAGCTTATTTGCAGCAACTTTCTAAACATTTATCTACTTGTTGTATAGAGAATACTCGCGCTTATAGGAATGCTCATTAGTATATCTCGAGCCCAACTGCGGCCGTACTGTCAAATACAGAGATTCGTTCTTTAGCCGTACTACGCGAATGTGGAATGCCTTACCACACTCTGTCTTTCCTAGTCATTACAATATTCAGGAATTCAAAACCAATGTGCACCGACATCTCCTTTTAAACCCTCTCTCCTCTTCCTAGTGCTGACACTGTGCCTCTGCATAATAAGGGTAGTAATATCCCTTGAGTGTGTGTTTATTATAAAAAAAAAAATAAAGATTTTAAACGACTTTGACGTGACAGTTTCGTACTTTTACAATGTATTGGAGTCTTGTATGAAAGATATCGTTCCAGTATCCAAATATTCCAGTTTTTGTCATCTATAGTTTACGAAAGAGCTTACGAGTGAAAGTACAAGGTTTGGAAACAATTTTTTAAGAGTATATCAGCTGAAGATCACTCTCTTTGAAGAGTTTATATTTTTAATGTAACAAAATTTGTAACGCGTTTGGTTAAAATTTTCACCAATCTTTCATTGACACTTTGTAAAAATAAATGGAAATTTCTTTCTATACTTGCGAGACTGTCCCCAGACTACCTTTAATAAATTCAAATGACGTAAGACAAAATCTTGCATAACATATACTTAAAGGTGATTACTCTTATGGTATTCCTCCAACTTTCCTAGTAAAATGTAAAGCAGTAGTACCATATCTCCTTCTTTGCATATTTACACTCTAAGTTCAGGTGATCTCCCAATCACACTTTCTAACCTTACTGCATTTTTGCGTAATTGCTCAAATACCATAGAACTCGGTCAAAGCTCGAATGTATTTACACAGACTATTTTAAGGCTTTTGTAGTACCCGTGGCGTGGTGGTTAGTGCGTGGGACTGTTTTGGGTTCAATGCTTGCCTGTGTCAACTAAAATTTTGTTTATGGGTTCTGCTTCTTGCGAGGGAATGGAAAGATCTCCAAGAGTCACAAAACCATGTTGTTTTGGTATTCCATATATAGTACAGTGTGAAATTGCCAAAAAAATGATCTGCAGTAGTACGGTTTTTATATTTGAAAGTTGATACAATTGAATATTTGCCAGAATAATTTATCAATAAAATCCAAAAAAGCATAGCGAAATTCAGACCAGGGGTAAAATCGTGTAAGCTGATTTTTGATAGTTGACTATCAAAATCAAGAAAATAAGTCTGTCTATTGTAATAGTCGATGTCAAATGTTAACCAAACAATTTGACATAAAATAAAAACTTCAAGAAGGGGGTTTGTTCGTAGACTATTACAATAGCGATTAACATGTGGTGTTGAAGTGAGCTTAAAGCTCGCCTTAATTCTTTATATATAAATGAATGGAGGTCGGGGATCGGAGTCGAGTTTATTTAATCTAAACTGAGATAAACCTTTGGTGGAAACATAGCAAAACTTAATTATCTTTTCTATTGTTCTATCTTGCAAAATAAGCTCAGTTAGTCCATTTTCATTAACAAAACTAAATAATCAACAGTAACAGATTGATTTTTTTCCCCAATGGAAAACACGTGATTCCAAATGCACAACTACTCAGCGAACACTGTCATCGGGATAAAAGTGCAATATTAATCGTACCAAAATTTGAGAACGAAATTACATAAGATCCATTGTTAAAAAGTCAAAAACCCATCCGTAGTAAGGTTCTACTTTAACTTTTATCGGTAGTGTTCATACTGCGGATATTGTTTTTGTTATTCGTGTAAGACCCTACTATCCTATTGATAGATTTTCCAACAAAACACGGGTATTGTTGTCATGAAAAGTAATTTCAATTTAATTGAAGGGTAGATCCTTTCTATCCCTTAAAACATTACTCGCACACCGGACTCGTTGAAAGTTGTAGGTCACTAGGCCATAGTTCTCAATGCACTGTTGCGTCACATAATTTATTCATTTTTATTTTAAAGCTTTTGGCAATTGAGTTTCTAACTCAGTTTATCAATTTCATATTATTTTAAAAACAGATCATATCAAGTTAAATTCAAAAGTTCTTTTTCTAACCCTTTTATTGACAATAGGGAGTTCCCCAGGGTAGTAATTTAGTACCTCTACTCTTTATCTTAATTTGAAATGATACACCTTGATTTACGATACGGTAAC
This sequence comes from Eupeodes corollae, assembly GCF_945859685.1. Lineage (NCBI taxonomy): Eukaryota > Metazoa > Arthropoda > Insecta > Diptera > Syrphidae > Eupeodes > Eupeodes corollae. The sequence goes on from NC_079147.1 coordinate 150,683,429, forward strand.
ATTGTAACGGAGTACATTAATTTAATCGTTAGTAAAGCAAACCCTATGTAAGGTTTTGTTAGAAAATTTCGGGATCCCTATGTTACTCTCACTTTATATAACACTTTGGACTGCCCCATCTAGAGTACACATCACTTGTATGGACGAATTTTTGAAAGATTAAAAGAACTTTCATGGTCTGGTCCTTATAAACTCCCTCCTTATGAACATCGGATAAAGCTTCTTCAAATGCAGCGTGTATCTCTATTTAAAAACCAAAAAAAAGGGGGTAGATTTTGAAATGGAATAAAACAAGCTGAGTGTGAGCTTTTAACAAATTTATTTTGTTATTTGTAAGGCGCAAGTATGCAAGTGTGGAATGTGACATTATTCAAATGCCCGCCTGGGCTTCTTACGGTGGCTCAGATCAGCGTGGTCCAATTTTCAATGACTCTTCCACATAGATCCGGCTAAATTTGAGCCATGGCGTCTGTTATGTTCACCTTTAGGGCATCGGTCAATTGTGGTTTATTAGCATAGACTTGCGACTTCACGAAACCCCACAGGAAAAAGTCTAGCGAGATCAAATCTTGCTAAATGTCAATCGTGGCGTTTGCTGGAACCACATGTCGTCTAGGTCCATATGGAACAGCGTTCATAACTAACGTCGTTTTCAAAAAAGTAAGGAACAATTTCGCCGCCGGAACACCATCTACATTAAACAGTAACTTTCTGAGGATGCTTTATAACCTGGTGAACTTCGCGTTTAATGGCGTCGGCCCATATATAAGGCAATTTTGTTTGTTAACCATACATCCAAAAATGTGCCTCGTCACTAATGATGATTTTTCAGCCAAATTTTGGGCCCTCTTCCAAAAGATTTGAAAACATGAACTTAGAGCTCCTGGGTCCGTTGGATCTTGTACGGGCGCGAAATTCGCCAAGTTCAAGAAAGGCCGAGTTTTTGTGCACGGCGAGGAATAGACTGCCTCGGGTTCTGCTGTACACTTAAACGGACCGCGTCTATGATCCTTGAATTTACGGATGGTGGCAGATTGTTTTTCTTTTTTTTTTTTTTATAATTAGCAAATACTAAAAGGGTTGTTTATACATTTAATATGCCAAAGACAAGGTGTGAGTATTAGGAAAAGAGGGAAGGGTTGGATAGGAGATATCGGTGTACATTGGTTTTAAATTTCTGAACTTTTAAATGACAGGGAAAGATAGAGCGTGGCAAGGCGTTCCACATTCGCGTAGTACGGCTAAAAAAAGAATCTCTGTACTTCATAGTACGGCCGAAGTTGGGCTCAAGGGTAACCTGATGGGCATTCCTAGAAGCGCGGGTCTTACGGTTAAATTGTTTAAGGGGAGGAATGCAACTGGCTATTTCACTAGAGCATAGTCCGTTAAAACAACGGTCAAAAATGGTGAGGCAAGAAACCTTGCGTCGATGTTCGAGTGATGTAAACGAAATGATGATGTTAATGTCACCAATCATTTTAAAAGCTCTTTTTTGAATACTATCCAAGAGGGTTAAATAAGTTAGTGGAGAACCAACCCAGAGATGAGATTTATATTCACGTTTTGGACGTTTATAGGTTTTTCAGATTGTAGCTAGATCAGACGGAGAGAAAAATTTCTTGCAACGTCTCAAAAAACCTAGACATCTTGCGGTATTTTTGGCTACATCGCGTATGTGATCGCTCCATAAAAGGTGGATGCTGATGCACATTCCGAAGATGTCAAGATTTTTCGTTTCGTTGATGCAAGAGCCACTCATAGGTAGTGGCAAAGAGGGTTTATCTCGCTTTAACGATGCAAGACAAATTCCACACGATTTTGTATTCCCCATTGTACAATGCTGTGTAGGTCGGAATTTAATGAGCTATTCATATTTTGTCGTTGCAATTCCACATCCGAAGAAGAGGGGTGTGAGTCTGGAAACGATAATGTAAAGCTAAGAGTGCTATTGTCAGCGAAACAATGTATTGGATTAGAAGTAGCAGACAGGAGATCATTTATAAAAATGAGAAAGAGGGTCGGAGACAAAACGGAACCCTGGGGCACACCAGCGTTTATTTTATGAGTGTCAGACTTGAATCCGTCCAAAACAACTTGTATTGAACGGTTCGAAAGAAAATTTCTAATCCAACGAAGAAGAGATTCGTCGATACCGAACGAACGCATTTTCGATAAGAGAGCAAGATGCCAGACTTTATCAAATGCCTTTGAAATATCATGTACAATAATCTTACTTTCTTAAGAAAGAAGGGACTTAGTGCTATCGGTCGGTAATTTGTGGGAGAAGAAGATTCGCCTTTTTTTGACAAGCGTAGGAACCGAGGAAGAGGAACAATTCCTCATGTTTTTAACAAATGACCAAAAATTCTTACTGCCTTTGGGAAATTGCAGTATTTTTCGCGGTAATTTTGGTCATGTAAAATTTGGTCCTTTGAATTAAGGCGTTGCAGGCCATCCTGGCTTGCTTAAACTTTTTCCGGTTTTCCTCAGTCGTACTGCCAAACGGTTCTCTTCGGAGTTCTTTCATAAACTGGATTTATTTGACACGAGAAATTAGAAGGTATGACACTGTGGTCCGATGTGCCTAGAGGCGTCAATACACCGATTGTTTACTTATCAGGATCAAAAGTGAGAAACAATTCAAGTGTATTTTCTGCTCAGCCGTTAACGTCTAATATACGAGTAGGCTCATTGACAAGCTGAGTAAGATGGTTAAACTCAGCACACATTCCTTCGGGCGTTGAAATCGCCCGTAATAACGAGTGAGAATACAGGGAGACAATTCTTTGTATGGATTCAGACAAAGCATCAAATTCCTGAGAAGTTGAAATTCTGTCCAGGTTTGGGCTCCGATAAAGAAAACAATAGTGAATGATGTGCTTATTCACGGAAAGTTTTAACCACATGAAATTAAAAAGGGAGTTAGTACAATGCCCATATTGTGGTAAAAGTTGATATGCAACATCATTCCTAATATATATGGCGAGACCGCATGATGGTCGAATGTGAAGGGCCATCTCTTCTACAATATGGTAGGGCCAAACAGGCGCAACCTTATTTGATACTTAACTCATTGTGATAATAAAGTTTTATCATTTGAACGTGCTGTTTAATCGTGTAACTTGCCATGATGATTGGGCGTAAATAATTTTATAATAAACATAAGATTTGACAGATGCCACAAAAACGAAATGGCCTCCATAGGGCGCCAAAATATACGTGCGCTAATTGAAATCCTTTATAAACAAATCTTCAGCTTACTATCACTCATTCCGAAATCTCTATTTCACTGACACCGGTGAAGTTATTACATAAAAAAAAACTATTTTTTTGAATTAATTCGAAAATCAATTTATTTTAAGTCTAAATCCTTCAACTTTCTGTGAACGTTATTCTAGAAGTCTTCTTGGCATCCGCAGAACTACTATTATAAAAGAAATTAATTTCTTCTTTAACCAAAGATGTGATAAAATTTCTACGACAAGGTTTTCAATAATTCATCAACTAAAAATGTAATTTCCTTTAAATTAATTTAAATCATCTTTTGAGGTTAATAACTAAAATATAAATTTATATAGATCCATATAATCATTAACATCTAAAATAAGAACAAAAGTAAAAATAAAGATAAGTATCTGACGTTGGTTATACAAAATAATTAATATACTCGTACATCTAAAGACGTTTTTCTTTCACAGATAAATCCAAATAACTGAATTTTCTTTTAACATAAACAATAATATCTTAGATTTTCTTATAATATAAATTCTAAATTCTACCAGAACCAATGTCTGTAGGTAAGGTACTCCTTCGTACACCTTCTCCCAAAGGTAACAGCATAAAACCCAAAGATATTTCATAAATATAAATTACTGCCGTTTTCCCACCCACAACGAAGACTTCCAACTAACGAAGCTGAAATGTACTTCAACCTTTTAGTCTTGCTTCTTACCACCGCAACGCCAACTTCATCTTCCCTTCCACCACACTTTGTCGATAACATCTCTGGTTGAACTCATCTACACAATTAAATGTCTGTTGATTTCTATGGGGATTCACCGCAACAAACTCTAACCTACAGACAGACAGACCAACAGACAGACAACAACTAATCTAATAATTCTATACTTTCATTCGACAATCATAAAATTGATATCGTTAGCTATTTTCATTGAATTTTAAGAGTGATTTTAAGTTGACAAGTTTTATTTTTATCGTGTTTGCCAGAAGCATTGTTTCATCACTTAAAAATATACTAGACCTCTGGGTAATGTCGAATGTCTGACTTTGAAATGGGATCTTGAAGATGTATTTTTAATTTTTTTTTCAGACACGCTGTTGTTTTTAATAAGCGGATTGTCTTTTAGGAACTATTTTTATTACTTTTCAAAATAAATATAAGCTAAGTACAATATTTGTCTCCTCTGCGTGAAAGACCTCTAAAATATGATTTTGAAAGACATCAACATCTTCTTCGTAGGCGTAGAGATTCCTCCGTGTCTTCGTTATCCATGCAATTTATTTTTGATACTTGGGTCAATGTCAAAAAGCTCCTAGAAAACGGGGTTTTATCAGGCCAGGAAATATTAACAGGAATATACAAAAGCAATGTTAAGTAAGGTATGAAGATGAAAATCGCTGTTTGAAAAAGTATTAACGATACTGAGCAATATCAGACACCAAAATATTTAGAAAATAGTTTCTGATAATTATATCCCGTTGAGCTCATACAAGCAGTTAGTGTTTCCTGAAGACAAAATTAAATAAGCAATGAGCTTCAAAAGATGCTGTCATTTTAAGAAGCTTGGAAAAAATACTTATTTAAGGATTTTTACGTGGCGAACTAATTAAGAACGATTTTAGCAACTCCTGTTAACACCGTTTGGTTGAAAATAAGACATAACAACCAACACGAAAAGTGGCTTAAATTGGTTATTTGATAAAATGTATCTATTTCAATTGGTGATATAATCAAGAACGGTTTGTTTCTTGTTTTATTATTCCGTTTTAAACATAAATATTTGTAAGTAAGTTAAATAATTTGTTTGAAAATTAACTGAATTGCAAGCCCTCACTTTTATTTAAGACCTTTGAAAGAGATATGGGAAAAAACTTGAACTGCAAATATTACCGCCATCCAAGAAGTGTTATGGGATGGACTGGGCAATTCAGACTAAACAACTGCGATTTATAATACGGCGACTGCTACCAAGAAAAAAAGACAGCGTCTATTTGATTGTGGATTTTTTGTTTAAACTAGACTCAGGCAAAAAGTATTGAGTTTCAACTTTCAACAGAGTGAGAACTACAATCCGCATCAAAGCTAAATTCACCAACATAAGCCAAATATGCGCGTATGTCGCAACAAGATACCAAAGACAAGACATAAATATGAGCAGTGCCCTGCATATGACATAATCATGAATCCCTGCTTCATAGGATTATTAATTACCTTTCGGATCGTTCAAGTGATATTGGATGGATTCAAGTCTGAAAACCATAAAATAAATGCTGGTGTGCCCCAGGGCTCTGTTTTATCTCCAACATTCTTTCTTATTTTTATTAATGATCTTCTGTCTGCAACATCTAATCCAATACATTGTTTCGCTGACGATAGTACTCTTAGCTTTTCATATTCATTTTCAGACTCACATCCCTCTCCTTCGGATGTGGAACTGCAACGACAAAATATGATAAGCTCATTAAATTCCGATCTAAACAGCATTGTTTAATGGGGATTAAATAACCGCGTGAAATTTAATGCTTCGAAAACTCAATGCTGTCTTGTATCGTTAAAGCGAGATATACCCCCATTGCCATTATCCATGGATGGCACTTGCATCAATGAGACTGAACACCTCGATATTCTCGGTATGTGTGTCACCAACCACCTCTTGTGCTGCCAAAAATGCCGCAAGGTGTTTGGGTTTCCTTAGGCGATGCAAGAAATATTTCACCCCTTCTGATCTGGCTGTTATCTATAAGACTTACATACGTCTAAAGCTTGAGTATAACTCCCATCTCTGGGCTGGTGCTCCTGCAACTTACTTAAGCCTCTTGGATAGTATTGAACGTAGAGCAATTAAATTGATAGATGATAAAAAAAAAAAGTTCAAGCGTAATACTCGCGCTTCTAGGAATGCTCATCAGTATACCCACGAGCCCAACTTCGGTCGTACTGTCAAATACAGAGATTCGTTCTTTAGGGGTACTACGCGAATGTGGAATGCCTTACCACACTCTGTCTTTCCTAGTCATTGCAATATTCAGGAATTCAAAACCAAAGTGCACCGGCACCTCCTTTTAAACCCTTTCTCCTCTTCCTAGTGCTCACACTGTGTTTCTGCATAATAAGGGTAGTAATATCCCCTTGAGTATGTGTTTGTTATAAAAAAAAATAAAATTGTCTTAGGAGATTTTAACGACAAGATAGGGAGAGAAAACACCTGGTCGATTTTGCTGCAGGGCGAGACGTTCTGGTAGCTAGTACGCAGTTCACACATTTTGATATCCACAAGGGGGCCTGGAAATCAACTCATCTCCTGACGCAGTATCCAGTATACAAGTTGTCCAACCGTTTCGAGGGCCAACATATTCCAATCCAAGCCAAAACAGGGAAGTACTATGGGAAGATTCGACTTTAGACGACTGCAATCGCAAGAGACTGTCATGTTCTTTTCCGATCAAGTCTTTAACAACCCCTTAGGGAAGTCCTATGCTGCCTGCATTAAGCATTAAAAACCAGTGGCAATATTGCCTTACAGCCATTAGAGATGCCGCCTCTGAAGTCCTAGGTTTCAAAAGGCCAGAAAATCGAAACCTCTGGTTTGACTACGAATGCATGCGCAATTAAGCAATAGGCAGAGCAAGGATCAGAGCTGCTCGGGAGCTCTACGAGTAGAATATTAGTAGAACCGAAATTTAAGCTGAGTAAGTGGAAAGACCACTCCTCCAAATTATATAACGGCTATAACTATTTGAATTTTGTTGCGAGGCAGATAAAACCACTCAACCTAGGCGAGTAGATCACCAATTCCGTCTACCCGACCTCGACGAAGTGAAGATATCTTTATCTAAACTGAAGTTAAACAAGGCTGTTGGAGTTGACCCATCGCTGCCGAACTATTCAAAGAAGCATGCAGTGACTTGGTAGGGAGCATTTTCCAACCAATCTGTAAAATATGGTCGGAAAAAGCATACCGTCTAAATTACGGGAACTACAGAGGCATCAGTGTCCTAAACATTGCTTATACGACCCTTTCATCCACATTATGTGAACGTCTGAAGCCGTTCGTCAACAACCTGAAAGGTCTTTATAAGTGTGGCTTCAGACCTGGAAAGTCCATCATTGACCAAATATTCACAGTACGGCAGATCTTGGAAAAACCCCAGGAACTTCAAATCGATACTCACTATCCCTTTGGATTTTAAAGCCGTGTATGACAGCATCTATAGGAAAAGGTTCTACAGATCAATGTCTAGTTGGCATCCCTGTCAAACTTTACCGTTTGTGCAGAACGACGAATGAGAATGCACGCTGCTCTATCAAGGTCGAAAAAGATCTCGCCGATGTCAAAAATGTTTTTAGACGATGCACTGTCATGTGACTTCAGCGTTTTGAATATTCCAAAGGTTCATCCTAGTTACCCAGATACGGATAACGAATGATATTGACATAATTGGAAGATCAAAGCGTGATGTCAGTGGTGTGTTATTGAGCATTGCGACAGAAGTGGGGAAGATAAGTTTAGTGATCAATGAGTGCAAGTTCAAGTACATGCAGTCATCAAAAAATTACATTGAACAACAACACCTTGGACAAAACGTCACCATGGACAGCTTTAACTTGGATGTAAGTAAGTAAGTAAGTAAGTAACAAATTCATTTATTTATATTCTTATATATACAGATTTACAAGTTAATGAATTGATAAGCTATGGCTTAGCCGTCAGCCTGGTTAGCAAATTTTATAAATAAATTACATGTTTTGTTAATTCACATTTTTCAATCTTAAATTGGTATAAAAATCAAACATATTCCGTCATTAGTTAGAATCTATACTTAAATATGGCTTTTAAAAAGTTGCTTAAGGTCTTCCAATCACATTCGTTCAAAATTTGGAGTGTTTCTTGCATGGTTAATGTATTTTTACCAAAAAACACTAGCCTCTGTTGGTAAAATATTGGACATACACTTATGAAGTGATAACAATCCTCCTTTGATTTTAAATTGCATAACGTACAAAATTGATTGAAGCTGCCGTTATAGGGTCTAGCATTTAAACTTATAAGTTCACATCTTGCTTTAAAAATGAAGTCCATCATGGAAGTAGTGTCGTTGGTTTAGGTTATAGTTGAGCTGAGAGTATAGTACTCTACTATCTGATTCTCGAGCTTTATTAATAAAGGATTCTCGAACTATGTCTTCATTCATCTGTATAATCCTGTAAAGTTGGTCCTTTAAGTTGTTTAAATTGTTGATATCTATATACAGTATCTCTCCACAAGTATTACCGATATCTCGCCATTTTTTCATCCACCAATCTTTATTCCTCAGTTCGTACAAAAGCATTTTTTTCGATAGTCTATTCTCCTGGTATGTACAAGTTTTAATAATATAATCAGCCTGTGCCTTGAGTGTGCTCGTGAGAAGTTTCGGTATTCCGGTTTCTAAATACATTGCATAAATCGGTGTATTTTGCGGTAAGTTGAAGAGTTTTCTCAAAAAATTCCTTTGAAATTTTTCTATCACTTCGTACTCATCTGCACCCCAGACCTGAGAAGCGTAGCAGAGAGTTGATTTTACAACGGCATCAAATATTTTATATTTGGCTGAAAGGATTATTCTGTCGTTTGAAAAAACATTTTTCCATGATAAATTCAACAAGCTTTGAGAGGTGCTGGCTTTTTCCATAAGGTGTTTGTCGAAATTTAGAGTTGAATTTAGCTTTACACCTAAATATTTAATTTCTTTGGATATTTCTAAAAGATTTCCATTGAAGTACCATCTATTTCCGCTAAGGTTTCGTGAGAATCGTGAGAAGATCATTATTTTTGACTTGTCTGTATTAATAGATAAACCCCACCTATCACAATAATCTGCTAAGCGATTTATCATCAACTGTAGGTTTTCTGGTGATTCCGACAACAGGACAAGGTCATCAGCGTACAGTAGCACATTTATAACAGAATCAGAGATTCTTATTCCTCCAGGTAAGGCTTCCTCTATGTCATTTATGAACAGCGAAAACAACAAGGCACTGAGTGGACAACCTTGTTTTACTCCGGTACATGTTTCGAACCATTCTGAAAATATCTTCCCATCCCAGACTGCTGCATTAGTTCCAGTATACATTGCTTTAATTAATTTCAAAAACCTCGAAGATAGACCCAATTGTGAAAGTTTATAGAAGAGCGCGCTTCTGTTTACAAGGTCAAAAGCCGCTTTGAAGTCCACAAAGAAAGAATATACTTTTTTGTTCCTTGCTTGAAAAGCTTTTACGATTGATGAAAGAGTGAAGATCTGGTCTATTGTTGAAAAGTTTTTTCTAAATCCGGCTTGGAGATCCGACAGAATGTTTTTTCTTTCGACCCTTTTTTCAAGTCTCTCTACTAGTATACCGCAGAATATTTTTGTTAACACATTCAAAAACGATATACCTCGGTAATTTTCAGCGATGTCTAAGGGACCCTTTTTGTGTATTGGATAAATTACCGTCTTCTTGAAAGAGGAGGGGATGTCAGCATTTGAAAAGATTTTGTTGAAGAGTTCCCTTATTTTTTCAATGCATGTGTGAGGAGAATTTATATAGAACTCATACGGAATCCCATCTTCACCTGGTGCTTTTCCATTTTTCGCTTTTTCCAGTACAGCTTTTATTTCTTCTATTGTTATCTCACCATCTAACGTTTCATCAAGAACATAAGGTTCCGCATAGCAGTTATATTGGCTTGGGTTATTGCCTAGAAGTCCTTTAAAGTGTGCAGCCAGACTTTCTGTAGATAACCCTGTGCCAATTTTATGAGTAATTCCGTTAATTTCTCTAGCTATCTTCCAGAATTCTTTCGAGTTTTTGGTTTGACCTAGTGAAAGTGCTTGCTGGTTTTCATATTCGATTTTCTTCTTGTGACATATATCTTTGTAAAGAGTATTTGCTTCATGGTACCAGTTTGTCAAACCACAATTTCGCGAATTTCGAGCAATTTTCAAAAGAGAAAAGGATTTTTGGCGCGCTTTCCAACATTCCTTATCGAACCATTTTTGTTTATACTTTGGGCAAGTGCTGTTTAAAATTTTATTTGATGTCGAGCATCTAATATAACCTATTAGTTGGTTTGATAGTTCTTCTTAAGATTCTATTAGCATACCGTTGTTTGTAATTAAACTATCTAGATTGCGTTGAAATAGAACAGCTTCTTCATTTTTCCATTTAAGTCGTGGTGGCAGATTTATATTTGTGAACTGGCAATTAGGAACATTTCTAAATTCTACTACAATAGGCATATGATCTGAATATATTTTGTACTGTACTACAAACTTTTTTATTCGATCAATCCATTCATTGTTTACGGCACAGTAGTCGATGACAGATTTCCCCTGTCCTCCTATGAAAGTGTAGTCTCCTTCTTTGTCATCATCAGTACAATCATTTAAAATAATAGAATCATACATCTGTAGCATCTCAAGCATATCAGATCCATTTTTATTGCAAATATTGTCTCTTGATTTACGATTGGAATGAGAGATCGACGAATTTGTTATATCTTGAACTGAAGTAATTTGTGAGTCACTGACCCTTGCATTCCAATCACCAATTAGTAAAATGCTTTTATTTGATAAGAGTTGCATTGCGTTGCTTAAATTTTCAAAATCTTGTGTCCATCTGTTACAATTTATATAGCAGGGTAAAATGCACATATTAGAATAGTCAAGGAGTTTTACTATCGTGATTCCTTCAAGTTCATCAAACTCGAACGTTTTTAATAATGTATTTTTTATACCGAAAAGATTTCCTCCACTAGCACGACCTTTAACAGAATTTTTAATTGCTTCTCCCCATATTATAAGCTTAAAGCCAGTAAAATAATTTTTAAATTTACATATATTATCTTTTGTGACATGTGTTTCGAATAAAAAGAATATTTCAAAGTTTTTAACATAACTAAAGAAATCTACAAATAAGAGTTTATTGTTTAGACCTGAAATATTGTAAGCTAAGATTGGATGTAATTAAGGACTTTGTCTACGTTGGCACCGCTATGAATTCGTTACGTTACCAGGGCTGAAATCAAACGGGTAATAAATCACACTCATTAACATAATCCCAGTTTCCATTTATGCTGGTGAAGCCAGCCGAAGAAAGATTGGATCTCTTTAGGATTCTTCGAAAAAAACTGTTCGGGCTGTACAGCGACATGATGAGTAGGTCATGTAGAGCAAATAGACTTCAACGCTGCAGCCGGGAAGTTTTTCGAATCCAATTCCGAGGGATCGCGCAGGTAAGAGATGACTTCAACCAAATTGGTGAAATTGAAGACAAATGGGTAGGGCAGGGACCGAGCTAGCTGGAGACACGCATGTTGGTTGAGGTCTAGGTCCGCCCTGCACTGTCACCTTAAGTGAGTCCGAAGATGTTATATAAAAAGTATAAGACGAGCCATGAATTCATTTGCAAAACAGTTGAAAATCTTTAGACTTCAAATGCTCGTATAACATTGAATACCTGCGCTTCAGTAATTTAATTTTGAATACTTCCAAACAACTGCCCTAAAAAGCATAGTATCATCAATTCACACAATAAGTCTTAACAATCCAGATAAAAAAAAATAATAACAATAAATTATAAAGATTTCTTTTTGAGGGAGTGAAAACCACTTGGTCACTTTATCAACTTTATTATCATCATTGTCGTATACTTCAATATCAAATCTACATGGTGCTTAACAAAATGTGAATCCCCTCTTTATCTCAACAACAAAAAAAAAGATATTGTTTGATTTTTGACCTCCCATAATATTGTTAATAATAATGAACACAAAACAACAACAACAAAAACAAATAATAAACAAATAAGTACACTTTAATAAATATTTGATAAACAAAAACTAATCAAGTGGCAAGCTTAATGTGTTGTAAAAATGAATTTATTTGTTTTGTTTATTCAAGAAAAAATACATATCTACATTATTTTATGTTTATGTATATGACACGAACTTATTGACAGGGTTTATTATTTTTGACAAAAACACAATCTGTTACACGTACCCTTTTTTTATGTTTTTGATGTTGTTTGAGGGAATAAGTTAAAGTCAATAAAGAAAAGCTTTGAGGTGGTGTATGTTGGTGGTCTGGACCTGGACCACAGAAAAAAGGTTCAATTTAAATGCAATTATGTGACATGTTGTGGTAGATTGAATGAGCTTAATGTGTGTAAGGTTTTTTCTTTTTGTGGGGTTTACAAAATGATGGAATAATAATAAAATATTTGAGGTTATATAATGGTTTTATGGTTGATAGAAACTCATAATACGTTTAACATAAACTCTCAATTTAGTTGTTGGCATGTCAATCAAAGTCAAATCAACATAGCTTTACAATTGTAGTTAATTAAAATAATTAATGCTTTATTTCTATTTGGTAGGTACATATGATTATGTGTAAGCAAAGCAGATTTCGGATTTGTATCTATTTTGTATATTGTATCTATTGAGTTTCTTTGATGTGTTCATTCAACTAAGAACATAATAGACATAGTTATGTTTGAAGTTTATACACTTCGTGTCACGCGAATAGGGAAAAGCTTTTTTTCGTTTTTTACACTTCAGAATTTCAGAAAGTAGTAAGCTTATAGCAAGCGTCAAACCACGATCAGAGGCTCATCATAAGTGCATGTGTTAGTTGTTAGTAAAAAATAATACAATTATAGCCTAACACAGGCACATAATACAAAACATAATTAACATTTAACTATTACAGAACAAAAAATAAAATGAGAACGTTTACGATAGTGGAGCACTGGTTCTAAACAATGACTTAAAGCTTCATTCTTGCCATAGTTAGTTCTATGGAAGTCAATATGTATAAAATCAAACCTGCGCAGGTGATGAGTTCCACTCCGGTAATTCAAATGTACACAAGATAGCAAATGAGGTGCATCAATTTCACCATTAATGAGTTGATGAAAAAATACTAAGTCATTATTAACACGCGTTTGATGGAGAGATTGCATTTGAAGAAGTAGAATACGATGGTTATAGGGAGGCAGATCATAGGGATCTTCCCAAGGAAGACCTTTTAGGGCAAAGCGAATGAAATTATGTTGAATTGATTCAATACGTTTTCTATGAATTTCGTAATAGGGAGTCCATACCTGCGAAGCATATTCAAGATGAGGACGAACATGGCAATTATACAAAGAAAGGGTAACATAGGGATCATTGAACTCCTTTGCCCAGCGTTTTATAAAACCAAGCATAGAACTTGCCTTATTAACAATAAAATTAATGTGATGTGTAAACTCTAAGTTTGAACAAAAATGTACACCTAAATCTTTAAATGTGGAGACACGACAGAGTTTTTGCTGTGATATACAGTAGTCAAATACGTTACTGATTAGTTTTTTAGTGAAAGTTATAGTCTGGCATTTTAAAGGGTTGAGTAAAAGGCTATTTTTCCCACACCAAAATGTGAAACTATCAATGTCGGCTTGTAAAAGAATACGATCATGGTTTGACTTTATTATTTTGAAAATCTTCATATCGTCAGCAAAAATAAGAAGTTCACTTGAGCATAGACATGACGATACATCGTTAATAGACAGGATGAACAGAAAAGGGCCTTGGGGAACACCAGATTGAGCAACAAAAGGTTCAGAATGACAATTTCTAAATTTTACCTCGTAGGATCTATTTTCAAGGTATGACTTAATCCAAGCTAAGAAAAATGGTGGAAAACCAAGAGCCTTATGTTTAAATAAAATAATTCCGTGGCTAAGTTGGTCAAAAGCTTTAGAAAAGTCAGTGTATACACAGTCAACTTGATAACCTTGTTCTAAAGCGTTTGAACATATGTTTGAGAATGTGAGGAGATTAGTAACGGTTGATCTTTTTTTCACAAAACCATGTTTCTGTTCGCAAATGAGAATCTTACTAAAAACTGCTACACTTTCACAAACAACTTGTTCAAATACTTTAAGAATGCAAGAAAGCTTTGCAATGGGCCTGTAGTTGCTTATATCCGACTTGTTTCCTTTCTTGAAAATTGGTGTAAGAAATGACTTCTTCCATATACTGGGAAATTTGCCTGTTTTTAGAGAAAGTTTGAATAAAAACGAAAGGGGTTCAACTAAAGCATTACTACACTTTTTTAGTACTATCGGGGGAATACCATCAGGACCGGCTGAACAGTCATCATTCAACGCAGATAAAAGATCAAGGACCGTACTCTGTAGCACAGGTATGTGACTACAGCTAGTTTGCGAAAAAGTGGGATTGTTATGAAAATATACTTCATCAACTTCTTGAGGGCTTTTAACAAATGACTCACGGAAATTCGTTGCGAAAGCGTTACAGATATCAAAAGTTTTATCTAACGAAAGGTTCTTGTAAGTGAAGTTAACTGGAAAGCCATCTGATTTTTTCTTTGAGTTTACAAAATTCCAAAATTTTTTAGAATTCTCTTTCAAAGAGGTGCCCATATCAGTAACATAACAAGCATATACAAAATTAGAAAGAGATTTAAATTGGTTAAAGAGTTCAACATAAAAAGAGAAGTTGACTGGAGACAGAGTTTTGAGATACGTTTTCCATGCCTTATTTCTTTTGTTACGCAGTAAACGCAATTCTTTCGTGTACCAAGGATGGCTAAAGTTTGTATTTCTTGATTTCTTTATCGGTAAATTTTTTTCAAAACAACAATTAAGGATCCTATAAAATGCTGAAACTGCTTCGTCAATGTTAGAAAATGCTAGTGTATCAGCAATTCCAGAAATGGTTAAATCTTCAGACAACTGCTGGAAATTGGCTCTTCTGAAATCAAAATTATATAAGCAATCAAAAGAATAACTGTGATTAGTAAGGTGATTACTTAAGTCAAAAAAAATGTCCAAAGGGGGGTGATATTTGTCAATATTAGTAATTCCTGATCTAGATTCTAGAACAAGAGTACTAATAGCGTCCTCCACCTAAATCCTTTGCATTACCAACATGACGATCTTTTCTGTAAACTTCGAACTCTTGACTAAAAAGTTCTGTATCGGAAAAGCTTGAATTAAGCCACGTTTCTGTCAAAACCAATACGTCGTGTGGAAATGATTGGGAGTTAAGAAAAATGTCAGTAGTCTTGCTACGAAGTCCTCTTACGTTTTGGTAGAAGAGCGTAAGCCTGTTAAGTTTTTTGATTTGTTTTTCAAAGAAACACCCTGTTTTAGACTTTGAGTAAATTCATTGACTAAAGTCTCTGCGGGCCATATATTTGGGTTGCAAATAGAATCAAAGTAAGTGGGATTCGTAATTAATTTAAAAGAGGAAACAAAGCTTTTTGGTTTACTGATCTTAGTACACCTGATAGATGAGCTGGAAGGTATGCTCTTGGTAGATACTAAGTGGAAAGTTATATCTTCTGGCGTAGTAACTGGGTCCAGACGAGATATTAAAATTATTTTTGGTTTGGAGACAGCTTTGATAGGGATGACGTTGTTTATTACAGTTCCTTTAACGGTGTCACTATTGGAAGCTAAATCTGAGGCAACAATTTGAGGTATATTGGGAGTTCCGGTGGGATCTGTAGGTATTGGAGTGATGTTGACATTTGTTCTTTTTGATGGTGGGATAGAATTTCTAGCAGGTTCAGAGTTTTCTCGGCTTCTTTTCTTAGACTTTTTCTTTTGTTTCTCAGGTACACTTTCTGCGTTATTAACCCCAGAACCTGATTGGGCGAGAATATCTTCACATGTAAAAAAGAAAATAGTGGGAACAGGCTGTGCCAAATCATTAGTCGAAGTAAAATTATCGACCATGATATTGGTTACGGAGTATGCATTTAATATGCAAACTGCAGCGTTGAAAGACTTCAGTAGCTCTTCAAAATCTTTAGAAAGTTTTAAAATGTCAGCCTTAAAAGAAGACATTTTAAAAGCTAGTTGAGATACAGAGAGCTTACGGCAGTCGTGACAGTACTAGTAAGCAAATTTAGAATTGGCTATTTTTTCAATGAAGATTACCACATGGTCCGAAACAGTGAAATAGAGGATTATTATTAGCACCCTTTTGGCAGTTTTTATTGTAGCAATAAATATTTTTTATTTTATGTTTGGATTAAGTGGGTAAAAAGAAGATTTATGACGGTTTTTGTCAAGGGCACATACAGACTATGAATCAAAGGGTTGGGGGTCAGACACTTAACCTATATACGAGTTCTAACTCACCATTTAAAAATGTTCTTTACTGTTCTGTAAAGGAGTCTGATAAAATTTAAACAACATAATGTACATCTTAACCTTACATTTACATAAAGTGACAACTTTAGTTATAAAATTATTCTATAACACTCTTGTCCAGCAAGGTATGGTCTACATTTTTAATTTCGACGACTCCCTACATAATATGAAAGCATTCCAAGATTCCAACAGTTTTCCAAAATATGCCATATTTAAGAGCTAAAACACAAAAGCTTTTTGGTAATATTTACTTTTTTTGTTTCCATTAGTAATAATGCAAAAAAATTCAAAACCCCAGAAAATGAGAGAGGATCTGGTATTAAGAATTATCGGTCTTTTTTCGATGTAGTTCCTTCTAATTCAATTTTCAGGAGTCTCTTATTTCTATCGCTTTCAGTCTGCTTTTTCGTAGATGCTAGAAAACGTTTTAAAGGAGTCGACAGAACTGACAAATTGTACAGAAAAATGTTTGATAATTGAATTTAAGTAAATAGGTGCGTTTAAGTAAAGGGTGATTGTTTTGAGGTTAGGATTTTCATGCATTAGTATTTGACAGATCACGCGGGATTTCAGACATGGTGTCAAAGAGAAAGATGCTCAGTATGCTTTGACATTTCATCATGAATAGACTTACTAACGAGCAACGCTTGCAAATCATTGAATTTTATTACCAAAATCAGTGTTCGGTTCGAAATGTGTTTCGCGCTTTACGTCCGATTTATGGTCTACATAATCGACCAAGTGAGCAAACAATTAATGCGATTGTGACCAAGTTTCGAACTCAGTTTACTTTATTGGACATTAAACCAACCACACGAATGCGTACAGTGCGTACAGAAGAGAATATTGCGTCTGTTTCTGAGAGTGTTGCTGAAGACCGTGAAATGTCGATTCGTCGCCGTTCGCAGCAATTGGGTTTGTGTTATTTGACCACATGGAAGATTTTACGCAAAGATCTTGGTGTAAAACCGTATAAAATACAGCTCGTGCAAGAACTGAAGCCGAACGCTGAACAAATTTTGTTCAGCGATGAGGCTCATTTCTGGTTGAATGGCTACGTAAATAAGCAAAATTGCCGCATTTGGAGTGAAGAGCAACCAGAAGCCGTTCAAGAACTGCCCATGACATCCCGAAAAATGCACTGTTTGGTGTGGTTTGCACGCTGGTGGAATCATTGGACCGTATTTTTTCAAAGATGCTGTTGGACGCAACGTTACGGTGAATGGCGATCGCTATCGTTCAATGCTAACAAACTTTTTGTTGCCAAAAATGGAAGAACTGAACTTGGTTGACATGTGGTTTCAACAAGATGGCGCACACAATAAGCCAGCAACTATTCCAGCTTTAGAAGACAACATTTCCGAAGAAATTCGGGCTATTCCGGCCGAAATGCTCGAAAAAGTTACCCAAAATTGGACTTTCCGAATGGACCACCTAAGACGCAGCCGCGGTCAACATTTAAATGAAATTATCTTCAAAAAGTAAATGTCATGGACCAATCTAACGTTTCAAATAAAGAATCGATGAGATTTTGCAAATTTTATGCGTTTTTTTTTTAAAAAAAGTTCTCAAAAAATCACCGTTTACATAATTTCTCTAAAAACAATTAAGGTAAAGAATTAGGTTGGGAAGAAACTTTTGTTTGGAACTCACAAATTACATATTTCAGAACCTCCTTTCACTTCAAATCTCAAAAAATCAAAGCCTTTATACCAATAGATGTGAAACGTTCATTATGTTTTAAAATTTTAACAAAAGTGCCACTTTCGCTGTTCTTGGGACCTTTACATATATTATTGAAATTCGTGTTAAAAATAAACGGTTTAGTGAAAGGTACTCTTTTGGATCAATACCGAAAAAAGAGAAAGTTTTAAAAAAAATGTATCGGTTGATTTACCAAAAAATTCGGATCTTTGATTTTTAAGCAAAAAATTTTGTCTCGCGAGTGCTGTTATTTTTCGTAAAAAAAATGAAAAAAAGCAATACGCTAATCGGCTTAAGACCTTAATTTTGCTGTTTGAACTCAATCGACACAAGGCTTTTAGATGAAGGGGCAGGTCAGACAGACAGACGGACGGAATCAGAGGACCCACTTGTTTCGACTTTTCTACCATCGTAATCTCATGTTTGATTAAAAGCTCAAGTTCGAAACTTTTTCCGAAGAAGGTTATAAAAAGTACCGGTTTTTTTGTGTCACACAAATTAATCTCTAAATTTCCTTGGAAGACCTTTTAAAGTAAAGAAAATAACAAAAAAATTTATTACTTAGGTAGATACTGGTTTTACTGAATGGATTATAATCATTTTTACGTGTGCTGCCTCCTAATTTCGCAATTACTTCAAGTAACTTGTGGTGTATTGAATCATAAAATGATGTCAGGTAATTAAGCGAAATGTTTGCCAGATCCTTTTTGTGGCTTCAATAATCTCTTCGGTTTTCTGATGTTTTTGTAATTCTTCGTAGACTTTTCTTGAAAGCCATCTCCACACGTTTCCCATGCTGTTCAAGTGAGGACTCAGTTGAATATGGGGGCCATGGAAATAGGTTCACATTTTGGCCTTAAATGAAAGCTTTTGCTGTGCGTACATTATGTATTGGTACATTATCTTTTTGGAAAGTCCATCGGTGTTTACCAAATAATTCAGAAATCTGCGGAAAAGCTCGATCCAGTTTGTTAGTGATTGCCGTCATTTTAGAGCTTTAGAGCTTTAAAAATCCAACTCCACGCGTCTATAAGAGGCAATTGCTCACCCTATTATTACACAGCCTCCTATTCTTACTTTCTTAAATCATGGAAATAGCAGCTATATCCATCAAGTCAAATTTAAACTTTTTTATTGTAAAAGACTATGGTAGGTATGCCAAGCTTGATTCGAACTTTTGTGATTTGTTTAAAAAATTAAGGCGTTTGCTCTTGCGTGCAGCATTCAATGTTGTTTTTTTTTTGTTAATTTTTTGGTGTCGTATATGGTCTGCTTTTTGTAGCATTCGAGCAACAGTCGATCTACTAAAGTAAGGTCCTGTTAAGTAAGTTGGGAACCCCTTAAGAGGCATAGGGCCTCTACTACGACTACGCGCCATCGTGTACGGTTTCTGGAGATGTGTTTCAGCTCCCTCTAACTTTTGCGTAGTGACGTTGATTTCGCCTCGACTGTCCTACGCCATGTGCTTCTCGGTCGTCCAGCTCTACTTCCTTCTTGTGTGAGCTGATTCCACTGCATTGCTGGGCCGAAAACATCTATTCACGAAGGTTTGCAGCTTTCTTGTTATGGCTGAAGTAACCTTCCAAGTGCTGCACCTATAAAAAAGCATAGATTCGACATTTGTGAGAAACAGTTGTAGCTTTGTTCTTAAGTTGATAGAGTTATTAATCCACTTTTTTGACAGCAAACCGAACGTGGCTTTTGCTTTGCCGATGCGGCAGATGACGTCTTGTTCGGTTCCGCCTTCGATGGAAACGATACTTTCAAGGTACTGAAAGCTCTCCAATTTTTCCACCGGTTGCGAAAAAATATTTATTTGAGCGGATGGGTTCCGGCTTGTTTTGCCGGAATTATTTTTCAGCTCTACAACTTCTCTCTGCACAGTTGTTGTCATTTGATGGAGATGCATGATCCTATGAGAGAGTAAACAAACATCGTCTGCGTTGTAAGGGATGTCTGGTTATGACCCAAAAGTCCCTAAGAATTCGACGTGAGCTCTAGTGGCAGTTAAGAGAAACATGGAAATTGTTTCAGTTATTCACGTTTATCTCGAAAGTCGTATCAAAAAATGTTGTTCTACAAAATTAAAGCTCATTAAATTTAATAAAAAAAAGCCTTTATGATTTTGTTCGTATCTGTTATATTTTATAAAATAACAGCGGCAGTGAAGAGAAACATACGGTTTTTTCGGTTTTCAGGTTTATTTTGAAAACTATTTGTCGCTTCAAAAATAATCACACTGAATAGAATAATAGAAGAACATTGCAAAAGGGCATAGCATTATATCAGTTGTGAGTTCCAGATCATTCATGTCTCCAACACTAAGCAGTTTTGCCTTAATTATATACAGAAAGCTTGGTTCAAAGAAGTTGGTAAGCCTTATATCAAGCTTAGGGTTTTGTTCTTCATACTAGAAGCTCTGTTGTTGGAAATATCAGCTATGTGCCACACGCGAACAGATTCCAGCGATATGACACTCTTTGGTTGGCATCAAAGTTTATTGGCATTTACATTGTTCCAGGATGGAAAGGCAACAGGCTTGTTTAGTGCAAAAACTAAAATCATTTCTCTTCCGTTCATAAACTCTCCACCGTCCGACTATGATGCACTTTACACTACTTTGCTCTATGCTGGCAGTTTGTGTTGCAAATTTGACCAAAAATGCCTGGTGGTAACATTTGACCAGCCTCTTTATAAAGTAAAGAAATCATTGCCGCAGCTTCATCTGAGTTTCGTCTATCAAAATGCGTAGTCAGATTGGGTGGATTTCACCATTTCTGATGAATGGAAGGGGCCTAGAAAAGTTAATGAGTACTATATACGCCCCGGTTTCTGTTGAAAAGGTTCTGCAAGGAAAAGCTTTCGCTAGAGCTGTTCGTGTTTTAATACTAGTAAAGACATCTTTAGCTAATGTAAAAATGGAAGAAGTAGACATAAGCTAACATAAATTAGATGAAATCCCAATTTTATGAAATTTTTTTTATGAGCCTCCTTCGTTATGTGCACTAAAACAAAACCCTCATTTTATCCAATATTGAGAAACTACAAACAAGTCTTATCAAACTCAAATCTAATGGACCAACAGCAGCCTTATGGATTCAGTTGTTTAATATGATTACATTGCTTAAAGATTTTATTCACGCTTAACGGACTGGCGATTGTAATGCCCATATTAACTGTGTGAAGAATATGATTCCATATTTCCATGCTGCCGGCCGCTTCTCGTATGGCAAATCATGTCACCTGTATTTGCAGGACATGATAAAACTGCCTTCTGTGATAATGAATCTAAAAACTTTGTGCAAAATGGTTACTTAACTATGAGAAGAACTGACAAATATTGTTGGCTTGACAGGGTGTGGAGTTATTGAAAGTGTACTGAGCAAATGGGTTCTAGGGCTGACTGCTACTCATGAAATTTTCTCATCACGCGAAGAACTCACTGACGTTCTTTTTCCAACTAGTGAGCAACATAAAGATTTTGGGGAGAATTAGAGATAATGCAGACATTGCAAAGCTGCCAAATTGATTCCAAAGTCATCTCCATTTCCAGTTACTAATAAAATAATGTCAATAGCGAGTGGCATCGTTGAATATGATAAAGTAACTTGCTACAATACTTATTCTCTAGGCATACGGGCAATGAGTCATATAGTGGCCCAACGAGTTTCAGAAGTAAGAAGGGACATCAAAATTGAATACTACAGTTTTTTTTGTGGACATTAACAGATACGAAAAAATGCATACCATATTTTTTTAGGAAATTTAAAATGCTTTCATTTCGTGTAAGGAAAACACAAGTTTTCTTTAAATGCCTAAAGACTTATTTTACAAACTAAAACAAATACAATCGAATACGACAAATAGTTTTAAAGATAAACCTGAAAAACCGAAAAAAAACGTAAGTTTCTCTTCACTGCCGCTAGAGCTATTTTATAAACTATAAGAGTTTTTTTTTTATAAAATTTAATGAGCTTTAATTTTGTAGAACAACATTTTTTGATACGACTTTCGAGATAAACGTGAATAACTGAAACAATCTTCATGTTTCTCTTAACTGCAGCTAGAGCTCACGTGCGTCGGTTTATTAGTAAGTGTGCCAAATTTCAAAACTGTTGGATTTTTTTAGGTGAAAACCTTTAATAACTGGACTATAACCAGATATACTCCCTGTTTACGCTATTAAAGACCTTCACGAAGTCGATAAACAGCAGATGTAGTGGTGATAGGTATTCAACGCACTGTTCAATAATGATGAGGGTTTCAAAAATATGTTTAAATAAAAATTTAAAAAGCTTGTTCCTATTTATGCGACACGAAGTGTATATTTATAAATGGTACAATAATAGACTACTTACTCCTTACTTAAGCACTTACCTTTATATTGGGCACAATGTACAACAGTGAAATATTTTTGGAAGAATTTCGTATAATTGGTTGAGTTTTATAAAATTCATCAAATTCAAGTTATACAATTTAAATTCTTTAATTTTTAAATTAATGCAATGCCATTCTGAGAACCTATCTATAAGTAGATATCAATATGAATTTTGATGAATGCGAATAGTGCAGACATTTTAATTAGGTTAATATATATATAGATGAATGCAGAGTTATTGTCATCTAGTAGAATATTTAAGCACGATTATCGGAATTTTTCATTTTCCCATAAATATTTGTGACATGGTCTAGTGCTTTATAGAGAAGTGGAGGAAATTGATTTAAAATTAATTCATAACTCGAAAATTTATTGGTAATTCGATCCCACTGCATAAAAATATAATAAAATATGATGGAATGCGACCTAGGTACATTGATATAACTTTCTATTAGTGAGCTTGGCATTAGATTGATAATTATTCGTTAAACATGAAAAGAAACTGCTTATCAAAATACTGTTCGATGAAGGTAATCTAGCAACAAAAGCAACATACTTAACAACTTGTCAACTTTCCGCTTGATAGGTTCCATTTCTTGAGTCAGGTTGATCTTGTTTGGGCTTAAGCCAAAATTCACCATAACATACGTAGTTTAAGCAATGTCCAATTCATAAGAACGCTGTGGAATCAAAACTGATGATTGCTTATCTACTAGGACGAGTGTAACGACAGAATATTGGAGTTAGCGCTCTCAAAGTTGCACTCAATGACTCCGAATTTCGGAAAAATATTTTTATAATTTGCGGATGTAGCTCTCTCTTGCTTTGAAAATGTGCTGTTTATTGAGCAAATAACTTGACTATAACCGTTTTGTGATTGTCGCGTTCAAAAATTCAATTCAGATTCCTAACGTTTGAGGTTAATTTGCCAGCACTCAATACTTGTATCTTACCTCTAATCCTAATAAATAAGCCGTCAGAATCTAATCGGACCATTGCGTCACATCTGAAAATATCTTATGGCAAAAAACCCCAGTTAAACTAAAAACCACTACAAAGAACTGCTTGGGAATATGGGAAAGCAAACTGGGACGATCTTAATGACTTTTTCAGGAATTTAAACTGGTATATGGTTGTAAACTTAATTATTTGTGGAAAGAGAGATTTTATCCCGAATAACGTAAAATCTATCAAATCCAAGGAACCCACATGGTTTGATTCGAGCTTTTGAGGTGTTATAAAGACCAAAAATGTAAGTTTCCGGAATAACAAAGCCATCCTCACTGAGAAAAAGCGGAATAAGTATAAATGGGTTAGAAAGGTCTGTAACGGTCCTATTCGACGAAGAAATTACGGTAAAAAATACTACAATGCTTATTACTACATCATCGTCGGTTTCGACCCTCGTTTTCAATGAGACTCCTTTTGTAAGCTCGACAGCTAAAGCTTATTTGCTTACAGCACAGTTTGTTCTTGACTCTTCAAGTACATGCTTGAAAGTGTAAACGATTCTAATTGGACGAATTTTCTTAAGAACAAAAGTACTCAACGACCTTGACATTCACAAATCCACTGAACCGGATAGTATCCCCCACTATTGTTCTATAGAGATGTTCTCCAATGCTTACAAAACTTCTGCTTTAGCTTTTCCATCGGTCCTACACTACTGAATGGATGGAAAACAGAATTTGCCTAGCATGTTCCTAAAAATGACGAATCCTCATGACCCTCTAACTATTGTCCATCGTTTTTAAGGCCATTGAAGCGCTTTTCAATTTTCAGCTTAACATATATCTTAAAGAACGAAAGATTCTTAATGACCGGCAGAATGGATATCGTTTTGGAGAAAGTAAGACTTGGTTCGAATCTTATATCCACAAAATACACGCTGGTGTATTCCAGGGATCCATTTTGTCTACGACACTCTTCCTCCTTAGACAAAGTTCTTAACTACCTCAAAGTAATAGCTGACCATGGGCACGTTTTGTCCAAGACGTCGTTGTTCTGTGTACTTTTTTGATGACAGCATGTACTTGGTCTTGCCCTCATTGACCACTAAAGACTAAACCCATCTTCTTCGATTCCGTCGCAATGCTCAAAAACACTCCAATGACATCACGTTTTGATCTTCCAACTATGTCAATATCATATGCGTACCCGAGTAATCGGACCTTTGGAAGAATGTGCCTCTAATGTTGACGCTTGATTTTTGCACAATTCTTTCCACAATGATGTTAAAGAAGTCGCATGACAGTTCATCGCCTTGTCTAAAACCTTTTTTGACATCAAATGCATCGGTAAGATCTTTTTCGACCTTGATAGAGCAGCGTGCATTCTCCATCGTCATTCTGCACAAACAGACAAGTTTGACAGGGATGCCAAAACTAAACATTGCCCTGTAGAGCTCTTTCCTATAGATGCTGTCATACGCAGCTTTAAAATCGATAAAGAGATGGTGGGTATCGATTTTAACCTCCTGGGTTTTTTCCAAGATCTGCTGTAGTGTGAATATTTGGTCGATAGTGGACTTTCCAGGTCTGAAGCCACACTGATAAGGACCTATCAGGTTGTTGAAGAACGGTTTCAGACGTTCACATAATACGGCAGAAAGGATCTTATATGCAATTTTAAGGAGACTGATGCCTCTGTAGTTTGCGCAATTTAGAGGGTCTATTTCGTTATGTATCGGGCACACTATGCTGTGATTCCACTCATCGGGCATGCTTTCTTCCGACCATATTTTGCAGATGAGTTGGTTCATGCTCCCTACCAGGTCATCGCCTGATGCTTTGAATAGTTCGGCAGCGATGCCGTCAGCTCTAGCAGCTTTGTTTGACTTGAGTTTAGATATAGCTATCTTCACTTCGTCAAGGTTGGGTAGGCGGAATTGTTGATCTGCGTCGCCGAGGTTGAGTGGTTCTATCTCACTTACAGCGGAATTCGGTTCGTCATCGCCGTTATATAATTTGGAGAAGTGGTCTTTCCATACTCTCAATATAGACTGCGGTTCCACTACGATGTTGCCCGGATCATCCTTACAAGCTTCGGTTAGTGGCTTGTACCCTTGGGAGATTTTTTTACCTTTTGGTAAAATTTACGAACCTCATTCCTGTTCTGACATCCCTCTAGCTCCTCGATCGCGCGCTTCTCATGCTCTCTTTTTTTCCATCTAAGAAGCCGGTGTTTCTCTCCCCTCTTTTGCTCGTAGAGCTCACGAGCAGTATAATAATAAGCTCATTAAATTCTGATCTTTATAGTATTGTCTAATGGGGAATCAAAAATCGTGTAGAATTCAATGCTTCGAACCCTTTCCAATGCCACTATCCATGGGTGCATTGAGGAGACTGAACAGCTTTTTGCTTATATTCGTCCAAAACTTCAGTACACCTGCAATATTTCTATTGAACAGAATTAAAAAGAGAGCTTTAAAAATGATAGGTTACCGTTAACTAACTGAATGTTTGATATCTCTTGAGCAAATCTTCTTGTCTATCATTATTTTATCAACAATGTTCTAGCGAAATATCAAATTGCATTTAAAAAATTCAACCATAATACCAAACTTTCAGCAATGCCCATCAGTTTGCGCTTGAGCCCAATTTGGGGCAAACTGTGAAGTTAAAAGATTATTTTTTTCATCACATTACACGGATGTGGAATTTCTCAATCTTTACCGTGTGCAGACATTTAAAATCAATGTGCACCGATATCTCCTTTTTACACTTCAGAATTTCAGAAAGTAGTAAGCTTTACAACCTTTTCTTATTTTTCCTATTGCTCCCACTGTGTTAAATCATTATAAGGGTATTCATATCTTCTTGAAAGCACGCACAATATAAAAGAAGGGTTGTCAAGGCCCTACTAGAAAACCAGATATTTATAATGGCAAACCGTCACAAGTGCTAAGGTCTGTTTATGGACTACAAGACTGTACCAAGAAAACATATACTGGACAAATTAGTAAACTCCAAAGCAGCGGCGCTCATGGATTAATAAATAAGAAACAGCAGCCTATTCGTATTTCGCTTTATCACACAATCAAAATCAACAAAAATGGAAACCGTCTAAAATTGAATCTCAAGAGGTGATGGTCTAAATGGCATCGAAAAGTTTTATAACTTCAAGCTGCGACAGATGAGAGTTATAAGATTTAGTAAGCAAAATCATCTGACAATCAATGTTCACTGGTCTTGAGTCACCGGCGGTATTAATGCCCTAAAAGTCAATAATCCGCATCGATTTTTTTGAAGATTTCAATATAAATTTTTTTCAAAAATATTCCCCATTTTTTCTTCTGTGAGTTTTGAAATATAATTCCTTTCAAGATGGTAAATTTTATTAGATTTTAAAGGCTGTTTAAACTCTTAAATTGAAAGGAAATTTCGTTCAGGTGAAGCTTGTAAAAGCTTTAAAAATATCAATCAATATTGCACTTAAAGTCAAGGCTTCAAAAGTCAAACTATTTGGGAAGCAAATAGAGTGTTAGTAAAGCATAAAATTTAAACTTTTGATTTCGTGCAAAAATATTATCTTATTTATTTAGAAGGTTGATGTAAGGACGTGAATTTTTCCGAGGAACAATTTCCGTCTAATCCAAACATCGTTAATGATATTCAAAAAATTTCCTTGAAATTCGTTTCTATGAGTAAGAAATTGCTAGAAGTATTTTCGATGGAAATACAATATTCCAACTAAAACTTATTATATTTGAATTCTAAATAAATCAAAATAAATTCGTTTCTTTGCTGCCGAGGAATTTACTAATAAGGTTACGTGCGGATTCGGGTTCGATTTACAATCAATTAATTTTCACAGTATTTTTCTGGTTCATTAAATTCAGAGACCAACGCGCGCCGCCCGCTGCCTGTTGGATTAAACAGCTTTCTGAGGACTGCAATTTTCCAATTCAAACAAACTGCAGAAACACACCAGAGTCCAGACGAGTTTTAATTTTCAAATTGAGAAATATAAACACGATGAAAAGGAGAAGAAAGTTTCACAAAAGCAAAACTCTGCTAGATACTCGTACATTGTTATGTGTGTCGGTGTGCATTTCAATATCGAATAATAAATAAACTTTAGTTAAAAAACAAACAAAAAGTACCTCTTTACTGATATAAACTTGTCTCTTAATACAGGGTGTCCCATAAGTAATCTTCCAAACCAAATATGTTGAAAGTCCATGTCGTTTTCTAACGATTTACATCTACAGGGTTTTTTAAAAAACGTGGATAGATGTTGGGTGTAGATGTCGTGGCGTTTTCTGAGTGGCACGTAGCGCCATCCTGCTGAACCACATGTCGTCTAGGTCCATATGGTTCAATTTGGGCCATAAGAAATTAGTTAATATCCTTATGTAGCGCTCGCTGGTGACGGTGACCGCTTCTCTAACGTCGTCTTCAAAAAAGTAGGAAACAATTTCGCCACCGGCTCAAAATCCACTACAAACTGTAACTGTTTGAGGGTGCTTTATCACCCGGTGAACCTCACGTGGGTTGGTGTCGTCCCATAAACGGCAATTTTGCTTGTTAACACAACCATTCATCCAAAAATGCGCCTCGTCACTAAAGATGAATTTTCGGCCAAAGCCGGGGTCCTCTTCCAAACGATTCGAAGCCCAGTCAGCGAACAAACGGCGTTGTCTATGGTCATGAACTTTGAGCTCCTGGGTCAGTTAAAATTTGTACGGGTGTAGGCCCAAGTCCCGACGCAAAATTCGCCAAGTTGAAGTCTGCGAAAGGCCAAGTTCTTGTGCACATTGAGGAATAGACTGCCTCGGGTTCTTCTGTACACTTTAATGGACCGAGGCGATGTTCTCGGCCAATCTTGCGATCCTTGAAAGAACAGATGTTGGCTGATTGTTTACTGAACCGGTCGTCTCAAATTTGCCTACCAAACGTTGAAGAGTCGAATGTGAAGGCGTATCACGTCTACCGTAAAATGGTTGCAAGGCTTGCAACTTTTCCGTGAACAAACACTCATTTTGATAATAAAGCTTTATCATTTAAATGTGCTTTTCAAACGTGTAACTTGCCAGGATGATTTGGCATAAACAAAAGTTTTGACAGATGTCAAAATGGCATCTACAAGGCGCATAAATCAAACCGCTCAAATTAAAAAAGCCTTTATAATCTGTTTTAGTGATATTTTGAAAAACCCAAACTTAAAATTACACTGAGATTGAAATCAAACCCAATTTAGCACTTCAAAGTTTGAACTAGTTTTTCGAAAATTAAATTGTCAAAATTATAGTGCAGAGGTTAAAGTGCAAATTAAGTTTGATTTAATCTTAAAGTTTTCCTTAATTCTTAGCGAAATGGCAATGCCCATACAATTTTTTATCCAAACATTATCTTTCCCGAAATTTGGAAAACTGACTAAAAGTATGTGTTTTATTAAAACTTCATTAAAACAGCCGGTCCTCGGAAACTAGTAAAATGCGGTACTGACATGTAACCAAAATCTCTTAAATCACGATTTAAACTCAGTTTTTAACATTACTTATTGGACACCCTGTATACGTAACGTATTCGTATAAATGTACAACATTGTTCAAAGTGTAAGTTATGTTCTGATGATAACGAACAAAAGGATATAAGAGGGATAATGATGGAATACGTTTTGATGAATTTCAAAAACTATACATAAATATATATTGTACAGATCTATATTGATTTATAAATATTTAATATACATATACATATGTACATGTGTAAAGAAACATCAATACATAAATTGAACATAAAATAAGTTTTGTACACATAATAATGTAAAATGTAGACATAGTTTGTTTGTTTGTTTTTTGACAAAGTTTGTTGTTTCAAAATTCTGGATAGAGTACAGAAATTTATTTGGCCTCGTTTTCTCAAAAGTATATATGGTAACATATTTATTGAAAAATTATATAAAGTTTTTTATAAAAAATGAAGCAATATATATGATATATGAAATGTGCCTCAGATTTAAAGGCAATCATCTTATGTCTATAGGAGTTTGCTTAAATGGTAGGACCATATTGAAAAGGATAGGTGAGATCATGTACAATAGAGAAGTTTGTAAAAAGGTTCAAATTTAAAAAAACAATTTAAACTTTTTACGTGAATGCACTTTTAAGACTTGTACGGAACTAGTGAAATTGCTATATCCACGTTAAGACTCCCATATCTAAGCTGAAGTCTAACAAATCAACTGGAGCAGGATTGAATACCGAGCTCTTCAAAACAGATGGAAATAACCTCAGTATTTTTTGCCCGATATTGAAATAAGGAGACCCTGTTCAAATGGTAGACATGTGCATTCAAGAGGACACAAGCGTCCACAGGTTTTTCTCAAAACCCACCTCTGTCTATCAACTCCTACTCTCACCTCTTGGACAAGACATATGAGCAGTGCCCTGGCTATGACATTAAAATTGTCTTAGGAGATTTTAATGCCAAGCTAGGAAGAGAAGACATCTTTGGTGGGATAATCGGAAGATACAGCCTGCACGACACTACCTCCGACAACGGATTCAGGCTGGTCGATTTCGCTGCGGGGCGAGATGTTCTGGTAGCTAGTACGCAGTTCAAGCATCTCAATATCCACAAGGGGACATGGAAATCTCCTGATCATTCAACCGTCAACCAGATTGACCACATAGCGATCGACGCACGACACTTCTCCAGTATCCAGGATATCCGAACATTCCGACATTGACTCGGACCACTACTTCGTTGTAGCCAAGGTACGGCTACGGATATCCCGATCCAAGCCAAAACAAGGAAGTACTGTGAGAAGATACGACGTTAGACGGCTACAATCGCAAGAAACTGCCATGTTCTTTTCCGATCGAGTCTCTTATACCCTCCTAAGGAGTCCTATGCTTCCTGCATTAAGCATTGAAAACCAGTGGCAACATTGCCTTGCAGCCATCAGAGATGCCTCCTCTGAGGTGCTAGGTTTCACACGGCCACCACAGCGAAACCCCTGGTTTGAGGACGAATGCCGGCAAGCTCACGCAGCGAAACAAGAGGCCTACAAAACGGCGCTGCACAAAAGGACGAGAGCTGCTCGCGAGCTCTACGAGCAGAAGAGGAGAGAGGAACACCGGCTTCTTAGACGGAAAAAAAGAGAGCATGAGAAGCGCGCGATCGAGGAGATAGAGGGATGTCACAACAGGAATGAGGTTCGTAAATTTTACCAAAAGGTAAAAAAAACCTCCCAAGGGTACCAGCCACCAACCGAAGCCTGTAAAGACGATCAAGGGAACATCGTGGTAGAACCACAGTCGATGCTGAGAATATGGAAAGATCACTTCTCCAAATTATATAACGGCGATGACGAACCGAATTCCGCTGTAAGGGAGATAGAACCACTCAACCTCGGCGACGCAGATCAACAATTCCGCCTACCCGACCTAGACCAAGTGAAGATAGCTATATCTAAACTTAAGTCAAACAAAGCTGCTGGAGCTGACGGCATCACCGCCGAACTATTCAAAGCAGCAGGCGATGACTTGGTAGGGAGCATGAACCAACTCATCTGCAAAATTTGGTCGGAAGAAAGCATGCCCGATGAGTGGAATCTCAGCATAGTGTGCCCGATACATAAGAAAGGAGACCCTCTAAACTGCGCCAACTACAGAGGCATCAGTCTTCTTAACATTGCGTATAAGATCCTCTCTGCCGTATTATGTGAACGTCTGAAGCCATTCGTCAACAACCAGATTGGTCCTTATCAGTGTGGCTTCAGACCAGGAAAGTCCACTATCGACCAAATATTCACACTACGGCAGATCTTGGAAAAAACCCAGGAGCTTCAAATCGATACCCACCATCTCTTTATCGATTTTAAAGCCGCGTATGACAGCATCTATCGGGAAGAGCTCTACCGAGCAATGTCTAGTTTTAGCATCCCTGTCAAACTTATCCGTTTGTGCAGAATGACGATGGAGAATGCATGCTGCTCTATCAAGGTCGGAAAAGATCTTACCGATGCATTTGATGTCAAAAAATGTTTTAGACAAGGCGATGCACTGTCATGCGACTTCTTCAACATCGTTCTGGAAAGAATTGTGCAAAACTCAACCGTCAACACTAGAGGCACAATCTTAAAAAAAGGTCCATCCAATTACTCGGGTACGCAGATTGACATAATTGGTAGATTAAAGCGTGATGTCCGTGGAGTGTGATTGAGCATTGCGACGGAAGCGAAGAAGATGGGTTTAGTAGTCAATGAGGGCAAGACCAAGTATATGTTGTCATCAAAAAAGGACACTGAACGACGACGTCTTGGACAAAACGTCACCATGGACAGCTATAACTTTGAGGTAGTTAAGGACTTTGTCTACCTAGGCACCGCTATTAACACAGACAACGACACCAGCGCTGATATCATACGAAGAATAACTCTTGCAAATCGCTGCTTTTTTAGACTTAGAAGGCAATTGAGAAGTAAAGTCCTCTCTCGAGCATCTAAAATCACTATCTATAAGACACTCATCATCCCGGTTCTCATTTATGGCGCTGAGGCCTGGACCCTGTCAAAGAAAGATGAGAGCGTCTTAGGATGCTTCGAGAGAAAAATTCTTCGGGTAATTTTTGGTTCCGTATGCATAGATGGAGAGTGGAGGAGAAGACATAACGACGAACTGTACGAGCTGTACAGCGACACTGACCTAGTTGAAGGAATTAAAGTCCAACGGCTTAGATAGCTAGGTAATGTAGAGCGAATGGACATCAACGGTTCAGCCCGGAAGGTCTTCGAATCCAATCCCGAGGGACGGCGCAGTAGAGGAAGACCGCGACTCAGGTGGCGCACCCAGGTGGGAGAGGACCTCAACCAACTTGGCGTGCGAAACTGGAGACAACTAGCTAGGGACCGAGCTGGCTGGAGACGCTTGTTGGTTGAGGCCCAGGTCCGCCCCGGACTGTAGCGCCACTTTAAGTAAGTAAGTAAGACCCTCTAAACTACACCACCTACAAAAGAAGTTTACTTAACATCGTTTACAAAATCTTCTCGGCCGTAATATGTGAACATCTAAAGCCAGTTGGCAACAACCTGATAGGTTCTCATCAGTGTGATTTTAGACCAGAAAAGTCCGCAGTCGATTAAAATTTTACATTACGGCAGACCCTGGAAAAACCCCAATAACATCACGTCAACACCATCATCCTATTATCGATGTAAAGGCCCCATTTGACAGCATCTACAGGGACAAACTGTATAGAGCCATGTCTAGTTTTGGCATTGTTTGAAAAACTCAGCCGTTTGTGCAGAATGCCCATGGAAAATTAACGATGCTCCTTAAGGCTGAGAACAACAAAGAATAATTTTTCGATTTCAAGAAAGGATTTAGACAAGGTGCGCTGTCATGACATTCTTAGCATTGTTCTTGAAAGAATAGTTCAAACGGAAACGTCAACACTAGGTTCTTTTACGAGTATTGAGACAGCGAGGGCAAAAATGAGTTTAAGGGTTAATAAGGGCAAAACAAAGTAAATGCATGATTTCATCAAAAAAGGACAAGTTACCGAAATCTCAGTCAAATCATCACCATCGACAGACGTAACTTTCAGGTAGCTATGGACTTTGTCTACCTTGACTCCGATATGAATACAGAAAACAATACCACCGTTGAGCTCAAACGAAAAATTATTTTACCTTACCGATATTTCTTTGCTATAAGAAAGCAATTGGTTAGCAATGCCCTCTTATGAGCGACCAAAGTGTCACTATATAAGACCAATATAATCCCCGTCCTGATATAGAACGGGGATAAAAAAAAAACACCGTTCATGACGAAGAACACAACGAGCTATACAGCGTAGTAGACTTAACCGGATGGTATCCCCGCTATTGTTCTGAAGAGGTGTTCCTCAAAACCACTGCGTAAACTTTTTCATCTGTCCTACTCCTCAGGCTCTGGCTCTCTGTCGAAAATTCGTGCTTTCGGTTATCATGAATGCCTTCTTCATTGGATTAGTAATTACCTTTTAAACCGTTCAATACAAAGTTGTTTTGGACTGATTCAAGTCTGAAATCAATCAAATAAATAATGGTGCGCCCCAGGGCTCCATTTTGTCTCCGACCCTTTTCCTCATTTTTATAAATGATATCTTGACTGCTACTTCTAATCCAATACATTGTTTCGCTGAAGATACCACTCTTAGCTTTTCATATTCGTTTCAAGACTCACAATCCTTCTATTTGGATGTGGAACTGCAACGACTGCTCAATAAATCCTGACCTAAACAGCATTTTACAATGGGAAATAAAAAACCGCGTGGAATTTATTGCTTCGAAAATCCAATGCTGTCTTGTATCGTTAAAGCCATTATAAATAGATGGCGCTTGCATCGAGGAGACTGAACGTTTTGATATTCTTGGTATGTGTATCAATAACCATCTTATGTGGCACGATCACATACGCAATGTCGCCAAAAATGCCGCAATATATTAGGGTTTTCTAAGGCGATGCAAAAAGTTTTTCTCCCCTCTGATCTGGCTGTTATCTTCTAGACTTATATACGTTCAAAACTTGAATATAACTCAAATATCTGTCTCTTAGACAGTATTGAACAAAGGGCATTTAGATTGATTGGTGATATTATCATCGTAAGAGCATTTACGTCAAACATCGTCAAAATGTTTCTTATCTCACACCGTTACCGTTTTACCGTTATATTAACGGTTTATGCTCTAAAGAAATAGCCAGTTGCATTTATTCCCTTAAATAGTTTAACCGTCATACTCGCTCTTCTAGGAATGCTCATCAATATACCCTCCAGCCGAACTTTGGTCGTACTGTCAAGTACAGAGATCCGTTCAATAGCCGGTGGAATGCATTGCCACACTCTGTCTTTCCCATTCATTGCAATATTCAGGAATTCAAAACCAATGTGGACCGTCACCCCCTTTCAACCCTGGAAAACCAATGCTCCAGAACAGAAAGTCGAATCCACACCCACAGGCCAGCGCAGAAGATGAAGACCACAGATAAGGTGGCGCTCACAAGTGGATAGTGACCTCACCCAACTTGGAGTGCTCAACTACCTAGCAACCGAGCTGTATAGAGAGGTTTTTTGGATGATTCCCTAGATTGTAGCGCCACCTTAAGTAAGTAATGTTAATTGAGAAAGAAAATTAATTTGTCGATCTTATAGATTAAAACAAAAAAGGTCGCTCAACAGTCCGTAGAGAACTAGGGAATAGGGACTTATAACTTTCAGCCATTTCAGAGTGTGAGTCATCTCAGGGATGGAAGGAACCTACAGTTCTTATGCCGGATTCTAACTGAAAATTTGAGAAAGAACTTTTCATGACAAGAATTTCTCTTGGAGGATTTGACGATTCTTTTCAAGAGGCACAGACAGAGGCATTAGCCGTTTAAACATCGCGTACAAGATATTGTTCAGCGTATAATGTGAGCGCCTGAAGCCATTTACTGACGAACTAATTGGCCGTTAAACCAGTGTGGCTTCAGGCCTGAAAAATCTACCATTTACCAAATTTTCACTTTACGCCGAATCCTGGAAAAGACCCAAGAACATAAC
Source organism: Eupeodes corollae (assembly GCF_945859685.1). Lineage (NCBI taxonomy): Eukaryota > Metazoa > Arthropoda > Insecta > Diptera > Syrphidae > Eupeodes > Eupeodes corollae. The sequence continues at coordinate 150,718,479 of NC_079147.1, forward strand.
ATCGAAACACACCATCTTTTCATCGATTTTAAAGCAGCTTATGACAGTGTAGAAAGGAACGAACTATACTGTGTTATGTTGAGTTTTGGTATCCCTACCAAACTAATACGACTTATCAGGATGACGCTTGAAAATGCTCGTTGCTGCGTCAAAATTGGAAGAGACTCGACCTAAACCTTCGAAGCCACCAGAAGGCTTCAAGAAGGCGATGCTCTGTCATGTAGCTGTTTCAGTATTGTTCTTGAAAGAGTGGTGCGCAACAACAACGCCAATGCAAGTGGCACCATCTTTCAAAAATCCACACAATATCTTAGATATGCAGATGGCATCGACATTATGGGAAGAACCAAACAAGCAGTGACGGGTGCTTTCTCTAAAGTCGAGTCTGAGGCGAAGAAAATGGGTCTTGATATTAACGAGGACAAAACGAAGTATTTACAGATGTCAAATAGAGTTGATTCACACCGTAAATTCGGTCAAAATGTGACAATTGATAGGTAAAACTTCGAGATGGTAAACTAATTTGTTTATCTGGGCACTGCTGTTACTTCTGGAAATGACATCAGCGCGGAGATCAAACACAGAATTACCCTTGCTAATCGCTGTTTCTTTGGCCTTAGTAAGCAGTTGAGGAATAAGGCCCTATCGCTAAGTACCAAAGAGACACTGTACAAAACTTTAATTAACCCAGTCTTGCTGTATGGTGGAGAAGCATGGACCCTCTCCCAGTCAGATGAAGGATCTCTTGGTATCTTCGAGAAGAAGGTTTTGCAACGATTTATGGCCGGTTTGTGTCGACAGGCAAGTAACATCTGGCGGAGAAGATTTAATCAGCGACTTGCCAATGGTCAAAAAACTGCATGTACAACGCTTAAGATGACTAGGGCATGTCGAGCGAATGAACATCAAAGCTTCACCCCGTAAGGTATTCAACGCTAAGCCTGAGGGAGCAAGAAGCAGAGGCAGGCCTCATCTCCGGTGGAGTGATCAAGTTGAGGTCGACGCACGTCAACGTGGTATTCGAAACTGGAGGTAGGAAGCTAGAAATCGAGTAAGCTAGCGAAATATTACTTGAGGCCCAGGAGCACAATGCGCTGTAGCGCCAACTATAGTAAAGTAAAGCACAGACAGGTATTGAACACAAGACCTGTGGTATGATAGTCCTACACGATAACTATGATGCCACGGGATCTTATAAATTGGTCCCGCTTTTAGTGCGGTAAGAGTCACACAGATTAGTACCCGTGGCATGATGGTTAGTGCGTTGGACTGTCATGCTAGAGGTCTTGGGTTAAATCCCTGACTTTGTCATCTAAAGTATTTTTCACGGGTATTGCCTCTTTTGAGGAATTGATCAGACTTTCGGATTTGGCATAAAACTGTAGGTCCCCACCATCCTTGACAACAGCACTCGAACACAGGAATGGTTGAGAGTTGTAAGCCACTATGCCCTAGTTATCAACAGACTTTTGCACCACCTAATCTATTTACTTTAAGAGTCACACAGTACTCGTTACCAATTCTTACCAAGTGCCTCTAAAATTAAATCATCTTATTTCATATTTCAACACTGTTGAACACAGAACGGCCTGATTACAAATGTTTCTATTATTGTTCCCTCACTGTAGGTTTTTATATTAACCCTCGTTTGGTTTGAAAATTTGTTTTCTTTCTGATTTTTTAATATTACTGTAACTTCGTGTTCTATACTTTATCGATAAAAATGCCAATAGACAAATATTCAATAAGAATCTTAAGTACCCACTTGTTGCAAGGCTGTGTATATAAGGTAGATGGGTATATAGCTTGCCTTGCCTTATGACTACATAAGCTCTGATAGGCACCATCATACGAATCCCCTCAATATAACATTTCTCAATATAAATAAAAGCCCATATGAACTTTAGCGTTTAAATAACTTTTGCTGACGCATTTATCAATGTTTTTGCACACACGACACACTCTTAATGGTTATAGGTTGTATGGTTGTTCCCCCAAGGGCGAGCGAGTCCTTCTTTTACGTTAACAACAATTTTCAACATTCCTAAGTACTTACTCTACACCGTAACTCCAAGTATATGTTAAGGTATGTTATAAGTTGTGTGATTTCTCTGCAAACAACAAAAAGAAAAACCACCTGATAGATAGATGTTTGTGTACCTATAGACACAATAAGAAAATTAAATAAACTCGAAGATAACCTTAATGCCTCTATTCAATGAATTTGCAAGATATGCTGTATGTGTCCTGGCTTCTCAAGAAGTAACTTATAGCCAGGGGATTTTTTTGGTCTATTCCCCAAGACCTTGTTTATGTTTGTATGTTTCTTTTTTTGCGTTGCTTGTACTATAAAGTTGTAACAGCCTATGTCATCAAGTGAGTTACGTGACAAAAGAAAGTTAACAGTTTGCGCCATTAAAGCCCATAGCTACTTATTTGGTAATGTTTGTCAATTTCTAGAATATTTGTTATATATGGTTGAAGAGGCACCACAAAGAACCTTGGCTAATAAAGTACGATTTGGTTTGTTGGTGCGTATAGAGATCTTTACAATGAGGACGACATTACGAAAAGACAGCGACAATGACGACGACAAGACGACTGCGACGACACAAACAAAAAAAAGTAATAAATTGAAGTGTTCAAGATTAATCTGTTTACGTATCTTTCTATTGAATGTTTGTATACTTAGATCATTTAAACTTACAAAGTTCTTTGATTCTTTTCAACTTACAACAAAATTTACAAAAAGAACTTTTGATGACAATTCAAGCGATCAGAATAATAATGATAAGAGTCTATTAGGGTTTTTGAATTGGGTAAAGTGTTTTTTTTTAATTCTTCTATTTTTGTTGTTGAGGAAAAGCTAATTAAAATTCAGGGTAAACAATATTATGGAACTTGAATATTGTGAAGCCTATTTATTTTGAAATAATACGTATTTAATTAATTGAGGTATTTTGTAATTCATACGAATATATTAAACGTGAATTCTGCTTAAGCTTCCATGTCGGGATAGTATGCAATCAATATGACGGAGTATAACAAAATGCATATACAAATAAGTGGCATGAAGGGATAATTTAATTGTTGGCATCAAGGATAAATCCGATGGCTACATTTATCTACGTCCTATACAATGTGTAACTTTGTCAAAATTTAAATCGAAAATAGAGTTAAGGTTTTTATTTGATTTTCAAATTGTTGACAAAATGCAGGAAATGCGGAATAATTCGAAATAATGCAGAAAATTATATGCATCAATTAATTTAAAAAATGTAAGGGACTCGATTGGTTCAATAGCCTTTATATGCAATAGAAGTTGCAGCAAAAGTTTTCGCCATCCATGAATTATTATATCTCCCAAAAAATCCTATAAACGAATGAGTTTTATATTCCTTCAAACTTCATAAATGTCAAAAAAATAATGACAATTGCTACCGGTATTCAATTAAACAAAAATTCGTTCAACATGACCCGATAACGATCGCCATTGACTGTAACGGCCACTATTAGCTCATTTTCGAAGAAAAATGGCCCAATTATGTCTCTGTACCAAAATCCGCACCAAACAGTGACCCGTTTTGGGTGTGTCGGCTTTTCAAATTATGTGTGCGGGTTTTTTGTGCTCCAAAATGCGACAATTTTGCTTATTTACATACCCACCAAGATCAAAATGAGCTTTATCTCAAAAGATGATTTTTTGGCGAAATCGGCATCTTCTCTAAGCGTTGTTTGCAGCGCTGTTCGAACGAATACACAACCATATTCGTTCAGCGGAAGGATAAAACTAATTATCTGTCACATCAGACATAAGCTACTAGTTCTGGTTGGCCTTTCGAGTCTATCTCAATTCACAGAATAGCTTTTTTCAATACAATTCGTGATGGTTGGCTTTTCAGGCTATCTCAATTCAAGTTAAACAAAAAAAAAAAAAAAAAAAAATTCAGAAAAATTTATGAAATCTTTATTTGAATCTATAGTTCGATCCATGCAATGTAATGTTTGAAGATTTTTTCGTACAAATGTTGACCTAGGCGCACCTTAAATGGTCTATCCGCTTAGTCCAATTTCGGCATACTCTTTCCAACATTTCGGCCGGTATCTTACTTATAAATGCTTCATTGTTGCCTTCCAATGCGTCAATTGAAGCGGACTTGTCTGTATAGACAAAAAATGGTCTAAGGGCGTTTAATCGCACGATCTAGACGGCCAATTTACCGGTCACGAACGTGAACTAAAATTTTCAACGAACTCGCCTCTCAATAAATCCAATGTTGTGCGTGCTGTGTGACATCGTTTTGTTGAAGCCACATGTCATGCAAGTCAACTTCTTGCTTTTTGGGCAAACAAAAGTTGGATATCATCTCACAATAGCGCTCACCAGTAACAGTTACGTCACGATTCATATCATCTTTGAAAAAGTACGGTCCAATGATGCCACCAGCCTATAAACCTCACCAAACTGTCACTTTTTCTGGATGCATTAGTAGCTCTTGCAATGCTTCTGGTTGATATTAACCACAAAATCGAAAAATTCTGCTCTTTACGTACTCATTGAGCTAAAAAATCTAAATTCTAAAGCTTCGTTGCTGAAGAAATTTTTTCGGTAAAAAGTGGACCTTCGGTCAACTTTCCAAGAGCCTTTTCACCAAAAATTTTACGTTGCAGTCGGTGGCCTGCTCTTAGAAAACCCTATAATATTGATAAGCTAAAGAAGGTTCAGAGAACAGCTTGCGTGGGCACCACATAGGCCATGCGTACTTGCCCAACGGACGCCTTAAACGTTATTTTAGATCTTCTACCAAACGAACTTTTTCTTAAATACATAGGTTCCTGCAGCGCTATTAGGCTGAAGGAATCAAATAGCTGGTTGTCAAAACCTTATGGTCAACTGCAACAAAACGAAATTGATTCCCTCAGATATTATCTCGGTAGACACTGAATACTGCACTCCTGCTTTGAGCCTTAGTAAGGGTTTTAAGGTTATTTTCCCATTGAGAGAAGATTGGGAGGATGACATCGTGTCGATAGGTTTCGACACAACCTTCTTTACTGCTCAAAGATGGAGTGCGGAGTTGGTTCTGGGATCTTTTCTGAGTCACTAAATGTAGCTAAATCCTTTACGCTTCCTGACTTTGCTAGCGTTTTTCAGGCTGAACTGCTAGCCATAAGGGAGACACGTAAGATACTTAAATAAAGCCCAAACCAAAACCGAAATGCGGCTATCTTTACAGACAGTCAGGCAGCTGTCAAAGCCATTAACTAGGCCACATCTTCATCTAAATTGGTCCAGCAATGTCGCGATGAGCATGCGAGCCTGAATATTAACCTCGGTGTCACCCTGATCTGGGTTCCGAGCCATAGTGGTATCGTGGGAAATGAACGGGCTGACGAGCTAGCCAGGCAAGGATCGCCCCTTCATAGCTCATTTGCGGAAATGGTTAACATTCCTCTTGGTGCTATGAAGAGTAAAATCTTTTCTATCTCCCAAACTGAATCAAGCCAAAGGTGGAGCAATTTACCCAACTGCATTATATCTAGGAAGATATGGCCCACCTATAACAAAACCCGTACAAACGATCTTCTATGCAGGCCAAGGCGAGACATAGCCAGGATTGTTGCGGTTTGTACCGGATATTGGCCTATAAGAGTTCATGCAGAGAAGTTGGGTATCTCTTACAACACCTTTTGCCGTAGTTGTAGTGACCAAAGAGAAAGTAAAACGATAATCCATTTAATCTGCAAATGTCCTGCTTTTGCAAACACTAGAATGAAATACTTTGGAAAAGCATTCTTTCACGAACTTGATGAGCTATCTGAGACAAAGATTAGAGACTTAGTCTTTTTTCTCAATGCGACAAAATGGCTTTAACATAATCGCTATGAAGCTTCTCTATAAATCTTTTCCTTTCTATCACAGGTCAAATGAGTTTTTGGTATCAAAACTCCGCACTACAGCGATAATTGGATCTCAGGCTAGGTTTCCTTAAGATCGCCATTTCTTACCTAGGTGTTTCCGCTACAATTCTAGGGCTAGCTGTATTTTAACAGGCATCACACATAAATCCTTCTGCAAAATTTTCCACGTTGTTGAATAACAGAGGCCCAATTGCTGCGACCGGCGACGAATCAACAATTTGTCAACAACCTGATAGGTTCTTATCAGTGTGGCTTCAGAGCAGGAAATTCCACTATCGACCAAATATTCACACTACGGCAGAGTTTGGAAAAAATCCAGGAACTTCAAATCGATACACACCATCTCTTTATCGATTTTAAATCCGTGTATGACAGCATCCATAGGGAAGAGCTCTACAGAGCAATGTCTAGTTTTGGCATCCCTGTCAAACTTATCCGTTTGTGCAGAATGACGATGGAGAATGCATGCTGCTCTATCAAGGTCAGAAAAGATCTCACTGATGCATTTGATGTCAAAAAAGGTTTTAGGCAAGGCGATGAACTGTCATGCGACTTCTTCAACATCGTTCTGGAAAGAATTTCAATTACTCCGATACGCAGATGATATTGATATAATTGGAAGATCAAAGCGTGATGTCAGTAGAGCGTTTTTGAGCAATGCGACGGAAGCGAAGAAGATGGATTTAGTGGTCAATGAGTAATCAAACGACGTCTTGGACAAAACGTCACCATGGACAGCTATAACTTTGAGGTAGTTAAGGACTTTGTCTACCTAGGCACCGCTATTAACACAGACAACGAGACTAGCGCTGAAATCAAACGAAGAATAACTCTTGCAAATCGCTGCTTCTTTGGACTTAGAAGGCAATTGAGAACTAAAGTCCTCACTCGAGCATTTAAAATCACTATCTATAAGACACTCATCATCCGGTTCTCATTTATGGCGCTGAGGCCTGAACCCTGTCAAAGAAAGATGAGAGCGTCTTAGGATGCTTCGAGAGAAAAATTCTTCGCGGGCGCTGTACAGCGACACTGACCTAGTTAGCAGAATTAAAGTCCAACGGCTTAGATGGCTGGGTCATGTATGTATAATGGACATCCAATCTCCAACCCGAAGGTCTTTGAATCCAGTCCCGAGGGACGGCGCAGTAGGAGAAGACCGCGACTCAGGTGGCGCACGCAGGTGGGAGAAGACCTCAACCAACTTGGCGGGCGAAACTGGAGACAGCAAGCTAGGGACCCAGCTGGTTGGAGACACATGTTGGTTGAGGCCCAGGTCCGCCCCGGACTGTAGCTCCATCTTAAGTAAGTAAGTTAAGCTCCCAAACATTCAGAGTATCCTTTTATTTGAATTAAACACACTAATAGTTAAATTTAGATCTTGCCCCAATCCATGTGACACAAAAAAACAGGTACTTTTTATGATCTTCTTCGGAAAAGCCCCATAAAACTTTTATTTAGCAACTTAATATTATTTTTTGCAATACAAACTTAATACAAACATCATTCAATTTACATTTTGGTTTTTTTTCCAAAAAGCCTATGATTTTGTAAATTAACGTCAAATAAAAAACAAACAAAAAAGATGGTCCCTATCCATTTGATACGATGTGTATAACGGGGGTCATTTCATTAACACAATATGATTAGTTTTGAATTGAAGGAAATTTCTACGAAAATTGAAAACAAAAAGAAAAATACTGTCCTAGGGGAGGATCATACATCTTACAACTGCAACCCACCCCTTGATGCAGTATTGGATTTCACAACACTACCCAATGTTCGTGTTCACATATCATAAGTTAAAATCTACCTACCGTTATGTGCACACAACCATTATCATCTTTTTATCATATTTGAATAAATGGTTTGCGCTATTTTAATATGTAGGTATCTTGTTTTAGACAACCCTTTTTTGAATCATTAATAAATACTATTGAAAATCTAATTTTAGTCTATAAATATAATGTTTAGATTATTACCAATTCGTCTGTATAAAAACAACATACACAGATTCACACTTATACCTACATACATCTATATATATTTAGATATAATATTTCCCTAACTGAAACACATTTACACAAGAACATTTCATGCCAAAATTTAACCAAAATAAACGTGGGAGTCAATAAATGAACCTTGGATGCCATTAACGCCCGTGTTTATACGGAACTCCAGTATAAGAACACAACGGTGGCTGAACAAGCAATTTTCCTGCTTTTAGTATGTTCTTCAAAATATTTGCTTAAAATACCGCCATCAAAAATTCTTGCAAATGGATGATGGTGATGATGATGGCAAAGCATAATCGTTCACGGGTTCAGTGGAAGTTAAATAAATGCCAGTTACTTTCATCCCTGTTATATATACATTATTTTATACCTACCTTAACACCTATACTCTCTGGGTAGTAAATGCGGAAGTGTATACAAATACATATACCTACACATACATGAATATGTAAATAGTTTACTTTTGTTTTTTTGTTCCATTTATTGAAACAGAATTTTTTGACAAATTTTTGTGGTGTTTTCTTGCGGAATGCAGGTAGTATAAATATTATATCAATGATTTAACATACGAGTATCACCATATACTCATTGTATATAAGTTTTATCATACAACCTAGGTACCACCTTACATTACTAATTTTAAAGTATGGGCGATTATACAAAAGTTGTGTAACTTTTGAGGATATTTTGTTTACGTCTTTACGATAGTTATTAAATCAAACTTCTACAAATTCGGGTGCATATGATAGCGAATCTTATTAATATAATATTCCCAGCCCAGGATTTAACCAGGCTCAGGTATGGGCAAGGGCGGATCCAGACTATTCATCAGGGGGGGCCACACACTTAGATGAATATTTACTCACCGCTTAAAAATGTTCTTTAATGTTTTGTAAAGGAGGCATTCAAAATTTAAATAACATAATGTGTACGAGTACATTCAACAAACCTTTACACAACCTTAGTTTTTAAATTATTTTAGAACACTGTTGTCCAGCAAGGTATGGTCTAACTATTTAATTTTGATGACTCCCTACATATGAAAGCATTCATAGATTCCAAAAGTTTTCTAAATATAAAATATTTAAGAGCTAAAACCCCCTAGTTTAGAAATTGTTCTGAAACGTACTTTTTTTCGAAAAATAAAATATACTTTTCTTGTATTCATTTCTATTTATGCTTAGAACGCTAAAAAAAATCAAAAATCCAGAAAATGAGAGAGGATTTAATATTAAGAATTGTCGGGCTTTTTTGACGAATTTTGTTCGACCTCAATTTTTGGGACTCTATTATTACTATCGCTATCAGTCTGCTTAGGTACTCGTATTTTGATCTTAAAGGAGTCAAAAAACCTTACAAAATTTAGAGAGAAAAATGTTTGGTTCTTCAATTTAATGAAATATTTGCATTTCAACTAAAAAATAAATCAAAAGAAATTAGGGTAAACAAATAAGTAGGGAAGAAACGTTTGTGTAGCACTCACAAATTACACGTTTCAAAAACTCTTTTCATTTCAAATCTTAAGAGATTCAAAGCTTTTATACCAATTGATATGAAACGTTTATAATGTTTTTTAGTTAACAATTAGTTTAACAGAAGAGTCACTTTTGCTGGTTTTGGGACATTTATATTATTGAAATTCGTGTTTAAATTTCAGTTCTAGAGCTTTTACGATTTTTTGTATTCAACAGACAGCTGCGGACAACAAAATAATTCCGGATAAACAGTTCGGGTTCAAGGCGGGTCATGACACAATTCATGCTGCGCCTAAACTCGTTTCTGATATCCAATGGAATAAATCAAAACAACAATGCACAGGTGCTGTTCTGGTTGATTTGGAAAAGGCCTTTGACACCGTATGATTAGAGGGTCTTGACCTAAAACTGAGCAGACTTGGCATAAGCAATCCATTGTTGTATATACTTTATGATATGCTTAACGGTAGAAAGTGTGTTGTCAAAAGTGGCAATGTAACTTCTACCACAACATTCCCAATTATAAATGGTCTTCAACGGGGAGCGGTGAATTCGCCGATTCTCTTCAGCATTTACACCAGCGATTTGATAGGTAGTCTTACAAAGCCAATTGCGTACGCCAACGATCTAATTGCGTACAAGCCGGCCCGAAAGGTTGAGGTTATTAGAATTCTCTTACAGCGTGATTTCGACAAGATTCAGCGATATTGCGACGACTGGAAACTGAAAATAAATGTCCAGAAGTCGGAGACAATTCTGTTCCGGACTCCGTTGGCTGGGGCCACGAGGATACGTGGTGCAAAAATTGGCGCAAGATGGTCATCGTTGATCTTCACGGGCAGCCATTAGCGAGCAAAAGTGTAGTGAAGTACCTCGGTATCTGGTTAGATACCAGGCCAGAAGAGCCTTCGCTCTGACAAAACGGCTGTTTTACAGCAGTCGGCTAGATCCCAGAGTGAAGGTAATTTGCTACATGGCCCTTATACAGCCGATGATCGTTTATGGTTGTCCTGTGTGGTTCAACGTTGCCCCTTCCCACATGGAGAAGTTTCGGGTGTTTGGGCGGCAGTGTTAACGACGCTGTTCCGGCTTATATCGAACAGCCGAATCTTCTTATGTGCATTACTATTTCAACGAGGTTCTATACAACGGGGGTCGAATCAACAGAATTGACAATTTCGTGATAAAACTCGTTCGAGGTCACATTGCAAGAGCTATGTCTTCGACCAACAATTTAATTTTCGGGGCGTTCTATCCGAACGACGAGTATTTTGAGAGTGCACGCTTGAGCGGCTTCATTCCCCCAGAGTCATTCCTCTTTTTTGATAGATGCGGCAGACGACGAACCGTGGATAGGCGACTCCTGTATAATTGGGACGTCATGGCACAAGGCAGAGCAGAGCTCCTTGGGTTCAGTAGGGCTGTGTCCAAACGGGACCGAATTGATAGTGTGAAGCAGGAAAACCAGTTTTGGTGGCTTCACTCGGCGCTTGATAGTGGGTAGTCGGGATGGGGTTTTAAGCCTTGGCCGGCTTACATACTTGTTTTATAGTTTTAGGGTTTAGTTTTAAGTAAAATAGGCATGGTAGCACAAAAAGAAATAGGAAAAATAAAATAAAAAAAAATAATAAATACAAAATAAATAAAATTTAAATTGAAGTAAAATAGATCTTAGGACCGAAAGGCATTAGTAGTTAGTGTTATAGTTTAACTTAGAGTGTCCGTAAGGGGCCATTAAGTTAGTTGTAAGTTATGGATAATTAGGCTAGTTTTATGAATTTTTGTCTAACTTTAAGATAGGTTTAAGAATGAACTAATAAAAATGAATTTAAAAAAAAGAAAGTGTGTTGGACTGTCATGCAAGGGGTCTTGGTTCAATCACTGCCTGTGCCACCTTAATTTAAAAAAATTATTTTCGCGGGTACTGCCTCTGGCGAGGAATTGATAAATCTTTCAAGAGTAGTTCTTTCTCAAATTAGCCGTTCGGATTCGGCCTAAAATTGTAGGTCCCTTCCATTCCTGACAACAGTACTCACACACAGGAATGGTTGAGAGTTGTAAGTCACTAGGCCCAGGTTCACAACGGACTGTTGCGCCACCCAATTTATTTTTTTTAAATCATTTAAATTCTAAATTTTGTCTTAAAAATATTTTTGGTAAGTACTAAATAAAAGCTAACGTGTATTTAACGTTAAAATGTCGTCAAAACAAGTTGATCCCTTTCAGAGATATCGATTTTTGTAAAAAAAATGTATATGTTTTTAAAAATTAAAAAAAAAAATACATTTTTGATCATAAAAAATCATCATCGCTTTGATCATTCAATCATCAAAAAGAGCTTACACAGAAGGAGAAGATTTTTGAAATCGGTCCATTCGTTATTGAGAAAATTTTAAAACAAAATAAAGGTTTTTGAGGGGTACCCTTTTTGAGCAATACCAAAATGTTTTTCTTGTAGAAAGAAGCAAAATTAAGAACACACAATTTAAAGAAAGTTTTAGAAAAATCATATGTTTTAACCAAGAAATTTGTATGGGAACTGCATTATTTTTCGTATTAATAAAATGAAAAACCCTTTACGCTAATGGGTTGAACACCTTAATTTCAATCAACATAATTGTTTGGACTGTAGGAGCCAGGAAAAACAGACAGACAAACGGAATCGTTTTCCATTTTTTTTCGATTTCTCTACCGTCGTAATGTCACATTTGATTAAAAGCTCTACTTCAAAATTGTTTACTAATAAAAAACTTGCCATAAAGTTCCTATATGTCGCAAGTAAAAATCACTTTAATGTTCACTATTAATGTGTGTCAAAAAAATTTAACAGTAAAATTGAAGGATAGTTTAAGGAATTTACAGGCAACTTAAAATAAAATTGATGATCTCTTATTCAAGTTTTCTTCTTAAGAACCTGAATATTTGCTCTTTTTCTTAGAAACATTTATTACGAAAATAATTTGAAGCATGACTTAAGTTTTTTCAAATTCTAATTTGAGTGAAAACAAACATTTTAGTTGTTTTTGACAACAAACCACTTTTATTTATACAACTTAACTTTGTAGCTCATATGACCCCCCCTGGATTGTCAGTTGGTCAAAAGTAGGCTGAATTTCCGATTTATATTATGTTTTTCGTCCAGTCCTCAGTTAAAAGAAGTACTTTTATCAACAAAGTTTGAGGAAGTAAAATACAAATGCTGTTTTCATATACAAAAAATAAATAATTCAAATAATAATGGGGGTCATATCCATTAACGCAATACAATAAGTTTAGAATTTCATGGAAAAAGTAAACAAATTATCTCCCAGGGGGGGGGGGGTCGTGATCCCTATGACCAACCCTCTTGAACCGCCATTGGGCCTGGGGCATAACGACTATAATGGCCACAAAAGTAAGTAGATACAACTGAATCTTTATTGCTCAAACGAGCAAAATGGATACGCGATTTTCACAAATCTTCAAATTCGGCAAACGGCAACGCTCAATTATTTTCAAGCAAACAATATACGTAGCACAACTTAAAAATAATCATGATGGTACTTTTTTAAAACCCGACGAAAATATGCAGAAGGTTAAATTAGAGTTTGCCAATAGTCTTATTTTTTTGGTAAAAAAGTAAATGGCCAGAACTATCAATGTGAATGGATTTTGTATTCCATCTCAAAAGGAGCTTTTTCCTGGAATAACTGTTATAAATCTTGAAGGCTTTTCTGATTGGAAAAATGCGTATTGAATAGATAATCATGAAAAATCGCGCTCTCATAGAGAAGCGATGATGGATTAAATTACAAGTAAACCTCACCGTGGAATTAAGACAGATATTGACAAACAAATGCAATAGTCAAGTTCATACTGAAAACATGTACTTAAAAGGGTCTAGCATTTAGAGGATCTGAAGAAAAATTTGGTTCATCAAATAATGGCAATTTTATGGGTCTTCTTGAATTAATAGCAAAGTTTTATCCTTTCTTGTCCACTCATATCCGGTATGTTAAAGATTAAACGCTTCTTAACGTTTTTGGAGATCCATTTTCATACTGGATCATGTATTGCTAACCAAGCATTAAAGTATATTTGAACATAACTTATCAATTTTGAAATGCAAATGGCAACATACGAAAATGCTCCAAATATGTCTTGTCGGTAGTAATTTAGTTATAATTACTTTATTTTTCAAAACATAAAAGATTATAAACTGTGATTATATATAATTAAGCAGAGGCTGCAAAGTATTGGAAGATCAGATCTGTGCGGTACATAACTCAAATACAATAATTCCCCTCTCGTTTAGAAAACAATGCTTATCTTATTAATTGAATTGTCGTTAAGAAGGTACGTATTGCTTCCAAGGTTGTATTTAAGGCGGCTGTAAAAGCATCTAAACACCGATGATCTGGCTCCCACTACATTTCTGTCATACAGAACCTTTCCAAGTTTTTCGAGAATGTCGTTGAACTTGAATCTTAGTGCAGACGAGTTTTCATCTTGACCAATCAATAAATTTATACCGCATTCGGTTGCCAGGCTCTCCCACTCCACCATCATTGATCCTCTATGATTTTTGGTACTAAGAATGATTTTTGGAATTCTTTCATTCTTCATCTCCATAACCTTGACAACATAGTTAAAATGCACGTTAAGAGTGTCCATTATCATAGGTGGTGTCCCCGTTTCTAAATAAAGCATATAGTTTTGGGTATTTTTTGATAGACGAAAAATTCTTTTTAAAAAGTATCGAAGAAATGTCTCTATAGCTTCGAAAGAAAGATAACCCCAGACTTGCACTCCATATAAAAGAATCGACGCTGCTGCAGAGCGGAATAACCTTTGCTTTACACTATGTTCGGTGTAATTGTTCTTGAAGCGTCGCTCACAGACAGCATAAACAGCTCGTTTTGATTCAGATAATTTTCTGTCCAGGTACCTCTTCATGTTGAGGTTTGAAGTTATAAGGACCTCAAGGTAGTTGTATTCTCGCGCAGTTTCCACAGCATCTCCATTAAAGGTCCATTTTTCGTTTTTCGACAGTCTGCCCCCTCCTCCTCTGAACACCATCATTTTAGATTTTTGTAAGGTTCCAGTGTTTGCAGTAATATCCTAATCTATTCATCATAAGTTGCATTCCGAACACCGTTTCAGCAAAAAAGACTATATTTTCTGCATACATAAGCGCAGGAATCGTTTTTCCCCCAACTTGTATTCCACCTCTGACTGTATCCATTATGTCATTAATGAAAACACAAAAAGCAAGGTACTTAGAATACAGCCTTGTTTTAGGCCCATTGTTGTTGGAAACTCCTCTGATAGAACAACTCCATCCCATACGCATGCTGTGTTCATATTGTACAACGCGTTCAAAATATTAATAATCCTACTGGACAGTCCTAACTCAAATTATTTATAAAAAAACGCGCTTCTCGCACAATTGAGTCATAGGCTGCACGGAAATCAACAAAGAACGCATATAATTTCTTTTTTTTTCTTCAAGTAAGTATCAGCAATATTGTGAATTGAGTAAATTATAAATATATGGTCTGCTATCGAGTAATTTTTTTTGGAATCCCGCCTGGTATTTAGACAAAATTGTCCTTTCAGTAAAAAGGGATGCAACAGCAAATTTTTCTGACAAAACCCATATTACATTACGCATAACACTCTTTAAATCTTGTTGGTCGCTGTGCTGTGGATGACTTATTTTTTGTTGATTTTTGTTTCTGTCGCACAATTGCTTTACAATTTTTTTCTGCATCAACTAGTAGATGGCAAACGTTAAAATCTGCTCTTCAAAATGATAATGTGATAAAATCACTCTCAGATACACGGTGGGAAGCCCATGCTGCAGCTACTTTTGCCATCATTAAATCATCTAATAATTATTTAATTTATTAGATACTTTAAACGACATTTCTGAAGATAATACATTAAAAGGAGATACTAGAAGGGAAGCTGGTGATCTACTAAACAAAATGAATAAACTGGAATTTGGTTTAATGCTTGTGATTTGGAACGATATTTTACAAAGTTTTCAAAAAGTCAGTAGGGTTTGGAAAGCAAAGACGTAACACTACTGACATGAGTGAATTTGTAAAGATCATTGTAAGAAAAACTGGAGAAAATGCGTGATAATTTCGACTACAACTACAACTACATGATTACACGAAAACAATTCCCAAAAAAATGGCTAACGATGGTAATGCTTCCGATGTGAATTCAAGCCCGAAGGATATGTTTCGAATAAACGATTTTTATATTATTATCGATAAGTTAAGAATACAAATGAATTCCAGAGGTCAAATATATAAAGACATTTCTGAACGATTTGATTTTTTTTGGGCACAAGCTGATTGTCCCCAATTGGGCCAGTCACTTTTTTAAGTACATTGTAAGATATTAAAACATTTCAGAATTTGACTGCCAGGGGTAATACATGTTATACACAGTTTTGAAGAGTATTGTAACTAAATCTAACACAAATTAGTAAAAATCTCTTACTTACTACTAACTTAGGTCCTCAGACCTGTCAAATCCGATGGGAACCACTTAAGGGGCATAGGGCCTCTTCGCCTTCGGGCCATCGTGTACGGTTTCCTAATCTGTGTTTCAGCTCCCTCCAACTTTTGCCTAGTGACTCTGATTCCGCCTCGACTGTCCTGTGCATCTCGGTCTTCTTCATTCTTGTGTTAGCGGATTCCACTGCATTGCTTGGTCTGCAATACTTTCGTTACCTTTTCGAAGCGTATGTCCAATCCATTGCTACTTAAACCTTCGTATTATAGAGTCTATAGGTTCCTGCCCTGTCCTTCAATGAAGGACCTCATTTGAAATACGATTTGGCTAGAAAATCCTTAGGATGTTACGAAGACATATATTCATGAAGGTTTGCAGCTTTCTTGTAATGGCTGAAGTAACCTTCCAAGTGCTGCACCCATAAAGAAGCACAGATTCGACATTTGTGCGAACCAGCCGTTGCTTTGTCTTTAAGCTGATAAGAGTTATTCCTCCAAACTTTCGACAACATACGGAACGCCACTTTTGCTTTGCCGATGCAACAGATGACGTCTTGTTCGGTTCCGTCATCGGTGTAGACGATACTTTCAAGGTACTGAAAGCTCTCCACTTTTTCCACCGGTTGCGAGGAAATATTTATTTGAGAGGATTATCGGGTTCCGAGGCTGATCATTTATATTTTGCCGGAATTCATTTTCAGGCCCACAACTTCTGCTTCTTTCTCCACACTTGTTGTCATTTGATGGAGATTCATGATCCTATGAGAGAGTAAGCAAACATCGCCTGCATAATCCAAGTGCTTTAAATAGGATGTCAAAGTCCATTGAATCCCTCCGTAACCTAACAAAGCTGAGCGCAGTACATAGCTTATTACCAACAAAAACAATATTGGCGAAAGAATACAGCCTTGTCTGACTCCGCTACGGATTTCAGAATCATCTGACAACCTACCATCATGTAGAACGTGACACTTGGATCCATCATAGATTGCTTTAATAATAGCAATTAGTTTGTCTGCCTGTTAACGCTTTCAAAGGTCTTCTCGAAGTCGATGAACATCAGGTGTAGTGGTGATCGATGTTCAACTCACTGTTTAATAATGAATAGCAGGGTGTTGATGTGATCAATACAGGAGGATCCAATCCTGACTGTTCGGCATCGAGTTTGGCCTCAAGGTATTCTCTGATGCGTTCCAGTATGATTTTAGATACTATTTTAGCAACAGCATGTAGAACGCAACTTCCTCTCCACTTTGTTAGATCTTCTTTTTTTGGAAGCTTTGGATAATTTCCTTCTTCCACTCATCGGGGAAGCATTCGATGGTCAAGCAGTTCGCTTGATGACGTTGGCGCTGCTTGTAAAAACTCTGCGGGAATTCCATCAAGTCCTACCGCTTTGTTGTTCTTAAGTGCTTTTATTGCAGCAACGATCTCATCTTTACTGGGAGGTGCGCTGTGGATTCGGGGATAAGGCATTCCAAATAGAAAAA
Organism: Eupeodes corollae; assembly: GCF_945859685.1. Classification (NCBI taxonomy): domain Eukaryota; kingdom Metazoa; phylum Arthropoda; class Insecta; order Diptera; family Syrphidae; genus Eupeodes; species Eupeodes corollae. Next base: position 150,735,890 of record NC_079147.1, read on the forward strand.
CACTCAACATTAATGAAATCTGTTAAGTTAAATATCGTCCACCTGGAAGCATCCAACATCACCAAAAGCGAAAAAAGCTCGTCAAGATCAAATGTGAAGGTTTTGCTTACTGTTTCAATTATAATGGCATAGTGCATCAAGAGTTCTTACCACAAGCACGTACGGGTAATAAGGAGTATAACCATGAAGTTATGCGACGTTTGCGTAAAGCAATCCGAAAAAAACGCTCAGATTTATGAAAAAACAATTCATGGCCGAATCAAAAAAAAACAAAAACACCGTAGTCATACCCCAAACTCCACCAAATATGGCTCCGTTTGACTTTCTCCTGTTTCCCAAAGTTGAAGAGACCCATGAAAGGACGGCGTTTTTCCTCTATTAAAGAAATAAAGGCCGAATCGCTGAGAATGCTCAAGGACATATCAAAAAATGAATATTAAGAGTGCTTCGAAGATTGGAAAAAACGCTGGCATAAGTGTATTATATTTTGGGGGAAAAACTTTGATGGGAACCACATTAATGTAAACGAATAAATATTTTTTGACAAAACGAAAATTGAGGGTACTTTTTGAACACACCTAGGATGTATGTACAGTTGTGGACAACTAATTAGAAACACAGATTGAATTTACTCAAGCAGTATCTGTATTTATTTTTTTGTTTGCCTTACATTTATCTATAAAACCTTGTTGCGAAGCCTTTTTACTTCAAAAGTTCCCGACATGATCGTTCCATTGATAAAATAAGCCGCCTGCACCACTCTACGGGTATAGCCTTTCAAGCAGTTTCGATATTCGTAAAAAGAACATCATTGTTGGTGTTGTTTTTGAGAGCAACAGCTTTTTTAACATCGGCCCAAAGATGCTGTATCGGACTTAGGTCTGCACTTGATGATACTCATTCCAGAACTGTTATCGATTGGTCCCTAAAGAACTGTTCCGTAATTTCATCAGTGTGCTTGAGATCGTTGTCTTGCTGAAACTTCCATATCACTGGCATGTTTTCATCGTCCCAATCCACTAATCGTTCCCTAAGAATGTCAACGTATTTAACGGCTGTCAGCGTTCCATTCGATGGATTGGGCCAACTTAACACCACGAGAAACCCCAAACTTTAAGCGAGCCGCCTCCATGCTTAATTACTGGACAAATATATTTAGCGTTGAGCGCTGTTCCTTTTGGCCTTCGGACATATCGTGCACCATCTTGGCCCATCCTATTTATTTTAGCTTCGTCACTCCACACTATGTTCTTCCATTGGTTTGTTGTACAGTTAGCGTGTGATCTTGCGAACTCTATTCTTAGTCTACGTTGCCTTGCGGTTACTAATGGTTTCTTTCGAGAAACTCGACCATGTAACCCAACTTCCACCAATCTTCTTCTGATTGTGTGTGGGAACATCGGGACATCGAATGCAACTGAAAGTTGGCGTGGTATCTTATTTTTGGAGCTTATTTTTGGGTCATTTTTGGCCACCCTACTCATTGCTCGATCCATTTGGCAGCTTGTCTTACGGGCCCGTTTTTTACGTTTTACATTTTCAGCAGTACCGAAGTTTTGAAAATGCTTAATTGCATTGAAAAATTTCTTCACAGAACAGTTCATTGAGATGCTATTGCTCTATAGGACATTTTAAGCTTCCAAAGCTCAAGAATTGTGGTAATTAAGACCGCTAGAAATAACTTAAAACCTGATTTTTTTTACTCTCTAGAGCTGAACAAATTTTGTTAATTATTTATAATTGGAAATTAAATAAAGTTGAAAATGAAATTTTGATTGCAACAGTTCATTTATGTTTGCACTATTTTAATGTTCAATAAAACCGTAGCTTCAGATTTCATTCTATTTTTACATTACGAAAAGGAACACATTTATTGAGAGCTATTTTCTGAACACTCCTTTTTTTGGAACGGTCAGCTTGAAATTCGAAGTGAAATCTTATTCGGGCAAAACTCCTGATAACTTTTTAAAATTCGAGGGAACAAAAATATTTATTAATTTGTTAAATTTTAAAAACACCTTTTTATATGAAGTATTCTATAGAAACAAGGTTTGATATGACTCTTCAGCACATATTGTTCAACTCTCACATAAGAACCAACCACGTTCAACTTATTTGGTAAAATCCTCTAATAAGTTTTTCTTAGAAAATTAACCTACAGGTTTCATTTTTCAATGCTATATCTTATAAGTAGGTGTTATAAATTTTGATGTCCTTATGGTCTCATTTATTACCTTAGACCAAAGTTTACAACCGTGTGTTTCTAAAAAAAACGATGTAATTTTTTTTAGCCAAGAACTTGCAATTGAATGAGTTGAAGTACGTGTTTTACAAAGGTTTGAAGTCCTTTTGTCCTATCCATATATTTTTATTGTTCCATAAAATAAACTTGTGATGGATATTAAAATAATAAACCATTGGTGGATTTTCCCTGTTTAAGAGACATTTTATGGTATATTTTAATACTGTCTCCTGTCTACTCACTCATACATTTATATCTTATACGTCATACATCAAAGCTAAAGCTTGATTCAATAAAATCGATATTTAACCAAATAATTTGTTTGAGTAGGTACTTATATAGATACTTAAGCTACAGATTAATATAAACGACATCGTTAAAGTTGTGAGATAATGAAAACCCTGTATGGATGTGCTTACACAACTTAATGATTTGTTGAAGCTTACTTAATTTGAACATACACATCAAGGACGAATTTTATGACTACATCGTTTCGGTTGGAATACATAGCTTTCAATCTTTTGTTTTAATTTTCTTTTAAATAACAAATATCTTTAGATGATACGTCTTAGTTGTAGGAAATTAAAAAACATAACCTCGTTTGAAGTCTTTTGCATCTTTGATACAATTATTGAAGACAAAATGTATATGCAAACTAAGATATTAGACATTTTGTATCAAATAACAAAACTAGAAAACCTTCCGAACTGGATTCCTTTAAAATCAGAGACTAAATAGGTGTGTTCAGCAAAAATAAAATAGTAATCATCTCTTCCCCGTATACGGCAAAACTTTATACTGGCGTCCTTCTTAACGGCAGAATTAAAAGGGATTGAACCACTTAGTGAACCACATACTCAGAGCCCAGACGTGTAAGGATCGGTTCTGCTGGTTCTTGCCCTTGGAAAATCAATAAGTGGTCCTTCAAATTAATACGGACGGATTTACTGTTGACAACCCACGCAAAAGAATTAAGGAAAAAAAACTTCGGATATACACGTGGAATGTATAAAGCAGATATCACCGTCTGCCAGGAAATGCGATTGATGAAAAACTGCGATATTAAAATGGTGATTGCTACCGAGAAAACCATAACCGCTTATTTGGATGCGGCTTTGTCATTGGAGCCAGACTTAGGCTGCAAGTCTTGAGCTATAAGTGCATTAACGAGCGCCTTATGATCATCCGTTTCAAGGCTAAATTCGGCAACACAGAAAAAAAGGATGACAACATCAAGGATTCTTCGAGCTCTTGGACTAAGAATATGAGCACTGTCCTACGATATTAAATTTGTCCTGGGAGATTTGAATGCCAAGCTAGGGAGGGAAGACACTTCTGGCGGAATATTCGGGAAAAATAACCTTCACGAAAACACTTCCGATAACGGATTCAAGCTCATCGAATTTACCGGGAGGTGAAATGCAATGGAAGCCAATATACTTTTTCCACAATTAAACATCAACAAGCACCTGAAGTTCTCCAGACCAATCTACCGTCAACCAGATTGACCATATTGTGATCGACACAAGAGACGCTTTCATCATCATGGATGTCGAAACTTTCCGAAAAGCTAACATCAACTCGGAAAACTATTTCGTTTAGCAAAAGAAGCACTTCAGGTTTCCGACCCAAAGCAAAACAGTCAAATGCTGGGAGAATTTCGAATTTTTCTGCGCCAACGCAATGTATAGAAAACCAGTGGCAACATTGCCAAGATGCAATCAAAGAAGCCGCCTATGATGTTCTTGGTTTGAAACAGCCCCCGAACTGAATCCCACTGTCAAGGAAGATGATCCATTCGACATAGGCGAAGAAAGCCAACAATCCCGTCTTGCCGACTTAGATGAAGTAAAAACTACCATACATAAGTTAAGTCCAACATATCCACTGAAGCAGATGGCTTGAATGTCGAGCTCCTCAAAGCAGCTGGAGATAATTTGGTTAGGAAGATACGCCAACTTATCTGTAAGATATAATTGGCAGAAAGCATGTATAAAATATCATTCGATTTCATTAAAATCGTCCATGAAAAAATAGTGCAGAGCTCCCACGTCAACACTAGAGGTACTATCTTTCAAAAGTATGTCCAATTTAGCTTGTGTCAATGGTGCTTTTGTAAATATTGACGCAGAGGCGGTAAAATAGGTTTGCCGGTTAATAAGAGCAAAATAAAGTGCTTAAACATAAATTAAGTGGGACAACAGTCCGTTGAGAGCTATTGCCTAGTGACTTACAACTCTCAACCATTACTGTGTGCGAGTGATGCTGTCAGGGATGGAAGGAGATTTAAGAAAGCACTTTTTATGACAAAAATTAATCTTGGAGAATTTGTCAATTCCTCGCAAGACAGGCAGGGATTGAACCCAAGACTTTTAGCATGACAGTCCAACGCACTTTTTTTTTTTTTTTTTTTTAAATTCATTTTTATTAGTTCAATCTTAAACCTATCTTTAAGCTAGACAAAAATTCATAAAACTAGCCTAATTATCCAAAACTAACAACTAACTTAATGGTCCCATACGGACACTCTAAGCTAAACTATAACACTAATTACTAATGCCTTTCGGCCCTAAGATCTATTTTACTTCAATTTAAATTGTATTTATTTTGTTTTTTTTTTATTAGAAAATTTGGAAAAAACTAATATCAAGATCCTTTTTTATTTTTACTTAAAAAATACTTAAGATAAGGTCCTTAATATAAAACTTAAAGCTAACTTAAACTACCTATTCTATCTATAAACTACTTAAAACTAGAACAACCACAGCAGCAAATCTAACTATCTAACCTTTTTGTTTTTCATATTTTGTTGTCTATTTTTTTTATTTTTTTAATCCATGTTTTTTTTTTATTATTTTAATGTTCTTTTTTTTATTTTTTTTTTTTTTATTTTTTGTATTTTTTTTTCTATTTCTTTTCGTGCCACCATGCCTGTTCTACTTAAAACTAAACCCTTATCCTATTAAACAAGTATGTAAGCCGGCCAAGGCTTAAAACCCCATCCCGACTACCCATTATCAAGTGCCGATTGAAGCCACCAAAACTGGTTCTCCTGCTTCACCCTATCAGTTCGGTCCCGTTCGGACACAGCCCTACTAAACCGAAGGAGCTCTGCTCCACCTTGTGCCATGACGTCCCGATTGTACAGGAGTCGCTTATCCACGGTTCTTCGTCTGACGTGGTAGATTAACGGAACTGCCAACCTATCCTGTATCAGACCGCATTTGTCCAAGAAGAGGAATGCCTCTGGTGGAATGAACCCACTCAAGCGTGCACTTTCAAAATACTCGTCGTTTGGATAGAACGCCCCGAAAATTAAATTGTTGGTCGAAGACATAGCTCTTGAAATGTGACCTCGAACGAGTTTTATCACGAAATTGTCAATTCTGCTGATTCGACCCCCGTTATATAGAACCTCGTTGAAATAGTAATGCACATAAGAAGATTCGGCTGTTCGATGTAAGCCGGTACAGCGTCGTAAACACTGCCGCTCGAACAACCGAAACTTCTCCATCTGGGAAGGGGCAACGTTGAACCACACAGGACAACCATAAACGATCATTGGCCGTATGAGGGCCATGTAGCAAATTACCTTCACTCTGGGGTCAAGCCGACTGCTAAAAAACAGCCGTTTCGTCAGAGCGAAGTCCAACGCACTAACCATCATGCCACGGGTACTAAGAAGTAAATGCTGTAATCAATAAGAGCCCTACACCGACAAGACATCTCGGTTAAAACGTCACCATCGACACACGTAAGTTTGAAGTAGTTAAAGACTTTGTCTACCTAGGCTCCATTATGTAAGACCTTTAATATCCCCGTCTTGAGATACAGTGCAGAAGCACTATGATCATGACAAAAGCGGAAAAAGAATCTCGGGTCATTTCGAGAAAAAAGTGTTCCTTTAATTTACGGTCCTCTATGTATAGAAGGTGAGTGATGAAGAAGATGGAACGACCAGCTGCAAAACGATATACACTAAGCCTGAAGGATAGGAGCCCACCGACTGATATGGCTGGACACGTAGAGCGCACGGAAATCAATTTGAATTAAAGCCTACAGGACAGCGAAGAAGAGGAAGTCCGCGGAAGACCTCGCTCAACTTGGAGTGCGCAACTGGAGAAGTCTAGTAAGGCACCTAGCTAGATGGGAAGTTTGTTAGGTGAAGCCCTATTTCACACAGTATGTTAAAAACAAATCTAAAGTTCAAGAAGTTTTCTTTGAAGTTTTAAACAATTTTCCAAAATTATCATACGATATTTTTCAAAATCATTTTTAATGTTTTACCTATACAAATATTTTTGTATATTTTTATTTTTATACCTTGGGAAAGAGAAAGAAAGATAGCGCTAAAAATAAATAGTCTTGAAGAACTAAATATTGCGGTTACAAAAACTTTCCTAAATGAAATTCATTCCCACAAAATTTTCTTAAATTGCAACAGCTCCCTTTAATCTCATGGTATCGTGAATGCATATTAATTTTCTGCGAAGTTCTTAAGTCTGAGGGTACAGATACTTTTTGTTTTAATTCCTTCAAGCATTGTGTTGTTGTCTAGTTCAGACTTAGACAACCCCCCTCCCTCTCTGCAAGTGTAAGTTATAGACATAAGGATTTTGAATTTGTTTGTAGATAGATTTATTTTATTTTACCTTCTATAACTTCCAATTATGTTTTTCGGTTCATTGGATTGGAACAATGAAGGTAGAATATAGACAGACGTTTTGTTTATTTTGAAAGAATTTACAATATCTATGGATAGCTTGAATAAAACTGTATGCAAATCTTTTCTTAGAAAGAACAGGCATAGAATAAAAATTTAATATAAATTTAAACAAATTGAACATTTTTAAATTAATCGTGAAGTTAAAAAATTGTTAGTAGCTCGCTGCTAATTTCCACTCGTGTAGTTTTAGGGTAACTGATGTTTTAGAATAAATAGATACTACAATAGAAAGATGTGTTAGAAAAGGACAATTTGGACACCATCAGAATGGGTAGCCCAAACCTTATGAGGTGGTAGTGTTGACATACAAAAGACGTTTTTCTTTTTAAGCCCATAGCATCAGAGCACTCCTCACTATCGTGCATGCGCTGAGTACAGTTTGATCAGAGATCTCCGACTTATTTATGAAACAAACTGGAAAAATAAACTGTCAAAAGCTTAAATTTAGTTTTTGACCGAAAAAAAGTGTTATGCTTATCTTATAAAAGGCTCAACAATACTTTCTTCATGGAAGATGCTTTGGTGATCTAGATGGTGAACTTATATTTATACAAGAATCATCGGGCTAAGTTATAGACTACAGTTTAATATCAAGCAAATGGCATAACATTTTGAAAAACTTTGAACTTGGTGACGAGATTTTTTCGAATCATATGATACTGGAAGTTTCCCTAAATATAGGGGCCATAACAAATTGGATGCCTCGTTTACATTTTCTGAAGTTCATAAAGTTGTTCAAAATCAAATCAAATGGGGTGGCGCAACAGTCCGTTGTGAACCAGGGCCTAGTGACTTACAACTCTCAACCATTCCTGTGTGCGAGTACTGTTGTCAGGAATGGAAGGGACCTACAATTTTGGGCCGAATCCGAACGGCTAGTTTTGAGAAAGCACTTTTTCATGACAAGAATTACTCTTAAAGGATTTGTCAATTCCTCGCAAGAGGCAGTACCCGCGAAAATTATTTTTTTAAATTAAGATGGCATAGGCAGGGATTGAACCCAAGACCCCTTGCATGACAGTCCAACGCACTAACCATCATACCACGGGTACTGCATAAAGTTGTTATGAACTCAAATTAAAACAAAGCTGCAGGAACTGATAGAATTCTATTGGAATCCTATAAAAAATCTACTGGCAAATTCATGAGTTAGCTAACCATTGATTGAACTATATTTTTGAGAACGCTGAGGTCCCCATAGACTTAAAAAATCAATTATTTTCCCACTGCATAAAAAGACGAAAATCTGAATATCAAGTAAAATTTTTCGTATTCTATGAGCGTAGTACGGGAATAATGTAGCTCGTGTAGTACGATGATCTTATCTCCGGAGAATTCGAACCTTCAATGGGAGTGAAACATTTCAGAACTTTACTTCACAAAACTCTACTTTAAATTCATAGTACAAAAAGTACCAAACAAATTATAGTCTACAAAAAACTCCTTAGGCAAGCAACAAGTTCATCTTGATTTGTATTTTGTATTGTAAAGAAATATGAGTTATTTCTTTTCCAAATTGACAAGGACCCCTTTTTCAGCATGAAATGAAGTTGTGCAAAAAATAATTATATCACAGAGTAATAAAGTTCAGCTTTCAGTTGAATGAAAAAACATGATTAACTGTCATTTTGACATAAGTAGACTTGACTTGGTAGTTAGGTAGGTTTTTCTTGACTAACTTTATAGTCAACTTTCCATTAAATTTGCCTTAATTGGAAGGTAATTTTTTGGCAGCTGGTCAATCAGAAACAAGAAACTTACCTAACTTTTATTTATTTATTAATATCACAATAAAAGAATTTCGTGAGACTTTTTCTAAAAACTGCATGCATGAATGAAGATATGCAGCAGATATCAGCCGGAAAAAGTCACAGTTTTGTGTGGTTTATGGGCTGGTGGCAACATTGGACCATACTTCTTCAAAGATGATGCGAATCGTAACGTAACTGTAAATAGTGAGCGCTACCGTGAGATGATTTCTAACTTTTTTTTGCCCAAAATACAAACTCAACTGGCCGCCTAGATCGTGTGATTTAACGCCTTTAGACTATTTTTTGTGGGGCTATGTTAAAGCTCGTGTCTATACAGACAAGCCCGCTTCAATTAACGCATTGAAGGACAACATTGAAGCATTTATTGGTGAGATACAGACCGAAATGTTGGAAAGAGTATGCCAAAATTGGACTAAGCGGACGGAACATTTGTGACACAGTCATTTCATTTGCATGAATTTAAAACATTAAATTATATGGACCGTACTATTGATTCAAATAAAAATTTCATGCATTTTTCTGAATTGTATGTGTATTTTTTTGAAAGACTTTTAAAAAATCAGCCTTTGTAATAAGTTAAATCATTATCTAAGAGAAAAAGACATACTTGCTGAATTACTAATCTGTTCACAAAATTTTATACTCTATCGATCTGATAGACCAATATTGAGTTACCTATGAGACATGAAACGTGACGCACTTTAGGAGAAAGCGAAGCTATCAGTCAGTCGATTTATTTTGCTTAAAACTTTAACAAAATGTTCATAACAATATTTTGTGTCAGATAAATAATTTGAGGTCATTATTTTTCTTTGTTCTCTTAAAAATTGAGTGGAAAACTATTTCTCATCAGTTTTTTTGTTGTTTTTGAAGGTTTTCGTGCTTTGTTAAAAAAGTTGTCAATTGAATTTTTATAAGAAATTAACTAAAAATTACCACCAATATTTTGAATATGTGAATATGTTTTGTTAACGAGATTTTTAGTCGAAAACTACCAATTTAAGGAACATTTCTTGAAAGCTTTTATTTTTCTAAGAAAATTAAGCACATAATGAAATATTATTATATTTATGCACGAGGTATCGAGAATCGAGCATCAATTTTTACCAATCTTGCGTCCTTATTTTAGATTTAAATTTGTATGGAAAAACTGTGTGTGCATGTATACGTACGTTCGTAAGCTCGCGACGTTTTTTTCGTCGTCCATAGTTCAAGAACCAAAAGAGATATCGACTTCTCCAGAGCTCTCCACGCAAATTGTGTGGGTGGTTTCTTACCATAGAAGTTTAAAAAAGGTGAAGATTTCGGTTAACCCTAAATATCTCACAAACCAATAACACTACAGACTTGAATCAAATTTTATATTATATAACGTGATACAAAACAAGTAAACAATACTGTTTTCGTCATATGATACAATTTTAAGAAAAATCGGATTGACAGTTTTTTTTTATAAAAAATAAAAACCTAAAAAAATAAATACTCAGAGTTGTTAAAAATTGAATTTCGACACAAATACCTTTTCAAAAACTTGAGATAATGGCTTCAAACTTATTTTATCTTATAAGAAATATAATTTTAAGAAAAATCGAATTGACAGTTTCTTTTACAAAAAAAAAAATAAAAACCTAAACAAAAAATTAATAAAATTTGGTAAAAATTTACTTTTGACACAAATATCTTTTCAAAACTTTGAGATATTGGCTTAAAAATACTTTTATCGTTCAAAATATATTATTTACAACATTCAGTAAAATATTGAAAAATCGAATTGACAATTAAAAAAATTTAAAAAATTAACAAAAATTTGTAAAAACAGTTTTTCGACTTAAATATCTTTTCAAAAATTTGAGATCATGGCTTGGAATTAATTTGTACTTATAAAAATATTGCTATTAACATTTAGACAAAATTTGAGAAAAATCGATTGAAAGTTTTTTTTACAAAAATAAAAACCTAATTATTGTTGTCACTATTCAGTAAAATTCTGAGAAAAATATAATTGACAGTTATCTTACAAAAAATAAAAACCTAAAAAAAACAATACTAAAACTTGGTAAAAGTTTACTTTCGACTTAAATAGCTTTACAAAAATTATCTATATTGTCTTCAAACTTTTTTTATTTCGCAGAAAGTTTTGCTTTCGATATTTAGCAGTTATTTTTATAAAAATCTAACAGTCCGTTAAAAAAATAATACCTACAAAAAATAGTACGCACATTTGGTAAAAATTGATGTTCTGTTCTTAATATGTCTAAAATTAATTTAATTCATCCAATTTGTAAATATTTAAGGAAAGCTACTTAAATTGGTTAAAATTTGTTTTCGACTAAAAATCCTTTTAACAAAGCTAGATTTTCAAACTTAACTACTTCTTTATATCAAGAATATTGTTGGTAATTTTAAAATTTGTTAGAATAATTCAACTGATAACTTTTTCAACCCAACAAGAAAACCTACAAACTTCTAAGCAAGACAAATCGACAGACGGAATGGGAAGTTATCAGTGTGGGTCGCATCCCAGCCTTTTTTTTATTTTTAAAAAGATATCTAAATCGAAAATCAATACTGAATAATTTATCAATTGAAATTATTTAAAAGACAATGTCTTTAATTTTTAAAAAGATATTTAAGTCGAAAATCAATTGTTTTAGACAAGTAAGGCAAATAGTAAGGCAATTTAATATTAATTGCGATAATTACTGCGATATCCACTACGGCGACTGCTACCGAGAACAAAGACAGCGTCTATTTGGGTGTGGATTTGTTGTTGGAACAAGGCTCAGGCAAACAGTCTTGAGTTTCAACAGTGTGAGCGAGCGCATCACGACAATCCGCATCAAGGCTTAATTCGCCAACATAAGCCTAATATGCGCACATACCCCAACAGAGGAGAAAGATGAAGACGCCAAAGACATATTCTTCGCGCTCTTGGACAAGACATATGCGCAGTGCCCTGGCTATGACATTAAAATTGTCTTAGGAGATTTTAATGCCAAGCTAGGAAGAGAAGACATCTTTGGTGGCATAATCGGGAGATACAGCCTGCACGACACTACCTCCGACAACAGATTCAGGCTGGTCGATTTCGCTGCGGGGCGAGACGTTCTGGTAGCTAGTACGCAGTTCACGCATCTTAATATCCACAAGGGGACATGGAAATCTCCTGATCAATCAACCGTCAACCAGATTGACCACATTGCGATCGACACACGGCACTTCTCCAGTATCCAGGATATCCGTACATTCCGAGAGGCCAACATTGACTCGGACCATGGGACATGGAAATCTCCTGATCAATCAACCGTCAACCAGATTGACCACATTGCGATCGACGCACTACACTTCGCCAGTATCCAGGCTATCCGAACATTCCGAGAGGCCAACATTGACTCGGACCACTACATAGCCAAGGTACGGCTACGGATATGCCGATCCAAGCAAAACAGGGAAGTACTGTGAGAAGATTCTACGTTTGAAGGCTACAATCGAAAGAGACTGCCATGTCCTTTTCCGATCGAGTCTCTAATAACCTCTTAAGGAGTCCTATGCTTCCTGCATTAACCATTGAAAACCAGTGGCAACATTGCCTTGCAGAGCCATCAGAGATGACGCCTCTGAAGTGCTAGGTTTCACACGGCCACCTCAGCGAAACCCCTGGTTTGACGCCGAATGCCGGCAAGTGCAAGCAGCGAAACAAGAGGTATACAAAACGGCGCTGTACAAAAGGACTAGAGCTGCTCGCGAGCTCTACGAGCAGAAGAGGAGAGAGGAACACCGGCTTCTTAGACGGAAAAAAGAGAGCATGAGAAGCGCGCGATCGAGGCGATAGAGGGATGTCACAACAGGAATGAGGTTCGTAAATTTTACCAAAAGGTAAAAAAAACCTCCCAAGGGTACACGCCACGAACCTGTAAAGCCTGTAAAGACGATCAGGGGAACATGGTAGTACAACCGCAGTCCATGCTGAGAATATGGAAAGATCACTTCTCCAAACTATATAACGGCGATGACGAACCTAATCGTAAGGGAGATTGAACCACTTAACCTTGGCGACGTAGATCAACAATTCCGCCTACCCGACCTTGACGAAGTGAAGATAGCTATATCGAAACTTAAGTCAAACAAAGCTGCTGGAGCTGACGGCATCGATGCCGAACTATTCAAAGCAGCAGGCGATGACTTGGTAGGGAGCATACACCAACTCATCTTCAAAATATTGTCGGAAGAAAGCATGCCCGATGAGTGGAATCTCAGCATAGTGTGCCCGATACATGAGAAAGGAGACCCCACTAAACTGCGCCAAATACAGAGGCATCAGTCTCCTTAACATTGCGTATAAGATCCTCTCTGCCGTATTATGTGAACGTCTGAAGCCATTCGTCAACAACCTGATTGGTCCTTATCATTGTGGCTTCAGGCCAGGAAAGTCCACTATCGACCAAATATTCACACTACGGCAGGTCTTGGAAAAAACCCATGAGCTTCAAATCGATACCCACCATCTCTTTATCGATTTTAAAGCCGCGTATGACAGCATCTATAGCGAAGAGCCCTACCGAGCAATGTCTAGTTTTGGCATCCCTGTCAAACTTATCCGTTTGTGCAGAATGACGATGGAGAATGCACGCTGCTCTATCAAGGTCGGAAAAGATCTTACCAATTCATTTGATTTCAAAAAAGGTTTTAGACAAGGCGATGCACTGTCATGCAACTTCTTCAACATCGTTTTGGAAAGAATTATGCAAACCTCAACCATCAACACTAGAGGCACAATCTCAAAAAAAGGTCCATCCAATTACTCGGGTACGCAGATTAACATAATTGGTAGATCAAAGCGTGATGTCAGTGGAGCGTTTGACGGATTGCGCATTGCGACGGAAGCGAAGAAGATGGGTTAAGTGGTCAATGAGGGCAAGACCAAGTATAGGTTGTCATCAAAAAAGGACACTGAACGACGACGTCTTGGACAAAACGTCACCATGGACAGCTATAACTTTGAGGTTAAGTTAAGGACTTTGTCTACCTGGGCACCGCTATTAACACAGACAACGACACCAGCGCTGATATCATACGAAGAATAACTCTTGCAAATCGCTGCTTCTTTGGACTTAGAAGGCAATTGAGAAGTAAAGTCCTCTCTCGAGCATGTAAAATCACCATCTATAAGACACTCATCATCCCGGTTCTCATTTATGGCGCTGAGACCTGGACCCTGTCAAAGAAAGATGAGAGCGTCTTAGGATGCTTCGAGAGAAAAATTCTTCGGGTGATTTTTGGTCCCATACGCATAGATGGAGAATGGAGGAGAAGATATAACGACGAACTGTACGGGCTGTACAGCGACACTGACCTAGTTAGCAGAATTAAAGTCCAACGGCTTAGATAGCTAGGTAATGTAGAGCGAATGGACATCAACGGTCCAGCCCGGAAGGTCTTCGAATCCAATCCCGAGGGACGGCGCAGTAGAGAAAGACCGCGACTCAGGTGGCGCACCCAGGTGGAAGAGGACCTCAACCAACTTGGCGTGCGAAACTGGAGACAGCTAGCTAGGGACCGATCTGCCTGGAGACGCTTGTTGGTTGAGGCCCAGGTCCGCCCGGGACTGTAGCGCCACCTTAAGTAAGTAACTAATATTAATTGCGAACGTTGGGAAAGTTAATGTAACTTAATTGTTTCATTGCGAAAATTACAGTGACCAAAAAAGCCGACGGAAAACTATACTTCCACTAATCACAAAACTATTTTGTAGATAAAATATTTTTTTTATTTGTATGATATTCGATGTAACAATTGTTTTTAATTTTTTTTTTTCTTTGGATTTCTAAAAATAACTTTAATATATTTTGTTTTTAAAATTATATCAATTCGGTCTCATTATCAAATATACAAATTTTATTCAATTCAATAGCTTTATTAGTTCATGATATATTTTGGGTTAACCAGGATCTTCACTTGTTTTTGTGGTTTTTATGGTAAAAAAAAACCACCAACTCAATTTTTTGACAGTCCTTTCTGCAACTTTTTTATCAGTAAAACAAAATTTATTTCACTTCTATATCTCTACTGGTTCTTAAGATATAGACGACGAAGAAAGCTTCACGAACGGTTGGACGTACGACCGTTTGTGCACACACACACACACACATCTCTCTCAACATCTTTTATTAAGATTCTAGGGACCTTGAAAAATCAGGAAATATCAAAATTTTCTATTTGAAAAATCGAACCGATTAAAAATACCCAAAAATCAATTATTTCGTTAATGAATTCGGGATAACATCAGTATAAGATTTTTCTAGAGCAAGAGCTGAAGGCGAATACATTTAACTTCAAGAAATCAAACAGATTTATCAATCAATCATAATAGCGGCATCATTCCAACATATTTCTTTATGATCAAAAAGAATCCGCTATTGACAAGGTGTCAATGTTATCAGGTATACAGCGATATTAACCGACTATCTGAGGCTAGATCTCAAGAACATGAACATGTTTTCATCAATCAGCCGGTGATTCCCCCAATAAAACGTCGCGTCACTACATGTCAAGTAAGCGGCGGCGCAGGCATCGATGGCGCGCGCCGCCGTACGCAAAGCTCGGGGTATTAAAAGAGAGGTTTTGCATCTTGTTCATCTCAGTGCGGGGGTTTATCGATTGATCTTGATCATGCAACTTAAAACCAGACAATTATTTTCTCTTGGTTGACATAAATAAAGTTAAGGTCAACATTTGGATGTTGTAAGGCCCTAGCTCTAAAATAAAGCAACAATCAATTTCTTTACCTATCGTTCTTAAGAACAGAGCAACCTATCGTAAGAATTTTATATATTCACTTTTATCTGATGCAAATAACAAACTAGGTCATTAGAAACTCAAGCGTGACACACACGCTTTAATTAAATTTTAGGAATTTGCTAAAAATTCTTTTCAACAGAAAAATTCAATTAAAATAAATTAAAGTAATTTAAAGTAAAGTAAGAAATTAATGTCAATGATGAATTAGATGACACAAATTAGCGACTCAGCTCCAGATATGGGGTAATTAAATTTACAATTTGAACGCTTTTTTTTGTTTGAACCGTTAATTGATTACCGATTATCTAAAAGAGGCGAGTTAAAATTAAATTAACAAAAAAAAGTCCCACCAAAGATAAATATATACCACAAAATTTTGTATCCATATTTATAAATACATACATCAGTCAAAGTTGATATAAACGTAAAAGTATCTCCCAAATACTTGCCACTCGAATTTCAAACCTGATGGTTGCTGGAATAAAAAAAAAGCACTGTTTTTATTGTTTGAATTTAACAAAACGATAATTTTATTTTATTAATAAAAGAAAAAAAGGCCCGCAAAAGGGCATTTATTATAAAACTCATTTTACAAAAACAACATAACTTTATACAGAAACTATAGAGTGTATAAATACCTTACCAACCTTAACTATGTACCACCTAATAAATTAAGTATCATTTTCTATTTGAACTTGTATCTATACGGGAGTTAGTTTGAAATCGGATGTGAAATATTAAGTGAAGTGAAGTGTCGTGTTTCAAACTTCTATCCAATTATAAAATGGAATGAAAGGGGAAAGGAGAAGAGTTGAATTATTGTCAACCAGAAAATTGGCGGTAAAACGACCTACCTACGTCGAACAACATAACGTCCGGGATTTGATATACCTACCTACCTACATACCTAATTATATACAAAGTGCGTCTATTTAACCGTGACTTTATTAAATTGAGAATTTATTATATTGACACTGATTTAAATTAATGTTGTACAAATCAGATACTTTTTAATTCACCAAACAAAAAAAAAAGATTACCAATCTTGCCATTATACTTTAGTTCCTATACTCGTACACACAACTTTGCTATGATCCTATAGATTTATTAATTAATTACTAATTTATTGTATTCTAATTCCTACCTACAAACATATTAAATAAATAAATCACCTGAATATACTTAAGAACATTTTAAAGATGCTGCATAAGATATTCATTTTTATCTTGTCTACTGCCGGTAAGTACCTAACCTCCTAAGAAATTATTTTTATACACAAATTAATATTAGCATATTTAAATTCCAAAAAAAAGATAAAATATATAGTTTTGTTTTAAGTGCAGACAAATATTTAATTTATTTTAACGGTGAAACAAGAAGATGAGTATCTTTTAATCTATTCAAAAATTATGCAAAATTTCTATAGTCATATTCGCAAAACGTCATCTTTCTTAATCTTTCCAAGGTGACTCAATTAATCTTCAAACAGATCTACTAAATATTTAAGGACTTAGTCATCTATTAAGAATTTGAGGTACTGACGTATCCGTGCGGGAACTCCTAAAACCAAATTTTGTTTCTGTAATAAGTCTTAGCTTTTTATAAAAGTTACCAGAACCATTTTCAATTGTTGGTCAAAAATTAATCTTTAGTAAGGAAACATTTTCGTTTTTTTTCATAATTTTAGTTTTTAGGCTGTAAAAACTAAAACATTGCCATTTTAGAGGTTTTCCCACAACTGAGATTGTCTAACCTTTAATAGTGCTTACCTACATTATTTCATCCTTTTAAACCTTTTCCTTTTCAAAAGTAGCAAGATCTTGCTGATTTAAATTTACCTATCGTGGATTTAACAACCGCTAAAAGCAGATTGTATGAAGTCATTTTAAAGGTTGATGAGAAATGTAGAGCTGAATGTATTGTACAGAACAAACTTACAGCAGTTTAAACCATAACCTTGCAGAGTACAACTATTTCAAGGATTCCAATAATGTCCGTGTGATTTCTATGATGGACAGACTACGTAGTTAATGAACTTAAAGATAGATTTAAATTTTATTCTACGCTGACCTGATTTACCCCTAGAGTGTAATATGTGCAAAATATCAGAAAGAGAAGATATTGTCCACTTCTTGGGGAAATCCCCCATTCTCAGAGAAATTAGAAGGAATGCATTCAGAAAAGACTTTTTACCAGAAGTTAAAGTGATGATGAGTTTATCTTTACAAATATTGCAAAACTGGGCTTAGATTATAGAAGTGCTATAATGAACGAAAATTTCTGATTGTGTTTCTATTCTTACGTCCCTAGTTAGCTGTCTCCAGTTTCACACGCCAAGTTGGTTGAGGTCCTCTCCACTTGGGTGCGCCCCTTGAGTCGCGGTCTTCCTCTACTGCGCCGTCCCTCGGGATTGGATTCGAAGACCTTCCGGGCTGGAGCTCTACATGACCTAGCCATCTAAGCCGTTGGACTTTAATTCTGCTAACTAGGTCAGTGTCGCTGTACAGCCCGTACAGTTCGTCGTTACATCTTCTCCTCCATTCTCCATCTATGCGTACAGGACCAAAAATCACCCGAAGAATTGTTCTCTCAAACCATCCTAAGACGCTCTCATCTTTCTTTGACATTGTCCAGGCCCCAGCGCCATAAATGAGAACAGGGATGATGAGTGTCTTATAGATGGTGATTTTACATGCTTGAGAGATGACTTTACTTCTCAATTGCCTTCTAAGTCCAAAGAAGCAGCGATATGCAAGAGTTATCCTTCGTTTGATTTCAGCGCTGGTATCGTTGTCGGTGTTAATAGCGGTGCCTAGGTAGACAAAGTCCTTAACTACTTCAAAGTTATAGCTGACCATGGTGACGTTTTGTCCAACACGTCGTTGTTCAATGTATACTTGGTCTTAGCCTCATTGACCACTATTGTGTTTCTATTCACTATTTTTTACATTTTTTGTAATCTATCGTGAACTTTATATAGTTAAAAAATTATAAAAACCTTTTTCAATACTGAATCTAAACCTTTGCCACAAATCATTAAATTGGGTGAAGTACCCGTGGTATGATGTTAAGTGCGTAGAACTGCAATAATGACCTTCTGTGCCTGAAACTCCAAAGAACTGAAGAGAACAGAGATGTACTCAGGAAAGCTAAAATAGACCCAAAAGGAAGACGCGAAGATATAAGTGGAGGCGGTGGGAGCTGCTTTCCAGCAACTTTAGAAGTTGAATGTTAGCCTTCGCTTTAACCACAACCTGGAAAACCCTGCTTAGTCACTTTTACCTTTGATATGACACAATGGCGATCTCGGAACCGCTGTTTCATGCGGTTCGATGACGATTCCTTGGCAAATGCCATAATCGCAGAGCAAACGAGACCAACTCGCTTGTTAGTGACGAAGGTTGAGCTTCAGCTTATCTTGAAATCAATAAAAAACAAAAAGTCAGCAGGTGTCGATGGTATATCCCACTTTATAGTAAGACATTTACCGATGGAGGCAATTGACATTTACACCACTCTTCAACAATGAACTGAATAATGAATATTATCCAATGCATTGGAAGACCGCTGTGGTTCATCCTCTCCCGAAAAAGGGAAAGGACAACTCCAAACCGTCAAATTTTCGGTCGATAAGTCTTCTTCCGAGCATCAGCAAAGTTTTCGAAAAGATCATCAATAGGGCTCTGACTAAGTGGGCTGCGGACAACAAAGTAGTTCCGCATAAACAGTTCGGGTTCAAGGTGGGCCAAGACACAATTCATGCTGCGTCTAAACTCGTTGTTCTGGTTGATTTGGAAAAGTCTTTGACACCGTATGGTTAGAGGATCTTTACCTAAAACTGAGCAGGATTGGCATAAGCAAGCCATTGTTGTATATACTTTATGATATGCTTAACGGTAGAAAGTGTGTGTTGTCAAAAGTGGCAATGTAACTTCTACCACAACATTCCAAATTAACAATGGTCTTCAACAGGGAGCGGTGAATTCGCCGATTCTCTTCAGCATTTACAATAGCGATCTGATAGGTAGTCTTACAAAGGCAATTGCGTACGCCAACGATCTAATTGCGTGCAGAACGGCCCGAAAGGTTGAGGTTATTAGAATTCTCTTGCAGCGTGATTTCGACAAGATTCAGCGATATTACGACGACTGAAAAATTGAAAATAAATGTCCAGAAGTCGGAGACAATTCTGTTTCGTACTCCGTTGGCTAGGACCGCGAGGGATACGTGCAAGAATTGGCGCAAGATTGTCATCGTTGATCTTCACGGGTAGCTATTCGTGAGCAAAAGTGTTTGGTTAGATAAGTATTTATATTTCGACAGACATATAAATGCTGCTCTGACCAGGGCCAGGAGAGCCTTCGCTCTGACGAAACAGCTGTTTTACAGCAGTCGACTTGACCCCAGATACGGCCGATAATCGTTTATGGTTGTCGTGTGTGGTTGAACGTTGCCCCTTCCCAGATGGAGAAGTTTTGGATGTTCAAGCGGCATTGTTTACGACGCTGTACCGGCTTATATCGAACAAGCGAATCTTCTTAAGTGCATTGCTATTCCAACGAGGTCCTATACAATGGGGTTCGAATCAACAGAATTGACAACTTCGTGATAAAACTCGTTCGAGGTCACATTGCAAGTTATATTTCTTCAATCAACAATTTAATTTTCGGGCGTTCTATTCGAACGACAAGTAATTTGAGAGTGCACGGGCGACTCCTGTACAATCGGGACATCATGGTACAAGTTTGAGAAGCGCTCCTTCCGTTCAGTAGGGCTGTGTTCGAACGGGACCGAACTGAAAGGGTGAAGCTGGAGAACCAGTTTTGGTGGCTTCAATCGGCACTTGATAGTGGATAGTCGGGATGGGGTTTTAAGCCATGGCTGTTTTATAGTTTTAGGGTTTAGTTTTAAGGCATCGTGGCACAAAAAAAAGTAATTACAAAAAAAAAACATGGAATAAGAAAAAAAAAGAAGAACAAAAAATGTTAGATATTCAGATTTGCTGCTGTTGTTATTCTAGTTTTAAATAGTTTATAGGTAGAATAGGTAGTTTCACTTAGTTTAAGTTTTATTTAAAGGACAATTGAATTTGTTTTTTTTTTATTTTCTAATAAAAAAAAATTAATTGTAGAAAGCGGACCTTAGGGTCGAAAGGCATTCCTAATAAGTATTATACGAGTAGTTTAACTTAGAGTGTCCGTATGAGCCATGTAAGTTATGGTTAATAAGGCTAGTTTCAGAATTGTTGTCTAGTTTTAAGATAGCATCTAGTAAGATTTTAAGAAAAATCGAATTGACAGTTTTTTTATAAAACATAAAAACCTAAAAAAACATTACTCAATGTTGGTAAAAATTTATTTTCGACTCAAATATCTTTTCAAAAATTTGGGATTATGGCTTTCAACTAATTTTAACTAATAAGAAATATTGTTCTCAACATTCGGTAAAATTTTTAGAAAAATCGAGTCGATGAATCTAACAGAAAAGCTTTACAAAGCAATATAAACAAACCGACCAATATAACGGTAAAAGAAATGGATGCATTTGTTAGTATATGCCTGTTTATATCGTTCGTTCGTGAAATTGCCTTCAACAAGAGGATATTGGAGCTCAGAAATTGGTCAAAGTTTTGTTTACAAGACAATGACATGCAACCGATGGGAAGACATAAAGCGATATCTCCACTTTGCCGACAACGATAAGTTTATAAAGCGTGGTTTGCCCGGACATGATAAACTTTTTAAAAAAAGACCTCTTCTTAGTAAAATTAGAGATCGGCTTCATCTTATTCCAAAGGAAGAATTCCTTGCACTTGACGAGAAAAGAATTCCTACAAAATGATGGCATAAACTGAAGCAGTACAACCCAAAGAAACCTCACAAATGGGGTTATAAGAATCTGGTCTTAAGTGGGGTGTCAGGGTTTAGCTATGAATTTGATCTTTTCGCTGGAGATCAAAGTAATACATATCCAGAAGATGCTCCTGCCGTCTGTGTGAGTGGAAATGTTGTTTCACGATTGAATGCCACTTTATCAAGACACAAAAACCACAAAATCTTCTTCGATAACTGGTTTTATAGCCCAAAGCCTTAGGTACATTTGACCAAAACGGTACTGCTTCCATTAGGAACGGTAAGATTGAACAGAGTGCCAAATGTAATCCAACAACAAAAAAGAATCGATACTGCAGAAAGGTAAAAAAGCATATTGAAATTGACTGTCCAAAAGTTATAGATGTATACTATAAATACATGGGCGGTGTGGATCGCTTGATTCGATGCTAAGGCTTTACCGGATCGGATCAAAGAAATGGCACAAAAAAATATTCTTCCTTTTCTTGGCGTAGTAAATGCATGGTTTTTATGTCGCAAGAAAAGTGACGTGTACATGTCCTTATTCGACTTCAAGATGGCAGTAGCCGAGTATTTCTGCAAAGTTGGCAAAACGTTTAACAAAAAGAAGGGTCGACCAGCTTCCATCACTGTTGCTCCGAAAAGTACGAAAAGAACTATGGATTCCAGTCCATCAACCTCAACGCAGAAAAAAGGTTTTGGCGCGACCCACTCCTCTGAATGAAGTCCGTAAGGATTCAAGGATCACCTTCCAGAATGGAAAAGTGACAGACATCAATGCCATAATGATTGCGAATTTCGAAATTTCATATTTCCAAATCCGGTGTTTATCTTTGCTTGAACAAAGACAGAAATTGTTTTATGTCTTTTCATATTTGAATTTACTCTTTTTTTGATTTATGTAACGTTAAAATATAAAAACAAAATAAATATAAATATGAATTAAATAATCAATAAAAACATAAACTTAAGAAATATCTTTACTGCATAAAACACTATATATGGCAAGAATTTTTCCCAGGGGGTTCACGTCCATACCCCCAACCATACTGGATCCGCCATTGCAAACGGAAATAGACATAAGGTGTAATATTTGTTGGTTATTTTGCAAAAAGTTAGTGTCAATACATATAGTGCCACCTGTTGCACTTCAAGATCAATACATAGTTAGACCGTAATCTACGCCCTAAAGTCCTAAAATCAAAATTGCTTCAAAGGTCAGATCCAATGGGTATACACTTCCCCACAGGGAGTAAGTGGTTACAAATCAAATTAAACGTATCTTTAATTTTAGAAACAAAAGTAGCATTTTATATTTCATCGTCCCATAAGGGATTTGTAAGAGAATTAACGAATTCACTAATTTTCCCAAGATTATTTTATAATGCAGGACCGGGCAGCCTTTAAGAAATCACAAATTCCAACATAGTTTTCTAATGAAATTATGAGCTACCTCAACTTCTTCACCAGTTTAACAGCCCCTTCAAAGTTCAAACTAAAGTGTTTTCTATTTTTGTTTCCTTATTTTTTTTTTTCAAACAAATACTTTTTCCAACAAAAATTTAAGTAAACTTTTCAAACAAATTAAGCAAGTTGAATTTTATAAAAATAACCCTCCCCCGAAAAAAAGATTCCATAGAGAGGTTAACTCTTAGGAGAGTTAAAAAAACATTTTAAGTTGTGTTTTGTTGTGATGTTTTTGTTTTTCTATTTTTACCTACATTTTTGTTTCACTTTTGTAAACACTTGACACGCATCGCAGAACTTCTCTTAATTCATAAAAATAAAAAATAAAAAAAAAGGGAAAGCAAAGGAGAAACATGAATAAAAATCAAACTTGATTTATGAGTTTAAAATCAGGAAATAAAAAGGTTGTTGATTCAAATTCAAACAAATAAAAAAAGGGGGTTTCTTTGGAGCAGTTGATTTGTATTGTAGATATATGTAGGTAATGTAGATCTTGGTGACCGGTTTATCAAATCATGAAAATAAATATTTATAAATAGGTTACTGGGTGTTATTTATGGCTGATTTGGGTGTTAAGTGTTTACTTACAGTTAGCTATATACTTGTGTATTCATTTTATAGCAAATTTAATTTTTAATTGGTATCACACGGACGTCGTAGTCGGACATGAAGTGAGTGTACTTTTAATGTAAATTTGTTGTTATACAAATATTAGAAGACCTGAGTGCTTTGAACATTTTAATTAAATTTTATTTCAATTTTTAACTTAAAAAGAGGCTGGGATGCGACCTATAAACTTTCTATCTCGTCTGTCGATTTGTCCTGCCTAAAACTTTAACAAATGTTCATAAGAATATTCTGTGTGAAATAAATACTTTCAAGTCAATATCTCTCTTTGTTCTTCTACTACTTGTGTCGAAAACCGTTTCATTTCAGTTTTTGTAGGTTTCCGTGGCAAGAGTACGATAACTTAGGCGACAAGATATTATAATTGAATTTTTGAGAACAGTTAAAAAAAGCATTAAAGCATAAACAGGGAATCTATCTCCCCCCGTTTAGGCGGGAGGGACAATTTAAAAAAATTATTACTTAAAATGGAAAAAATAACGGTAATAAAGGGTGATTTTTTTTAGGGTAGGATTTTCATGCATTAGTATTTGACAGATCACGCGGGATTTCAGACATGGTGTCAAAGAGAAAGATGCTCAGTATGCTTTGACATTTCATCATAAGTAGACTTACTAACGAGCAACGCTTGCAAATCATTGAATTTTATTACCAAAATCAGTGTTCGGTTCGAAATGTGTTTCGCGCTTTACGTCCGATTTATGGTCTACATAATCGACCAAGTGAGCAAACAATTAATGCGATTGTGACCAAGTTTCGCACTCAGTTTACTTTATTGGACATTAAACCAACCACACGAATGCGTACAGTGCGTACAGAAGAGAATATTGCGTCTGTTTCTGAGAGTGTTGCTGAAGACCGTGAAATGTTGATTCGTCGCCGTTCGCAGCAATTGGGTTTGTGTTATTCGACCACATGGAAGATTTTACGCAAAGATCTTGGTGTAAAACCGTATAAAATACAGCTCGTGCAAGAACTGAAGCCGAACGATCTGCCACAACGTCGAATTTTCAGTGAATGGGCCCTAGAAAAGTTGGCAGAAAATCCGCTTTTTTATCGACAAATTTTGTTCAGCGGTGAGGCTCATTCCTGGTTGAATGGCTACGTAAATAAGCAAAATTGCCGCATTTGGAGTGAAGAGCAACCAGAAGCCGTTCAAGAACTGCCCATGCATCCCG
The DNA here is from genome assembly GCF_945859685.1 of Eupeodes corollae. NCBI lineage: Eukaryota > Metazoa > Arthropoda > Insecta > Diptera > Syrphidae > Eupeodes > Eupeodes corollae. The sequence goes on from NC_079147.1 coordinate 150,760,552, forward strand.
AAAAATGCACTGTTTGGTGTGGTTTGTACGCTGGTGGAATCATTGAACCGTATTTTTTCAAAGATGCTGTTGGACGCAACGTTACGGTGAATGGCGATCGCTATCGTTCAATGCTAACAAACTTTTTGTTGCCAAAAATGGAAGAACTGAACTTGGTTGACATGTGGTTTCAACAAGATGGCGATACATGCCACACAGCTCGCGATTCTATGGCCATTTTGAGGGAAAACTTCGGAGAACAATTCATCTCAAGGAATGGACCGGTAAGTTGGCCACCAAGATCATGAGATTTGACGCCTTTAGACTATTTTTTGTGGGGCTACGTCAAGTCTAAAGTCTACACAAATAAGCCAGCAACTATTTCAGCTTTCGAAGACAACATTTCCGAAGAAATTCGGGCTATTCCGGCCGAAATGCTCGAAAAAGTTACCCAAAATTGGACTTTCCGAATGGACCACCTAAGACGCAGCCGCGGTCAACATTTAAATGAAATTATCTTCAAAAAGTAAATGCCATGGACCAATCTAACGTTTCAAATAAAGAATCGATGAGATTTTGCAAATTTTATTCGTTTTTTTTTTTTTAAAGTTCTCAAGCTCTTAAAAAATCACCGTTTACGTACAATTAAGTATGATACATTTTTTTAAAGCCAACATTCTGTGCTATTTATCCATACCATATCTATTTATTCTTTATACCAGTTTTTAAATCAAGTCAAAACTATGTGTAGTTTTTGAAAAAATAATTTTAACATGAACATGAATTCCAAAAGTTAGTTTACTGTCCAAGTGGACACCAAGGCATTAAACATTTGATTTTAAGTTTGCGACTACGCCGCGCCGTTGATTAAGAAGGAGTAACGTGGCAAAGATAGCCTGAGTTTTCTAGGTATTTATCTTAATCTTCCAATCATTAAAATATTGTTGAAGTGCATTTAAAGAAGATTGCAAATAAAAGAACCGAGTGAATCAGGAGAGAATACACAGGTGTCATCTGCAAATATAGCTTTATTGCAATTTTGCAAAACAGGAAAATCAGCAGCACAAACTGAATAGAGTAAAGGACCAAGAACGGATCCTTGAGGCCATTTTGCAGTACATTCAAAGATTTCCAAAAGACTTTTGTTAACAGAAACAAGTAAACTTCTTGATGACACAAAGGACTTCACAATTTTTATTATACACATGGGAAAGTTGAGCATTACAAGCTTGTGTAAAAGCCCGTAATGCCAAACAAAATCAAATGCTTTCTCAACTTCAACTAAAATTTAGCACGGGAAGAAATCATTTTGAAGTCAATACATTCATTATTTTATGAGATATTCGAAAACCGAATATTAATTTTTACCAATTTCGCGTTCAATTTTTTGAAGATCTTGATTTTTATAAAAAAAACTGATAGTCGGATTTTTATAAAAAAAAATATCTGAATGTCAAAAACAGTATTTTTTTATAAAATAAAATTAGTTTGAAGACAATACCTTTAATTTTTGAAAAGGTATTTGAGTCGAAAATCATTTTTTTTTTAACTTTTAGTAATGTGGTTTCTAGTTTTTGCAAAAAACAAAACTATCAATTCGATTCTTCTCAATAATTTTTTGTTTTAAGATATTGACAATTATTTTTGCTGTTTTTATTTTTAAACTTTAGTTGATTTTTTTTTAAAGTTGCATTATCCATTTTGCTGTTTTAAAAGTTTAACGGAAATAAAATTTGAATGATCACATCGCAATTTGTTGTAAGCATCGATTCTTTTGAGGTAATTTTCGACCACTTTTTGACACATATTGGGCGGTACCTGAGTCGGAACTTGACGAACATTGGTTTTTAAGTGTTCAGGAGCTAAAGGTTTATCTGCATACGAGTAAACCTGGTCTTACGCGTAGCCCCACACAAAAAAAAGTCCACAGGTGTCTAATCGAATGATCTTGGTGGCCAGTTAATATCGCAGAAATTACGCGGCTAAGAAATGTCTCTTGCATGAGGCGCTGTCTTTTTAAAACCATATCTTCTCCAAATCTTATTTTTAAATAGCAGACAAGTCAAGTCGGACCATACGAATTAAGTGACAGTCGTTCCATCGTCATTTTCGAAGAAGTAAGTTCCAATCACACCTCCGGACCAAAGAGTGCACCAAACAGTGTTTTTTATGATGTAATGGAATGTCTTCAATTACTTGAGGATTCTCAGAAATACGACATTTTTGGTTATTAACATACCCACCGATTGAGAAATGTGCTTCGTCGCTGAAGAAAATTTTGTTCGAAAAATCACAGTTCACCGCCACATTTTTTTCAAGCACCCATTCGAAATATCTACGACGTTGTGAATAGTCAGCTGGCTTCAGCTGTTGTGTGAGCTATATTTTATACGGATGAATAGATGCAAATGCAAAATATGCCACATGACAGTCCTAATTCTTGAGAACGACGAGGATTCGACACAGTCAGGTCTTTGGCAACACTTTCACTTACAGCAGCGATATTTTCAGTGGTACGAAACAAAGTACCGCAGGCTTTACCAATCCAGTGTCTTCAAATTTCTTTACAATTTTGCTTATTGCTTGCGAAGTTGGACGATTAGTAAACTATAATCTTCTCTTAAATCACGATATGTACTGTGGCAGAATTACCCTTTTTGTAGTAGGTTTTAACAATTTAAAAAAAATGGTTTAACAACAGACAGATGTCAATTCCAGCCTTATACTTCTGAAACCGCAAAATGGAAAACCAGTTTTTTTTTCGAGGTATACAATTGTTTTGGAGGTAATATCATTTTTTGTTTGCAGAATATTTGAAGTGACGAATCTTTGGTTGAATATTTTTTCAAATTTTCTCGATTTAAGCATCACATCAAAATGTACAATAAAAATGCAATTGAAGCCGCTGTCGACGTTGGTTCGAATAATATTTGGGGTCGACCAAATTTTATTTAATTTTGTTTAAACGACTATAGTAAACAAAAAACACCTACTCAATTTATTTTAAGATATTTTGATATTAGTATCTGCAAAACAAAATTTAGTATAAGTCGATATATCCCCTGGTTCTTGAAATATGACCGTCGAAGAAAAGTAATCTTAAAAATACGTCTGTAAATAGAAGAGCAAACATAGACATCTCTCTAAAACTTATTGATTTAAGTGCTAGTTAACTTAAAACGTCGACAATTTTCAAAATTTTCAATTCAACGAAACACACCGACTACAATAACTTCCTAGAGGTAGTTAATAGTGAGGGTAGGTTTGTACACTTTTGGCCTTTGGCTAAAAGAACAAAATGTATATTTCAGTCAATTTCGTCAGCAACCGCTTAGAACAACAATTTAATAGGAAAACTATGGGAAACAACATCCAACAAAACCTGGGAAATTATCTCAGTTTCAAGGCTCTTGATAAAAGTTTTAAATTTTTAGAATTCACTTTAAGAAAATGTACACACACACGTCACTTCAAAATATACGGATTTCCAATAAGAACTGTGTTTAATGTGTTTGATTAACTCTCTATTTGAGTTGTCTTGTTTTGACATCTGACAACTAAAAACAACACCATTACTAAAATTGTAACGATTTACGCTCCAAAAAGGCAAGGCATCCAAGTCCGTCCATTTTCATTATCAAATCTTACCTTTTGGAAAATGAGGATTGTGCAACAGTTAAGGTGAATGAATTGTACTATACAAAGCTATGACCAATCTGTTTTAATGTCCGGAATTGGAAGATTTATGTATCTGGCAATTCCATCATGGCAAATTGTATGAATAGGATATGCTGATGTAGACTTATTCGAAGCAGCTGTGAGGTTGATTTCGTGTTTAATTATTTTTACTATGCGTTTCCATTTAAAATAAATCTCCAAACGAAATCTTTTATTGAAAAAACCCTGTTTAAAAATCTATTCCAATTCAATATAAGGGGCAAATACCTGCGACACAATCCTGAAGCCTTTTTAAAGTCTAATTGAGACGTTTAGTATAGGCAAAGAACGAAAAGAGTAATTTAATTCTCAATAAATAAATAATTTCGAAAATAAACAAGAAACAGACCGAAAAGAAACAGCAAATACAAATCAGAAGGCTTCCGTTTCCTGAAAATGGCAGCATAGTTATTTTGTATGTGAAAAATGTCAACCCTCCTATTTAGTTTTGTAAACAGAAACTGTAAGTTTTGATATCCATCGATATTTTTAGGTATTTTCATTCAATTGAATACAAGAATAGTAACGTGGAAGAAAACACATATTTGGTAAGAAAAATCCATCCGTAGAAAAGAGAATGCTACTTAAAAGAGATTTGAGGAAAATCAATTATTAGAAAAGAAAACTATACACAATCGGAGGTCACCTCGTGGGGAAATGCTTATATGTCTTTTTTGTATCCGTTTTCCATATTGTTTCCGTTTAGTCCAACTTATTTTCCGTTTGGGTCGAGAGGTTCACCTTCCGTCCTTGATCTATGTCTAACAAATGTAGCCTCATTTTTCACTCAGCCCGAACTAGAAATTATTTAAGTTCTAATCATATTCCTTTTTTTTTGTAAAATGAACTAAACAGTAAAAACCAGTGAGCAATACTTTCTGGACTTAAACAATGCTTATTGAAGTCGTTTCAGATCAGAAATTAGTTCCAAGTTTAGGCCAATTCCAAATGATTTGAATTTGATTCAACTTCTGGAAGCAGTGCAGGCTTATAAACCAATAAAAATCAAGAAACCAATTGCCATTAAAATGGCAGATTAAAGTTTAGCTTGCATACCGAAATGAAGTAAAGTTTTATAACATAAAGATTGCGGATGAGAAACTTAGTAAGTTGGAAAAGAATGCTTAACCTTTCTGGAATATAAAAAAACGAAAATAAAAACAGACAAATACTCGTACCTAACGTTCAAAATAATGATAAAGTTGTGTACCAAAATGTCTTGACAACAACCTTTCCGAAAAATCATTGTGTATCTCAACACCTTAGTGATCATCCTACAAGAATGCTAATGATTGAAACAGTACATTCACAAATCATTGAAACTCTTAGGGATCAGTTTATGTATATACAGGGAGGATGTTAAATATATCGTTTCAAACTTAAAAGTCAAAAAATCTGATGGACTAGATAACAAAAAACCATATATCTGAGAAAATTACGAAAAGTATTGCTGAAATTTCTTGCGTTTTTGATAAACGCGTGTTTCAAAACGCAATATTTTCCATGGAATTGAAAATGTGCAAAGGTAAAGTCGATTCCTAAACCTGGAAAACCGTCAAAACTCATACCAAGCTATCAACCAATAAGCTTGCTAAATTGTAAATGGTGATTTTTTAAAAGCTATAGGAAAGGATGGGCCCTATAGAGGGCAAGGATCGGCCCTTCACAGCTCACTTGTGGAAATGGTTAACATTCCTCTTGGTTAACATTCTATGAAGGGTAAAATCTTTTCTATCTACCAAACTAAATCAAACCGAAGGTGGAGCAATTTACCCAACTGCATTATATCTAGGAAGATATGGCCCACCTATAATAAAACCCGTACAAACGATCTTCTATGCAGGCCAAGGCAAGGCATAGCCAGGATTGTTGCGGTTTGTACCGGACATTGGCCTTTGGAGTTCATGCAGAGAAGTTGGGTAAACACTAGAATGAAATACTTTGGAAAAGCATTCTTTCAAGAACTTGATGAGCTATCTGAGACAAAGATTAGAGACCTAATCTTTTTTTTCAATGCGACAAAATGGCTCTAACATATAATAGCTATAAAGCTTCTCTATAAATCTATCTCTTTCAATCAAAGGTCAAACGAGTTTTTGGTATCAAAACTGCGCACTACTGCGCTAATTGGATCTCAGGCTAAGTTGCCTTGAGATCGCCATTTCTACCTACTATAGGAAAGTTTTTCAAAAAAAACACATTTCATGAAAATGTTGACCTTGGCTGCGCCTCAAATGGTCCATCCGCTTAGTCCAATTTTGGCATACTCTTTCCAACATTTCGGCCGGTATCTCAGGAATTGCTTCAATGTTGTCTTCCAATGCGTCAATTGAAGCGGCCCTTTTCTGTATAGACATGAGTTTTAACATAGCCCTACACAAAATAGTCTAAAGGCATTAAATAGCTAGATATAGGCGGCCAATAGACCGGTCCCGAACGTGAAATAAAATATTCACCGAACTCGCCTGTCCATAAGTCCATTGTTGCGTGTGCTGTGTGGCATATGTCACCGTCTTGTTGAAACCACATGTCATGCAAGTCAAGCTCATGCATTTTGGGGAAAAAAAGTTGGATATCATATCATGGTAGCGCTCACCATTCACAGTTACGTTACGATTCGAATCATCTTTGAAAAAGTACGGCCCACTGATGCCACCATCCCATAAACCGCACCAAAATGTGACTTTTTCTGGATGCATTGGTAGCTCTTGCAATGCTTCTGGCTGATTGTCACTCCAAAATCGACAATTTTGCTTTTTTACGTATTCATTGGGACAAAAATGAACACAATTTTAAAAGAAGCGCGCTATGGAATTTCTTAACAGAGCACGCATTTTGATGATTAAATTCAATAATTTGCAAGCGTTGTTCGTTTGTAAGACGATTTATGGTTAAATTATAGACCAAACTGATAATGTTTGACAGTGTAACAAAAAACGAAACGTGCGTCAGCTGTTTAAATCAATGTTGCAAAAAAGATAATAGCTAAAAAATCACAGTTTGTAAAATATTACAAATCGTTGATGAACTTCAGATATTTCCCAATGCATCACAGTACTATTTAACAGGTACTTAGAGTCTGTAAACATACTAAGAAAAATCGATCCCTTGGCAAATCGACTGGGTATATTCTATTTGATGTAGAAAAGGCATTTGGCTCAGTTTGGCAGAATGGAACTGTGCACAAGATGACTTATTTCAGGTTTACTTCTTATCTTTCAAAAAACTATCGTGTCCCACAAGGATCAGTATTAGGTCCTTTACTGTACAATATTTATGCTTCTGGTATTCCAGGTCGTCAGATAGCCATATTTGCGGATGATACAGGCATCTTTTTACCACTTGAATTTAGTCTTACCATTGAGACAAACACTAAATAGAAAATAAAACTGAATGCTAACAAACTACAAGTCATCTTTTACCGTCAATGGTCTAGATGTTAAATCTGATCTAAGTGTAAAATATCGTGGTAATTATTTAGATCAAAAACAGACTTTCACAAAAGATATTGCCAGAACTCTGAAAAGTTAGTATTGCTATAAAAGGTTTGTATCCTTTTACAAATAGAAGATCCTATAATAAAATGATAGTTCAAAAAGTAGTATTTCAAACAATACTTCTGTATGGATGTTTGGGGGAAATGGTCGTCAGATAGCCATATTTGCGGATGATACAGGCATCTTTTTACCACTTGAATTTAGTCTTACCATTGAGACAAACACTAAATAGAAAATAAAACTGAATGCTAACAAACTACAAGTCATCTTTTACCGTCAATGGTCTAGATGTTAAATCTGATCTAAGTGTAAAATATCGTGGTAATTATTTAGATCAAAAACAGACTTTCACAAAAGATATTGCCAGAACTCTGAAAAGTTAGTATTGCTATAAAAGGTTTGTATCCTTTTACAAATAGAAGATCCTATAATAAAATGATAGTTCAAAAAGTAGTATTTCAAACAATACTTCTGTATGGATGTTTGATCTTCCACGATTTCATTCCACCATAGACTTACATGAGAAGGCAAATGTTGAATTGATTTCTCTAAGAATCAATAAACTGACTAGCACCTTCTTGCCATAAATTGTAAAAACCTCTGAACATTTGCTGATTATTCAATTGACTCATTAACTATTTGTTGTACTTATTTATTGTCTAAATTATATGTACAAATTAATATACTTGTTCACCAGGAAGATATCGTAGAAAAATGGGCAAAAACTGCAGTCATGAAATAGCAGCGAAGATTGTCTAAAAACGCGTAAGGAAACACTCCGACCAAACACTTAAAGCTAAATAACCTGCTGTTTAACGCTTTTAAAAAGTCTTCTAACAGTGTCAACAGGGAGTTTACCTAGCTTGATTTGCTGTGGTGTAATCACAATCTCACGTGTTACACGAGGGCGGGTTGTCCGAAAGTTTGAAGTCCACAGTGAAGCAACACATGGTTGCATATTGTCCCCATTTTTGTTCTTATTGGATATCAGTGATTTGATGCAGGCAGCTTTGACAGGAAAGAGAGAAATAAAATGGACGCTGATGACGTACCTGCAAAGTCTAGACTGCGCAGCGCATACGACGTATGCTTCCTATACCATAGGATATTAATCAATTAACAACGAAAGTGGAGAGAGACAACTAAGATATTCAGCTTCGGAACACTCCACTTATCCTCTCTGATAAAAATTGCTCAACAACCAATAGAAAAAGTGGAAGTATTGTCTCTATTAAAGACGAAAACCAGCAGGATATCACTAGCCGTGGCGAGAAATTTAAGGCTGTGTTTGAAATGCTGTCTAATTATTGGACAAATAACTCTCTCAGCAAAACAAAGAAACGACTGTTCCTCATAAAAGTATCAGTATCAGTGGTATCAGTAGATTTATACGGATGCAAAACCTAAGAAATATGGAGAACCTAGAAGATTACCAGGAAACTGCAGACGTCCATTAATAGGCTCCTATGAAACATTTTGTTAGCCTTATGGCCCAATCGTGTGTGTAGTGCAGGGCTTTGTAGGATAAAGTTCAGAAACCCAGTGACGCTATTGTACGAAGGAACAGGTTTCAGTGAAATGGACACACGTGGATCGGACACGGAAGAACAGCCGAAAAGGAATTGTAAAGATTGGGGGATCTAAAACACATTGCCACTAACCACACTTATGTCCCGATATGGACAACCCACGAACTTAATAGGTCTGAGGATCTAGGGTAAGTTAAAGTGTCTGTCCGTGATGGAGTAGGACAAACATAAGTCAGTTTCATGGCTTGAAGCTTTCTTTAAGCTCAATGAAACCAGTTTGAGTCACTTACGAAACATGAGAGGCTGATTATGTTAATATGATCTAGATCGTTTTATATAGAAGAATTCTACTAGGTAATTCTTAAGTTTTTGAGCTAGAGCAGGCTATGTACAGAGAAGGTGAAGAACTGCTTCCTACTGTTACTCATTCATACAGCTTCTGCAAAAGTCATTAGAAAATACGCATATAGCCGCTCGACGTTCTTACCTATTAGACTATTCCTGGTTATGATCGCTTTAAATCTTGTGTAGTTTTTGAAACCTGATCTGTGGTGATGTTATTCCACATGGTGTAAGCCTTCTTCAAAGCGTTTTGTATTAGCAATACTTAAAATGTAGCGATTGCTATGCCAACATTTGCCAAACGTTAAAGTTTAACTGCCTTACAGTTTCCTGGAATTATACCTGGACAACAATCAAGAGGTATTTCAGCCTTTAAAACATCTGTTATCAAAAATATCAACTGACTTTCAAGATACAATTTTGGAAAAAATAAGTACAAATTTCTTTGAACGGAATTAGGTTGTATGGATAGGTTGTATGGGTTGACGCATCTGTGAAGTTCAAGAAAACATCTCACTTGGATCTCTTTGAATCCATTGTGTACCCCAGGTAAGGAAAAGGATTAGATAGGGTATGGAAAGATTGGTGAGGATTTAGGTTAAAGGCGCCTTCCTGAATATGTGGCAAGGACGCATCACATAAGTCATCGAAAAAATAATGTCCCAATATTGTCATTCTTTTTCGTTTGTACTTTATTTTCTTAGTTTATTCAACTTTCTATCGTGTATAGCTTATATTTGCAATGCATTTGAAATGAACAAATTTAATATGACCTACCCTCTGTTTATTGTTGAGCTTCGATACTTTTTCAACATTGATTTGACTAAAGCTAATTAATTTTCCAAATAGTTACATCTGCATATGTGTCCATAAATGATTTTTCATGCTCTTAAACCAAACATAAATTTTTAATTAACTAAACATAAATTAAGGCAAATCTATTTAATAGCTAAAGGTAAATATAATTACGATGCAATTAGGTATGTACATCTACCTTAAACGTTGGATCCACACAAAAATTATGTTTTCATCACTCTGATGTGCATAATCCCCATTCCTTCCCCTTAAAAAAAATACAAACACAAAAGTTGTAACTCAAAACAAACATAAAATTCTATTCATCATGAAATTTCAATCATCAACATAAACCTTTTTTGAACTTTTTTTGTAAATTTCATCATCAATTCCGTTCAAAGGTTCTTTTTATCTTCACCCACTCCCACCCCACTGCCACACCGTGTTTTGAACCGCGGCGCGAAGCGTTGTTGTAGTGTCGATTTATATGCATATATGTATATATATTTTTTCACTGTTTTGAGGAAAATAAGTATCTACAATTTCACCCGAAGGGTCTTGAATGAAATTCAATTTTCAAATTTGTTAATTTTAATTATATTATTACTTGCTAATTGCTCAAAATTAAAGGCAAAGCTCCTCCATATTATACTCCATCACACAAAAACCATACAAGGCAAGGCTGTACTGTATAATATCAAACAAATATACATATAAAGTTGTTTAACTACGCGATATCACATCTTTGAGATCTTAAAACTTTTGTATACCTAGTCATAATTTATTATGAGAGGAACTGGAGTTGGTACATCAGCCTGTATCAACCCTTGTAGATACACTTTAAATCGTTTTTAAAGGTACACGTCAATATACATTGGGTGGTGAATCAAAAGACTAGAACTAGCAAATCTTATGGAAGGGGTGTCGTGTTCCCCCAACCCCCGTAGAGAAAATAACACTGCTTGTTAGAGTAATGTGTATATTCAATTAAAAACAAATATTTTCTTGAGTTTTATGACCATGCACAGTTTTGAAAACTTAACTTCCCCCCACTTCTTTCAATGCTGGCACGTAGGTTAAAAAAAGTAAATAAAACCATTCACAAGAACGAAAATGTGTGCCATATATATTAGTGCAATAAGTCGTAAGGCATTTGGGATTTTGCGATGAGATTTAATAAAATATTATATAAATAGATAAATGGATAATTTGTTAGACTTTTTACCGAAGCGTTTTATGTTATAATTCCTTAAATCTGTGTCTAAAAGGTAAAACCTCGTAAGTCTATTTTAATAATTTTTTAAAAAATTGTTTTTAACTTACAAAAAATAAAAAGAATCAAGAAGGAAACGTTTTTTTATTTGTATTCTTATTTTTATTTATGAAATATGGTAAAATATTTTAAGTCAATTCAAGAATGTAAATGCAAGAAAAGTTTTGTGGTAACATATCTTAAGTTGACATGAGAAATTTAAATTCTTTTATGAACATAATGAACATAACGGCTTATTTGAAAAAGCACTTTTCATGACAAGAATTACTCTTGGAGAATTTGTCAATTCTTCGCAAGAGGAAACAAAAAACTTTAGATGGCAGAGACAGGGATCGAACCCAAGACCTCTGGCATGACAGTCCAACGCCCTTTTTTTAATTCATTTTTATTAATTCATTCTTAAACCTATCTTAAAGCTGACAAAAATTCATAAAACTAGCCTAATTATCCATAACTTACAACTAACTTAATGGTCCCATACGGACACTCTAAGTTAAACTATAACACTAACTACTAATGCCTTTCGGCCCTAAGACCTATTTTACTCCAATGTATATTTTATTTATTTTTTGTATTTATTAGAAAATTTTGAAATAAAAACTTATATCAATAACCTTTTTTATTTTTACTTGAAACTACTTAAAATAAGGTCCTTAAAATAAAACTTAAAGCTAACTTAAACTAATTATTCTACCTATAAACTACTTAAAACTAGAACAACCACAGCAGCAAATCTAACTATCTAACATTTTGTTATTTAGTTTTTTTTTCTTCCTTTTTTTTTTAATTTTTTTTTATTTATTCACGGTTTGTCTTCTTTTTTCTCTATTTCTTTTTGTGCCACTATGCCTATTCTACTTAAAACTAAACTACAAAACAATTATGTAAGCCGCCCAAGCTTAAAACCCCATCCCGACTACCCACTATCAAGTGCCGATTGAAGCCACCAAAACTGGTTCTCCTGCTTCACCCTATCAGTTCGGTCCCGTTCGGACACAGCCCTACTGAACCGAAGGAGCTCTGCTCCGCCTTGTGCTATGACGTCCCGATTGTACAAGAGTCGCCTATCCACGGTTCGTCGTCTGATATGGTAGATTAACGGAACTGCCAATCTATCCTGTATCAGACCGCATCTATCTAAAAAGAGGAATGCCTCTGGTGGAATGAAGCCGCTCAATCAGGCACTTTCAAAATACTCTGCGTTAGGATAGAACGCCCCGAAAATTAAATTGTTGATCGAAGATATAGCTCTTGCAATATGACCTCGAAGGAGTTTTATCACGAAATTGATTCGAGCCCCCTTGTATAGGAACTCCTTGGAATAGTAATGCACGTAAAAAGATTCTGCTGTTCGATATAAGCCGATACAGCGTCGTTCGCGAACACCCGAAACTTCTCCATCTGGGAGGTGCAAAGTTAAACTACACAGGACAACCATAAAGGATCATCCGCCGTATGAGGCCGACTGCTAAAAAACAGCCTTTTCGTCAGAGCAAAGACTCCTCTGGCCCTGGTCAGATCAGCATTGATATGTGTGTCGAAATATTTGTAAGTACTGATCTTACCAGATACCACTACACTTTTGTTCGCTAACCGCTGCCGTTAAGCATATCATAAAGTATATACAACAATGGCTTGCTTATGCCAAGCCAAGCCTGCTCAGTTTTAGGTAAAGACCCTCTAACAAAGGAATTTTCCAAATCAACCAGAACAACGAGTTTAGACGCATCATGAATTGTGCCATGACCCGCCTTGAACCCGAAATGTTTATCCGGAATTATTTTGTCCGCAGCCCACTTATTTAGAGCACTATTGATGATTTTTTCGAAAACTTTGCTGATGCTCAGAAGAAGACTTATCGACCGAAGATTTGACGGGTTGTAGTTGTCCTTTCCCTTTTTCGAGAGAGGTGGTCTTATTATGGCAATTGCCAAGGAATCGTCATCGAACCGCATGAAACCTCGGTTTCCAGATCGCCATTGTGTAATATCATGTCGAAGGTAAAAGTGATTAAGTAGGGCTCTGTTTTCCAGGTTGTGGTTGGGGCGAATGCTACCACTCACCTTGTACACTTGCTGGAAAGCAGCTCCCACCGCCTCCACTTTTTCTTCAGATCTTCAATTATATAAAAGTCATTGGAAAGGTGGCTTCTTCTGGATCTATTTGCTAAAACCACTTAAGTCCAGTTAAGAGCGAGGAAAGTGTTTTCCAAAAAAATTGACAAAACATTTTCACTAATTTTTGGTAATAAATTACTCAAACGATCTTATTTCGTTTTTGAAGCGTCTTTCATCCATATTTAGTAATGGCGTAGTTTTTACTTGTCAATTGTCAAAAGATGACATCTTCAAAAATGACAGCTGTTTAAATAGCGAACTACTCTAATTGGAACCTTTTATTAGAAAACATTTAGTTTAATTTTTTTTAGTTTAGTTTTCGAAAATTGCTCTCAGCTGCGTTTGAAGTTAAGTAGTAAATGCTTTCCCATTAGACAATGCCCGGTTATGACACCGGTTATTAAGCTCATATACGATCTGCTTAAAGATAAGAAGCACCTTGATCGCTTTTAATAACGAGGTGATGTTATTCTATTTGATGTTTGCATTTTTCATAGCGGTTTGAATTAGCAATAGTTTACATTAAAGATGATCGAAAGTTATGGAATGTTATACAGTTTGTAGAGATAGAGTCCAGAGATTTGATAAAGCGGTTTAACTATCGAAGTAAAAACGGATATCAGATGTTTTCTTTAAACCAGCAAAATACTTCTTTTATGATGATTGGAAAGGCGGAATGAGAGACTTAACTTCAGTCCTTCAGAGTACACACCTCTTCCAAGCCCTACATTTGATTTTGATCCATCTGGCTAAAAGTAGATTGACTCATCTTCCAAGAAAGCCCTATCCTCCAATGAATATTTGGAAGGTATAGAAATCTGGAAGTTTTTGGCGAATTTCTTTGGAATTTATTCTTAATTCTTAAGAATTACGGAGTGGCCAATATTGTTGTCAACCCACCGCGATTAAGCTTTAAGGCAAATAGCAGAGCTCGCAGCTATTTGTTTGCTAAGTATATAAAGAGGTGTTAGTTAGAGTAGGGTATTCAGTGCCAAAGATGCTAAAAAATTACCGCTTGGGCATTTTATCTAACGATATCAGAAAACTTAAATTACGTGGAAGTTCATGTGAAATATGCTTTATTTTGGCAACAAGCTGGTTTTGTTTTGCACTTTAATGTTTGAAAAGCTGGCATTTTTTAAATTAAAATATTGATATGATGAAAAAGTTGCGGGAGTTTTTAGAATCTAGTAGATTGTCAATCATGGTCGAAGAGTACGTAATATAAAATTACCGGCGCAATATTTGAAACGATTTAATAAAATGTTAAAGAAATTTTTATCAATTTAATGTACTAAAAAGACGATTTACCTAATTTTTAACGATTTAAACATCTTACTATCTTATCTTAACTTTTATCAATTTTTTTAAGTTAATATGACATCTGTACAATTAATCTTATTAGAGCACTCGATGGAATCATCCGTTTAAGAGTTTGTTATGTTTTATTTCATGAACTGTAACTCAACGAATGGAAATTATCATTTTTCTTGTCGGAAAAAGGAAAAAAAGGTTTAAAATTGTAGGTTCCTTGGTAAGCTGCAAAATATTTTAACAACAGGTTCTTTAAAAATATGTGTCATGATCTACAGTCACCATCATTTTCTGGGTTATATTCAAAGGGACATGCATCTTATTGTTCTGAGCATTATGAAAATAAAAAGGGCAAAATGAACTACCTTAAAAAAAATAACAGATCGTAATTGGTTCAATTGAAAAAAAAAGGTGGAAAAAGGGATGGAATCGATGATTACGGAGATTTATGTTTTAATTAATTTGACAAACAGGGGTTGAAAAATCAATGTTACCTGGAAGAAATTGATCTACAAACAAAATGTCACCAATTTGGCTTCGACGCTACGCGACGCTACGTTGGGCTAGAAATTGTAGAACAATTAGATTCAGAACATTTTGAAAAGGGTGTAGGTTATATATGTCTATGTTTACAAAACGAATTTATCTTCTTTTAACGTTTACAATAAGGTGGGAAGGGTGCCCAAACAGATATCAAAAATGATTAGTTTAGCCATCCCAAAATTCTTCGGGTGATTTTTGGTCCCGTATGCATAGATGGAGAATGGAGGAAAAGATATAACGACGAACTGTACGGGCTGTACAGCGAAACTGACCTAGTTAACAGAAATAAAGTCCAACGGCTCAGATGGCTAGGTCATGTAGAGCGAATGGACATCAACGCTCCAGCCGGAAGGTCTTCGATTCCAATTTCAAGGGACTGCGCAGTAGAGGAAGACCGGTGACTCAGGTGGCGAATGCAGGTGGGTGAAGACTTCAACCAACTTGGTGTACGAAACTGGAGACCGAGGTGGCTGGAGACGCATGTTGATTGAGGCCCAGGTCCGCCCAGGACTGTAACGGCTGTAGTAGTTAATACGACAACTGCGGTAGTCAGCATGGCAACTGCGGGAGTCAATATAACAATTTTTTCTGTGAACCCTAACCCTGATAGTCAATATAACAACTCTCCATAGTCAATATGACAACCAAATTGTAATACTGACTACCGAAGTTGTTAATTTCTTAAAATAAGGTTGTCGTATAGACTATTTTGGTAGTCAAAGCGACAATTTGGCCAACTTTCAAGTTGACTATCGACTATTGTCAATATGACAACTTTTTTTTCTCTGTGCAGAAGGTATTAGTTTAGGTGATATTAATATCAAGTTCCTTCTTTATGGAGACGATCTCGTTATCATGTCAGATTTATTCTACACCTTCAAATCAACAAGTTACAAAAATACTTTGATAGTTAGCTATAGTAAGAAATATACGGTTATGAGCATTTAGAAGAACTAGAATACACCAAAAAACACTCCTAATTATGCCCTCCATACGGAGTCTGGCATAACTTACATTTTTCTTAACCCAAGTTTTCTTTTGTCAGAAGAATGCATTATTACTTTGAATAGGGACCGTGCTTGGAAACCTTTTATAGAACCTTTGCACCTAATCCGCAAAACATTGGAAGAGAACAATGTTTTTCAAATAAGACGAGGACAATAATTCTAAACAGTCTTCTAATTTGGGTAACGAGTTCTGTAAGGTTTGAAGTTGTTGCCCTACTTCTAAGAAATCCATTTGAACCGTGGGAAAAATTGTCTTACTGTTACTGAATTTGGAAATGCAAGATACTTTAACCAAAATTCGTACAGTATAGTCGCATCATTTAAAGCTGTCGTTTTAAATTATAGTGTATCTTTAATATTAACACGGAGTGTACAATCGCAAAATAAAAATGCAAAGATTCTATTTCTCCTCGACGCGACGATGCCACGCTACACGACGCACGTTCTTCTATTTAAAAAGAAAATACGAGCAAACTTCTGATTAGTAGGTAGATAGGTTTGCTGTGTAATGTGTATGTAAGTCTAAGTATATTTTGTTATTAATTTAAATTTGAGTTGTGTTTGTTTATTTATGCTAACCATGTCAATGAAATAAATATATACATTTGAAAATGAAATACATACCTCCTAGAACATAGATATACATACGAGTATGCTATAAAAATATATGAAAGTAATCTACTTTTATACCAAGGGAAATTTATATAGAAATAATCATTTATCAAATAAGGTGGCACAACCATTCAAGATTGCCACGAAAGGTAGGTATATATCAAAAAGCTCAATCAAACTTTGTCATAAATAGATTGAAGTAGAACATGTATAGATATTTTAACTAGCATCCTTTATGTTGTTATATATATTTCTATATATACAGATATATTTGTATAATCATAACCTCATTCATAAAGTTTACCACACCAACTTAATGTTCTTAAATAAGCCATACAATTGGAAAATGATGGTACTGTAAAACATGCAAGAAATAAATCTGAAAGTAGGTGCGGGGCTGGATTTAGTCTATTCACCTTAGAGTCTTCATTTCTGGGATTCATAAGAATATATCTATCTTTATTATAGGACGGTGATTTTCGAAGAAGTGTCGATGTACATACTGCAATGACAATGAAAGACACACTGTGGAAATAAGACATTCAACATTCGTGTAGTACGGCTTAAGAACAAATCTCGGTAATTAATAAACACTACCAACGAAGTTGGACTTGAAGGTATATGTAGATGCTGATGGCAATTTTTGGAAGCGCGAGTATTGTGGTTGAATTGCTAAGGGGAAGGTTGCAACTGGCTGTTTTACTAGAACGTGCACTTTTATGGAGGTAATCAATAGGAGAGGATTTTTTTCACAATTTTACAAATGTACGATTTGTGTGCCATCTTGGTAGTTCGGATACAAACACCGTGAATATCGCCGTATTCTTGATGTACGTTGAAAATGTCAAACTCGCATAATTAACAACAACAGTGTGTGTCCACCATTTGTGCGGATTTTGTCCCACATCAAAACACGGCACAAATATTCTTTTTCTTTTCCTCTTATAGTTTCCAACAGACTTTAAGTTACTTGTTTACTAGTCAAGAGATGGGAGAAAAATTCAAGCTATACACAAGGTATGAACTTATAAAAGTTCAAAGATATTAGCCAGATTTTATTGAACAATTTTATACATCGTTCCCTTTTTGGCAAAATCGGGTATTTGATCATTTTATTTCATGATACGCATTCCGAAAACTGCAATATTGTTCGGTTTAGTTGAAGCAAATAAAGTAAAAAAGATGGTAAATTATGCTTTACAACAAAAGAAAGCATAGAATTTTGTAACTAGTCGACTTAACAATGCTTTCAAGGTCAAAGTTTAATGAGCTTATAAAACAACGCTGTTAAAGATCTGTCCATAAAATGTATATACTTGTTGTCATAATTGAGCAAAATGAAGAATTTCTTTAACATCTTTTAAATTACTAAACATTTTAACTGCCTTTAAAATATTTCTTGTAGCGTTCATGTTAAAATTTGATAGTTATAATATAGACGTTTCAATTCGAAATATTTATTCTTGCATGGTTATAAGTGCGTTCGACTCCCGCGATCTTATTGCTTACAGAACAGCCGTGAAGGATGGGGTTATTAGAACACTCTTGCAGCGTAGTTTCGACAAGATTTAGCGATATTACTAAGACTGGAAACTGAAAGTAAACGGTCAAAAGTCGGATAAAACTGTGTTAAGAACTCAAGCCCAAGAGGGATACGTGCAAGAATTGGCGCATGATGTTCATCGTTCATCTTTAGGGGCTGCGATTAACGAGCAAAACTGTAATGATGTATATGGGTATATGATTAAATCAGTATTTATATTTTGGCAGACATACAAATGCAAATGGCATATCCGCAGTATTTTATAAGTATGGCACAGCAGAGCTAATCAATCGACTGACAAATATATATAACAATGTCATGGAAACAGGAATGATACCACTAGAATTGAAGGAGTCCATCATTTTCCCGAATTATAAAAAAAGGGAACTTGGCCAAGGTGTCTAATTATATGCATATAAAGGGTGATTTTTTGAGGTTAGAATTTTCATGCATTAGTATTTGACAGATCACGCGGGATTTCAGACATGGTGTCAAAGAGAAAGATGCTCAGTATGCTTTGACATTTCATCATGAATAGACTTACTAACGAGCAACGCTTGCAAATCATTGAATTTTATTACTAAAATCAGTGTTTGGTTCGAAATGTGTTTCGCGCTTTACGTCCGATTTATGGTCTATATAATCAAGTGAGCAAACAATTAAGTGAGCAAACAATTAATGCGATTGTGACCAAGTTTCGCACTCAGTTTACTTTATTGGACATTAAACCAATCACACGAATGCGTACAGTGCGTACAGAAGAGAATATTGCGTCTGTTTCTGAGAGTGTTGCTGAAGACCGTGAAATGTCGATTCGTCGCCGTTCGCAGCAATTGGGTTTGTGTTATTCGACCACATTGAAGATTTTACGCAAAGATCTTGGTGTAAAACCGTATAAAATACAGCTCGTGCAAGAACTGAAGCCGAACGATCTGCCACAACGTCGAATTTTCAGTGAATGGGCCCTAGAAAAGTTGGCAGAAAATCCGCTTTTTTATCGACAAATTTTGTTCAGCGATGAGGCTCATTTCTGGTTGAATGGCTACGTAAATAAGCAAAATTGCCGCATTTGGAGTGAAGAGCAACCAGAAGCCGTTCAAGAACTGCCCATGCATCCCGAAAAATGCACTGTTTGGTGTGGTTTGTACGCTGGTGGAATCACTGGACCGTATTTTTTTTAAAGATGCTGTTGGACGCAACGTTACGATGAATGGCAATCGCTATCGTTCAATGCTAACAAACTTTTTGTTGCCAAAAATGGAAGAACTGAACTTGGTTGACATGTGGTTTCAACAAGATGGCGCTACATGCCACACAGCTCGCGGTTCTATGGCCATTTTCAAGGAAAACTTCGGAGAACAATTCATCTCAAGGAATGGACCGGTAAGTTGGCCACCAAGATCATGCGATTTGACGCCTTTAGACTATTTTTTGTGGGGCTACGTCAAGTCTAAAGTCTACAAAAATAAGCCAGCAACTATTCCAGCTTTGGAAGACAACATTTCCGGAGAAATTCGGGCTATTCCGACCGAAATGCTCGAAAAAGTTACCCAAAATTGGACTTTCCGAATGGACCACCTAAGACGCAGCCGCGGTCAACATTTAAATGAAATTATCTTCAAAAAGTAAATGTCATGGACCAATCTAACGTTTCAAATAAAGATTCGATGAGATTTAGCAAATTGTATGCGTTTTTTTTTTTAAAGTTCTCAAGCTCTTAAAAAATCACCGTTTATGTATATATATATTTCTAAATGCTTCATATAAAATATTTACGCTGGTTTTGCAAAAACGTTTTAATAGATGGATAGAAGACAACAAGCTCTTAAAGGAGTTTCAAGCAGGCTTTAGAATAGGTTATTCGACGGTTGACCACATTTTTTGCCTTAAAAATATCGCAGAAAGATTTCTGAATAAGGACAAGAAGCTATATACGTTTTTTGTTGACTTTCAATCTGCTTATCTACAAGCTGTATAGTAACGGAATGTCATGGAAGTTCGGGAGAGTTATTCAGAATCTATATGCAGATACAATTGCTGGAAATGGAGAAGAGCTGTCGAGAGGGTTTAAAACACAACCGGGAGTCAGACAAGGCTGTACATTGAGTCCAAAGATGTTTATTGAAGATCTCACAGACCTCTTACCAGATAGCATAGCCTTCGCCGGACAAATAATAAATCCAGTTTGATTTAAAAGCTTCTTTATACTAGCTGATTTCCGCAGTGAACATAAAGCAACGAGAGAAATACTCGAATGACGCCAAAGGATCTATAAACAGGCAGCTCTACTGTGAACTAAATCACAACTTGGAAGAGAGGAATTATTTTACGGACGATAATAGCATTGCCGAAATTTCAATGATGGTTAAATTGAGAGGTGAAGTTATGAAGCTGAATTTTATACCTCATAGAGATGACTAACGAGAGAGGTGGGGAGAGGTGTTTCCACTAAGGCACCTCTCCTTATCCAGACGGCAGCGGAGGAATTCCCGAGATGGAATCAACGGTGGCGTCTACAGTTCCAGTAAGGTTGAACTACTTAGTGAACACTTTATAGGGCTTCTTCGACTTATTCGGAGCCCAGGCCTGTAAGGAGCGGTTTTATCGGGCTCCCCATCCTTGGAGTTATACTAAGGATCTGGCCCTCCAGGTTGGAGGTTGTGCGTGGGGTGACTTGCTGGCCACGTAAAAGCTTTCATAGTTGAGAAGCACCAACAAGCCTCGGATACGGACGATTTACTGTTGACAACCAACGCAAACGAATAAAGGACAACGAACTTCGGATATGCATGTGAAATGTTAGGTCATTTAACAGACCACGTGCGGCCGAAGAATAAGCGGAGGCCCTAGAACGATATAAAACAGATATCACCGCCATCCAGGAAATACGATGGGATGGGCCGGGCAAAAAGAGGATGAAAAACTGCGATATCTATGATGACTGCTACCACGAAAACCAACAGCGCTTATTTGGATGCGGATTCGTCATCGGAGCCAGACTTAGACAAGAAGTCTTGAGCTATAGGTGCATCAATGAGCGCTTCATGACCATACGCATTAAGGCTAAATTCGGCAACATAAGCTTGATATGCGCGCACGCCAACACAGAAGAGAAAGACGACAACATCAAAGATATGTTCTTCGAGCTCTTAGACAAAACATATGAGCAGTGCCCGAGTTACAAGTAATTTCTCTTGCAGTTCTCTGCCGCCAACATAATGTATCGAAAACCAGTGGCAACATTGCCAAGATGCAATCAGAGAAGCCGCCTCTGATGTGCGAATACAGCCAAACAACAGGCACGCAAAGCGGAGCTGCATAAAAGGACGAGAGCTGCTCGTGAACTCTTTGAGCAGAAGAGACGAGAGGAACGCCGACTTTTCAGAAGGAAAAAGAGAGGGCATGAGAAGCGTGCGGTCGAAGATGTTGAGAGGTATAAAAGCAGGAATGAGGTTCGAAAGTTTTATGAACAGGTGAAACGAAATTCACAGGTACATAAACCTAGAACCGAAGGCTGCAAAGACGAAAGTGGAAACATCATAGTGGAACCGCAGTCAATGCTGAGGATATGGAAGGACCACTTCTGCAGACTGTATAACGGCGATAAAGAACTGAATTCCACTGTCAGGCAGGACCCATTCGATATAGACGACGAAAGCCAACAATCCCGTCCTCCCGACTTAGACGAAGTAAAGATTGCCATATCTAAGTTGAAGTCTAATAAAGCCGCTGGAGCAGATGGCTTGAATACCGAGCTCTTTAAAGCAGCTGGGGATAAGCTGGTTAGGAGCATGCACCAGCTTATCTGTAGGATATGGTTGGAAGGAAACATGCCCGATGAATGGAACCTCAGTATTGTTTGCCCGATCCTGAAAAAAGGAGACCCTCTAAACTGCACCAACTATAGAGGAATAAGTCTACTTAACATCGCCTATAAAATCTTCTCTGCCGTAATATGTGAACGTCTAAAGCCCATCGTCAACAACCTGATAGGTCCTTATAAGTGTGATTTTAGACCAGAAAAGGCCACAGTTGATCAAATATTCACATTACGGCAGATCCTGGAAAAAACCCAAGAACACCAAATCGACATCCACCATATTTTCATCGATGTCATATGCGAGCCGCATATGACAGCATCTACAGGGACGAGCTGTATAGAGCCATGTCTAGTTTTGGCATCCCTGCCAAACTCGTCCGTTTGTGCAGGATGACCATGGAGAATTCACGCTGCTCCATAAAGGTTGGAAACAACTTAACAGAACCTTTTGATGTCAAAAAAGGCTTTAGACAAGGTGATGCGCTGTCATGCGATTTTTTTAACATCGTCCTTGAAAGAATAATGCAGAGCTCACACGTCAACACTAGAGGCACTATCTTTCAAAAGTCTGTCCAATTACTGGCATATGCTGCTGACATTGACATAATCGGAAGAACTCAGCGTGATGTCAATGGGGCTTTTGTGAGTTATGAGGCAGAAGCGGCAAAAAATGGGTTTAACGGTAAATGAGGGCAAAACAAAGTACATGCTGTCGTCTAGAAAGGACATTCGACACCGACGTTTTGGTCAAAACGTCACAATCGACAGACGTAACTTTGAGGTAGTCAAGGACTTCGTCTACCTAGGCTCCGTTGTAAACGCAGAAAACAACACCAACGCTGAGATCAAACGCAGAATAACTCTTGCTAACCGCTGTTTTTTTGGACTAAGAAAGCAATTGAGTGGTAAAGTCCTCTCTCGAGGGACCAAAGTGTTGCTATATAAGACCCTTATCATCCCCGTCCTGCTATACAGTGCCGAAGCATGGACCATGACAAAAGCGGATGAAAGCACCTTGGGTCGCTTCGAGAGAAAAGTTCTTCGTGTGATCTACGGTCCCGTATGCATCGAAGGGGACTGGAGGAGAAGATGGAACGACGAACTGTACGGGCTGTAAAGCGACGTAGACTTAGCCAGAGGATAAAAGTTCAACGACTAAGATGGCTGGGTCACGTAGAGCGCATGGAAACCAATGCTCAGGCCCGGAAAGTCTTCGAATCCGCACCCACAGGACAGCGCAGTAGAGGAAGACCTCACACAACTTGGAGCGCGAAACTGGAGACATCTAGCTAGGGACCGAGCTAGATGGAGAAGTTTGTTGGGTGAGGCCCTAGTTCACACAGGACTGTAGCGCCACCTTAAGTAAGTAAGTAAGAGATGACTAACCAATTTTATGCTCATTGTGCAATTTAAAGGAAAGGGAGGATATTTTACACTTTGTTGGAAGATGGCCAGTTCTTAAAGAAATAAGAAGGAATGCCTTTGGTAGCGAAATACTGACGCAAAATCAAGTTATACTCTTGCTTAACAATATGGAAGTTAAAAAATTATATCAATTTTGCAGGCTAGCTTTTCTCTATAGAGAAGAATTATAAATTAACGTTTTTTTAAATATATTTTTGAGCTATGTTATCTTATTTATGATTTGTCATGCTTTTTGTGTTTTTGATTTGTAAACTTTATAAAATTGTAATTTACGTTATAAAATAAAAACCAATCTAATCTAAGATCTAAGATCTACAAATGCAAATCTGACCAGGCCCAGAAGTTGGCCGCTGATCGGTTATAGCTGTATTGTCCGGTTTAACGTTGCCCCTTTTTAGATGGAGAAGTTTCAGGTGTTCTTAAGTATATTACTATATTTTAACAGGTTCCTATCAGGCTCAAATCAACAGAATTGACAATGTCGTGATGTCTTTTTACTAACAATTTTATTTGTGGGGCGTTCTATCCGAACGAAAGTGCACGCTTAAGCGGCTTCATTCCATCAGAGGCATTCTTCCTCTTTTAAGGTAAATGCGGACTGATGCAGGATCCACTAATCTACCACGCAGACGAAGAAGCGTTGATATGGGCGACTTTTCCAACCGGGACGTCCGTAATGGCACAAGATAGAGCAGAGCTAATTCGGTTCAGTAGTGGTTTAATAAGCACTTGATATTTGGTAGTCGAAATTGGGTCTTAAGCCTTTGCCGGATTTTTTTCACGGGTACTGCCTCTTCTGAGGAATTTATAGGTCCTCCCAGAGTAGTTCTTGCCTTAAACAGTGATTTCTGCAATTATCTGTTCGACTTCAGGTCCCTTACGTCTTCCGTAAGTCACTAAGCCCTGGTTCTCTACGGACCTTATTCCAATTGGTTTTTTTCGCAGTGTTGTTTGAGGAGTTCTCTCTTTGGACTTCAAAGACCAATAACATATTTTTTTACGAATATACCAAATTTCACAACGAGGCGCATTTGTACTTAAATACGTTTCCGATGCGATTGCAGAAGTTTTCATAAGGAACAGATATCTGTTTATAATTGACTCGAAGTAATGTGCAGTATAAGCTCTTATGGATATACTTAACTTACCCTTAAACTCATATATAGCAAAAGCTTCAAAGCACAACCTAATTACTATCAAAAAGGGAAGACCGTCAGCATTTTAATTGCTAAGTAAAACTCTTATGTTTTCCTACGTATATAAGTATATATATATATTTTTTTTAATTTCATTACAAACTGTCCTGTCATGCACCTAATAGCTTAATGTTCAAGACCTAAAAAAAAAAGAATATCTATTTTTAAATGCCACGCATAGAGCTGTTGCTCGCTAAAAGAAATAGAATAAACGTAGAAAAAAAGAAGCATTAAGTCCAATCTAAGTCAAAGTATCACCCTCCGAGGAGACATTAAGGACTTTAAGAAAAAGTTTCTTAAAGAGAAGAGGAAGACGAAAAAAAGGAACACAACCTAAACAAGAAATAGGAAAGAAGGGAGAAAAACTGACAGTCAAGTTGTAGGGCAGGGTATGTAATAAAAAACAGCCACAGGGACGAATAATTTCATTTAAAGAGTATTCAAAAGTTATACTTAACGACACTTAACGGTGCGCATAAAATGTTACAGTGCCAAATATTGTTAAGTGAATTTTCATTTTTATTAAAACAGCTTTTAAACTTTATATAGCTCGCGAGTACCTAAATATACATAGATACAAATATTTTTAGATATATATATTTTTGTTTTCTTTTTTTGAACCATCAAATTTTGCTTCCATTTTTCTTCCCTACTCTGTTGGATCACTCACAAAAATGAGGGGAGTTCTAACATTATTGTTATGATATGCCACAGAGCATGCCTTGCCTAGGCCTATGTTCATAAAGACTCGTATCTATAAACTTGATTTTGTATTCAATTTGATGATTTGAAATGGAGAGACATTCAAAATTGAGCAATGCCTTTATTTATGTAGCTAAGGAAATACCTAACCTACCTACTTTATTTTTCTTTAATTCGAAAAGGAAGGTTTTGCGGTGAACGATGTTGGAATTATTGCTAAATTAGAAATTCATAGAGTATTAATTTTTTAGGTTGATCTCTGAAGTCGTAGAAAATTGAAAGGTTTTGATTGAAGGTGTTCTTGGAAATATCTATAATTTTTAAATCTCATGGAAAAACGAGACTAATGGTAGTCATGATTTAGGGAGTGACGAATGGTTTAGTAGCAGTTTAATTAATAAGGGGAAAGAAGTGGTGGTAAGTAGGGTTACATCCTATAGTTATATATTTATAGGTGTTATTAAAGAAAAGAACTTCAAGTGATTTTAAATAATCTAATATATTATTTTGAAAAATGTTATGGTCCTGGAGGAATTGTTACTACCTCGCAAAACCAAGTAGACTCCATCTAGACTTCCGTAGCCAGTTCTATGAGCATCAAGGAGAAAGCATTAAGGCAGCTGATGGCACTCATTACATTTTTCTTGGATTGTATAGGTACTCGTTTATTTTTAAATAACTTCAGATTTTTTTTTGTAATTAATAGTAAAATATAGTTAAAAACAAATTAGGTGAGTCTACACCTCGTAGGAAACCAGAGCTTAATGATTTACAACTCGCAACCATTCTTGTATGCGAGCAATGTTAGGGTTAGAGGGCCGAATAAGCTCTTTTGAAGAAAGTAATTATTCCTTGCTGAAAATTGTTTCCTGCACGAAATCAAATTAGTCGCCTTACTTTATGAGAATTTGAAACTTTGAAGCCTGGATAGCGCATTTTTTGAAAAGTCTTTTCGATAGTAAACGGTGATTTTTTAAGAGCTTGAGAAAATAAAATTTGCAAAATCTCAGCGATTCTTTATTTGAAACGTTAGATTGGTCCATGACATTTACTTTTTGAAGATAATTTCATTTAAATGTTAACCGCGGCTGCGTCTTAAGTGGTCCATTCGGAAAGTCTAATTTTGGGTAACTTTTTCGAGCATTTCGGCCGGAATAGCCCGAATTTCTTCGGAAATGTTGTCTTCCAAAGCTGGAATAGTTGCTGGCTTATTTTTGTAGACTTTAGACTTGACGTAGCCCCACAAAAAATAGTCTAAAGGCGTCAAATCGCATGATCTTGGTGGCCAACTTACCGGTCCATTCCTTGAGATGAATTGTTCTCCGAAGTTTTCCTTGAAAATGGCCATAGAACCGCGAGCTGTGTGGCATGTAGCGCCATCTTGTTGAAACCACATGTCAACCAAGTTCAGTTCTTCCATTTTTGGCAACAAAAAGTTTGTTAGCATTGAACGATAGCGATTGCCATTCATCGTAACGTTGCGTCCAACAGCATCTTTAAAAAAAATACGGTCCAGTGATTCCACCAGCGTACAAACCACACCAAACAGTGCATTTTTCGGGATGCATGGGCAGTTCTTGAACGGCTTCTGGTTGCTCTTCACTCCAAATGCGGCAATTTTGCTTATTTACGTAGCCATTCAACCAGAAATGAGCCTCATCGCTGAACAAAATTTGTCGATAAAAAAGCGGATTTTCTGCCAACTTTTCTAGGGCCCATTCACTGAAAATTCGACGTTGTGGCAGATCGTTCGGCTTCAGTTCTTGCACGAGCTGTATTTTATACGGTTTTACACCAAGATCTTTGCGTAAAATCTTCCATGTGGTCGAATAACACAAACCCAATTGCTGCGAACGGCGACGAATCAACATTTCACGGTCTTCAGCAACACTCTCAGAAACAGACGCAATATTCTCTTCTGTACGCACTGTACGCATTCGTGTGGTTGGTTTAATGTCCAATAAAGTAAACTGAGTGCGAAACTTGGTCACAATCGCATTAATTGTTTGCTCACTTGGTCGATTATGTAGACCATAAATCGGACGTAAAGCGCGAAACACATTTCGAACCGAACACTGATTTTGGTAATAAAATTCAATGATTTGCAAGCGTTGCTCGTTAGTAAGTCTATTCATGATGAAATGTCAAAGCATACTGAGCATCTTTCTCTTTGACACCATGTCTGAAATCCCGCGTGATCTGTCAAATACTAATGCATGAAAATCCTAACCTCAAAAAAATCACCCTTTAGTTGTGAAATAATACTGAAGGTTTGTGGCTGCAAGAACTTCAACTAACCATCAGTCAGGGGAGAATTCTATACAAGTACCGTAACTACGACCCTTGCAAGGCCGAATGGGCTCAGAAATCGGGAATGCACACCACATGTTTCGCATTTTGGACAAAAAATCATCTTTTCTGACGGGTGCATTTTGATCTCGGCGACTGAAGCTGGTGCCAGCGTACCATTTGTCTTCGAAAATGAGACTGAAAACAGATTAAAAACATTGATTTTGGCAACCTGCGGTTTATGTTAGACGGTTGTTGAAATGCCCAAAATGGTGTTGTCAGACGTTCCAGTAATGGGATTGGACCTTTTCGGATTTTAAGCATATATTTGTCACCTTACTCTAAACAAAAAATGATAATTTAGGGGTATAAACGGCAATGATAAGTGACTGTCACATTTTTGATAGTCAACTTGACTATTACCGAGCTTTCATTCTGTGTATTTCAATTCGATTGAAAAAATTCAGATTAAAATTTTCAAATTTGTTGTCATGATGACATTTTAAAGTGATAAGTATAAAATATTTTAATAAAAGTATAAAACTGGATATGTTTCAATAACAATCTTACTTTTCTTGATACTTTTTCGATTGTGGTAAGCTTTTTCGGCACAAGTATATAAAGTAAAATGTTCTAGTTGTTTGGTAGCTCTATTCAGAAACAACATATTTGTGGAAAAATCAATAGGTATCACATTTTTTGTGACAGCTTTTTACCTATCAACTAATTCAACCACTCCAATATATCTCGACAGAAACCAACTTAAACTTATATTACTAAAAAACACGTTTTTAAGTTTTTTTTTCATATTAAAAATACCATTTGAAACTTTTAACCAAATACCAATGGAAATTTAATGGTGTCAACCAACATGCGTCTTCAGTCAGCTTGGTTCATAACTAGCTGTCTCCAGTTTCAAACTCCAAGTTGGTTGAAGTCCTATCCCAACAACGTGCGCCACCTGAGTCGCGGTATTCCTATACTGCGCGGGCCATCTAAGACGTCTTTTTAATCAGTGTTACTGTACAGCCCGTACAAGTTCTTGTAAGTTCTCCTCACTCTCCATCTATGCAGAGAGGACCAAAAACCACCAGAACAATTTTTGTCTCAAAGCACCCAAACACGCTCTCATCTTTCTTTGACAGGCCTCAGCGCAATAAATGAGAACCGGGATGATGAGAGTTTTATAGATGGTGACTTTAGATGCTTGAGAGAGGACTTTACTTCTCAATTGCCTAGGTAGACAAAGTCCTCAACTACCTCAAAGTTTTAGCTGTCCCTCGTGACGGTTTGTGCAAGACGTATTCGATCAACGCTCTTATTGATGACAGCTTATATTTAGTCTTGCCCTGTTAGCCGCTAAACCCATCTTCTCCGCTTCTGTCGCAATGCTTAAAAATTCACCACTGACATCACGCTTCCAATTATGTCAATATCATCGGAGTATCCGATAAATTAAATGAACCTTTGGAAGATTGTGCCTCTAGTGCTGACGGTAGAGTTTTGAACAATTCTTTCCAGAACGATGTTGAAGAAGTCCCATGACAGTGCATCGCATAGTCTAAAACCTTTTTTGACATCAAACGCATCGTTCAGATCTTTTCCGACCTTGGAAGAGCGGCGCGGCGTGCAGCCGTGCACTTTCCATGGTCTTTCTGCGCAAACGAAAAACTTTGACAGGGATGCCAAAGCTAGACATTTGTCTGTAAAGTTCTTCCCAATAGATGCTATCATATGCGGTCTTTAAAGATGGTTGGTATCGATTTGAAGTTCTTGGTTTTTTTTTAAGTTTCATATAAATATTTGCTCTATGGCGAACTTTCTTGGTCTGAAGCCACATTGATCTATCAGGTTTTTTTGACACATGGCTTCAGATTATGTGAATAATACGGCAGAAAACATCTTATATGCGATGCGCAAGAGACCGATGCCTATGTAGTTGGCGCAATTTAGGGGATCTAATTTCTTTTGTATTGAGCAAAGTTTGCTAAGATTCCATTCTTCGGGCATGCTTTCTTCCCACCAAGTGGGACAGATGAGTAAGTGCATACTCCTTGCCAAGTTATCGTCTGTTAAAGCGATGTCGTCAGCTCCAGCAGATTGGTTCGACTTCACTTTCGATAAAGCTATCTTTACTTCTTCAGGGTCGGGTAGACGGAATTAATGTTCTGCGTTAACTAATTTTCCCTTATAGCGGAATTCTATTCGTCATTGCCGTTATATAATTTTGAGAAGTACACTGCCGCTCATGTAAATAGGTTCACAAATATTTTCAATTCACTTTTGGCCTCTCTTCATATGTATTGCTATGACACATCTTTTTTATATACATATGTAATGATAAAGTATGATTACTTGTTGCTTGTTTTAGAAGAAAAAAATGTGTCTAAAAGCTTACCGTTAATCTCCCACGGTAGTTAGACTAAAAGTATTCATAAAAACAAGCATTTTTTGGCTCATCTGAATAGGTTTAACAGCAATAATTGCAGTTTGTGTTGAGTTGCTTGTTAATTGGAATCGAAATTTTATCTGGCAATAAAGTAAGTGTGTTTTTCCTATTAACGGTGAAAAAGGGTCGCGGAAAATCTTTAAGCGAGGAAGAAAAAAGCAAAATAAAAGCATTTTGGGAATCAGGCCTAAGCCAAAGAAAGAAAGTCAAAATTTGATAAGCAGTTACTTGCGATATATCCAAATTTATGGACAAAACATGAAAGGAGGAACTTATACGGCCTTATCAATGGCTGATAGATGTGCTATCATCAGAACAGTTTCTAATTCTTATGATTCCGCCTCAAAAATAAAAATAAAAACTGGTGTCAATTGCACTTTAGCTACGGTAAAACGCGTTATAAAAAGTGCTTCTCATTTGAAAAGAAAAAAACACCGCCTTACGAATCTAGGAAAGAAAATCGTCTCAAATTCTGTAAGAAATTCATGTCGTAGAAGTCAGAGTGGAAAAAGTGATTTTTTCAGAAGAGAAAAAGTTAAATTAAGAAGGCCCTGGTCGCTATAATTATTACTTTTATGACCTTCGAAAAGGGGAACATTATTTAAGTCGGCTGCATAGCTGTGAAGGCAGTGTTATGCTGTGGGGAGCTATTTTCTTCTACGGAGCCTTAAATCTCCAATTTGTTACATCGAGAATGAATGCAAATTCTTATAACGGTGTGTTAGAAAAGGCCTTCCCACAGATTTCTGATATCTTTGGACCAATATCGTGGAAATTCCAACATGATAATGCCCCTATCCATACAGCGAGGACAGTAATAAGGCAGTGGATAAAGAGCCAAAATGTGAAGATGCTGGTGTGGCCCCAATACTTCCCTGACCTTAAGATAATAGATAGTGTATGGGGACTTCTCTTGGGTAAAGTATAAGAGTCAGGGAGCCAGTTCAAAGACAAAAAGTCAGTCAAATCGAAGCCATTAAAAAGCCGGGTCAGAAATTTCGCTTCAATACCTGGAAAAATTGCATAGTTCAATTCTGAATCGAATTTACGAGAATTTATATTAAAAAGAGGTGGCAACACTTATTATTAACTATTTTTATATAATCATAGAATACAAAATGGTAAAATATTTCATAGAGTTCAAATAATGTTTATTGTTTTATACCATTTCATCCGTTGAACTTATTCAGATGAGCCAAAAAAAATCTTGTTTTTATGACAACATTTAGTCTAGCTACCGTGGGAGTATAACGGTAAGGTTTAAGACAAGTTTATTTCTCCCAAAACAAGCACATAATGATGCTCTTTCATTACATATAAACGGTGATTTTTTAAGAGCTTGAGAACTTTTTTTTTAAAAAAAAACGCATAAAACGAACAAAATCTCATCGATTCTTTATTTGAAACGTTAGATTGGTCCATGACATTTACTTTTTGAAGATAATTTCATTTAAATGTTGACCGCGGCTGCGTCTTAGGTTGTCCATTCGGAAAGTCCAATTTTGGGTAACTTTTTCGAGCATTTCGGCCGGAATAGCCCGAATTTCTTCGGAAATGTTGTCTTCCAAAGCTGGAATAGTTGCTGGCTTATTTGTATAGACTTTAGACTTGACGTAGCCCCACAAAAAATAGTCTAAAGGCGTCAAATCGCATGATCTTGGTGGCCAACTTACCGGTCCATTCCTTGAGATGAATTGTTCTCCGAAGTTTTCCCTCAAAATGGCTATAGAATCGCAAGCTATGTGGCATGTAGCGCCATCTTGTTGAAACCACATGTCAACCAAGTTCAGTTCTTCCATTTTTGGCAACAAAAAGTTTGTTAGCATTGAACGATAGCGATCGCCATTCACCGTAACGTTGCGTCCAACAGCATCTTTGAAAAAATACGGTCCAATGATTCCACCAGCGTACAAACCACACTAAACAGTGCATTTTTCGGGATGCATGGGCAGTTCTTGAACGGCTTCTGGTTGCTCTTCACTCCAAATGCGGCAATTTTGCTTATTTACGTAGCCATTCAACCAGAAATGAGCCTCATCGCTGAACAAAATTTGTCGATAAAAAAGCGGATTTTCTGCCAACTTTTCTAGGGCCCATTCACTGAAAATTCGACGTTGTGGCAGATCGTTCGGCTTCAGTTCTTGCACGAGCTGTATTTTATACGGTTTTACACCAAGATCTTTGCGTAAAATCTTCCATGTGGTCGAATAACACAAACCCAATTGCTGCGAACGGCGACGAATCGACATTTCACGGTCTTCAGCAACACTCTCAGAAACAGACGCAATATTCTCTTCTGTACGCACTGTACGCATTCGTGTGGTTGGTTTAATGTCCAATAAAGTAAACTGAGTGCGAAACTTGGTCACAATCGCATTAATTGTTTGCTCACTTGGTCGATTATGTAGACCATAAATCGGACGTAAAGCGCGAAACACATTTCGAACCGAACACTGATTTTGGTAATAAAATTCAATGATTTGCAAGCGTTGCTCGTTAGTAAGTCTATTCATGATGAAATGTCAAAGCATACTGAGCATCTTTCTCTTTGACACCATGTCTGAAATCCCGCGTGATCTGTCCAATACTAATGCATGAAAATCCTAACCTCAAAAAAATCACCCTTTATTTCTGAGGGAGTAGGTAAAACAATTTAATAAAAAATAGATGGATACAAAACTTTATTTTCTGGAATCTTTCGATGGGATATAGTCTTGACAAATTTATATTCAAATAGCCTGCAAATTTAACATGATCTCACTACAATATTTGAATAATACAAGAACTTTCTTTGAATTTGAAATACATAATATTATTTATGTAGAAAATAAAATAGACTTGACATTATGTTAATTCCACTAAGCCTTTTCTTAAAAACCTAGAAACATTTGGTGGAACATGAAATAATTTGAATTCTTCCGAAAAACAGCTTAACTTCCATTTTTAATAAATATTTTCAAAATACTTATACTATCAATATTAAGAGGGGCACAATTTGATCTCTTCTAATTCAAAGTACATGGCAAAACTTTATGTAAATACTCTATTGTTCGTAAATATCCACATACATACATAATATGTATCTTCTACTTCGATAAAAATATGAATTCTTACGATTTCCTCGAATTCTGCAAAAACTTGTTATTCCAAAACCGAACACAAGTCAAACTCAATTGCCCACATTTTATCCTCTTGACCTGCATGCTGATATTTATGTACATTACATATCCAAGTGGAACATCACAACAACACAATATCTAACAACGACCACGTTCGAACTTTCAAATAAATCCCAAAACAATCGAGTACGAAGAACAAATATCTTGCACAATATTTCCTGAGTCCAACTTCACTCCTCAAGCCCCAACAAACATCTGACGTACATAATGTAAGGTAGCAAAAGATGAAATATACAAAAGCTATAGAATGTACATGAATGTTTCAAGCCAAACCAATATACCTAACTACCTTAACATTCGTCCTACAGACATATGTTCAACGTACAATACCTACCTAAAATATTATAGTCACAGGGTAAAAACAAAAAAAAGTTGAGCGGTTTTGAACCATAAACCCTAAACCGTAGCCAAGTCACAAAAAAGTATAAAAATGTACTTGACATGATTTGAAACGTGCCACTACACATTTTTGTGAGATACACGTCACAGATGCAATTCAGAGATTTGTTATGAACTCTCTGTACTCTGTTTCTGTTCTAGAGATTCAGCTTGCGGCACAACAACAAAAAAATGTGATTTTTATCGATACTTTAATTTTTTACTTGTTTTACTTTGATTGCAATTATTAAAAGGGAACTTTATTGGATTCGTTAAAACAAACAAATGGCTGTTCATTTCACTACCTTAACAAAAATTAAAAAGCCATTATTCTCTCGCTTATAAGAAAACTACGAAAAGGGTGTTTTTTTAAGATGTGTAGTTTCAAAAAGTAATCACACTCATTTAATTAGATGACATTAAGCGTTTTTATAAAGATTTGTCATTATGTTTTAAAAATGATGTTGGACAAGTAGCCGCTGTCCAATTTTCGACCATACTTTGCATCAATTGTGTAAATCGTCTCAGGCTTATCTGCAAACACAAACGACTTCACATAACCTCACACAAAATTATCCAGCGGTATTAAATCGCAAAATTTTGGAGGCCACACAACAATCTCACGACGCGAGGTAATGCATTCACCAAAAGATTTTTTCAATTAATCAATTCTTTAATAAATTTGCAGGATTTGCAAACGTTGTTTAGGAGTGTCTTTCGTTAAAAAAATGACAAACCGAATTGAGCATTAATCAATTGACGGCTGTCAAAAAAAAAAACTCTGAAAAAAGTATTGACAGATTAAAACCCAGTCGTCAAAAATAACACTCTTCGATGTTTACATCAGTTAGTAAATAAAGGGTGTCCCAAAATTAATGCAAGATTTGAATTAAATAGAAAACGCCGTTTTTAGTCTTTTGATAGTTATATTTTTATTGACTCGTAGATAGGGTTATGTATGGAATAACACATCGGACAAATGGCCTCCACGGCTTTGCATGCACATGCGCACTCTTTTGTTGAAATTTTCCATGACCATTCTGCATAAATGTGGCTGAATTTCGTTGATGCAGCGTTGAATCTTCTCCTTTAATGCACGGGTGGTTGTGGGCTTGTTGACATAGACTTGTGATTTCAAATAACCCCATAAAAAGAAGTCTAATGGTGTTAAATCACACGATCTAGGAGGCCAATTTAGATCACCGAAACGAGAGAGTACACGACCTGGAAATGTCTCATGCAGTAATTGAATTGTTTCACGGGCTGTATGAAATGTGGTACCGTCTTGTTGAAACCACATATTGGACACATCAATATCATCCAATTTTGGCAGAAAGAACTGTGTAATCATGTCGCGATATCGAGCACCAGTAACTGCTTGACCAGCATCATTTCAAAATGCCAAAAATGTGGCCCTCCAGCCCAAAATCCACACCAAACAGTCACGCGTTGTGGATGCATTTGTTTTTCGACAATCACATGTGGGTTCTCCGAACCCCAAATGCGGCAATTTTGGCGATTGACAAAGCCATCAACATGAAAATGTGCTTCATCGCTTAGGATGATTTTGCTCGAAAAATCAGGGTCCATTTGTTGATGTTCAATAATCCATTCAACGAACTCTCTTCTCTGTCCATGGTCATTAGGCTTCAATTGTTGTGTTAATTGAATTTTGTAAGCATGAAGACACAGATCTTTGTTGAGTATACGCTGTAGAGAGGTTCTTGAAATTTGCACTTCTTGTCCACGACGTCGAATTGAGGTTCCTGGATTGTCAGCAACACTCTCACGCACTGTTTCGACATTCACATTTGAACGGCTTGTTTTTGGACGACCAGTGTGTATGGCGTCTCCAACGGATCCAGTCTCCATAAATTTTTAAATTAATCTCTTACAGTTGACGAAGTTAAAACACTATTCCGACCATATTTTGTATGAAATTTTCGAACTGCTTTCACTATTTTTGAAATATTCTTTAATAATGAAGACACGTTGTTCTATCGTGTAACGCTCCATTTTTTATAATCCTATACTGTTAGCTGTCAAATTGCTTTTTTTCAGGGTTGCCAACACTTCACTGCACAAATGGCGGCAAATTCAAATCTTGCGTTAATTTTGGGACACCCTTTAAATGCATGTTAGATTGAAAAGAAAATACCGGAATTGACGGTTTATCTTAGTTCTTAAACGTCAAAAATATTCAGACTTTAGAATTGACTTACGCATGAATACGCTTATACCAAAGTTTGGAAACGATTATTACTTTTTGTAGTTGTTTTTACTTTATAAAGGGGAAAGTTTTTCAAAAAATATATGAAACTCAAAAAAATGCATGAAATCTTTATTTGAATCGATTAGTACGGTCCATATAGTTTAATTTTTTAGAATTATTTCATGCAAATGCTGATCTTAACTGGGCTTCAAATGGTCCATCCGCCAATGCATTTTTAGCTCTTGCAATGCTTCTGGCTGATATTCACTCCAAAATCGACAATTCTTATTATTTTCGTGCCCCAGATCAATTTATTTAGTAAACTCAACATTTGTATTGTTTTTTTTTTAACGAAATTGGAAGTCGGTGGGTAACTCCAATTTACTAGTGTTAAATTCCGATCTACTAGATAGACAATTACAAGTTTAGTGCAAACATTTTAGTGTACTTATTCGTTGTGCGATGTTACCATCTCAGTGAGATGAAGGGTTGGTCGCAGTGTCAAAAAAGTTTTCTGCCGTTCTGGCGTCCTTAGTAAACGATCCAGATCAGTCAATTGCACGAAGGCGTATTTTGCGTACGGGTCTTGGTTTACATCCAGATGACAACGGTCCAAAAAAAGTTCTTACTTGCACTAAAATTGCACTTTCCCAATATTTATTTTTTTTATTTTTTTTATTTTATTATTAATTAACATATAATAAATTACATATTAACTTAATTATTATAAAGCCATAGCCACCAGGCTTTCAGCTAGTTTAAAAAAAAAAAAAATTAAATAAATGTATCTAGTTGAAGAGAAGTTAGTAGGTTATATATATGTTTAATGTTTAACTCTGGAGGAGATGATAGTATATCACATAAGTTAGTGTCATTGAAAAAGGTTCTTGAAGTTTGTTTAATTTTTGGGCAATCATAAATAAAATGTTGAATTGTAAAAGGCGAGTTGTTATGGCAAAATTTGCAGTTCGGTTGGGTTTCTTTACTAATTAGATAGCTGTTTGTAGCCAGAGTGTGTCCAAGTCTGAGTCGAAGAAAGCATTTCAGCATTCGGTTTGATACAGTTGTTGGATATATGATGCGTGCACCTCTTGGATTAATTTTTGAATAATGATGAGTATATCCACTCCATTCAACTTCAACTTTATTTCGATGAATGTTTTGTATCCTTTTCTTGATGTCTTCTTTGTTGTTGACTGAGAAAGTAAGAAGAGGTTCGCTTGACGCGATTCGTGCTGCTTTGTCTGCAAATTAATTGCCTGGGATTTTTGCGTGCCCAGGAACCCAAACTAGTTTGAGGGTTCTTCTGTTGGCTATAAGCTTGTCCCGTATAATTTGTATGGTTGCGTTTTTATTGTCGATGTTTTGAATGGCATTGATTGTGGAAAGGCTATCCGTACAAATGAGAGTTTTTTTACCTTGATGTTGGTTTGCAGCTTGTAAGATTGCTACAGCTTCGGCTATGTATACAGATGCAAATTCAGGTAATAACCCTTTGGCTTGAATGTGTCCCTTATCATTAACGACAGCAAATGATGTTCCTTTTTCGCTTTTTGATTTATCTGTGTAGATAAAGTTCCAGTGGAAGTAGTCTTCTTGGATTTTCTTGAATATGTGTCTATAAACAGTTGGATTTGTTGTGCTTTTCGGAAATGAAGCGAGTTCAGTGATAATTGATTCTTGTGGTATCAACCATGGAGGAAATTTTATTGATCGTAATCCTTGCCCATTGATTGAAAGTGATATATTCATTTTTTGAGAGGCGGTGACAGCATTTGATAACGTTGAAGGTAGTTTGCTCGTTTTTTTACGGGATAAAATTTTGTTCACATCTGATATTATGGGTGAATTTTGTGATGTTGCAATCTTAGCTATTAAAAGTGACGTCAAATATTCAAAACGATGGGTGATAACTGGCAGGCCACTTTCTGTGAGGATGTTCTTGATGGGTGTTGTTCTGAACGCCTTAAGACTAATTCTGGCGGCTGCGTGATATGGTGATAAGACTGCTTGCATATTTGACTTAGAACATTTGCCATACACAACTAATCCGTAATCGATTTTGGATAAGGTAATAGATCTAGTTACATTTATAAGCGAGTTTATATAACAAAAACTATTTTTAGATGATAGTACTTTTATAATATTTAATCTGGTGACTAGGTTTTTCTTAAGTTCTAGACAATGCGTTTTAAAACTATAATTTGAGTCAAAATACAGACCAAGGATCTTAAGATACTTATTATTAGTTATGTTAGTATTGTTAAAATTAAGATCAATATTTTTTGTACAACTGGTTTTTTTACAAATATGTAATATTGTACTTTTCCCTGAAGAGATCTTAGCACCTGACGTATTGCACCAAATGTGTATTTTTTCGAGAACATCTAAGAATAATGTTTTTACTATTTCTAGGTCCTTACATTTAGTGAAAAGTACAAGATCTTCAACATATAGCGAGTATTTTACAGAATTCATGTTTTTTAAGATATCAGAGATGTCGTTGAAAGCTACATTAAACAATATAACCGATAACGGGGATCCTTGGGGAATTCCGTTTTTCAGTTTTTTGACATTTGAGAAAACTCCATTTGCTCTTATTCGAAATGATTTTATAGTTTTAAACATGTTAGGACCGATTTTCCATTTTGCCAGCTTATTTAAAATGATATGGATACCTATCCGGTCGAAAGCTTTTTCAAAATCTATTGAAAGAATCGAGATATGGTTTTTGCTTGATAAAGCTGTTGTAACATATTCGTCGATATGCAGCAATGCGTCTATGGTATCTTTATTGTGTTTAAAAGCCACTTGGTTAACATCAAGAAAATTTTTCTTTTCTAGGAACCAAGAAAGTCTTTTTGCAATTATTTTTTCAAGGATTTTTCCAGTGCAGGGCAGAAGGGATATTGGACGGTATCCTTGTGTTGAGGTGGGGTCTTTTTTCGGTTTAGGAATTGGAACAACTGTGGCTGTCTTCCAGATTTGAGGTATGATTCCTTTAGTGAAAACTTCATTAAAACAATTTAAAAGCCTTTCTTTAAAAGAAAATGAAGTATTTTGGTGACCTTTATTAAAATCCGACTTTAAAATTAATGCATCACGTTAGGTTTTAAAGATATCACTTTTTAAAATTAAATTAAAATAAAAACTTGTAATTAAGGCTTTCCAAATTTATGAATTAGCTTTTTAAAATAATCTCTTCCTTAAATATTTATTATTCAGTTAAATTATTTATATTATTTCATACAAGATTCGAACCAACTTCAAAAGTTGTACCTAAGACTTGAACTCTGACAAAAATCTAAAAGAAAAAGGCAAAAAAGGTTTGAAAGTAAGTTTGGTTCTTGCAACGAATGTGTTTTCTAAACAATTCTATTATATCAATTTTTTGAAACATATTAAAAAAATATATTAATAAAACGTTTAAAACGGGCATTTTTTAAAACTTGAACAAATATTTAAAATTTTGATCCGAAATTAGCAAAAAATTAGGTCCATAACGTATTTTCCAAAACTATGAAAATATCAAATTCAGTTTTTTTTTGTCTTGAAAATTTATATGGATTCAAAAAAGACCCATAGCTAGTGACAATTTCTAGAAAGTAATTAAGATACTAAATTGTTTTAACTAGTATCTAAAATAAAAAAATTTGTACTTTTTAAAATCATCATATAATTGATTGTTGGTAGCACTCAGGATATTTTAATCCTTTAAAAAGTAATCTTTTGTTTGTGCAACAAAAAAAAGACGTAATTTTGTTTACCAGTGTATTTTTAGCCGGAATTGGAAATTACGGTTTTGGACGTCATGTGGTTATTGCATGACGCAAGAAATTAAAAAATATATATATTTTATTACATTCTGTTTATCTTTACGTATAATGTTTAAAAAGACCTTAATATTAAAAATGCATATACGGCCCAAGGCATTTTCTAAAAAGGTATTTTATATTTAAAATATAAATGAACTTAACACAGAAGAAAAACTTAATGAAGAGAGTTCCAATGGGTATCTGATAAATTCGGGCTCATTTATGAACCTGCTAATCTAAAATCGGATCCAAGGCACAAAGCAGTTCCAGTATTCAAGGTTTGGTTTAGTTTATTTTGTCTCGCATCATAAATCATAATGCGAGTTCACACAAATCTTCCTGTAATAGGTTACATTCAGCTGCAAAATGTATAGTTCTGAAAATCAATACGTCATCACCACATAAAAGATGCCTGGTAGATTGGAAAATGTAAAAAGTAATGGAATAATGTTGCTTCCTTGAGGGACGTTTGAGATTACCTTTTATTAGCATTTCGAAACAAATCTTTCTATCTTCGTGAATTGGGTTTTATCAGTGAGATAGAAATGTATCCATATTAAAAATATGGAGTGGACAACAAGCTTAAACAATTTGTGAAGTAATATTTCATGGTATAGATGACGTCAGTCTGAAGACCACTTTCAAAACTTCTGACAACAAAATTACAGAAAAAAATGATTTTATCACAGACAAATTTTTCAAATATTTTAGGAGTAACTGATAACTTACATATTGGTCGGTAATTTTATATATTTAGATTTGGAACAGACTTGAAAATTGGAGATATGTAAGATTTTGCTTGTAGAGATTAGCAACAAAGATAGCGCAAGAGACGGTTTTTGATTATCTTGGGAGATATACCATCAGTCCCAAATCCTTTGTTATAGTCAATTCCATTTAATGCTGCAAGTACATTAAACCATTCTATTTGCACTATCCCTATGTTAACAATATTAGACGGATTAAATTCAAGAAGCTCACTAGTAGCCGAAGCATGTTTTAAGTAAGTTTTAAAAAATGCGAACGCTTGGGTCAGATCATGGCTTTCTACTTTAGGTTCCACGGTAATGAACTCAAAAATAAATTCATTACATCGAAGTTACCACGCTTAAAATGAAAAAATAATCGGTTGCATTAACAGTCTGAATATAGACTAAGAGTATTTTGCGGGGACTAATTTACGTACGTTAAATCTTCATTATTATTTTATTTATAAAATGCAGGCGAAAGAACTCTTTTAATACATTATTAGGTAGAGTACTATAAGGTGCAAGCACTACCAAGTACTCAAGTACATGTCTTTGTCTACAAAATATTTATCTTACCTCCAATTTGTCATTGTTAAGCTTCACCATGAATAGATAACGCGACTCTTAAAGTGCTTGTCCAATAATTGAAGAAAATAATTGTCAAGTACTCTGAAGCACAACTCAAGAACTTTGATAATTAAGTATTGATACTTGCAACGAACTGCTTGAAAATTATTTCACTTTCAGTTTTTAAGTATAATTTTCAGGGCACTTACGTATCTACACTCTACTCTACACAATTTTTTTTGTAGT
The DNA here is from genome assembly GCF_945859685.1 of Eupeodes corollae. Taxonomy (NCBI): domain Eukaryota; kingdom Metazoa; phylum Arthropoda; class Insecta; order Diptera; family Syrphidae; genus Eupeodes; species Eupeodes corollae. Next base: position 150,801,847 of record NC_079147.1, read on the forward strand.
ACAGAGCAAGTTAATGCAACATTTTGTTGAATTAAGTACTTTATTTTGCGGGGACATGTACTTGTCTTTGCCTAAAAAATATTAATTTTACCTTAAAGTGTTCATTTGAATGAATAGTGAAGCAATTAATTCTCAGAAGAAACCAAGTACTTTAAAGTACTTGTGAAAAAATTGAAAGAACTTGCCAAGTAGTTTAAAGCACTGGTTAAAAACTTTGTTACTTAAAATTGCGATACTTGATACTCTTGCAACGAACTGCTTGAAAAATACTGGCACTTCACATTTGTATGTTAGTGTCACACAACTGTTTTTGTAGTAAAGAGCAAGTTCATGCAACATGTTGTTGAGTTAAGTACTTTATTTTGCGGGGACTTTTTCCAAATATTTTGCATCTTTTTTTTTTTTAATTTGTATTTCGTTCTTTTATTATTTAATAAAAAAAAATTAATTCGAATTCAGATACGATACTTTTGTTTTTATTTTTTAGATGCTGCACGCGAGCTTGACTGAGCTTTATCGCGTCTCTTGGGTTAGGCAAATTCAGTTGTTTTTATTCTTCTTGTTTTAATCTTAATGTGCTCGGTTCTGTGATTTTTATTTTGACATTAATGACATGTTTTGTTGGTGTTTTGTTGTGATAAGTAAAACAGAAAAAAGAACAAGTGTACAGACAGTGAAAGTTGTTATTAAATTCATATATTTTATTATTATCATGTTTATGAATGAAGCTACTTAGCCACTTGTTTTTTTGTTTCAAAACACACGTGTTCTTTAGTTTTGTTTTAAACAAAACAAACAAATACAAACAAAAAATTAAAAATTAATTTAGCAACTTTTGTGTGTCTATAGTTTTAATTGTTTTTGTTTTTTTTTTAATGAGACAATAGTTATTGCGTTCAGATTTAATTGTTTCATCATATGATAATTAAAAATTAATTAACATGAACTACTGATGAAAAATCAATGTCATTTTATAAGGTGCCAAACAATAAATTAAATTAAATAAATTAATACAAATACCAAGAAAGGTGCATTTTTTAGATTATTAAAAAAAAGAAGGTTATTTTCATTTTTGATTATTTTATTAGTTTATTATATTTTTGTCTCAGTTGGTGATAGTAAAATTGTGTGAATTATATATTTCGTTGACCTTTTAATTTATTTCAATTCGTTAAAAACTATCATGAACAATGCTTATGAATGAATGTTTTAAAATTGGTTAAAATCTAAACCGTTACAAGACATTGCTTTCAATTGAATTAAAATTTTTAAAATTGTCATTTGATGAAATTACAAGAAAATAAAATTATTTTAAATACTTTAATTAATTGATTAAGAGTGACATGGTTCAGTCTGCTAAAAATTGTGCTTAGTGGCCTTTGGAATATTATGTTTCATTGCCCTCACAAATTAAACAATAAATAACTTGAGATCATAAGAATCACGGAAATCGCGACCAAATCTTTTAATGAAGCCAAAGTTAATATGTTCAGTAAATGTAAGTTTAGCGTCTAAGACTACAGCGTAGATGTAATCAACAATAATTGGAATTTTCTTGCGTGAAAAATTCATGGTCATTCACCAAATAAAATTAAGCACTCTTGTAAAAGTAGGTAGTAAGATGTAGTGTTAGTTATTAACTTCCATAGGAAGTTTTTGTAATGGGTTCGATTTGCTGAATTTAAAATTTTGACATTTCTCGACGTTTCAAGGTCCCTAGAGTCGAAATAAAAGATTTTTACCAAGAAGTATGTGCGTGGGTCTGTGCGTACGTTTGTGACGTTTTTTCGTCGTCCACAGCTCAAGAACCAGTTGAGATATCGACTTCAAATTAATTTTGTTATAAAGATAATAATGCAGAAAAATACAGAAAGAGTTCTCAAGAAAATTGCATGAGTGGTTTTTTTACCATAATAAATAAATAAATTGGGTGGCGCAACAGTCCGTTAAAATCTCAACCATTAAAGTGTGCGAGTACTGTTGTCAGGGATGGAGGGACCTACAGTTTTTAAAGCCGAATTCGAGCGGCTAATTTAAGAAAGCACTTTTCATGACAAGAATTACTCTTGGAGAATTTGTCAATTCCTCGCAAGAAGCAGTACCCGTGAAAAAACTTTAGATTGCATAAGCAGGGATCGAACCCTAGACCTCTGGTCTAGATATTTTTTAATTCATTTTTATTAATTCATTCTTAAACCTATCTTAAAGCTAGACAAAAATTCATAAAACTAGCCTAATTATCCATAACTTACAACTAACTTAATGGTCCTATACGGACACTCTAAGTAAAACTATAACAATTAAAACTAATGCCTTTTGGCCCTAAGATCTATTTCAGTTCATTTAAATTTTATTTATTTTTGTATTTATTAGAAAATTTGAAGAAAAAAAACTAATATCAATATCCTTTTTTACTTTTACTTACAAACCACTTAAAATTAGGTCCTTAATATAAAACTTAAAGCTAACTTAAACTACCTATTCTACCTATAAACTACTAAAATTAGAACAACAGCAGCAAATCTAAAGTTTTTTTGTTTTTCATATTTTGTTGTCTCTTTTTTTAATTTTTATTTATTTTTTTTTAATGTTTTTTTTAATGATTTTTTTTATTTTTGTTTTGTATTTTTTTTTTCGTGCTACCATGCCTATTCTACTTAAAACTAAACCCTAATACTATTAAACAAGTATGTAAGCCGGCCAAGGCTTAAAACCCCATCCCGACTACCCACTATCAAGTGCCGATTGAAGCCACCAAAACTGGTTCTCCTGCTTCACCCTATCAGTTCGGTCCCGTTCGGACACAGCCCTACTGAACCGAAGGAGCTCTGCTCCGCCTTGTGCCATGACGTCCCAATTATACAGGAGTCGCCTATCCACGGTTCGTCGTCTGCCAATCTATCCTGTATCAGACCGCATCTATCTAAAAAGAGGAATGCCTCTGGTGGAATGAAGCCGCTCAAGCGTGCACTTTCAAAATACTCGTCGTTTGGATAGAACGCCTCGAAAATTAAATTGTTGGTCGAAGACATAGATCTTGCAATGTGACCTCGAACGAGTTTTATCACGAAATTGTCAATTCTGTTGATTCGACCCCCGTTGTATAGAACCTCGTTGAAATAGTAATGCTCATAAGAAGATTCGGCTGTTCGATATAAGCCGGTACAGCGTCGTTAACACTGCCGCTCGAACACCCGAAACTTCTCCATCTGGGAAGGGGCAACGTTGAACCATACAGGACACCCATACACGATCATTGGCCGTATGAGGGCCATGTAGCAAATTACCTTCACTCTGGGGTCAAGCCGACTGCTAAAAAAACAGCCGTTTCGTCAGAGCGAAGGCTCCTCTGGCCCTGGTCAGAGCAGCATTTATATGTCTGTCGAAATATAAATACTGATCTAACCAGATACCGAGGTACTTCACTACACTTTTGCTCGCTAATGGCTGCCCGTGAAGATCAACGATGACCATCTTGCGCCAATTCTTACACGTATCCCTCGTGGCTCCAGCCAACAGAGTCCGGAACAGAATTGTCTCTGACTTCTGGACATTTATGTTCAGTTTCCAGTCGTCGCAATATCGCTGAAGCTTGTCGAAATCACGCTGCAAGAGAATTCTAATAACCTCAACCTTTGGGCCGTTCTGTACGCAATTAGATCGTTGGCGTACGCAATTGCCTTTGTTAGACTATCTATCAGATCGCTGGTGTAAATGCTGAAGAGAATCGGCGAATTAACCGCTCCCTGTTGAAGACCATTTTTAATTGTGAATGTTGTGGTAGAAGTGACATTGCCACTTTTGACAACAAACTTTCTACCGTTAAGCATATCATAAAGTATTTACAACAATGGCTTGCTTATGCCAAGCCTGCTCAGTTTTAGGTAAAGACCCTCTAACCATACGGTGCCAAGGCCTTTTCCAAATCAACCAGAGCAACGAGTTTAGACACAGCATGACCCGCCTTGAACCCGAACTGTTTATCCGGAATTATTTTGTCCGCGGCCCACTTAGTCAAAGCCCTATTAATGATTTTTTCGAAAACTTTGCTGATGCTCGGAAGAAGACTTATCGACCGACGATTTGACGGGTTGGTGTTGTCCTTTCAATTTTTCGGGAGAGGATGAACCACAGCGGTCTTCCAATGCACTGGATAATATGCATTATTCAGTGCATTATTGAAGAGTGTGGTGTAAATGTCAATTGCTTCCGTCGGTAAATGTCTTAGTACAACGTTGGATATACCATCGACACCTGCTGACTTTTTGTTCTTTATTGAATTGAAGATGAGCTGAAACTCAACCTTCGTCACTAACAAGGAATTGTCATTGAACCGCATGAAACCGCGGTTCTCAGATCGCCATTGTGTCATATACAGTCCAACGCACTAACCATCATGCCACGGGTACTATGGTTTTTTAACATCGCAGTTTAAAAAAAAAGTGAACATGTTGGTTAACCCTAAATATCTCACGAACCGATAACTCTAGAGACTTGAATTAGATTTTATATTATATGTATATTACAATGTGATACCAAACCAGTATAATTTTGAAAAAAAAAAATCAACTAACGGTTTTTTATATAAATCAAAAAAACTGAACAAAAAATTTATTCGAAAATCTTACAATACAACTTTGTGCAACGAAAAATAACGTTTTAAACATCTGGTAAAATTTTGAGAAAAATCAAAATGACAGTTTTTTTACAAAAATTAAACACTTTAAAGAAAATTTAACAAAAGTTGGTAAAAATTGAATTTCGACTCAAATATCATTTCAAAAACTTGAGATTACGGCTTCAAACTTATTTTATCTTATAAGAAATATTGATTTCAACATTTGGTAAAATTTTGAGCAAAATCGAATTGACAGTTTTTTTTTTACAAAAAATAAAAATTTAACAAAAGTTGGTAAAAATTAATTTTCGGCACAAATTTCTTTTCAAAACTTTGAGATATTGGCTTTTAACTACTTTTACCTTTTAAACAATATTGTTGTCAACATTCAGTAAAATTTTGACAATTTTTTTTACAAAAAATAAAAACATAAAAAAAACAATGCTAAAACTAGCTTAAAATTTACTTTCGAGTCAAATAGCTTTTCAAAAATTAAAAATATTGTCTTCAAATATTGTCTTTTATTTCACAGAAAATATTGTTTTCGTATTCAGTACTCTTTTTTTTATAAAAATCCAACGGTCCGTAAAAAAATAAAATATACAAAAAATAGTACGCAAATTTGGTAAATTTTGATATTCGGTTCTTTATATTTCTCAAATTAATTTAATTCATCTAATTTATAAAAATTTAAGAAATGCTACTAAAATTGGTAAACATTAGTTTTCGACTAGAAATCTATTTAACAAAACTAGATTTTGAAAATAAACTTTTTCTTTATATGAAATATATTGTTGGTAATTTGAAATTTTTTAAGAATAATTCAACTGAAGACTTTTTAAACACAACACGAAAACCTACAAACTTTTAAGCAAGAAAAATCTCAAACGGGATGAAAAGTTATCAGTGTGGGTGGATGTCAGCCCCTTTTTTTGAAAATTTGAATGTCATCATTATGTATAAAGACAGACGAATTTTGTATAATCAAAATCAAGTCATTTATAAATAAAATAAATAATATTGGACCTATTTGGCAGCCCTGGGGAACACTAGCGTTCACAATAAACACACTCGAACATTCATTACGAGAAAGTACACTGTAGTGCCCATTTTCTAAGTGTAATGAAATCCAATTAAAAAAATTGTCGCTAAAACCTTGATGAAACAGTTTAGAAATTAAGGTTTTTTGACACATTTCTCATCTAGTTTTATAGTGCAATATATTCACTTATTTCGAAGTCAGTATTATTTAGACGAAGAAGAGTAAACTTTGTTAGATTCATCCAAAGCTTCTTTGAAATAGTTTGCAAACATGTTTCCAATAACTTTTGGTCCATGACTAGATGATGTTGGATTTGATATAGCTTAAGTTTACAGTTGAAAAACTTCCAGAAATAAATTTAACACAAGAACCAATTAGTTTCAGCACAAACTGTGTCAGAGAAAACTACGAAGTCGAGTGTTCTTCCGAAACAATTATATACTGCATTAAATTGACACGACGACTTCTATTGCAATGAACTCATTTAAGGTAGACGTGTTTATTGGGATTTGTCTTCGTCAATCTGTATCTAATTTAGATCATGTAGACTGAAGACACCTACATAGGGGGTATTTACATGGATATAATAAGTGTATGTACGGATACTGTCTTAACTTTGAAAGAAAGAACTCTAATTTCAGTGGATCGAATATCGTCAATCATGAAGTATTTTTGCAAGTCTTTGATCATAAGAAGAATTCCTTCTCCTACAGTTTCCTAAATGTCATTGTCATGAAGGGTGTTTTTTAAAACGTGTGGTTTTTAATCTGATAATATTTGTAGTTGGTCTTTTTGACAGATGTGACTTGATTTATGAGCAGTTTGGTTTGGCATTTCTTAATAAATAGATGCAGCCAAAGAACTAATTTATTGAAAGTCTCTAGGACCGTGCGATTTAACACCGCTGGACTATTTTTTGTTGGGTTATGTAAAATCTGCCCGATTGACGCTATGCAAAGAATATTGGCACGCTATTGCTGACATGCGTGTGAAAACACACGTCTAAAAAACATCCTTTTTCTCAAACGAAAATGACCAATAAGTAGTCTTTTTAATAGAAATCCACTTTTTTGTTAGTTTATTGATAGATAATTGCCTGATAGTGAACAAAATCTCTGATATTATCAAAAGTACACCTAAAATTTGTTTACTGTCAGAAAACTAGATATACAAATTTGGTAGAACTGCCAATTAATTGTGTATGAATACGATTATCGACTGCCTTACAGTGAACTTAATATTATTGTCAGCTAGCGTACAAATGATTTTTAGATTTCTTAATATTAGAAAATGGTGTTACGATTAGGTGACAATTTTGACAAGTAATTGTGTTAGTGGTGTTAGATATTGTATGCATGTATATTAAAATATAATCTCGATCAGAAAAAACAGAAACAATATTTATAATAACTTACCAAGTTAAAGAAAACGTTTATCAATCTGAAAATACAAAGATACAAATTATATTAATAATTAATTCTTAAGAATATTGAAAAAAAAAAAATGGCCTTAAGGTAAAACTAAACAAATGGGTATCAAAATGTTGCTTAGGTCAGTTTTGTGAATGGATAAACGTAGCTTTTTCGGATCAACAAAAGTTGAACGTCGATGTTACCGATGGTTTCAACAAATATTTTTATTATCTAAAAAAATGAGGAGCTTACTTTTTGCAACCATATCACAACCAAACATTAGGTGTCATGGTGAGGAGAGCTATTACTTACTATAGGCACATAAAGCTGGAGTTTTTCCACAGAACATCTTCACTTTCAGAGTTAGAAGTTGGATTCAATCAGAATAAGACGTGGAACTGTATCAATGAAAGTCTTTTTAACCGGTCTTAATCAAAATCGAAAATGTGTGGTAATGGCTATTTCTAAAGGTTAGTGACAGTGGCAGAAAGTTAAATAAAAACTAAATTAGGTGACACTCCATTGAATACTAGGGCATAGTGGCTTAAAGTCCTCAACTAAATTTGATAGGAATGGAGGGGACTTACTGTTTTAAGTCGAATCCGAATGTCTAATTTGAGAAAGCTCTTCAATTCCTCTCAAGACGCAGTACCCGTTGAGATTGAACCCAAGATCTGTGGCATGATAGTCTTACCATCACGCTACGGGTACTGCTGCAGAAAGTTTAAAGACAAGGCAAAGACAAAACCTTCATCGAAGATATTCGTGATGCCTGGCTTAAAAAGAATTTTTTTAGGATTAAACAAAAACATAACTGGGTCTTTATTATGAAATACGAAATAGCAAATAAATAAAAACAATACCTTTAAAAAAAAACATATTTTTGTGAGTCAAATTCACCACTGTTAACAAATTTCAAAATACAAGTGTTTATAACATTGTAGTTTTATTACCAAATGAATATGTTTTTGAATTCAGAAAACGTCTTTGAAAGTGAATATGAATCTTCATTTAAAAAGAAATGCTTTTACAAAAGCGCAAATTAGAGATTGCTTGAACTCTTAGAACTTCTCTAGTTCTACGTTTGTAAATTTTAGTCATTCCTATAATGCACTCAAAGAAAACTAAACAAATATTTTCGGTATATTGTTTTTGGAATTGTTTCAATAGGCGTTAGATCAAGATTAGATTGGAAAAGTCTTAGAAATATAAACATACTTCATAATTTAATTCTACTACACTAGACTCACATTTTTTTATTTTAATGAAAACCACCGAGGACCAAACAAAATTTTGACAAATGACAACACATATAAAACAAAAGCTTAAAGAAAGCAAATGTCGCTCTTTAGTTTCAAACGAAAAATCGGTCCAATTTGTCGTCCAATTGAAAATGTTGACATTTCTTGACGTTTCAAGGTCCCTAGAACCTGAATGAAAGATACTCATACGAAGCAGTAGATATAACGACTTTAAATAAATATTTTTACACAAATAGTAACACAGACAGTTGCAGAAAAGACTTTTTAAAAAATTTGAGTGAGCAATTTAGCAAAAAGTGGACATTTTGGTTGACCCACAATATCTCACGAAGCAATAACAATAGCTACTTCACTCTCATTTTTTGTTAATTAATGTGACGTGGTATCAACATAAGTAAGGTTTAGAAAAAGAACTTAATTAATGGTTTTTTATAACTCAAGACAACTGAACACAAAATAAATATTTGTCACTTCAAACCTTGAGAATCATTTTAAGCAACAAAGAATAACGTTTTTGACATTTGGTCAAATTTTTACAAAAACCAAAGGAACGGGTTTCTTACAAAACATAAGACCCTACAGGAAACAATATTAAAAGTTGGTAAAAATTGACTTGAACATCTTGTCATCTTATGACAAATATTGTGTCCAACATTTAGTAAAACTTTAAGTTGGATAGATAAGATTTTTATTGCTCGTCTTAATTTTTTTAGCCAAATTTACAAAAATTAAAAGGAGAATGGCATTCTGCCGTCTGTTAAGTTGACAAAACATAAATCGGATCCTTATTTTTTATGAAAAATAATTTATAAATAAATAAATTTGTCAACTTCCGCACTAACAACGCAATTAACTCACAATTCCATAAACAACGAATTATTTTGCTCAAAAATGGTTTGATACAGAATGTCTTAAAGCCAGAAAAAAATCATTCGCACTTTTAAAAGCCTACCACAGATGTTCTTGTGGTCAAATTTGAAAATGGTACATACAAGAGAATGAGACGTATAAGAAAATCTGCTTCATTAGAAACACAGTTTTGAATCCATGCAAGCCCAATCACTCAATCAAATCAAAAACACAAAACAGTTCTGGAAAATAGCAAAAGAAATTAACGGTTCACACATGATATATCTGAATATTTCAAAAATCTTTTTCAAAGCAACCCAACAACTACTTTCTCATACGCACAGCCGCTTGTTTGTCATGATATATTGGTTATATCAGTCAATGAAGTACAACTTGTTCTTCAAAGAGCCAAGGACGAAAAAGCCCCAGGTGAAGATGGGATACCCTACGAATATTTAAAAAATGTAACCACAAAATCGATAATTTTTCCAATCCATAAGAAAAGGCGATCTTAATGCAGTTGAAAACTACCGAGGCATATCCTTCATGAATGTCATTGCGAAGATAGTTCGTGTTGTTCTCATTAACAGGCTTGAAAATTGGGTGGATGTAAACAACATTCTTAGAGAGGTTCAAGCAGGCTTTAAAAGGAACTATTCGACGGTTGATTTACTTTAATATCAATAGTAAAAGCATTTCAAGCCCGAACAAAAAAGTATACACATTGTTTGTCGATTTTAAAGCTGCATTTGATTTGGTCAATCGAAATGCTCTATTTTTTAAACTTTCCCAACTTGGAGTGTCGACAAAATTCATCCAAATAATACGTTGATACTGAAGTTGCAGTCTGGGATGGCAAAACATATTTAAAACCATTTAAATCACTTATTGGAGTAAAACAGCGATGTTTACTCAGGGCTCTTCTATTTGCTCTTTCTATTGATGATAAGGCTATGTACATTCCAGGAAGTGTCCGAATTGTGGGTATCTTAAAAATGTTTTACTCTACGCCGATGACCTTCTTTTGTTAGCAGAAACAGCAGAAACCCTGCAATTGATGGTAAAACGTCTTACGAACAATTGTGTCAAGTGGGGTCTAGTTATCAACACAGACAAAACGAAAGTAATAGTCTTTTCGCGTTCCAATCGGAGTAAAGTAGAAACACCTTGATACTTAATGGAAGTCGTTTAGATATATCGAAAAGCAAAAACTTCCAAAGCTTAACTTATTTTACTTGGAAGAAGATTTTTTCTAACGATCATATAAAACTTTCAACAAAATATAATATTTTCAATGCAGTCGTGAAATCTTCGCTTAGTTAAGCGGCACAAATATGGGGTATGCAAGAATACGAAGAAATTGAAAAGTTTCAAAGAAATTTCTTAAAGAAAATATTCAATATTCCCTTAATCGCACCAAACTATTCTATTTATTTGGAAACAGGCCTGCCAATAATTTTTACTTTAAGTTTAAGTTACAGGCTGATTATTTAATTAAAGTACTTGGTCTACGGGAATCTCGGTTATGTAAGATAATGATGCTCTACGAAATTCGGAATAAGGACTGGTGGATGAGGACATGGGAAAACATTGCTGCTTCCTTTGGAGAAGTTGTGCAGATCAATCTCAACAATATTATTAAATCAGATGATTGAAAATGCCCGTCAATCGGAGAGAACATTACTCTATAGCCAGCTTAATTATAACTTGTGTGACAAGAACTACTTCCAAGATTTTAAAGTTATTAGTCGAGCTGACGGCTAAGCCAATGCTTAAAAAGTTCATTAAAGCTGTTGTAAAATGTATAATGATTACTTGCAATAAATGAATATTTGAATTGAATTGAATAATTTATAAATAAACAAATTGGGTACATGTTATAAAAAGTTATTTTAAATAGTGTAAGATTGAATATTATCTTCAGAAACTCTCATGAACAATTCTTCCCTTATAGAGCTTCCATCCTGACCTCTCTTGAATAGTTTGAAGTTCCACTTTCTTCGGTAAGCGGTAATTATCCATATTCATGATTTTGAGCAAATAAATCAATCTGCATTAGAAGTGTTCGTACAAAGAGTGGCTGCAGCCCCGTTTGCAACATACTAATTTTTCCACATCTTCATATTGCTTTGCTCAAAGTACTTGAGCTGCATAGAACAAGATTGATTCTGCTTGAAGAACTGACTCCAAAATATGCTGATGGCAGATTTTGAACTTTTAAGATTTTCTCTTAGATGCATTTTCATATTTAAATTTTTAATCAAGTTCGCTCCAAGGTATTTGAACTCTTTGACTATATTTCTAACCATTGGATTTCCGTTTTTTATTAAGGCAGTTTCTACCTACTCCGTTCTTGAAAATCATGATCCTGGACTTTTCCGTGTTTACTATTTTTCACCAAATTCCAAAAGTTCTTAGAGCTCAAAATATTTTTTTTTTCGAAAAAAGGGCTTGTAAAAGGTGTTTGCTTGAAGACATTGTTTTTTAAAAAGCTCATTATTTGAGTGACGATAAGCTCTTTACTTTAAAGCTATCTTGTCTTTTTCTTATGCTGCAAAACGTTCTCGGATATGATGCTTTCATGGTCTCTTCTAACTGACTCAGGTTATATTGCCGATAACTTTGAAGGGAAGTGTTTAAAATTTATTTGGTATTGAACTCTATTATTTTGGTTCCACAAAAGTTTTGGTAGGATTCTCATAGGGTTTGATTGCTCAGCCGCCATCGAATGTCTACAAGTCAAGACTAATGGAAAGTTTTCCGAAAATGGCACATTTTTGACTTGGACTGTATCTTTGGATTACCCGATCCCTCTAATACGATTTTCGTTTACAGCTTTTATTACCAATTCTTGAGCTTAGATATCAGATTCGATGAGCTCTGTTGTGTCACAAATTTTTTGAGTTACAGTTGACGTACGTTGGCAATAAACGGTAATTTCTTCCATTAATATTTAGGTTTAAACCAATGTTTGATTCAAATATTTTGAGAATGGATGAAGTTATTGACTCAAAAATTATTTCATTTTATGCAAAATTTCGATGTTGGAAACAAAAACTAAATCAAACTTTTTTTCAAATATATGGAAATTATTTTTGCTTACTTAAAGTTCATTTAAGTTACAACTTTTGTTTTTACAAAACACTAAAATTAACAAAAAAAACTGATTAGAAATTGTTTTTGAATCAAGAGTTAAGTGAGCAAAGGAACATATTGCCTTCAATTTTTGTTATTTCACACAAAATGTTGTTATTAATATTTAGTTAAAACCATAAAGTTTCTATTTTTTTTTTCAAAAGTTTTGTAAACTTTTCTTATTTGATTTGTGAAAATTGCTGCAATAGTTCCAAATAACTTTAATGTAATGAATTTCTTATGTAAATAAAAGTTCCTTTTCAGAGGTATTGAATGTGTTCTCAATTTCTCGACTAGGGAATCCCGTGAAAAAAAAAAACTTATATGTGGAGTTAAAAAATATTTAAGCACAAAGGTAGATGATATATTCTTAAAATTTGTATAGCAAATAACTAAACAAAAAATTAATCTACACGCATTGATCATTCATAGTCCGTTTTTAAAAATGACGAAATCCTTAGAAATTGTAAAACAAAAACTATAATCTTTCTATAAATCAACAAAAAAAAACCTAATGTTAGATAATTAATTACAAAAAAGAAACAATATCTAAAATCGTAGCCATAGAAATCAAAAGTCCTATAACGCTAATTAAAAACGAATTGAAACCCTTTTGTTGTAGATGCATTTTTCTCGAAAACACATAATTAAAAAAGTATATACTCGGGTTTCTAAAATATTTGTAACAATATCATTTTCCATTGTTTAAATAATATATTTATTCCTATACGAGTATTTAGCATATTTAAAGAATCAGTTTTACATCCTTTGGGAATGTTGTTCAATTTAATATGATGTCCTTCTTTATACCTACAGACAATTATTCCGGTCTTTGGAGATAAATATGTATTAATTATTCTGAAAATTCCTTTTCTGAATAGATTATACAAACACAATTGGATTTTCTTTATATAAATCATCGATTCGTCTACAGGCGTACATTTTCCAAAATGGTTTAGCTTAAGGATACACAGGGTGGACTAGAAAAACCCGATATAGGAAAGTTTGAAAATATATGACTTGTTAGCGACTTAAAACTCTCATCCCTTTTTGTGTACGAGTAATGTCAAGGATATGGAGGGGACCTACAGTTGTGTTTAAGTCGACTCCGAACGACTTTGAAAAAGCATTATTCATGACAAGAATTACTCTTGAGGACTTGTCAATTCCTCGCAATACCCTTGAAAGAGAATTAAGGAACCGAACACTTCTGGCATGACAGTCCTATGTACTAACCATCACGACACGGGTACTAGTAAATATATTATGTTTAATCCAGTGGATATGGTTCCATAAATGAATGCTGAAGTCTTCAATATAACAAACTATCAATTTTTAAGGAATAATCGTAGCCTTTCGCTATTGATCCTAGCCATTGAAGGACCTTGTCTTAGGAGATATTTGTTTCGACACTTTTTCCAAATACAAATAGGCGAACTCACAGCGTTGTATCTTGTTGTGGGGCATAAGTTTTTTCTTAAGTCAGCATAGATTGTCTAAATCCTACCAAAATATAAGTTGACATTTCAGATAATATTTTTTTAATTTATGTCAATGTGTTTTATTGGTTACGGAAGGCCCAGAAGAGAGAGCTCACGCTCAAAATATTTGCAAAATTTAACAAATTTGACCTGATTGAATGTTTTGACAGTTGGATGCCTTGAAAGATGCTGAGACATGACATTCACCATACATTTGACAAATTGAGTTAAATGTCTTGGTAACTTTGACAATTGCTAAAACATGAGATTGACAATAAATTTGAAAAATTTGACCTCATTGAATATTCTGCCAGTTGGATATCCTGGTAACTTTGAAAGTAGCCAAAATATGAGATTGACAATAGATTTTACAAATCTGACCTCATTGAATATTCTGCCAGTTGGATGTCATGGTAACTTTTACAGAGATGCTGAGACATGATTTTCACCATACATTTGACAAACTTAGCCCCCTTAAATATGCTAACAATGTTTTGGTATCTTTGACAGATGCTGAGGCATTAGATTCACCTCATTAAAAATTTTGACATTTGGGTATGTTGGTATTTTTTGACAACTGACACTGAGACATGAGATCACAATATACATTTGACAAATTTTACCTCATTGAATATTCTGACAGTTGGATGTCTTGGTAATTCGACAGATGCTAAGATATAATTTTACCCCATTTAATATTCTGACAGTTGGATGTCCTGGTAACCTTGACAGTTGCTAAAACGTGAGATTAAAAATAAATTTGACAAATTTGACCTTATTGAATATTCTGCCAGTTGGATGTCTTGATAACTTTAAAGGTACTGATTTAACAGATTTACGAAACATTTGTCAAATTTGACATAATTGAATATTCTGACGGTTAGATGTCTTGGTAATTTTGACAGATGATAAGACTCAATTTGACCCCATTTAATATTCTGATAGTTGGATATCTCAGTAACTTTGAAAATGCTAAGAGATCCACCAAACATTTGACAAATTTGTTCTCATTGAATATTCTGACAGGTGTATGCCTTATTAACTTTGACAGAAGCTGAAACATAAGAATCACCATACATTTGAAAAACCTGACCTCCTTGAATATGCTAACACATGGATGTTCTGGTATCTTTGACAGATAATTAGGCATGAAATTAACCTCATTGAATATTTTTTCATTTGGATATGTTAGTACTTTTGACAACTGAGACATGCGATTCACCATACATTTGACAAATTTGGTCAAATGACAGGTGTATGTCTTATTAACTTCGACAGATGCTTAGACAAGAGATCCACCATACATTTGACAAACTTGACCTCCTTGAGTATGCTAACACATGGATGTTTTGGAAACTTTGACAGATACTGAGGCATGAATTCACCTCATTGAATATTCTGACAGTTGGATATCCTGGTAACTTTGAAAGTAGCCAAAACATGAGATTGACAATAAATTTTACAGATCTGACCTCATTGAATATTCTGAAAGTTGGATGTCATGGTAACTTTGACAGAGATGCTGAGACATGAGATTCACCATACATTTGGCAAATTTGCCTTATTGAATATTCTAACATTTGGATGTCTTGATAGCTTTCAAGGTGTTGGTAAAAGAGATTTACCAAACATTTGTCAAATTTGAAATAATTGAATATTCTGACAGTTGGATGTCTTGGTAAATTTGAAAATAGTAAGACATAAGATTCACCATACATTTGACAAATTTGATCTCTTTAAATATTCTGTCTTATTAACTTTGACAGATGCTGAGACAAGAGATCCACCATACATTTTACAAACTTGACCTCCTTAAATATGCCAACACATGGATGTTTTTGTATCTTTGACAGATGCTGAGGTATGAGATTCACCTCATTGAATATTCTGACAGTTGGATGTCTTGGTAACTTTGAAAATAGTAAGACATGAGATTCACCATACATTTGACAAATTTGATCTCTTTAAATATTCTGACAGGTGTTTGTCTTATTAACTTTGACAGATGCTGAGACAAGAGATCCACCATACATTTTACAAACTTGACCTCCTTAAATATGCTAACAATGTTTTGATATCTTTGACAGATGCTGAGGCATGAGATTCACCTCATTGAGTATTCTGACAGTTGGATGTCTTGGTAACTTTGACAAATATGCTGAGACAATAAAATTGGAAAAATGTTTGCATTTCCTTGATGGGAACACCCTCTACTATTCTATCGACTTGACTTTCTATATCATACCTTATTGTGATAAACCTAAACACATCTTATAATACCTTTAGTTGAATCACAATAAAGTTCATTACCTGAGTTTCGATTCGTTCCATCTCATCAATATGTCTAATGTCTATACAATATCCTTTCACTTCATCCCTTCAACTCTCTCTCTCGTCCTCTAAAACCTTATAATCAGCAATCAATGCATGAAGATGAATTTTATTTTTCACACATAAATAATGCAGGCCATAAAATACTCGTATAGCCTTAGTTTGATGCGAAAATAGCTACATGAACAATTAAATTGGTCAATAAGCAATTAGTCAAGGCAAATGGTGGACGATACCTATATTCATGATGGGGGTGTAACCTCATCTCACCTCGTCAAACGGGGGCGCTGCGTTGGCTCGTCCTGTTAATATCAATCAAATCACGCACATAAACTGATTGGCGGTTTCAATGACATAAAATATGCAAATTACAGGACTTTACATACCCCAAGCGCACTAACACGATATGATATAATTTCAATTAATGGACATATGTCAACTTCCAATTAATTAGGAAAAAGATAAAATATCATCCTGCAGGCATTCAAACGCACACACACATAAACAGTTGCACACACACCCAATAATAATTCGGCAGGATATTATGACATAAATTGTCTCTAATTGAATGGACCCATGCGAGCAAATGACACTTTAGATGTCGTAATTTTATGCCTCATCCTGAATACTTAAACATAAAAATAAAATAAAATTAAAATTGTATCTAGATATGTATTGTATATTTGTATCTGTGAATTTTTTCTACTTATACAGAAACATAATAATTGTTTTCTATTTTTGAAATTTATATTTATAGGATTTATGCCAAGAATGTCAGCCATCACTCACATAGTTAGCCGAGATGAGTGGGGGGCCAGACCGCCAAAATTGGTTGAGAAATTTAATGGCCCTGCACCGTTTGTCATCATCCATCACTCGTATCTGCCGCCTGCATGCTTTACGACGCCGGAATGCATACTCGCCATGAGAACCATGCAGGAGTTCCATCAAATCGAACGTGGATGGAATGATATTGGTTATAGTTTTGCAATTGGTGGCGATGGACAGATTTATGTTGGCCGAGGATTTAACGTTATCGGAGCACATGCACCAAGATACAATGACAAAAGTGTTGGTATCTGTTTGATTGGCGACTGGAGGAGTAAGTGTTTTACGTCTAACTTTTATCTTTATGCAAACATTTATTACTTATTTTAAGTTTTGGTTAAGTTTTTTGTTTATCTTATATAAATAAAGTTTATAAATGTTTTGTTTCTATTTTTGTTTTATAGCAAAACTTCCACCAACAAATATGCTGCAAGCTGCAAGAGACTTAATTGGATTTGGAATAGAGAAAGGATACATCGATAAAAGTTTTAAATTGCTTGGTCATCGGCAAGTTCGTGACACCGAATGTCCTGGTGATAGACTTTTTGCGGAGATATCTTCTTGGCCAAACTTTACTCCTAATATAAATGCAACAGAAAATGAAATTCCTGTTTGAGATTTTCAAAATCGTAATTAAAACTATATTTTTAATAAAAAAAAAAAAAACAAAAATGTGGTTTTCATTCAAGGTGCAAACAAAAAAATGTGTTGAGAGTGAATAAGAACATACATAGGTCTGAGGAAAGATTGTAGGTCATAGACTTGAACATAAGCTTGATATCTTTAAACTTCTTAAATGGGATATAAGTTAAAAATTGTATTTTCAAAATATATTTATATAAAAATAGTTGTGAGGGTTTTAAAATAATTTTGACAAGTTGTCTTTAAAGTTGTAGTGACTATCCGTAATGGAGTAGGTCACACTTAAGCCAGTTTGATGGCCCTGTGTGATACCACATGAATCTTGAGGTTTTCTTTTAAGCGTGATGAAAATAGTTTAAGTCCCTTAGAAAATGTGAGAGGCTGATGATGTTTATATAATTGAGAACGTTGTAGAAAATTTTTACTAACTAAGTCTTGCGTTTTCGAGATAGAGCAAGGCTCTTGCTTATCTACACAGCTTCTGCAAAAGTCCTTTGAAAATACGCCTAACCGCGAAGCGTGACTTCCTATTGGACAGTACCCAGTTATGACACCAATTATCGAGCTATATGCGATCTGCTTAGAGATCGCAAGCACTTTGATCGCTTTAAATCTAGTGTAAGCCAGATATTTGCCTAATGTTCTATATAGCGTCTTTTAGCTATACTTACATTAGCCAAACGAGTCCATCTGCCTTACAATGCTTCTAAAGACGGGCATCCAGCAAAGGTGAGTATTAAACTGTTGTGCCATCCCTATTAGAGATGGTCGAGATTTATGGACTGTTATAGAGTTTGTAAAGACAGAGTCCAGAGATTTAAATTGATAACGGTCTGCCTATCTGAGTAAATACGACTGGAACACGCTACAATGATTGGGAAGGCGTTATGAGAGACTTAATTTCAATCTTGCCTCACCCTTTTTTTACCGTTATTTTAACGGACTATGCTCTAGTGAAATAGCCAGTTGCATTCCTCCCCTTAAACAATTTAGCCGTAATACCCGCGCTTCTAGGAACACCATCAGTTAACCCTTAAGCCCAACTTCGGCCATACTATGAAGTGCGGGGATTCTTTTTTTAGCCGTACTACGCGAATGTGGAACGCCTTGCCACGCTCTATCATTCCCTGTCATTGCAATGTTCAGAAATTTAAAACCAATGTACACCGAAACCTCCTATCCAATCCTTACCTCTTTTACTAATGCTTACACTGTGTCTTTGGAATATTAAAGGTATACAAAACCCTTTAAGTGTTCGCTAATTATAAAAAAAATCTGGTTAAAAGTGGATTGAATCGTCTTAAAAAAATTCTCTATCCTCCCAGAAAGATCTGGAAGGTAAAGAAATGTGGAAGTTTCTGTCGAATTGTTTTGGAATTGTTTCTGATTTAAGAATTAAGGAGTTGTCAAATGTTGTTGTTAACCAAATGAATTGAAGGTTTAAGGCGAATAGCAGAACTTCCAGCTATTTGTTTGATAAGTATATAAAAAGGTGTTGTTTGGAGAAGTGTATCCAGTGCCGCAGATGGGATCGTATCAAGCGATCCGCTTATACGTACGAGTACATTAGGAAGCCGAACGTTGGACTTTATTTAGTTTGTCGCTGTTTATAGCTTTTTTTTAAAGCAATCCACAGTAAAAACGGTCTGATTTCTATGTGTATAACCAATGCGCAATTCGGGATTGTATGCCCCATTTATAACCCCATTTATAACCAATATAACCAATACTACAGTAGCTTTTTTGACTTTTTCTTGTACACCGTGTTTTCAGTTTAGTTTTCTTGTCGAAAATAAGACACTGTTATTTGTCTGAGAGTTTCAATGAGATTCCTTTAATATAGGAAGGATTTGGTATTTCCTCGAAAATAGGACTAAAAGCAGCCAACACCGATCAGTTTAAAGTATTAGTTTATCTAAGGTATTTTGTAAAAGTTGTTTTAGAGTGTTAAGATGCGTATCGTAGACTGCTAAAGCAACATCATCTGCATAGACAATCACTCGAAAATCCTCCGCATCCTGACCACTGGTTTTCAGAGATAGAACACCACCTTGCGGTGTCAATCTGCTAACGAATTTTCTAGCAGAAAAGTCGCCCATTTGTGAGGTAATTAGTCTGCTAGTCAACAATAAATTAATTGGGGAGTTAGTGCAGATGTGTCCCCGTTGTTGAAAGAACCTTCGATGTCAAGGAAAGACACCATAGTTAACTCTCTATAATGGAGAGAGTATCCGACGTTCCTTGAAATAGTATTAATGGGAATATTTTCTACAAAAATGGTGAGTCTATGGTAACTGCTAAAAGCTGGTGTAGAAAAACAATATCAGCGACTTCGAGGCGATTTTGGGAGGCTTGCAGATTAATAAGTTTTAAACGATCTTCATAAGATGGTAAGAATAGATTATCTAGATTATCACCCCAAGAAATACCGCGGAATACAAATCGAAGCAATCTGCGCTATACATGTTAATTTATTTGAGAGTGAGAGTTTTGATAAGGAGACCAGATTTGCTTAGCGTGTTCACCTAGAGGTCTAAAAAAAAGGGTTGTATATGGGGATTAAGTGATATAGTGGTTCAAGAATTCTTAGGCCTGGTTCATAATATATTGAAAATAAGCTCGATAATTTAAATGAGTGTCGCAAATAACTTCTATAGGTCGCGAAAAGAGCAGACAAAATGAATGGTAACATCGTGCAGGCTCTAAGATCGGTAGAAAAGATTAAAGAGCTTAGAGGTGAATGTTATTAATTGGCATTTAGCTACATTGAGTTCTAAGACATTTTTTTCGCACCAAGTCTGACATGATTCAAGATCATTTTGGAGTAAAACAGAATCAGATAGTGTAGAAATCAGCGTAAATAGAGAAAACTTAATTATCAATGACATTAATAACGTCTTTGATAGTTAAGGAAAATAACAAAAGGAGCCACCTTGCTCCCTTGAGGGACTCTTGAGTTTGCATAAATGTTATCGGAGATTAAGAACCTGAAAACAACTCTATTTCGGCGGTTCTCAAGCTACGATCTGAGCCATAAAATAAAAAATGAGGTGGAAAATCAATGGCTTTAAGTTTAAGGTTAATAATTTTGTCAATGATTTTATCGAAGGCTTTGAAATGGATCGAAAGGTTTTTTCTTTTTTTCTTTCGATCTCACAGTTTTATTCCTCACTCGAAATTTTGTAAAAAAGTCAGTATCATAAATCTTACCGAGAACTACCCGAAAAGCATCTAGGGAAATCTTTTCCTAGAGTTTTTCAACAGGGATGCCACAAAAGTAGTGTCAAGGACAGCAAGCAGGGACAGCAAACGACGCCATATTTCTTGTCACTCTTTTGACATTTCTTCTCAGTAAGAAAGAACCAAGTTTGGAAAACGTGTTATCTCACGAAATGGTCCAAATGCTTGGCAGCCTCGGTCGTGCGATTAGATGCCGCCGTTAGACTATTTCCTGTGGGGCTACGGCAAGTCAATAGTATATGCCGACGATTGATGAACTTCGTTCGAATATCAAACGTGAAATTGCAGCAGTATGGACCGATTTATGCTTAAAAACCGTCCAGAATTGAATTCCGCGTCTGGACATCTGCAAGCGTGACCGTGTTGACCATGCAAAGAATTACATTGATATCCAAAACCGTTTTTGACATTTCTCGACGTTTCAAGGTCCCTAGAGTCAAAATAATAAGGGATATAGATAAGGGAGACAGATCGCAGATTTCGAGGGTTGGTGTTCAGATGAATATCACTCAGGAGTGCCGGGGAATCTATGTTGCCCATTAACACTTGGTGAGCAAATAACATATCCGCGTTTTTGGGTCTTATATATAAAGGCTTCAAACCTATCAGTTTTAGTAGATCGGCAAGTTGGATGTATCATCATAGGAAAGGCCACTTAAGGCAAATCGAACGAAGCGTCTTTGAACATTTTCAATTCTGA
The DNA here is from genome assembly GCF_945859685.1 of Eupeodes corollae. Lineage (NCBI taxonomy): Eukaryota > Metazoa > Arthropoda > Insecta > Diptera > Syrphidae > Eupeodes > Eupeodes corollae. Next base: position 150,823,387 of record NC_079147.1, read on the forward strand.
GAAAATGGTTCTCATAAAAGGGAGACCATACTTGGCATGCATAGCATATTCAAGTTGAGGACCTACTAGGGAAATGTAAAGCGCTTAAGTTACATAGGCTTTGGAGTAGAGATAATATTAAAGATTTTCTTATCATCCGCAAACAATTGACATTTCAGTTTTTTAATATAAATTAAATTTAAAACGAAGAGAAGGGGGCCAAGGTGACTACCTTGTGGGACTCCACTGAGTTACGGAAAAGGACTTTATTCGCTAGATAGGAGCTTATCCAGTTTATAAATATAGATGGTATGCCTAGGGCTCTTAGTTTGAGATAAATTATCTTATGGGATATTTTATCAAAGGCTTTGCTGAATTCAGTGTAAACAACATCCACTTCTTTGCCATTTTCGAGGGCTGACAAAACTTTCGATATAAATTTAATTAAGTTAGTCGTAGTGGATCTACCTTTCAGAAAATCATGTTGAGCGTGGGAGAATATGGAAATAAACGGAATCATAAACTAAGCTTTTAAAAAGTTTTGGAATGCATGAAAGTTTAGCAATAGGTCTATGATTGCTAATTTCAGTTTTATTGCCTTGTTTATGAATGGGAAATATAAATTAATCTTTCCCATTTATGAGGAAACACACCTTAGAAAAGAGAGAGTTCAAAGAGTGCAGTAAGAGGCTTTGACAAAGTCTACATAGATTCTTTTATAACAACTGATGGGACATCATCAGGTCCAGGGCTAAAGTTTTCTTTGAGGCTTACGATTTTGGCAAGTACCATTTCTACAGTTATTCTAAAAGATGAAAGAGAGGTTTGCCTGCAACCATCTAAATAACTTAAGTAGTGTGGATCAGGATCATGAATATGTTCAGTTTACGATTTGCTAAAGTATTTAGCAAATAGATTTGATATGGTTGTTGGATCTGAGGAGGTTATGTTGGAAAAACTCATTGAATGTGGAACCCCATCAGATTTTCGTTTTAATTCCGCTGTCAGGCAGGATGATCCATTCAATATAGACGACGAAAGCCAACAATCCCGTCCTCCCGACTTAGACGAAGTAAAAATTGCCATATCTAAGTTGAAGTCTAATAAAGCCTCTGGAGCGGATGGCTTTAATACCGAGCTCTTTAAAACAGCTGGAGATAAGTTGGTTAGGAGCATGCACCAACTTATTTGTAAGATATGGTCGGAAGAAAGCAAGGAGACCCTCTAAACTGCACCAACTATAGAGGAATCAGTCTACTTAACATCGCCTATAAAATCTTCTCTGCCGTAATATGTGAACGTCTAAAGCCCATCGTCAACAAACTGATAAGTCCTTATCAGTGTGGTTTTAGAACAGGAAAGTCTACAGTTGATCAAATATTCACATTACGGCAGATCCTGGAAAAAACCAAAGAACACCAAATCGACACCCACCATCTTTTCATCGATTTCAAGGCCGCATGTGACAGCATCTACAGGGACGAGCTGTAAAGAGCCATGTCTAGTTTTGGCATCCCTGCCAAACTCGTCCGTTTGTGCAGGATGACCATGGAGAATTCACGCTGCTCCATAAAGGTTGGAAACAACTTTAGACAAGGTGATGCGCTGTCATGCGATTTTTTTAACATCGTTTTCGAGAGAATAGTGCAGAGCTCACACGTTAACACTAGAGGCACTCATGCTTATTTTGAGATTCGAACGAAACGTTGATTCGAGTGACTAGATTTATTCGTTCGAATGAATTTTGTTTATTTTGAGATTCGAATGAAAAATATTCATTGCAGAAAATGAACCGAAATGAACAGTATTTTGGAGGTCAGCTGTTCTAAATGATTTGACATTTTGATTTGATTTAGTGTGACCACACTAAATTTTTATTTTCGAAGAGTCTTATTTTTAATTCAGAGTTTGTCACAGATTAACAGTTTCTGAATTGAAAACTAATAAAGTGATAAAGAAAAACATTCAAGACATGAAATTAAACATTTTTTCAACTAACGTAACCATTTTGGTTTGAATTTTCATGTTGTGTTTATACCGTTTAATATGTTATGTATATTCGTCACACATGGTCACACTTTCAATTGAAATGAAAACAATCAAAGTTTATAAACTTCAAATCGATGTATATTTTTTTATTTTGGAGAAAGTAAACAATGGCAGTAGTTTTGTTTCTTAATTCTAATGGCGAAGAACGAGAACATGTTCTTAGAAGAAGGATTATGGACGCATCAAATCCGTTTGAGTTTGACGATTTAAAGTAAGTACCTATAAAATTGATGTGAAATTTTTCTATTGCATCCTGGTGACTAAATTGATTTTGTTTTGTAGATTTGTAAGGAACTTTCGCCTCAATAAACGGGCATTTAAATATGTCTTGGATGAGCTTTCCATCGAGATACAGGGGGGTACTTCTTTGTCCATACCGTAGCACCGTCTTTAGCCCATGGCTATTGAACTTCACGGCAGCATCTCTCCAAAACCGGTCAATATCTATACGGTTTACAGAAAAACCCTTCGCTACCTCCGAATTCTCCTCCATTAACCTTATCAGGATTTCTTTTTGTTCCCTATTTGTCCAATTTGAATGTGACTGTGCCCTTTATGAAATAACAACAAAAAAAACTCGTCAATATAACCAATTTCGTTTAATTATCGTATAAAAATTGTTAAAACTTACATATTTTTCAGCTATTCACCAGAAAATATCTGAACGACACAAAAATGACATTTGGTTCGAATCACTCGAAAGTCAAAATTTACTTAGTTTTTTTTTAAATGAACTTTCGATTGAATCAGCAAACTTTCGAATCGATCGAATCTCAAAATAAAATCTTCTCGAATTCGAATAACTTTCGATCGAAAACGAATCTCAAAATAAGGGTGACTATCTTTCAAAAGTCTGTCCAATTACTGGCATATGCTGATGACATTGACATAATGGAAAGAACCCAGCGTGATGTCAATGGGGCTTTTGTGAGTATTGAGTTAGAGGCGGCAAAAAAGGGTGTAACGGTTAATAAGGCAAAACAAAGGACATACAATACCGATGTCTTGGTCAAAACGTCACCATCGACAGACGTAACTTTTAGGTAGTCAAGGACTTCGTCTACCTAGATCAAATGCAGAATAACTCTTGCTTACCGCTGTTTCTTTGGACTCAGAAAGCAATTGAGTGGTAAAGTCCTCTCTCGAGGGACTAAAGTGTTGATCTATAAGACCCTTATCATCCCCGCCCTGCTATACGGTGCAGAAGCATGGACTATGGCAAAAGCGGATGAAAGCACCTTGGGTCGCTTCGAGAGAAAAGTTCTTCGTGTGATCTACGGTCCCGTATGCATTGAAGGGGAGTGGAGGAGAAGAGCTGTACGGGCTGTACAGGGTAAAAGTACAACGACTAAGATGGTTGGGTCACGTAGAGCGCATGGACACCAATGCTCTGGCCCGGAAAGTCTTCGAATCCACACCCACAGGACAGCGCAGTAGAGGTAGACCGCGGATCAGGTGGCGCGCGCAAGTGGAAGATGACCTCACCCAACTTGGAGCGCGAAACTGGAGACATCTAGCTAGGGACCGAGCTAGATGGAGAAGTTTGTTGGGTGAGGCCCTAGTTCACACAGGACTGTAGCGCCACCTTAAGTAAGTAAGTAAGTATTTATAAATTTAAAAAATGTCCTTGTATCAGAAAGAAGGTTATTTTCCATTTGGTTAAGGTATTGGTTATTAAGGAATTCCTTTAATTCAGAGAAAGAATTATACGCGAGAAGATAGTTGTTGTGGTCGGTATCAGATTTGGACTGTAAAAAGATCTTCCAAAGCTTGTTACGAGTATTTCTTAGGTTACGGAGATCTATACTTTTCAACATTCAGTAAACTTTCGAGAAAAATCGAAATGACAGTTTTTTTACAAAAATTAAAAACCTAAAAACAACAATACTAAAACTTGGTAAAAATTTACTTTTGGCTCAAACAGTTTTAAAAAATTTAAATTAGTGTCTTCAAACTCTTTTTATTTCACAGAATATATTGTTTTCAATATTCAGTAGTTTTTATTTTATAAAATTTCAACAGTCCATTTTTTCATAAAAAATAAAATCTACCAGAAATAGTGGGCAAATTTGGTAAAAATTGATGTTCGGTTCTTGATACCTCTCAAATTAATTGCATTCATCCAATTTATACAAAATTAAAGAAATGCTACTAAAATTGGTAAAACTTTATTTTCCACTAAAAATCTATTCAACAAAACTAGATTTTCAAACTTAACTAATTCTTTAGGTATATGAAAAATATTTTTGGTAATTTGAAATTTTTTAAGAATACTTCAACTGACAACTTTTTTAAAGCAACACGAAAACTTACCAATTTTTTAAGCAAGATAAATCGAAAGACGGGATGAGAAGTGTGGGTCGCATCAGAGGCTCTTTTAAAAAAAAAGCTTTTGTAGCGTTCTTATGGAAAAAGCTGATATAATAAAATAATAATATATCTAAATGCCCTTAATTTTTCATGTCAGTTCAATTCTTTTTACAGATTGTGCAAAATTCCAACATTTCAATTTCTAACATCTCGAAACCTCGTAATCTAGCGAAATCAAAATCTTGATTTTTTGATTTAGAAGTTCTAAATGTTTATATAACCTTGACTGTTGAACTGTTTAAGATGCTTTTGATGCACAAAAAGCTGTTGTTTGCTTACAGAATCGGTCTTCCTGAATTCGAACACCAAACATTGCAAAGCCGGCTTTGAAGAGCTGTCAGTAGTATTATAATGCAGCATTTATTTTTCCAATTTCTATTCAACAAGGGAACTCCATGCTTTTTCGAAGTTTGTTTGCATTTAACAGAAAATCATCACTATCAAGTAACTGATTGTATTAAATGGTCTTGTGTTTTCCCTCATTTACCTCCCAGATCAAAATCCTGCCTACGTCCTTGGATTTTCTTAAGAGAAATTTGCTGATATGATACAAATACAAAACTATCCGTTGTCGATGGGCCTAAAGGCAATAACACACTAGTCATATTGAATCTGGATGTATTTACGAGGACAAGGAGTTTAAGAAACTTTAGCCTCTCAAGTGTTTACATTGCTGAGTCAGGTCGTTTAGCTCATCAGCAAAATCTCAGCATATATGCTTACCTTCTTCAACAAGAGAGTGTTATTTTCGGACCATCACGTAGAATTCCTATACACAATACCCACATTGAAATCAACCAACCCCCCCCTTCCCCTTATAACAACGATTTCACTATATTCAAAGGATAACAAATGAAAAAGAGCAATATTCTTTTAATGGAATCGAAGAGCACAATCATGAAGTTTTGAAAGACATCGAATAATAACTGTATAAAACATGTGTTACTAATGTGCTTTTGCTTCCATGGACTTCTATGACTATGAATTTAAATCACAGCAAATAATGGTTTGAATCTATTTGCAACAAGTGATGATGAACACGCAAAATAAACTACAAAGAAGCTACACTCAGATATAATATAAACCGTACTTTATGGAAAATTGATAGCCACTTAGTGAAGAGGATTGAATAACAATGATAAGATATTTTTTAGATTAAATTGATTTTTTTTACAAATTTAATTATTTTATTGTAATAGTTCACAAACTCATTGAGCCAATTGACACAAATAAACATAATATAAAATATTACAGAAATTCCAAAAGAACTGACTGGACGAAATTCAGTCAAATTGCGAATTCCAAACTAAGCAACTTACCGAATCTCACTGAATCGATAGGAGACCTTGAATCAAAGGTGAAAACCTTTGAAACTTCTATAAGTAAAGCTTTTAGAGTCTCTTGGCCAGTTAAATATAGCCGTAAAACCCTTCCTTCGTGGTGGAATGAAGAACTGTCGAGTCTTAGGAAAATGACGAGGACAATTTTCAATATCTGCCACAAACATAAGTTTTACCAACCGTTTAAAGACTCTTAAAATTTACAAACAAGCCCTGTCATCCTGAAACATTGTAATCCTTCATTTCTAAAAAAGCCCGATGGAACCTGGACAGCCTCTCCAGCCGAATTTCTTGAGCTACTGATAAAGACGCACTTTCCGGGTTGGGAGAGTGATAACCCCGAATCGCTTGAAACCACAGAGCTAAACGTAGCTCATATGGAGCAAGTCAATTCCGTTATAACCAGAGAAAATATTTTGTGGGCCATCAATACTTTTTCTCCACATAAACCCCCAGTCATGGATGGCATACTGCCAGTTATGCTTCAAAACTTGCATGATGTGGCAGCTCCATGGCTGGAACAAATTTTCAAAGGATGTCTCCTTCTCAAACATGTGCCCATGTCGTGGAGACAGGTCAAAATAGTTTTTATCCCGAAAGTGGGTAGGCGAGGTTACGAATCCGCGAAGGATTTCAGACCAATAAGCTTAACATCTTTTGTGCTTAAAACCTTGGAGCGCATTCTTGATTACCATATTAGAGAAATCCTAGTTGGACGACCTCTCGAAAGCTCTCAGCATGCTTATCTTAAGGGCAAATCTACGGAGACTACCCTCCATGAGGTAGTGCGTAGCGTACTGTAGAACAAACAATCCATTATAAAGAATTTACTCTTGCCACCTTCCTAGACATAGAAGGTGCTTTTAACAACGTCCTTACAGAATCCATAGAAGAATCGCTCGTTAAGTTCGGTGTAGAAGACTTCATTCGAGAATGAATGCTCAGTGGTAGGAAGATTCGAGCCACTCTAGGCAATTCAATCGCAACAAAACACTCGAGTAGGGGAACACTCCAGGGTGGTGTCCTTTCGCCTCTTCTATGGCTTCTGGTCATGGATACAATTCTTGTTAAATTAGAGGGATGTGGAGTGAAGGTGGTAGCTATTGATGCTATTGGTGTCAGGAAAGTACACCTATATGTGATTAGTGAAATCACGGAGTCAGCTTTGAAGAAAGTTAGCAACTGGGCCACGAGTTGTGGACTAGGAGTTAACGAAAGTAAAACTGAACTGTTGCTCTTTACCACCAAAACTAAAGTACCGCCCTTCACGCTACCACGACTCAATGCTCAAATCCTATCATTGTCTTCCAGTGCAAAATATTTGGTAGTGATACAAGACCCTAAACTAATCTGGAAACTAAATATTGAAGTACGGGTTAAGAAGGCCTGGGTTGCCTTCTACGCCTGCAGCAAAACTTTCGGCAAAAAGTGGGGACTTCAGCCGAAGATGATTTTATGGACGTACACAGCCGTAGCCCGCCCTATTTTAACATATGGTTCGATTGTGTGGTGGCCTGCTCTTAGCAAAGCCTATAACATTAATAAGCTAAAGAAGGTTCAGAGAACAGCTTGCGTGGGCACCACAGGGGCCATGCGTACTTGCCCAACGGACGCCTTAAACGTTATTTTGGATCTTCTACCAATCGACCTTTTTATTAAATACATAGTTTCCTGCAGCGCTTTTAAACTGAAGGAATCAAATATTAATTCCCTCAGATATTATCTTGGTAGACACTGACTACTGCACTCCTACTTTAAACCTTAGTAAGGGTTTTAAGGTTATTTTCCCATCGAGAGAAGATTGGGAGGATGACATCGTGTCGATAGGTTTCGACACAACCATCTTTACTGACGGCTCAAAGATGGAGTGCGGAGTTGGTTCTGGGATCTTTTCTGAGTCCCTAAATGTAGCCAAATCCTTTAGGCTTCCTGACTTACCTAGCGTTTTTCAAGCTGAACTGCTGGCAATAAGGGAGGCATGTAAGATACTTAAACAAAACCGAAATGTGGCTATCATTACAGACAGTCAAGCAGCCACATCCTCATCTAAATTGGTCCAGCAATGTCGCGATGAGCTTGCGAACCTGAATATTAACCTCGGTGTCACTCTGATATGGGTTCCGGGGCATAGTGGTATCGTGGGAAATGAACGGGCTTACGAGCTAGCCAGGCAAGGATCGCCCCTTCATAGCTCACTTGCGGAAATGGGTAACTCTTGGTGCTATAAAGGGTAAAATCTTTTCTATCTACCAAACTGAATCAAGCCGAAGGTAGAGCAATTTACCCAACTGCATTATATCTAGGAATAAATGGCCCACCTATAACAAAACCCATACAAACGATCTTCTATGCAGGCCAAGGCAAGACATAGCCAGGATTGTTGCGGTTTGTACCGGACATTGGCCTATAGGAGTTCATGCAGAGAAGTTGGGTATCTCTTAAAACACCTTTTGCCGTAGCTGTAGTGACCAAAGAGAAAGTGAAACCATAATCCATTTCCTCTGCAAATGTCCTGCTTTGGCAACATTCTTTCAAGAACTCGATGAGCTATCTGAGACAAAGATTAGAGACCTAATCTTTTTTTTCAATGCGACAAAATGGCTCTTACATAATCGCTATGAAGCTTCTCTATCAATCTATAACTTTCAATCAAAGGTCAAACGAGTTTTTGGTATCAAAACGCCGCACTGCAGCGCTAATTGGAGGTTGCCTTGAGATCGCCATTTCTACCTACCTACCATAAAATATTTGCACTAACATAAAGATAATTAAAACAAAAACAACTTCCAATAATCATAAAACATCTTTACGCAATGATTAGAAGTCTTCATTTAATATCCTTTGTCGATACCTAAGAGCAGCTTTAAAGTAGTTAAATAATTATGAGACATCCATTTCATTGAGGAGAGCTATTATCTGGATCACCGATATGATATTGGCACCCAAGTAGAATCTTCTCGTTTTGGCTAAGACCGGACATCGACCTAAGTGGAATATAGTTAAGGCAAAGAAGATCTTTCATTAGACATACTGAAAGTTTCAAGATTATAGTCCACATGTAGCTTAAGGGTGCGTATAAATAGAAATAAAAATCCAATTTCTAGCATGACTATATAGTTCTTCACAAAATTTATTACTATGACCACTGACCAGGGGTTTTATTCGAAAAACACTTGTTACAGGAGCCAATGATTGCAGTCCTGGATTTTACAAGTTTATCTTTATTTAAGTGGTGTTCTATGTCAAGATCCTAAGCCATAAGTACACTTAGGTATTTGTTAATAACTTCGATTGCCTCACCATTTCTACGGTCTCACCCTCTTTGATTCCGGAATATCATAACTTTTGATTTTTCAAATTCACAGCCTAGTTCCATAGTTCGTATTAGGCACTCAAGCAATTTATCATAAGTTCTAGAGATGCAGGTCAGTATGCAAGAAGCAAGACAGTGCTTTGATAGCTTTTTCGACGAATTCTGTACCACACGGAAGACATTAGACTAGATCTTCGACAACAAGAGCAAACAGCTTAAGATTTAGTTCACATCCTTGTCGAATTCATGTTCATGTGTGAAACCAATCTTACATTTCAATTTTGTACGGCTATCTAGATTTTTGAGTTTTTACCTCCAAGACATTCACATGCCATATACGAAGCTTATAGAGGGTGTCCCAAAATTAACGCAAGATTTAAATTTGCCGCCATTTGTGCAGTGAAGTGTTGGCAACCCTGAATTGACAGCTAACAGTATAGGATTATTAAAAATGGAGCGTTACACAATAGAACAACGTGTCTTCATTATTAAAGAATATTTCAAAAATAGTGAAAGCTTGGCGGCTGCAGTTCGAAAATTTCATATACAAAATATGGTCGGAATAGTGTTTTAACTTCGTCAACTGTGAAGAGATTAATTGAAAAATTCATGGAGACTGGATCCGTTGGAGACGCCAAACACACTGGTCGTCCAAAAACAAGCCGTTCAAATGTGAATGACGAAGCAGTGCGTGAGAGTGTTGCTGACAATCCAGGAACCTCAATTCGATGTCGTGGACAAGAATTGCAAATTTTAAGAACCTCTCTACAGCGTATACTCACCAAAGATCTATGTCTTCATGCTTACAAAATTCAATTAACACAACAATTGAAGCCTAATGACCATGGACAGAGAAGAGAGTTCGTTGAATGGATTATTGAACATCAACAAATGGACCCTGATTTTTCGAGCAAAATCATCCTAAGCCCGTGAAACAATTCAATTACTGCATGACACATTTCCAGGTCGTGTACTCTCTCGTTCCGGTGATCAAAATTGGCCTCCTAGATCGTGTGATTTAACACCATTAGACTTCTTTTTATGGGGTTTTTTGAAATCACAAGTCTATGTCAACAAGCCCACAACCACCTGTGCATTAAAGGAGGAGATTCAACGCTGCATCAACGAAATTCAGCCACATTTATGCAGAATGGTCATAGAAAATTTCAACAAAAGAGTGCGCATGTGCATGCAAAGCCATGGAGGCCATTTGTCCGATGTGCTATTCCATACATAACCCTATCCAATGTACGGCGTTTTCTATTTAATTTAAATCTTGCGTTAATTTTGGGACACCCTTTACATATCCGTTTTTCATTATCTTATGGAAGATTGTTTAAAGGTTAAGACTAAGTTTCTAAATTAAATAGTTGTAAAATTGGAGGAATTCTACCTGATCCTTCTTAACTTTTAACCTTCTTAGAGCTTCATTAAACCATTAGTACATCCTCAGTGTGTTGACTGTCGCTTTGTCACAACTTTTGTATTCATTTTACATTTATGTAGAAGTGCTTAGAATACTTTTTTTTCCAAATTTTTGCAAAATCCATAAAGCCGCATTTAGATGTTGAAATGGAATAAAACAAGCTGTGTGAAAGGCGCATCTATGCCATTAAGTGTGGAATATGACATCATTAAAATACCCGCCTCGACTTCTTACAGTGGCACGAATCCGAGCGATCCAATTTTCAATGACTCTTACGCATAGATCCGGCTGAATATGAGCGATGGCCCGTGTTATGTTCACTTTAAGGGAATCCAAAGATTTTGGTTTATATCGCATGACCTCGGTGGCCAATTCACATCACCCCTGCGAGAGATAACCTTACCATCAAATCGTTTATGCAAAATGTCAATCGTGGCCTTTGCTGTGTGGCACGTAGCTGCGTCCTGCTGGAACAACATGACTTCTATGTTCATGTTTAATTTGGGCCATACAAAATTAGTTATCATTGTTGACGGTAAAGGCCTAACTAACGTCGTTTTCAAAAAAGTACCTGCTGACCACTTACGCTGCCAGACCGAAATCCACACTAGAACGGTAACTTTTTGAGGGTGCATTAGCACCTGGTGAACCTCGCGTGGGTTGGGGTTGTCCCATATACAGAATTTTTGCTTGTTAACACAGGCATTCATCCAAAAATGCGATTCGTCACTAAAGATGATTTTTCGGACAAAATTGGGGTCCTCATTCAAACGATTCGAAGCCCAGTAAGCGAAAAAACGGCTTAGTCTATGGCTGTGAGCTTTGAGCTCCTGCGAAAGGCCAAGTTCTTGTACACGGCGAGGAATAGATTGCTTTGGATTATGCTGTACACTTACATGGACCGCGGCGATGTTCTCGGCCGATCTTGTATTCCTTGAACGTACATGTGTTAGCTGATTGTTTACTGAACCGGTTTTTTTAAATGTGGCCACCACACGTCTACCTTAAAATGAACACAACGTTTGCGTAAACGAACACTCTTTTTGATAATAAAGTTTTATCATTTGAACGTGCTGTTCAATCGTTGCCTGCTATGATGATTTGGCATAAACAACTGAGTGAAGCTGTGGACATTTATACCACTCTGTTTAATAACGTTTCGAAAAAGGGGAAGGACAAATCCAATCCGGCAAATCTCCGGTCGATAAGCCTTCTGCCAAGTATCAGTAAGGTATTCTAGAAGGTTATGTATAGAGCTCTGTCCAAGTGGGCTGAGAACAACAAAATAATTCCGGATAATCAGTTCGGCCTTAAGGCGGGACATGACACTATTCATGGTGCGTCTAAGCTGGTTTCTGATATCCAGTGGAACAAATCTAAAAGGCAATGTACGGGTGCTTGTCTAGTTGACTTGGAGAAAGCCCGTGACACCGTATAGTTAGAGGGTCTGTATCTAAAGTTAAACAGACTCGGCATAAGTAAACCACTGTTGTATATGCTTGATGACATGCTTGATGGCAGACGGTTTATTGTCAAAATTGGCAATGTAACATCTACCAAAATCTTTGATATTAAAATGGTCCTCAACAGGGAGCGGTTAACTCGCCGATCTTATTCCGCATTTACAATAGTGATCTGATAGCAAGTCTGACTCAGGCAATAGCTTACGCCGACGACCTTACAGAACGGCCCCAAAAATTGAGATCATCATGAAACTTTTGCAGCGTGACTTCGACAAGATTCAGCAATATAATGATGACTGTAAGTTGAAAATCAACTTTCAGAAATGTGAAACTATTCTGTTCAGGACTCCGCTATATGGAGCCTCAAGTGATACGAGAAAGAACTGGAAAAATCTAGTGATCGTTAGACCAGCCACTGGCGGAAGAAAGTGTTGTAAGGTATCTTGGCATCTGCTTGGATCAGTACTTGTATTTCGACAGACATATGAGTGCTGCTCTGGCCAGAGCTAGGGGAGCCTTTGCCCTGACAAAAAAACACAAAAAAAAAAAACCAAAAAAAAAGGCTTACTGTGGCTGTTCTAGTTTTTAAGTAGTTTTAAGTAATTTTAAGTAGTAGTATTGGTTTTGGTTAGTTTTAAGTAGCTTAAGTATTATAATTTAGTATTATTATTTAGTTTTAAGTTTTATATAAAATACACAAAAAAAAAACAATGATAAAGATACCAAGTTTTTTTTTATAAATGTTCTTGGTTTTAGATTAAGTTCTCGTCATTTAGCATTAAACTTGTTCTTAGGCCGAAAGGCGGTATTTATAAGATAATGGATTACCTAGAGCACCCGCATAGGGCCAAAAAGATATTTTTTAAGTTTTTGAAATTTACGCTAGTTTTTTTAAGAATTTTTGTCTAGCTTTAAGATAGTTTTAAGATTTTGATAAAATAAAAAAAAATCAACAAAAGATTTGACAGATGTCAATACAACAAAATGGCCACCACGGGGCGCCAAAATCTACCCGCCCCGATTGAAAAACAATTTAAACAATTTTAAGTTTCCAATAGAAAAATTAAGATTTTACAAAGTATATTAACTCGTCGATTTTTGATATTTTATGTACTTAACTAACGTCTTTTACTTTATTTAAATAAATATTAAAAAAACAAACTACATAAAAAGCTATCAAAATCAGAACAGAAATGCATTCCAGAACAAATCCCAACACAATTTGTCTGCACTCGCCTTAAGCGCCATCTACATCTTGACTTATCAACCATTTTTATTAATTTTGTAGGCTGACAAATTTACATTCACTCTTGATATTTGTATGTTTTTGAATTTAAAATGTTGCTAGTTCGCTCCTCACTCTTTCAAAAAATACGTCTTTTGTGAGCTCATTTAATTTGAATTTAAAAATATCATTGCATATTTTTGGATGCTTTAAAATTAAATCGTATTCAATCAACTTACACCACCTAAAAGTATTCAATAGCTTTTGGATTTTAATTTTTGTTTGCATTTTGCTGTATTTATATTTGATATGTTGACCATTAGAAATCGATTTGTGGTTGTGGCTTACCTAATTAAAATACGTGCTTAAATAATAATGCATAATTAAAATATGTGGAAAGATTATACACACATTAAAATTAATGCAATTTTAAATTTAAATATTTTCTATTATAGCAATTTTGTATAGTAGAAAATATAGGAAGAATACATTTACAAATTTTATCAGCACGTTTGTTGAAGAAGTTTTATTCTTTTTTAATTGTTTTTATAATGTTATAGCACAGGGCAGAGTTTGGAAAAAATTATTACAAGAAAATTCAATAACCAATTACTTGCAATTGAAATCTCCATACATTATTTCATTTTTTTAAAATGTAGTTGAAGAATCTCAATTACTAATTACATTTCATTAAATAGCTTTAATTAATGCAATTTAATTACATAAATGTAATGGAACAAAAGTAATAATCAAAAAAGTAGGAATAATTGGTTCTTCTTGCTTATAAATGTATTTAAATATAAACGGTGATTTTTTAAGAGCTTGAGAACTTTAAAAAAAAAAAACGCATAAAATTTGCAAAATCTCATCGATTCTTTATTTGAAACGTTAGATTGGTCCATGACATTTACTTTTTGCAGATAATTTAATTAAAATGTTGACCGCGGCTGCGTCTTAGGTGGTCCATTCGGAAAGTCCAATTTTGGGTAACTTTTTCGAGCATTTCGGCCGGAATAGCCCGAATTTCTTCGGAAATGTTGTCTTCCAAAGCTGGAATAGTTGCTGGCTTATTTGTGTAGACTTAAGACTTGACGTAGCCCCACACAAAATAGTCTAAAGGCGTCAAATCGCATGATCTTGGTGGCCAACTTACCGGTCCATTCCTTGAGATGAATTGTTCTCCGAAATTTTCCCTCAAAATGGCCATAGAATCGCGAGCTGTGTGGCATGTAACGCCATCTTGTTGAAACCACATGTCAACCAAGTTCAGTTCTTCCATTTTTGGCAACAAAAAGTTTGTTAGCATTGAACGATAGCGATCGCCATTCACCGTAACTTTGCGTCCAACAGCATCTTTGAAAAAATACGGTCCAATGATTCCACCAGCGTACAAACCACACCAAACAGTGCATTTTTCGGGATGCATGGGCAGTTCTTGAACGGCTTCTGGTTGCTCTTCACTCCAAATACGGCAATTTTGCTTATTTACGTAGCCATTCAACCAGAAATGAGCCTCATCGCTGAACAAAATTTGTCGATAAAAAAGCGGATTTTCTGCCAACTTTTCTAGGGCCCATTCACTGAAAATTCGACGTTGTGGCAGATCGTTCGGCTTCAGTTCTTGCACAAGCTGTATTTTATACGGTTTAACACCAAGATCTTTGCGTAAAATCTTCCATGTGGTCGAATAACACAAACCCAATTGCTGCGAACGGCGACGAATCGACATTTCACGGTCTTCAGCAACACTCTCAGAAACAGACTCAATATTCTCTTCTGTACGCAGTGTACAGCCTCAAAAAAATCACCCTTTACAATGAATAACATCGCAGTACATGTAACAATTACAAGTCTCTTTAAAATGGTGGACGGAAAAATTTGCAATGCTATAACAGACACCAAATCAACCCAAAGATTCTTCGTTTGCGGACTTACGTCTAAGGGTTTTAATAACTTAGAAAAAGTATCCAATACTCAAATTATAGATACATCACGATTAGAATTCGGGTTATCTGTGGTGCATGCATGGATACGTTTCTTCGAATGCTTGTTGCATCTTAGTTATAAGCTACTATTAATAAAGTGGCAAGCTCGTGGAGAGGATGAGAAAAAATTAGTTGATGAGAGAAAAAAAAGAAATCCAAAGCAAATATAAAATTGAGATGGGTTTGGTAGTCGATAAGCCAAAACCTGACATCGCAAGCAGTAACGACGGAAACACGGCTAGAAGATTTTTTAGTGATCCAGAAGTTGCGGCAAAGATTACTGGGTTGGATATAAATGTTATCGAAAGGTTTAAAATTGTTTTGCAGACTATAGCTGGTACTTATGAAATCAATGTGGGCAAGTTTCAACAATATGCCTTTGAAACTGTCAAACTGTCTGTGGAAAAGTATAACTGGTACCCAATGCCACCTACAATCCACAAAGTTTTGATTCATGGCTCAGCAATCATAGAACATGCGTTATTGCCAATAGGCCAGCTTAGCGAAAAAGCACAGGAAGCACGCAAAAAGGAATTCAAAAAATATATAAAAAGTTTCTCTCGCAAGATATCGCCTGTCAAAACAAATGAGGATGTTTTGAATTCACTCCTCATTTCTTCTGGCCCGTTTATTCCAAGCCTAAGAAAACTTCCCCAGAAAAAGGCTTATAATATTGATACTGATGTTCTTGAATTGTTGAAGGCACTTGAACTTCCGGTTACCTCGGATACTTCCAGTACATCAGCTCTTCTTAGATCCAGTAGTTCTTCCGAAGCTGAATAATCATTTTTTTTTAAATATAAATCTTTATTTTTTATTTTTTGCATGAAAGAATAAAATATTATTATTTAAGCACTAGATGTATACTTTTTATTCATTTTACAAGGGTTTAGTGCCATAAAATATTTTTTGCCAAGAATTCATGCATTCGGCCCCTGTGTGAGGCGGCTTGAATACTGAGTTCTTCAAAGCAGCTGGAGATAATTTAGGAGCAGCCACTAACTTATCGGTAGGAAAAAAGCATACCCGATTGAATAGAACCTCAGTATTGTTTGCCCATACTTAAAAAGGCGGCCCTTTATACTCCACCAACTATAGAGGAATAAATCTACTACTGAAAGTCTAAGGCCCATAGTCATCAAACTGATAGGTCCTTATCAGTGTAGTTTTAGACTAGGAAAGTCCACTGACGATCAATTATTCACATTATGGCAGATCCTGGAGAAAACCAAAAAAATCAAATCGACACCCACCATTCATCGATTACAAGGCTACATATGACAGCATCTATACTGACGAGCTGTATAGAGTCATGTCTAGCCTTGGCATTGTTGCCAAACTTGTCTGTTTGTGCAGGACGACTATGCAGAATTAACGCTGCTTTATTAAAGTTGGAAATAACTTAACAAAACCTTTTAATGGGGCTTTTGTGCGGCAATGGTGGCAAAAATGGGTTAAACGATTAATAAGGGCAAAACAAAGTGCAGAAAAGTAAAATAAATTAGTTGGCGCAACAATCCGTTTGAAAATGGGGCCTAGTGACTTACAACATGGGGGGACCTACAGTTTTTAACCCGAATCCGAACGGTTGATAAGAGAAACCACTTTTTTTGACAAGAATTACTCTAGAAGAAATTGTCATTTCCTCGCAAAAGGCAGTACCCGTGAAAAAATACAGAACACAACACCTGCGCTGATGTCAAGCAAAGAATTACTCTTGCTAACCGCTGCTGTTTCTTTGGTCTTAGAAAGCATTGAGTTGTAAAGCCTTCTCATGAGCGACCAAAGTGTTGCTATATAAGAAACTCATCATCAGAATCATGGACTGTGAAAACATCTTGGGTCGTTCCAAGAGAAAAGTTCTTCGTGTGTACGAATCCACGTCCACATGACAGCGCAGTAGAGGAAGAATGCGGATCAGGGGATTTTCACAAATGGTAAGTGACCTCTTACTTACTTAAGGTGGCGCTACAGTCCGGGCGGACCTGGGCCTCAACCAACAAGCGTCTCCAGCCAGCTCGGTCCCTAGCTAGCTGTCTCCAGTTTCGCACGCCAAGTTGGTTGAGGTCCTCTCCCACCTGGGTGCGCCACCTGAGTCGCGGTCTTCCTCTACTGCGCCGTCCCTCGGGATTGGATTCGAAGACCTTCCGGGCTGGAGCGTTGATGTCCATCCGCTCTACATGACCTAGCCATCTAAGCCGTTGGACTTTGATTCTGCTAACTAGGTCAGTGTCGCTGTACAGCCCGTACAGCTCGTCGTTATATCTTCTCCTCCATTCTCCATCTATGCGTACGGGACCAAAAATCGCCCGAAGAATTTTTCTCTCGAAGCATCCTAAGACGCTCTCATCTTTCTTTGACAGGGTCCAGGCCTCAGCGCCATAAATGAGAACCGGGATGATGAATGGCTTATAGATGGTGATTTTACATCTTCGAGAGAGGACTTTACTTCTCAATTGCATTCTAAGTCCAAAGAAGCAGCGTTTTGCAAGAGTTATTCTTCGTTTGATTTCAGCGCTGGTGTCGTTGTCTGTAGTAATAGCGGTGCCTAGGTAGACAAAGTCCTTAACTACCTCGAAATTAAAGCTGTCCATGGTGACGTTTTGTCCAAGACGTCGTTGTTCAATGTCCTTTTTTGATGACAGCATATACTTGGTCTTGCCTCATTTACCACTAAACCCAACTTCTTTGCTTCCGTCGCAATGCTCAAAAACGCTCCACTGACATCACGCTTTGATCTTCCAATTATGTCAATATCATCTGCGTATCCGAGTAATTGGATGGACCTTTGGAAGATTGTGCCTCTAGTGTTGACGGTTGAGTTTTGCACAATTCTTTCCAGAACGCTGTTGAAGAAGTCGCATGACAGTGCATCGCCTTGTCTAAAACCTTTTTTTAACATCAAATGAATCGGTAAGATCTTTTCCGACCTTGATAGAGCAGCGTGCATTCTCCATCGTCATTCTGCACAAACGGATAAGTTTGACAGGGATGCCAAAACTAGACATTGCTCTGTAGAGCTCTTCCTGCTGTCATACAAGGCTTTAAAATCGATAAAGAGATGGTGGGTATCGCTCTGAAGCTCCTGGGTTTTATCCAAGGTCTGCCGTAGTGTGAATATTTGGTCGATAGTGGACTTTCCTGGTCTGAAGCCACACTGATAAGGACCAATCAGGTTGTTGACGAATGGCTTCAGACGTTCACAGCAGAATTCGGTTCGTCATCGCCGTTATATAATTTGGAGAAGTGATCTTTCCATATTCTCAGCATCGACTGTGGTTCTACTACGATGTTCCCTTGATCGTCTTTACAGGCTTCGGTTCGTGGCTGGTACCCTTGGGAGGTTTTTTTTACCTTTTGGTAAAATTTACGAACCTCATTCCTGTTGTGACATCCCTCTATCTCCTCGATCGCGCGCTTCTCATGCTCTCTTTTTTTCCGTCTAAGAAGCCGGTGTTCCTCTCTCCTCTTCTGCTCGTAGAGCTCGCGAGCAGCTCTCGTCGTTTTGTGCAGCGCCGTTTTGTGTGCCTCTTGTTATGCGTGAACTGCGTACTACCTACCAGAACGTCTCGCACCGCAGCGAAATCGACCAGCCTGAATCCGTTGTCGGAGGTGGTGTCGTGCAGGCTGTATCTCCCGATTATGCCACCAAAGATGTCTTCTCTTCCTAGCTTGGAATTAAAATCTCCTAAGACAATTTTAATGTCATAGCCAGGGCACTGCTCATATGTCCTGTCTAAGAGCTCGAAGAATATGTCTTTGGTGTCTTTATCTTTCTCCTCTGTTGGGGCATGCGCGCATATTAGGCTTATGTTGGCGAATTTAGCCTTGATGCGGATTGTCGTGATGCGCTCGCTCACACTGTTGAAACTCAAGACTTTTTGCCTGAGCCTCACTCAACATGAATTGCGCAACTGGAGACATCTAGCTGGAGACCGAGCTAGATGGAGAAGGACTGTAGTTAGTATTTTATGTAAGTTAGTATTTTTCGACCAATTATACTTAAAAATAGTTTAAGTGAAAAACTGGATACTTACGACATATTTTCAGAATTTCAATTTTTCTGGTTTGATTTAAGTGAAAAACCCGCTTAAGTAAAACCTTGACGACATTTCGGCTTTTTTACAAACATGAATATTTGCTCATCTTTCTATGGAGCATTGGTTTGTTTATAAGTTCGTATGGGGCAAGATTTTAGGCTGAAAAGATGCTCATGATCAAATAATAAACACTATCTCAAATGCTTTACTTAATCCAAAATAAATGTTTGAAAAACAAAGCGGTATGTGAAAATTTCGAACTAGGTTTGTAACTGAAAGGAATTTGAAAAAAAAAACGGACACACTGCTAACAGAAAACAAAACGTAAACCACACTAATAAACTTTAAATATTCTTCAGTTCTTTCAAGTAATACCTTTATTAGAAAAAAATAATGCAGCTTATTTAGGGTTAAAGAAAAGTTATAAAGCAAATTCTACAGGCCCTATATTTGAACACATCTTAAAACTGCAATATTCACTATTTACTAATCATTGTGGGCGAATAAATTTATATTTGTTTTGTTGCTTCTTTCCTTGAATCACATTACAAGATTTAATTTAACAGTAAATCCAATTCACCTACCCTAACGAAAAATGCAATCCTTCTAAGAATTCAACAAACAAAACAAAATAATATTTGAAACACATTACACTGGCAATTCAAGAGTTAAAAAACTCTTAAAGTTAAAATATAAAAAATAAAAAAACCGAAAAATAAAATTTTTCACCGGAAATACTTCTGAAGTTTAATAACGTTACAAAACGGAGTTTTTCAACAGAAAATGAATATTCATTTGTCAAATGTTACAAGAGCACAAAACAAGAAAAAAAACAACAACAACACAACACAAAAACAAAAACAACCTTCTATCTGGAATCTTGACTGCAGCAATGTTACCTCATTCTAGATTTGCAAAACTAAAATATGTTTGTTTAAATTTTGAACATCATTGTCAACATGCAGTAGCATTTGGAAGGAGCACGTCCTTTTTTCCATATCCAAAACCTAAACAGTAAACAGTAAACACCCACCACCCAACCCTTGAGCCATAATATAGGTAGGTTTTTGTATATAAGTAGGTATGTAGCTCGTGGCCCTTGAGCGCGCGGTCCGTGCGCGCTAAATTAAAACTTTTTCACTATACCGTGCCACTAACTGCGGAACTATATTCGCATTACATGCCACATACGGTGGTTGGCATAAATCATACCACATAATACTTCTTCACCCCGTGATGGCAAATGGTATCATTATGTTTGCTAGTGCGAGTGCTATGGCACCACACCGAACTCCACCTCGCGCCGCCTTCACCATGCCCGGCCGTGAGGCCTCCCAAAACCAAAACTGAAGGCAGCCCACAGCTCTGGAATATGAACAACCTGCTACAAAAAATATATACCTATATCATAGTAATAATATACGAAAGAAACTGCCTCCAAATCTGTGGCAGGAGAAGGTTCCCTGGAAATTATTTCACAACTATATAATATGTAGGTATATGGTTTATTTGAAAAAGTTACGGCCCCCCTTGTATAACTTTACCATGATATCCCGCAACGAACCATCAGAACCTTGGGAAATTGTGATGTACTTATTGCTCTGGATTGTGCCTTTAAGACTATATACCACACCACTTATGGTGCGATGCGATGGTGCTCGGAAGGAGATTACACTTTTGACATATACGAATAACGTTCGGTGGAACCGCATATTAAGGTGGTTCGGTTTAAGCTTCTAGCAATAAAAGTCACTCTTTTTAGTGGTATAGTAGTAGCAAGAGCACCTTGACACCTAAACATAAATTAAGTTTATCTTTCTTAAAAGTTTTGAATTTTTTGTTTTTGTTTTTGAAGGAGTAGTATTAGATTAAAAATTTTGTTCACTTATTCGTATTAACGCGTCTTGGATGATATCTTGACAGAATTTCTCAGCTTATTTGACTAAGCCAAATTATTCATTAGGTCACCTTGTAAGATAAACCACTCCTTCTTTTAAGCAATGTATAGGGTAAAGTGGGGGAAGCAGCAAATCAACATTTTAATAACTAAATTAATCTATGATATTTTGAAGTCAAATTGGTCTTAGATTTACCAAATTTGGCACAAATAAAAAAAGGGTACTTCAAAGTTTCGTTCTACGATAATAATGTAAACAAATTTAAAAACCAATCCTTTCGTCACTTTATCTCTCGAACAGAATTTACTTTGAGCGGATTTAGTCATTAGATTTGACCGGATGTTAACTCAACCTGTATTCACAATAACAACATCATTCAAAGTTACTTACTTACTTACTTACTTAAGGTGGCGCTACAGTCCGGGCGGACCTGGGCCTCAACTAACAAGCGTCTCCAGCCAGCTCGGTCCCTAGCTAGCTGTCTCCAGTTTCGCACGCCAAGTTGGTTGAGGTCCTCTCCCAGCTGGGTGCGCCACCTGAGTCGCGGTCTTCCTCTACTGCGCCGTCCCTCGGGATTCGATTCGAAGACCTTCCGGGCTGGAGCGTTGATGTCCATTCGCTCTACATGACCTAGCTATCTAAGCCGTTGGACTTTAATTCTGCTAACTAGGTCAGTGTCGCTGTACAGGTCGTCGTTATATCTTCTCCTCCATTCTCCATCTATGCGTATGGGACCAAAAATCACCCGAAGAATTTTTCTCTCGAAGCATCCTAAGACGCTCTCATCTTTCGTTGACAGGGTCCAGGCCTCAGCGCCATAAATGAGAACCATGATGATAAGTGTCTTATAGATGGTGATTTTAGATGCTCGAGAGAGGACTTGACTTCTCAATTGCCTTCTAAGTCCAAAGAAGCAGCGTTTTGCAAGAGTTATTCTTCGTTTGATTTCAGCGCTGGTGTCGTTGTCTGTATTAATAGCGGTACCTAGGTAGACAAAGTCCTTAACTACCTCGTAATTAAAGCTGTCCATGGTGACGTTTTGTCCAAGACGTCGTTGTTCAATGTCCTTTTTTGATGACAGCATATACTTGGTCTTGCCTCATTGACGTCTAAACCTATCTTCTTCACTTCCGTCGCAATGCTCAAAAACGCTCCACTGACATCACGCTTTGATCTTCCAATTATGTCAATATCATCTGCGTATCCGAGTAATTGGATGGACCTTTGGATGATTGTGCCTCTAGTGTTGACGGTTGAGTTTTGCACAATTCTTTCCAGAACGATGTTGAAGAAGTCGCATGACAGTGCATCGCCTTGTCTAAAACCTTTTTTGACATCAAATGAATCGGTAAGATCTTTTCCGACCTTGATAGAGCAGCGTGCATTCTCCATCGTCATTCTGCACAAACTGATAAGTTTGACAGGGATGCCAAAACTAGACATTACTCGGTAGAGCTCTTCCCTATAGATGCTGTCATACGCGGTTTTAAAATCGATAAAGAGATGGTGGGTATCGATTTGAAGCTCCTGGGTTTTTCCCAAGATCTGCCGTAGTGTGAATATTTGGTCGATAGTGGACTTTCCTGGTCTGAAGCCACACTGATAAGGACCAATCAGGTTGTTGAGGAATGGCTTCAGACGTTCACAAAATAGGGCAGAGAGGATCTTATACGCAATGTTAGGGACACTGATGCCTCTGTAGTTGGCGCAGTTTAGAGGGTCTCCTTTCTTATGTATCGGGCACACTATGCTGAGATTCCACTCATCGGGCATGCTTTCTTCCGACCATATTTTGCAGATGAGTTGGGGCATGCTCCCTACCAAGTCATCGCCTGCTGCTTTGAATAGTTCGGCAGCGATGCCGTCAGCTCCAGCAGCTTTGTTTGACTTAAGTTTAGATATAGCTATATTCACTTCGTCAAGGTCGGGTAGGCGGAATTGTTGATCTGTGTCGCCAAGGTTGAGTGGTTCTATCTCCCTTATCATTCAAAGTTAACTTCTTCTATAAGACCAGTCCAGTAAGAAAATTGCCAGAACTAATACCAGTTATTATATGCTAATGATCTTGTCACTTTTGCTGACAACCCGGTGACACTTCAGCTTCAAATAAATAAGCTCAAGAATTCTTTTTTTCGATTAATGGGATCTAAAAGTTAATTCTGCAAAATTTAGGCACTAAACATGGTTTGACAGAAACTCGAGGACCTTTACATAAGATGGAACCGGTATCGAAGTTGTCAATGAATTTAAATAACTAGGTTTCGTTATTTCAAGTAATTTGAGTATCAGTACTCATAAAAAAGAAAAACTCGCTGTCAGTAGTTAATTCAATGTGATCACAATTTTTGTAAGTCTTTTGTGGACGAAAAGTCGAAATTCAAAGTGTAAAACGCCACAATTAATACCTCTTTCTGCTATGGTAACGAAGTCTTTTGTGGAGAAAAGTCCAAATTCAAAGTATAAAACGCCACAATTAATACCTCTTTCTGCTATGGTAACGAAGTCTATATAAGACCATAAATGATTGGAGTTATTGAAAAATCCAAACAAAATGCTTCAAAAGAATATTTAAATTACCCTCGGATACTCCATATTATGCTATCTACGTTAAGTCAGGTGTACTAACCTCTTATTCCTATACAAAACCTGAAGGCTAATCCTGATTTTTTTTTAAACAAACAGCCAACACCTGTAAGATCAAGGAACGCAAGATTACCGCGTTCTGTGAAAGTGTACAACATAACCCAAGGCAGTCTATCCTCGCCGTGCACAAGAACTCGGCCTTTCGCAGACTTCAACTTGGCGAATTTTGCGAAGATCCACCGACCCAGGAGTTCAAATCTCATAACCATAGACAACGCCGTTTGTTCGCTGACTGGGCTTCGAATCGTTTGGAAGAGGACCCCAATTTTGGCCGAAAAATCATATTTAGTGAAGAGGCGCATTTTTAGACGAATAGAAGTGTTAAAAAGCAAAATGTCTGTATATGAAACGACACCAACCAACGCGAGGTTCACCAGGTGATAATTCATCCTCAAAAAGTTACCGTTTGGTGTGGATCCGTACTTTTTTGAACGTTAGTGAGGTGGTTACCATCAACAGCGAGAGCTACATAACGATAAAAGCTTATTTCGTATGGCCCAAATTGAACATGAAGGTAGAGGACATGTGGTTCCAGCAGGACCGCGCTACGTGCCAAACAGCAAATGCCACGATTGATATTTTGTATGAATGATTTGAAGGTGGTAAAGTTATCTCTCGCAGGGGTGATGTCAATTGGCCAGCAAGGTCATGCGATTTGACCCCCCCTAGACTTTTTCCTGGGGGGTCTCATTACGTCGCAGGTCTATGCATATAAACCAAAATCGATCAATGCCCTTAAGGTAAACTTTACACAGACCATCGCCCAAATTTAGCCGGATCTGTGCGGCAGAGTCATTGAAAATTGGACCGCTCGGATCCGTGCCACCGTAAGAAGCCGAGACGGACATTTCAATGATGTCATATTCCACATTAATGAAAAAATAATATTGTTAATACCTCACACACAGCTTGTTTAATTTTATTTCAACATCTACCCGCACTTTTTGAGAAACCCTTCATACATTTATTTCTGAAGCAAATGGTATATTTCACAGGATGTGTTTTGCAATAACATAAATGAGAAGATTATAAAATTATAAAATTATTGGACATAGATTTCGATCTCTCTCAATGACATTTATTCATTGATTCTTTGAAAGCAAGTCTAAAAGCAGTTTTATTGCCTAATGGAAATATGCTTTCTTCTTTACCTTTGGCCCATTTTGCAAATATGAAAGAAACCTATGAAAATAAGAAACTTTTACTTGGACTTTCAAAAACTGCGGTAATTTTTAAATTGTTGCACTATTATTGAGCGTTTAGGGATAATACTGCAACGTTGTGCAGTATTATTAAATAAAATCAAAACCTTTTTGATATTAATTGCCGGGTTTTTGGAATATAAAACCCCAAATGCAATATATTGAATTTTTTTTAAATATCAGAAATAAAAACAATGACATTTTTGAGCATCAAATTTTATTGAGACAGTATAAGAGCTTGTGCAGAAAAATACACAATACGTCTAGGAACCGAACTAATCATTGCATAAAATAAAACACGGCCAAAGCGTGCATCGTTAGTTCCTGGCAAAAATAAGCCTTCCCTTATACAACCAAAAATTTTGCTTCTTCCTACTACCACCATTACTAATCCCCCATGGACCAATCAAATTGGAAACAAAAACTCATCTCAACTCAACGCACGCTTAAGTCGATGGCTATCGACACTAACTAATGAGCCCAACTGTCGTAGCTATAGGAAACGCATGGAACTAAAAGAACCATTAGTTTCTGCTTCTATAAAATAGCCAAGAAAAACTGAAACTAAAATTTGATCAAGTGAGTTCGCGCAGGGGTATTTTCAAAATCAAATGGGGTGGCGCAACAGTCCGTTGTGAACCAGGGCCTAGTGACTTACAACTCTCAACCATTCCTGTGTGCGAGTACTGTTGTCAGGAATGGAAGGGACCTACAATTTTAGGCCGAATCCGAACGGCTAGTTTGAGAAAGGGGTATTTTAGTGTAGTTTTTATTGTGATTGATTCAGCTTCAGCTCCAAATAAAGTCGTGAAGTAACACACCAGAACTGTCTTTAAAAAAATCCATCGTAATGTTTTTTTTAAAAAATATTAAACAAAATAACTAAGCTGGATTGTATAACATTAAGAAAAACTAAAGTAATGCTTTAAATTATTTTCATAAAATCTATTCCGAGAGAAAGAACAAATATTCAGGCTCTTAAGGAGAAACCTTGAAAAAGAGATCGACAATTCGATATTAAGTTGCCTTTAAATTCCTTGAAAATCGTTTTGAAGCTTATTTTACTTTTATGTTACAGATAAGATTGTACGCGCTCCTAACCAAATTATCTATAGCTGCTTTGATGAAGTAGTCATTCAAGCCATCTGCTTCAGCGGCTTCGACAGACTACAGCTCAGATATGTCAATCTTTACTTCTTCTAAGTCGGAAAGACTGGATGGATCATTCTGCCTGACAGCGGAATTCGTCCTTCCATATCCTCAGCATTTACTGTGATTTCCCTATGATGTTTCCACTTTCGTTTTCGGTTTGAGGTTTATGGACTTTTGAACTTCGTTTAATCCTCTCATAAAACTTACGAACTTTATTTCTGCTTTTGAATCGCTCAAAATCTTCGACCGGACACTTCTCATGGTTTCTCTTTTTTCTTTCTAAGAAGTCGGTTTATGGAGCTCGTGAGAACCTCATTTTAATGAGGTCAAAAACTGCGCAGACCACTTGAACCACTGCTTTATTTGAAAATTCGGGACGATGAATGACGTTTAAGTGATGACATGAAATTATCTTTAAACTAAGGCTGAAATCAATTAAGAACTTTATACGTTATCTACTTATTTTAATTTCTTATCTGGTCACCCTGTTCCATGTTCAACTTCCCATACCTTCCAAGAGTACCTAACAAAAGTAAATTTTAAGCAACGAAGACATATTCTTTAGAACTTAATCACACACTATAAAATAGATTAATCTTCAGATCAAAAATTATGCTCCCTTCCCTTCCAAGCTACGGCAACGTAATATGACGACAACAAAACCTCATTCATTCAACAACGCAATGTTCAATGTTCCGGTTCACACTCTGAAAATCATACATACTTTACAACTCTTAGTAAAAAGCAAGCACCATGTTGGTATTTTTATTGGATCAAAAATATGGAAGCTATAAATAAAAAAAAAAAAACATTCAAAAGTTCAATGAAATTTTTCACATCCAAGCATCACCTTTCAGACATAGTTTTTATTTTTATTGCTGTTAAAAAAACTTTAACATTTTATAAAAGGATTGAGATGAACAAAAACAAAAAAGGAAGCGCGTCTATTTGCTGCAGGTCCATTGAATTTTACTCCAATTCAATCTGTTGAATTGTGCAATTTAAGACTGCTTTGAAATATTGTATACCAGTCACTTCTTTCTTTTATACGGGTACCACTTTAGAACCCATCACTTGAATAAATTCAATACCCAAAATCGTTCATATGGTATGTGTACATATATAATAGTATACGGATAAGATATGGCCGTATTTTCAATTGCATAGTTATTCAAGAATGTGTAATGTAGGTTATGTGTAGTGTATAGGAACGAAACACGAAATCCACAAAGCTTATCAACCTGTCAGAGCCAACCCAAATGCAACATCAATACAATTTAAATTCTCTTTGTATTCGAAAGCGTAGCTTAATACTTGATATTTGAGCAAAGAGACAGAGACGTCCGTATTACTAAACCCTTTCCAGTACAAATAACTTTTAGAATGTGGTTAATACCTGTGTTTTTTTGGAAAACCCATCCGTAGTACAGTAGAAATGTATATAAAAACGAATATAACATCCGCAGTAGAATCACTCAATTTTATCTGAGTACCGGAATCAAGTTTCGACTTTTTCATTTTTCGACGTTCTGCTGAGTTAAACCACCAGACTCAGTTAGTTAACGAGCCAACTCGAATTTCTGCTGTTGCAAGTCAATCCGTGAACACTTTAGACTTGTTTGGAACCTCTGGTCCTAATACATTAGCAGAGAATATATTAGCGCCTCCAGACACATTAGACCATTGTGCCATACCTGTTCATTTATCATGCCAAAAAAAAAACCATTTAAAGTAAAAACTTCTATGAGAACCGTTTGGCAATATCAGAAAGCCCACTGGAACGGTCTCAATGACTTCTTCAGGAACTTTAGCTGGGCGCTATGTTTCCTCGATAGTGACATGGACTCCAGCAGCGAAGACATGATTACGAACTAAATTATTTGTGGAATGAGAAAGTTTGTCCCAAATAAGGTAAAATCTATCAAGCCCAAAAAAACTCCTGGCTTGATTCGGGCTGTAAGAAGGATATTAGGATCAACAATGTTAGCCAATTTCACTGACGAAAACCGAAATACGTTCAAACAAGCTAGAAATACCTATAATGGACAATATCAATGCATTAAATTTTTGCATTATCAGAAATTACGAACAAAATACTACAATGTCCCAAAAGTAGTAAAAATGTCTGCTCATTTGTGAAAAATGTGCGGAATACTACGTCATCATCGGTTCCGACGCTCGTTTTCAATGACTTTCCTCTTGTAAGTCCGATTAATAAAGCCAATTTGCTTGCAGCACAGTTTGCTGTTAATTCGAAGCTGCCAATGAGTTATATGACTCCTCCTGTTCTTGTAACAGTAAACGATTTTATGAGACGAATATTCTTTCGCACTAGTTCAGCTGCTAGAGTACTTAAGGACCTCGACATTCACAAATCCACTTGACCGAATAAAACCCTTGTTGTTTTAAAAAGGTGTTCTTCATAGCTGGCAAAAGGACTACGTAAGCTTTTCCATCTGTCCTACTCTATTGGTCTCTTTCCGAGTAAATGGAAAACAGCATTTGTCTGGCCTGTCCCTATAAAAGGCGAATCCTTCTCACCCTCTTACTATCGTCCCTTCTTTCTTAGGTCTTGGAAAAGCTGATTAATTACCAGTTTAAGAAATACCTTGAAGAACTAAAGCTTCTAATGCTTGATATTTCTAAGGCATTTGATAGAGTTTGGCATCAAGCTCTCCTATCTCGATAATACGCACTTATGGTATTGATGAATGTCTTCTTTGTTGGGTTAGAAATTACCTTTCGGAGCGTTCAATTCAAGTAGTACTATTGGACGGGTTTGAATCTGATTTCCACAAAATACAGGCTGGTTTTCCCCAGGCCCCTTATTGTCTCCGACACTCTTCCTTATTTTCATAAATGATCTTTGTCTGAAACTTTTAACCTTCAACTTTTCATATTCGTTTTTAGATTATCAAACTTGTGCTTCGGATGAGGATTATCAAGAGCAATGCATGACAAACTCATTAAAATTTGATCTCGACAGCATTGTCCAAAGTGGAATCAAAAAGCGTGTAAAATGTAATGTTTTGAAAACTCAATACTGTCTTCTATCGCAAAAGCGTAACTCTTTTATAATGCCACTATCCATGTGAAGAATTTGCATTGAGGAGACTGAACCTTTTTCAGTTCTAGGTATGTGCATCAGAAACCATCTTTTGATGGTGATTGAGTACACCTTTGAAGCCGCCAAAAACGCTGCTAAGTGTTTATGTTTTTCTCCGCCGATGCAAGACGTTTTTTAACCCTCCTAAACTGGCTGTAATTTATAAACCCTACGTACAATAGTCTGAATCTCGAGTCCAACTGAAATATTTTGCAGATACTCTAATAACTCTCTTGGGTACAGTAATACCGGTACAACGAGGAATTTCATTAGTTTATCCCTGACACCAATTTCGGACGTACTATGAAGTACAGAGATTCCCTTTTAAGACGCACTACACGAATGTGGAATATTTTACTAGACTCAATATTTCCAACTCATTACGATGTGCGGACTTTCAAAACCAATGTGCATCGGCATCTCCTGTCTAATAATATCCTCCCCTTCCTAATTGTGTTTATTCATTAAGAGGGTATTTATACCCCCTAGAGGAAGCGCACAATATATATAAAAAAAAAAAAACGGATTAAAAAAAAATAGTACGTTTTCGTTTTAGCAATGTTAGGCTCGTTTCACACTACACGGTTTTGACCGTACGGCAAAAAACCGGACGGTATAAAGCGGATCAATGGCTAATTACACAATACACATTATACAGTTTTAACCGACCGGTAATACACGATATATGCAGGGTTCCTGTGGTTAGTATACTTTTTCACAGGTTTAGTCTTATAAGAACACTCAAATCGCTAGTTGCTCTAATGAAAAAAAAATTGTACATGTAATTCCTCCATTATTTAGAAAATATATAGTAAGTTTGATCACAAGTAATTAAGTAAATAGTTAATCACAAGTAATCGTGTCTTGAAGTGGCTGATCGAACTCTGCCACACGAATAAAATCGTATGATGTGAAAACATGCCTTTCCTCACGTACGCTACTAAGCTTATCGCACCGTCCAGCAGCCATATATTGTAGAAGCAGTAGACGGTTGCTACACGGCGCGGCGGCGGCATTTTGCCGTGACCGTATAATATGAAAGCGTATATGATCTCCTTCGCGATTTTAACAAAATGTTGCCGTCCGGTTTTTTGCCGTACAGTCAAAACCGTGTAATGTGAAACGAGCCTAACTCAACTCAAAATAGTCTTTTTGACATGTTCTTCATTCCGGAAAGAAGATATTAGGCAAATGGCCACCATTGGTAAGGTTATAGTCCTCCATAAAGAACAAATTTCATCTTAAAGGTCTTGAACAAATGTAGGCTTCATCTTTAAAATGTAGCTACTAAAAAATCGATTTAAGAACTTGGTGGCCAAGTGCGACCACCTCTCCGAGAAATAATCCAAAATCTATGAAAAATAAAACATATTTAAAACTCCCTAATAAAGGGTGTCCCAAAATTAACGCAAAATTTGAATTTGCCGCCATTTGTGCAGTGAAGTGTTGGCAACCCTGAAAAAAAAAACAATTTGACAGCTAACAGTATAGGGTTATTAAAAATGGAGCGTTACACGATAGAACAACGAGAAGAGAGTTCGTTCAATGGATTATTGAACAACAACAAATGGACCCTGATTTTTCGAGCAAAATCATCCTAAGCGATGAAGCACATTTTCATCTTGATGGCTTTGTCAATCGCCAAAATTTCCGCATTTCGGGTTCGAAGAACCCACAAGTGATTGCCGAAAAACAAATGCATCCACAACGCGTGACTGTATGGTGTGGATTTTGGGTTAGAGGCATAATTGGACCATATTTTTTTGAAAATGATGCTGGTCAAGCAGTGACTGTTACTGGTGCTCGATATCGCGACATGATTACACAGTTTTTTCTGCCAAAATTGGATGATATTGATGTGTCCAATATGTGGTTTCAACAAGACGGTGCCACATGTCATACAGCCCGTGAAACAATTCAATTACTGCATGAGACATTTCCAGGTCGTGTACTCTCTCGTTTCGGTGATCAAAATTGGCCTCCTAAATCGTGTGATTTAACACCATTAGACTTCTTTTTATGGGGTTATTTGAATTCACAAGTCTATGTCAACAAGCCCACAACCACCCGTGCATTAAAGGAGGAGATTCAACGCTGCATCAACGAAATTCAGCCACATTATGCAAATATAACTATCAAAAGACTAAAAACGGCGTTTTCTATTTAATTCAAATTTTGCGTTAATTTTGGGACACCCTTTATTTTTTTTTAAATGAAATATATTACAAAGACTTCAACCCTTTAAACTCTTAAATCTAGATAACCCAAAAGTAGAATTTTGTAACTTTAAATATTAAAAAAATTTCCAAAACCCAATCTCCAAAACAGAGAAAACTTCAAATCCTTAAATTTGGAACACCTGTGAACTGCAAGAACCAACGATCTTTTGAAAACCTTAGATATCGAAAATCATTCATTTACGCACAGAATTTTAATTTTTAAATTGAAAATTTAAGAGTTTTTCTTTAAGAAAGAACTTAAACTATTGTCGACGATCTCAAATATTTAATAAGTACAAACAACTTACGAAAAATGGAAATAGCAGAGATTTCTTATCAAAATGTGTTACCTACAATGAAAGAAAATTGAAAATAAATTTCAGAGGAAGAAGGAACTAGATATACTAGCAACATTAAGACCCTTTTCGAAAACATCATAAATGTCAAAATCCAAAAACGCACTTTAATAATGCAAACTGCAAAAGTTTAATGTTCACAAAACCAAACTGTCACTTTTGAAGCTATGACAGCTTTTGACATTTAACAAGTAAAACTACGCCATTACTAAAACTGGAGCAAAATACGCTTCAAGAACTTATTGACATATTGATTGAATTTAACAACGTCAAATATTCGATAACATCATTTGCATAACAGAATGACAATTGCTTAAATGTCAAATTGATTTGTATTAAAATGACTTACTTTAATGAAACAATCTTTTTATTTTAATTAATATATAAACTGACATTAAATTGACGTTTTAGAAAACAAAAGTAGGCGAAGTAGCCAAATCAAATCAATATTATTATGAACCTTTAGGAGTGTACAAGCTTATTTATGTATTTAATTTTCATGTTAAAACATTTTGTTGTTTCATTTAATCAAATAATATACAAAACCAAATTATAATAATTTCCAACAAATTATTAGTTTGCCTTTTCCATATAGAACTTATGATTTATTGTCTTGAAACTAATATCAATGATGAACAACAAAACAACAAGAATTTTAATATCAAGTCCATGTGATGCCAAATAAAATTCCCTTATGGCAATTTTTCGATTATAATAATATCTACATGGGTAAATGTATTTCTATACAAAGAATAATCATCGCCTGTCAGATAATATGATTATGAGTTAATTCTTGATTGACGTTATAGCCTTTGAGAGTTCTACTTTCTCGCTCTTTTTCTATATTCCTCTTTCTCTTAAATGTTATTTAGATTCTCACAAATATTTTCTCGTCGTTCGAGCGCTGCTGGTCACTTGTGAAACAAATTAATTTGTTTTGACACATTTATTTATGTTCTTTGGCAGAAGTTTTTGTTCTAATCAACCTAATGGTTCAAATGTCATGGGTAAAAAGTTAACATCCGCCTACATCTATATCTAATTTGAAGTTGTTAATTTATCCAATTGTTATAATTCGGCAGCTGTCAAACTTTCCAATGACGTTTCAGCTGTCAGTAATGTTTGACATTTCATCGAATTCATCGTTTTATATGTGAGTTACTAAAAACCTCCTCTCACAAATTTATCGTACGCCTATGGTTCTTCATCTTCATTGTAAATTTAAGTCAATATAACTTTAAAATACAAAAAAAGGTGTACGTTGCAACATTGTACATTGTACATTGGGACTTGTATAGGAAAGGTACACATGTTCTTCTCTATCGTAAAGTCAATAAGCAACAACAACTGTATCCATTTGCCGTCATCAAAACAAACAAATCTCATTCCCATTCAATCGATTCGATTTCAACTTGATGCGATGGTACATTTTGCTCTTTGGCTATTCTTCTCTTTTTATCGAAAATGTTTGTATCTTTTCTTTTCAATCTATTTTCAATATTCGATTAGTTTGTCATTTATTTTATTACAACAACAAATAAAATAAATAGAATAAAATACACGACATTGTAATTGTCAACTTCAGCATTTGGATGCACTTTGATTGCAGGCCGATATCGGAATATATCAGAGATGTGAGTGGTTTAGTTGTTCTTACAAAAATAATAAAGAGTAAACTAATGCAAGTGAGGTCGCACAGAATTGCTGTTCTTAGGGAGGAGTTACATTTGCTTGAGCTGTCATATACCTACATATTTCAACAAATACATGCAATGGGCTGGACACACAGCTGCGTTCATAGTTGAAATCAGTTTGAGTTTTAAAGTGTGTTTTTAGGACGAGTTGTTTTCAATCTGGCAATTCTTTTTTCAGAGTTGGGTTTTTTGAAAGCTGTCATTATTTGTATTTATTTCAATTAGTCAAATCGATGTCCCATGCAAAGCTATACTAAGTTAACTTAAAAATGCTTAATCTAGTTAGAAAATCTAATCAAATGAGTAAGTTATAACATATAATGTTGGAAAACTATGTTAAAAATAAAATTTATGAAAATATTAGCTGTAATGAGAATCAATCCAGTGATTTCAAGTTAATTGACGACATGAATGAAAAAATGTAAACAATATTATATTTCGATAGGTGTTTCGACTTGCTCAGCAGCTCCAATACCCTTGAATTTTGAGATGGAATCAACGGTGGCGTCTACAGTTCCAGTAAGGTTGAACTACTTAGTCAACACTTTATAGGGCTTCTTCGACTTATTCGGAGCAGAGGCCTATAAGGGTCAGTTTCATCCGACTCCCCATCTTTCTCTCTATACTTAGGATCTGGCCCTCTAGGTTGGGGGTTGTGCCGTTGGGGTGACTTCCTGGCCATGTAAAAGCTTCATAGTTTCGAAGCACCAACAAGCCTCGGGTACGGACGGATTTGCTGTTGACAACCAAAAAAAAAAACGAATTAAGGACAACCAACTTCGTATGTGCACGTGGAATGTTAGGTTCCTTAACAGACGACGTGAGGCCGAAGAATAAGCGGAGGCCCTAGACCGCTTTAAAGCAGATATCACCGCTATCCAGGAAATACGATGGGATGGGCCGTGCAAAAACAGGATGAAAAACTGCGATATTTACTATGGTGACTGCTACCACGAAAACCAACAGCGCTTATTTTGATGCGGCTTCGTCATTGGAGCCATACTTAGGCAAGAAGTCTTGAGCTATAGGTACATCAATGAGCGCCTCATGACCATACGCATCAAGGCTTAATTCGGCAACATTAGCCTGATATGCGCGCACACCCCCACAACAGAGAAAGACGACAACACCAAAAATATGTTCTTCGACCTCCTAGACAAAACATATGAGCAGTGCCCTAGCTACGATATTAAAATAGTCCTGGGCGATTTTAATGCCAACCTAGGAAGGGAAGACATCTTTGGTGAAATAATCGGGAAGAACAGCCTGCACGACAACACTTCCGACAACGGATTCAGGCTCATAGATTTTGCTGCGGGGCGAAACGTCATGGTAGCCAGTACGCGTTTTTCACACCTAAACATCCACAAAAGTACTTGGACTCCTCCAGATTAATCTACCGTCAACCAGATTGACCATATTGCGATCGACGCCAGACACGCTTCCAACATCATGGATGTACGAACTTTCCGAGGAGCTAACATCGATTCGGACCACTACCTCGTTGTAGCTAAGGTAGCATTTCGGATTTCCAGACCCAAGGCAAAACAGGGAGGTGCTGGGAGAAGGTACAACGTCGAACGGCTACAATCGCCAGAGATCGACAAATCCTTTTCCGACCGAGTTACAAGTAACCTCTCTCGAAGTTCTCTGCCGCCAACACAATGTATCGAAAACCAGTGGCAACATTGCCAAGATGCAATCAGAGAAGCCGCCTCTGATGTGCTAGGTTTCAAATAGCCACCAACAAGGAACCCCTGGTTTGATGAGGAATGTCGCAGGCAAATGCAGCCAAACAACAGGCACGCAAAGCGGCGCTGCATAAAAGGACGAGAGCTGCTCATGAGCTCTATGAGCAGAAGAGGCAAGAGAAACACCGACTTCTCAGAAGGAAAAAGAGAGGGCATGAGAAGCATGCGGTCGAAGATGTTGAGAGGTATAAAAGCAGGAATGAGGTTCGAAAGTTTTATGAACAGGTACATAAACCTAGAACCGAAGGCTGCAAAGACGAAAGTGAAAACATCATAGTGGAACTGCAGTCAATGCTATGGAACGACCACTTCTGCAGACTGTATGACGGCGAAAAAGAACTGAATTCCGCTGTCAGGTAGGATGATCCATTCAATATAGACGACGAAAGCCAACAATCCCGTCCTCCCCACTTAGACGAAGTAAAGATTGCCATATCTAAGTTGAAGTCTAATAAAGCCGCTGGAGCGGATGGCTTGAATGCGAAGCTCTTTAAAGCAGCTGGAGATAAGTTGGTTAAGAGTATGCACCAACTTATCTGTAAGATATGGTCGGAAGAAAGCATGCCCGATGAATGGAACCTCAGTATTGTTTGCCCGATCCCGAAAAAAGGAGAACCTCTAAACTGCACCAACTATAGAGGAATCAGTCTACTTAACATCGCCTATAAAATCTTCTCTGCCGTAATATATCAACGTCTAAAGCCCATCGTCAACAAACTGATAGGTCCTTATCAGTGTGGTTTTAGACCAGGAAAGTCCACAGTTGATCAAATACTCACATTACGGCAGATCCTGGAAAAAACTCAAGGACACCAAATCGACACCCACCATCTTTTCATCGATTTCAAGGCCGCATATGAAAGCATCTACAGGGACGAGCTGTATAGAGCCATGTCTAGTTTTGGCATCCCTGCCAAACTCATCCGTTTGTGCAGGATGACCATGGAGAATTCACGCTGCTCCATTAAGGTTGGAAACAACTTTACAGAACCTTTTGATGTCAAAAAAGGCTTTAGACAAGGTGATGCGCTGTCATGCGATTTTTTTAACATCGTGCTTGAAAGAATAGTGCAGAGCTCACACGTCAACACTAGAGGCACTATCTTTCAAAAGTCTGTCCAATTACTGACATATGCTGATGACATTGACATAATCGGAAGAACTCAGCGTGATGTCAATGGGGCTTTTGTGAGTATTGAGGCAGAAGCGGCAAAAATGGGTTTAACGGGTAATGAGGGCAAAACAAAGTACATGCTGTCGTCTAGAAAGGACATACAACACCGACGTTTTGGTCAAAACGTCACAATCGACAGACGTAACTTTGAGGTAGTCAAGGACTTCATCTACCTATAGGCTCCGCTGTAGACGCAGAAAACAACACCAGCGCTGAGATCAAACGCAGAATAACTCTTGCTAACCACTGTTTCTTTAGACTAAGAAAGCAATTGAGTGGTAAAGTCCTCTCTCGAGGGACCAAAGTGTTGCTATATAAGACCCTTATCATCCCCGTCCTGCTATACGGTGCAGAAGCATGGACCATGACAAAAGCGGATGAAAGCACCTTGGGTCGCTTCGAGAGAAAAGTTCTTCGTGTGATCTACGGTCCCGTATGCATCGAAGGGGAGTGGAGGAGAAGATGGAACGACGAACTGTACGGGCTGTACAGCGACGTAGACTTAGCCAGAAGAGTAAAAGTCCAACGACTAAGATGGCTGGGTCACGTAGAGCGCATGGAAACCAATGCTCCGACCCGGAAAGTCTTCGAATTCGCACCCACAGGACGCGAAACTGGAGACATCTAGCTAGGGACCGAGCTAGATGGAGAAGTTTGTTGGGTGAGGCCCTAGTTCACACAGGACTGTAGCGCCACCTTAAGTAATCTTTAAGGGCGATTTTGTTCACTAGAAGTTGAACATAACTTGGGGATTTTTATTGTCAACTTGAGAATTCGGTTTTGTTCACTCAAAGTTGACGTTTATAACTTTCGGTTTTAAACTCGAGAGTTTACAAACTTTGATTTTCATAATTTCCCGAAAAAGTAGAAGTTAAGAAGAAAACTTTTGTTTTATTGTTTTATATATTAAACAAAAATTAACAAAAATGTATCGAAGAAATTATTTTTGGGAAAATTCTACATATTCATCTTCAAGCAGCGAAGATGAAGAAAGTCTGCAAATTGAGAGACGGGAATGTAAAATGTTCAAACGCATTCAATTAAACACGTGGGATGGCCTAGACTTTTTGCATCGTTTCCGTCTCTCAAAACGCACGACAATGATGGTGCTAGAAGAAATAAAGGATTCCTTGCCGTGTGATGAAAGGAGGTAAAATTTTCTTGTTTTGGTTGAAGTGTGGAAGTGAAATATTTTTCATTTTTTTTTTTGTGTTGAAACGTGTGAGATACATGGTGCGATATGAACATACAAAATATCTCATCGGGTACTTACACATCCTGGCGGTGCAACATTGAATGCACGTGTTATTTTCTCCCATGCCTTTTCTTTATCACGATTGGTTACCTTGTCTGTCTTTTTATTTTCTATCACTGATTTGTATAAAAGAACATTTTTAACTAACCAATCCTCCTCTTCGGGAGTATAAAGCACTTTAGACATTCTTTTTGTCGTTTCCTTGATATTCATGTTTATTATTTTTTTTTTATTAATTTTAAAATCAAAACATCAACAGCTCGTTTGCTTTTCAAATTAAAAACTGACATAATTTGTATTGACTGTCACAAATATCCCAAGGATATTTTCAAAACTGAAAGTTGGCCACCTTTTGTTTTTCAAACTCGATAGTTATGAAAAAAATAGTGAACAAAATAGATTCTTAACTTTTGTTTTAACTCTCGAGTTAAAGTCAACTCTCAAGTTTGTCAACTTGAGAGTTTGCTTCAAGTTAAGCGATAGTGAACAAAATCGCCCTAAGTACTCTAACAACTGGGCGAGTGCGAAAGAAGATTTATCCTATAGAAATGTTCACGCTTTCAAGTACAGCAGCAGTGATGCCACTCATTGGTAGCATCGAATTATAAGCAACCTTTTCTGCAAGAAAATTGCCTTATCAATCGAGCATTCGACAAATCAATGTTGCTTAACATTATTATTGTTTTTTCTTAATAAATAAATTAGAAGATAGAACCCCAATCAGAAATGTATTACTAGTTGAAAGTCATTATTTGTCGTTTCATTTGTTTTTTTTTTTTTGTTTGGCACCATTGGCACCCTTCTGGCGATTTGTCTTGCTTAAAAGGTTTGTAGATTTTCGTATTTTGTTAAAAAAGTTGTCAGTTGAATTATTCTAAAAAATTTAAAAATGTTTCCCTATGATGAAATAGTTTGATTTAAAAATTTATTTTGGTTAAAGATATTTTTTTATTCGAAAACCAATTTTTACCGATTTTAGTGTTGTTTTGGTATAGTACAGTGAGAAATTGCCAAAAAAAACGATCCGCAGTAGTCCAGTTTTATATTTAATACAATTGAAGGTTGCCAGAATATTTTATCAAAGAATTCAAAAATAAATAGCAAAATTCAGACCAGGGTGAAATCGGGTAAGCTGAGTTTTAATAGTTGATTTTCAAAATCCAGAAGCTAAAGTCTATATCTTAAATTTTTGTAAATTTGTTTCGAAAATCAATTTTTACGAACTTTTATTAATTTATTTTTGGTTAAAAACTGTCAATAAGATTCTTCTCAAATGTTCAAAACCATATTTTTTATTAGATACAAAAAGTTTAAAGCTAATATTTTTAATTTTTGAAAAGATATTGAAGCCAAAATCAATTTTTACAAACGTTTGTTAATTTTTTGTAAGAAAAACTGTCAATTCGTATTACCATTACAATGTAACTGGCGGCGGTAACGGTGCCCTCATCCAAAATTATCAGCTCTGTTCTGCCTAGCAAACTTATTCCAGCCCATACCATAACACTGGGCCCCCCAAATCGGTCACTTCCGTGAATACACGGTTCGCTAAAACGTTCACCTGGCCTTCTCCATACGCGTACTCGTTTATCATCACTAAAAAACTTGATCTTGCATTCGTCTGTAAAGAGTACAGACCTCCAGTTGTCCATGGTCCAATTTGAATGCTCATGGGCGTACCTTAATCGCGCTGCCCGATGGGCCGTTGTAAGTTTCGGCCGAATAGCACGCACTCTGGAACGTTGATTATCTTCATGGAGTCGATTTCGAATGGTTTGATCACTGACTTGAGTTGACTGCAGCAGTTGAGTTTGTAAGGTCCGGGCGGTTACAGTACGCTCTCGCCGTGCAGTTATTCGAATGTACCGGTCTTCTTGATGAGTTGTGGCTCGAATTCTTCCTGATCCAGGTCTCCTTGCTACACTCCCAGTTTCCTGGAAGCGTTCCCACACATTTCGGATAGCACGCCGCGAGACACCGATACGACTTGCAACAGCCCTTTGGGACACTCCTTGCTCCAGCATATTTACCGCTCTAATTGCGTTTTCAGTATCCAAATGACGTCTAGAACCGGGCATGATAATCACGTTTAATCACAAAAAATAAGGAACAATAATTAAACAAAGCAACACTTTCCAACAGCGCTAGAATCGGACTGAGAAAAGAAATGCAATAAATTTTTGCATTGATTGTTTTTCGAGCGTTGGGCTTTTTTTGCCTATTCACTTGGAGGTAACGGTAAAATTACTGTTCAAAGCATTGATATGGACTCATACACATGCAAACTCTACAAAAAAAATGCTTCGCTTCGATAATGTTTACCAAATAAGTATTTTTTAGGCAAAATACAAGATGAATCTTGGGTGGGCCCTATTTTGTTTTGAGTAGTTTATATAAACGAAAAACAAAATGCTTTATTAAGGTGTATACATATTTTGTAATAGGTTTTATAACGAATCCTTAACTAGCCCTTATGCCATTAACACCTCTCGCTACCGAAAATTTAAGCTCCCACCACAATCCCAATCAATCAATCTACAATAGAGAATGTATCAGACCAAGCGACTATATCAAAAAATACACAGTGCATCCAATTGACCGAAAGTAGATGGCCATTAAACTATAGATACCGGCCGGTTGCGTATCTCATAGACAATTTCTACCCTACTAGAACGGTTTTTATCTCATTTCGCAAAGTTTTGCATTTAGTTGTGTTTTAATCTTCAATTTCGATTTCCCTTTGCACGGATATTGATTAGATTTTGGCTAATGATTACTCTGCAGAAAAATAGAAATAATAAAACATTTCATAGAAAAGCCAACATCGTCGAATCGTCTCTCGGTCGGTCGGTCGGTGGGTCGAAAGCGTCTCTAGAGTTACGTAGAAAAGGGGAAGTTTATACGATAGAGACGATACGAGTATAAATGAACATTTTGACGCTGATAAATGTAACACAAAATAGCTATACCCAAGGAGACGAACATTGAGATATTATCGAAAGACTAGCCAAAATGGATTTTCTTGATGAGTGGTTTTTATCGCAAGGTGAGTGGACGAACGGACGTGTGGGTGGAATTGGTGTTGTGATAAGAGTTTGTAAAAAGCAAAAGAAACTATTACCAAAAACTAAATAAACCCTCTGAAAGGAGAGACTTTCATTCATGACTTGCCAATTGGGTTAATGAAAAATAAAAATAAAAATAAATAAAGTTACTTTTTTTCTATAATTCTCAAAGCTGTATATAGCAGCGGTCGGTGTTGTGGTGTTGTTGTAGGATACCAATGTTTTGCTACATCATTATTCTAAGCAAAACAAATATATAAAAATATAAAAACAAAATTACCCAACTACTTCGAAAACTACTCCCGGTAAGAATTAGTTCCAAGTTTGGGCAAAAACTTTTCATCCCACCAAATTCTGGCTAATATAAAGTTCTGGTTATGTCAGTTGCGTAATTTTCTTTTCTTTTTTTGTGGCTGTCATTGCGGCCAAAATGAAAAAGGTAATTGACATTTCTCTTTTTCGTAATTCGAAATTCGTATACCTATTTGTATATTTACCCAAAACGTTCTTATTTCGTTGTTGGTATTTTTTGGCAATTCAATATTGTGATGATTAAGGTATAAAAGTTGACATAGATTTAGTTTTATGTCATTTTTGTTATTGTCAAAAAACACAAACCCCTCTTTTCTGTATAAGTCTTTCTATACCTTACCTATACTGACCCTTCATATTTTTAAATTTTTACGTTTTTGTTTTGCAAATTTTGTGTATATTTTATTATTTTGTTTTTATTGCAAATGGAAATAGTTTATGTTGAAATTACTAAATATTGGGTATCCATGATGGATGTTTCATATCGAAAATGTATTGAAAGTAAGTTTGGTGTTTCAAAGAATATAATAAAAGGTTTTTTAAAAAATCAATTTTATTACGATTTATTTGTTGTTGGTATATGAAGTGTTTTTGATTTGCATTTATGCATTTGGAAAACATTTATTGGATTTTCGAAATTTCTTTAACAATGTTTTCGGCAGAATAATAATTCAAAATTTTGTGATTTTTTTAATTGTGGTCAACTCATGTTTGTGGTTTTAGAGATAATTTAATTAATAAGTTTCTTCAAACAACGTGAAGTTCTATAACGCGTTTAGTGATGAATATAAAATAAAAAAGTGTGATTTGGAATATTTTTTTAGACGCCAAATATTCCTAAAACAAAAGTGGAAGTTATTTTTGTTTGAGCTTGATTGACTTGAAAAAATCACTTCGCCTTACTTTATAAAGGCGGCAATGACGAATCAAATTTCGCTGTAAGGGAGATAGTATCAATCAACCCACGCGACGCAGTACAACGATTCCGGCTACCCGACCTCGACGAAGGATGAAGGTAGTTATATCGAAACTAAAGTCCAAAAAAGCTGCTGGAGCTGAAAGTATCGTTGCGGAATTATTTTAAACGGCATTTAACAACTCATCTACAAAATATGGTCAGAAGAAAGCAGGTCTTTATCAGTGTGAAATCAGACCAGAAAAGTCCACCATTGATCAAATATTCACACTACGGCAGATCTTGAAAAAACCAAGGAACTTTAAATCGATTTTAAAGCCTCGTATGACAGCATGTATAGGGAAGAGCTTTACAGAGCCATGTCTAGTTTTGGCATCCCTGTCAAACTTATCCGTTTGTGCAGAATGACGATGGAGAATGCATGCTGCTCTATCAAGGTCGGAAAAGATCTTACTGATGCATTTGATTGCAATAAAGGTTTTAGACAAGGCTATGCACTGTCATGCTATTTCTTCAACATCGTTCTGGAAATAATTTTGCAAAACTCAACCGTCAACACTAGAGGCACAATCTTCCAAAGGTCCATCCAATTACTCGGATACGCAGATGATATTGACATAATTGGAAGATCAAAGCGTGATGTCAGTGGAAAGATGAGAGCGTCTTAGGATGCTTCGAGAGAAAATTCTTCGGGTTATTTATGGTCCCGTACGCATAGATGGAGAATGGAGGAGAAGATATAACGCCGAACTGTACGGGCTGTACAGCGACACTGACCTAGTTAGCAGAATTAAAGTCCAGCGGCTTAGATGGCTAGATCATGTAGAGCGAATGGACATCAACGCTCCAGCCTGGAAGGTTTTCGAATCCAATCCCGAGGGACGACGCAGTAGAGGAAGTCCGCAACTCAGGTGGCGCACCCAGGTGGGAGAGGACTTTAACCAACTTGGCGTGCGAAACTGGAGACAGCTAGCTAGGGACCGAGCTGACTGGAGACGCATGTTGGTTGAGGCCCAGGTCCACCCCGGACTGTAGCGCCACCTTAAGTTAGTAAGTAAGTAAGCATTACAAGTGTTGCCCTTGTTTTATAATAATTTATTTTCTGTTTCAAGTTTTGCCCCTCCAACCTAAACGAGGGGCAATAGAAACTGCCTATATATAATATGTATAGGTATGTACAAGGAAATAATTAATACAAAAGATTCTGAGCATCTTCACCTAGTGGAATGGATTCCTTTGTTTTCGTTTCAGGCCTTAGATACGTAATTTTGGGATCCGAAGAT
Organism: Eupeodes corollae; assembly: GCF_945859685.1. NCBI lineage: Eukaryota > Metazoa > Arthropoda > Insecta > Diptera > Syrphidae > Eupeodes > Eupeodes corollae. Next base: position 150,866,603 of record NC_079147.1, read on the forward strand.
GAAAGCATAAGATGAATAAAGTCCTCATTAGTTGCCAAGCGGGAACACTTCCTGGTGTTATGGGTTCTGTAGTGTCTATATTCTTTGTATGGGCTTTCTTGTGCTTCCTCGGAAAGTGATCCTACAGGTAACGCATCTGCTTTTATTATTTCAGCTCCGTGTAGTAAAATGTTGTGCAAAGTGGCTGGCATATAGTACCAAGGATTTCCAAAGGTTTCCTCCGTATAAGCTCCAAACTTTTCTGGCTCAATAGGAAAAGTGCTGCATATAGTCTCCAGGATTACACTTTAAATTAATCTCAAATCTATCCTAGTTATTCCTGCTGTTACAGCTGCATGTCCAAAATATTTTCGAGAGGTGTTGCCATCGTTGGTTGTACCCAATCCATGTTTCACAATGTCTACTTTTAAACCTATAAAAACTCAATTTCGAGGGATTTATGAGCAACACGCTCTCCTGCACTCAAAAGCCTCTTGCAAGCAAAGTGACTAAAAGTGACCTTTTATTTCTGCACTATACATAGTTCATGGAATAGGCTCTCAAAAAATGTTAGTGTCAACACTTAGCAACACTTAGCTCTTTATGTGCTGAAACAAATGTTCAAAGGATGCCTCCTTCTCAAATATGTGCCCATGTCGTGGAGACAGGTCAAAGTAGTGTTTATCCCGAAAGTGGGTAGGCGAGGTCACGAATCCGCGAAAGATTATTGATGTCAGGAAAGTACACCTCTGTGATTAGTGAAATCACGGAGTCAGCTTTGAAGAAAGTTAGCAGCTGGGGCACGAGTTCTGGACTATAGGAGTTAACCAAAGTATAACTGAACTGTTGCTCTTACCACCAAAACTAAAGTACCGCCCTTCACGCTACCTCGACTCAATGGTCAAATCCTATCATTGTCTTTCAGTGTAAAATATTTGGGAGTTATACTTGACCCTAAATAAACTGGAAACGAAATATTGAAGTACGGGTTAAGAAGGCCTGTGTTGCCATCTAAGCCTGCAGCAAAACTTTCGGAAAAAAGTGGGGACTTCAGTCGAAGATGATTTTATGGACGTACACAGCCGTAATGGGTCGATTGTGTTGTGGCCTGCTCTTAGCAAAGCCTATAATATTGATGAGCTAAAGAAGGTTCAGAGAACAGCTTGCGTGAGCACCACAGGGGCCATGCGTACTTGCCCAACGGACGCCTTTAACGTTTTTTTGGATCTTCTACCAATCGACCTTTTTATTAAATACATAGTTTCCTGCAGCGCTATTAGGCTGAAGGAATCAAATAGCTAGTGGTCAAAACCTTATGGTCACGGCAACACTACGAAATTGATTCCCCCAGATATTATCTCGGTAGACAGTGACTATTGCACTCCTACTTTGAATCTTAGTAAGGGTTTTAAGGTTATTTTCCCATCGAGAGAAGATTGGGAGGATGACATCGTGTCGATAGGTTTCGACACAACCATCTTTACTGACGGCACAAAGATGGAGTGCGGAGTTGGTTCTGGGATTTTTTACGAGTCCCTAAATGTAGCTAAATCCTTTACGCTTCCTGACTTTGCTAGCGTTTTTTCGGGCTGAACTGCTGGCAATAAGGGAGGCATGTAAGATACAAAACCCAAACCAAAACCGAAATGTGGCTATCTTTACAGACAGTCAGGCAGCTGTCAAAGCCATTAACTCGGCCATATCCCCATCTAAATTGGTCCAGCAATGTCGCGATGAGCTTGCGAACCTGAATATTAACCTCGGTGTCACCCTGATCTGGGTTCCGGGCTGACGAGCTAGCCAGGCAAGGATCGGCTCTTCATAGCCCACTTGCGGAAATGGTTAACATTCCTCTTGGTGCTATGAAGAGTACAATCTTTTCTATCTACCAAACTGAATCAAACCGAAGGTGGAGCAATTTACCCAACTGTCTTATATCTAGGAAGATATGGCCCACCTATAGTAAAACCCGTACAAACGATCTTCTATACAGGCCAAGGCAAGACATAGCCAGGATTGTTGCGGTTTGTACCGGACATTGGCCTATAGGAGTTCATGCGGAGAAGTTGGGTATCTCCTACAACACCTTTTGCCGTAGTTGTAGTGATCAAAGAGAAAGTGAAACGATAATCTATTCCCTCTGTAAATGTCCTACTTTGGCAAACACTAGAATGAAATACTTTTGAAAAGCATTCTTTCACGAACTTGATGAGCTATCTGAGACAAAGATTAGAGACCTAATCTTTGTTTCTCAATGCGACAGAATGGCTCTAACATAATCGCTATAAAGCTTCTCTATAAATCTTTCCCCTTCTATCACAGGTCAAGCGAGTTTTTAGTATCAAAGCGGCGCACTACAGCGCTAATTGGATCTCGGGCTAAGTTGCCTTGAGATCGCCATTTCTACCTACCTAGCTCTTTATGTAAAGTCCAATAATTAACAAAAGTTACTCATTCTTGATGGAGCTCTATTTTAGAGCCATATATTTTTGTATTGGTAAGGAAATTTAACAAACAGTAAATGAGATATTGAAGTAAAGTATATAATTAATAAAATAAACATTTTTTGTTAAACTAAAAGCGGTCATCATACTACAAAAAAAAAACACATGAGAACCGCTTAAAAAAATCTTAAATTTTTTTGAATCTAGAAAGAAGCCACTTTGGGTTAACGGAATTTTTTAATTCAAGTTAAAACTATCGTCGGACGAGAACTTCTTGAAAACGCAGTCTTGCAAGTAAGCCCCGAGGGAATAATAATTTCAAAATGGGTTCCGAAAAATGAAGATGGCATAGACAAGGCGGTGCATGAAATCATGAACATAACCGATGTCGATGAAATGGAACTAAATGGAGAACTAAATATATCTGAAAGAGCTGAAATTAGTAATCTTATTAGGAACTACAAACCGAGAAAAAACGTCCAGACACCAATAGAAACCAAAATTATACTTACCGATGAAATTCCAGTCTATTCAAGACCACGAAGATTGGCACTGAAGGAGTCGGCCGAGTTGGAGAAACAGGTAAATAAATGGCTTGCTAATGGTATTATTGTTCCCGAATATGCGAGCCCAGTAGTGATGGTAAAAAAAAAAGACGGAAGCATGCGCGTCTGTATTTACTACAGGAGACTCAACAAAAAAATCGTTAATAATCGTTTCCCTATGGATTTGATTGAAGAGCAGCTAGATCAATGTGCAGATTCATCGGTATTTTCAACGCTGGACCTTCGCAATGGATTTTTCCATGTTCCCGTTGCAAAGGAGTCGCGAAAATATACAGCTTTTGCTACCGGAAATGATTTATACGAGTTTGTACGAACACCATTTGGTTTGTGCATCTCGCCGGCAACTTTCAAGCGATTCATTAAAAACGTTTTCAAGAAACTGTTGGCAATGAAAATTGTGGTAATCTTTGTCGATGATTTTGTGATTAAAGGTAAGGAAAGAGCAGAGGGTATGCGGAACTTGAAATTGGTGTTGAAGACGGCAGAGGAAAACGGCCTACAAATAAACTGGAAAAAGTGTAGTTTTTCGGAAAGCCGCATCGAATTTCTGGGCCATGTTATAGAGGATGGTAAGATCCAATCATCCCCCACTAAGGTTGTAGCTGTTCAAAATTTCCCAGAACCAACTAATCTCAAGCAGATCCAAAGCTTTTTGGCACTTAGTGGATTCTTTAGAAAATGTATACAAAAATATTCATTAGTTGCTAAACCACTTACAGATATGCTCCGGGAAAAGTCGCCTTTCTATTTTGGGAAAGAGCAACGGCAAGCGATGGACCAACTGAAAGGACTTCTCTCTTTCAATCCCATACTACGAATCTTTGATCACAATTCATTGACTGAACTCCACACAGACGCATGTATTGACAGTTTTGGAGCTATTTTGTTGCAGAGAATGCCACATGAGGAATCTTTGCATCCTGTTCACTTCATGAGTAAGAAAACGTCACCTACCGAGAGAAAGTATTGCAGTTTCGAGCTTGAGATTTTGGCTGTTATATATGCGGTGACAAAATTCAGAGTTTATCTGCTGGGCACAAAGTTTAAGTTGGTGACAGACTGTGAGGCGTTCACTAAAACTTTGCAGAAAAAAGAACTGTCCCCGAAAATTGCTAGGTGGGCAATGTTTCTCGAGGATTTTGATTACACTGTGGAGCATCGGAGCGGAGTTAGAATGAAACATGTCGATGCACTTTCTAGAAATGTATGCTGAGACGACATTGACAAAAGTTATTCAAGAGTCTCAGAATTCAGATGAAACAATGAAAGCGATAAAAAGTGTACTTCAGTCGCAGCCAGATTACGATGGGTATGTTCTAAAAAATCAAGTTTTGTATAAGCAGGTCAGAGGAGAGGTTTTGTTGGTCATCCCTGAAAGTTTACAATCTGAAATTATTCGAAACGTTCATGAGAATGGACACATCGGCTCAAAAAAAGTAGAAGATATTCTCAATAGAGAATTTTATATAAAAAATGTACATGACAAAATTTTATGTTGCGTTAATTCTTGTGTGCCTTGTATTCTTTCAGAGCGCAAGCGAGGTAAAAAAGAGGGATTATTGAACCCAGTCGAGAAAGGAGATGCACCTCTGTCAGTTTACAATGTTGACCATTTGGGGCCAATGACAGCAACAAGTAAACAATACAAATACATAATTGCAGTAATCGTTGGTTTTTCGAAATTTGTGTGGCTGTATCCTACAAAAACAACAAACGCAGCGGAAGTGCTAAGCAAATTAAAAACTCAGCAGATGGTTTTCGGGAATCCTGCTACAATTGTGACGGATCGAGGAGCAGCGTTCACCTCACAAGCTTTTAAAGAATTTTGTGATTCTGAAGACGTTAAACACCACCTAATAACCACTGGCGTACCACGTTCGAATGGACAGGTGGAAAGAATTCATCAAATTGTCATCCCCATGTTGAAGAAACTTTCCGAGAAGAAGGCTGACCACTGGTATAAGCACATAGAGAAGGTGCAACGACTTCTGAATTCAACTTTTCAAAGATCCATAAACAAGATATAAATTTATTAGAGACTCTTCACCAGGAGTTACTTACGGAGTTCGAGAAAAGCAGGCAGGAAGTAAGAGCTGGAGCCAAAGCTCAAATAGGTAAAGTTCAAGATGAAATGAAGAAAACATATAACTTGAGGAGAAAGAAGGCAAATCTATTTGTGGCTAATGATATTGTCGCTATAAAACGAATCCAATTTGGGCCCGGTAACAAATTAAAATCATTATTTCTAGGTCCATACAAAATCGTTAGCTCTGATGGCAGAGACCGTTATTCTGTGGAGCGCATAGGAGATGGTGAAGGACCAAAACATACAACAACTGTAGCTGAATTCATAAAGCCTTGGAACTTATCATCAAGCCGAGACGGTTGAAAGAGGATGGCCGAATGTTGGGCGCGACACATGGGTCGGTCAACCCTGACAGTAGATGAAGAAGCTAATAGCCAGTTAATCCCTTTCTTAATCCGCATCGTATGACTTCTTAACAACAAAAACATTGCTTCTGACTAACTGAAATCGATTGAGTCAGTCACTGTCGTCACCTTCTTACATTAACATCACCTTTATTATTTGTTCTTATTAACGGCGTCGGTGGACGGTGATTTTTCAAACAAAATTTTCTTCAGCGACGAAGCGCATTTCTTACTTGGTGGGTACGTTAATAAACAAAATTGTCGTATTTGGGGTTCTGAGAAGCCTCAAGTAGGTAATTGAAGAGAGGCCAATACATCCACAAAAACGTCACTGTTTGGTGTGCTCTATGGTCCGAAGGTGTGATTTGACCTTACTTTTTCGAAACGACTTTTTTTTGCCTGCTATTGTAGAATACGACTTGGAGAATACATGGTTTCAACAAGACGGCGCCACATGGCACACAACTCTAGACGTGGCTATATCAACTGGGCACCAATATCATGCGATTTGACACCGCTGGATTTTTTTTTGGAGCTAAACGAAAGGAAGGTGTTTATGCAGATAAACTCTTGACTCTTAAAAAATTAAAAACCAACATTCGTCAAGTTATAGCTGAGATACCGCCCAACATTTGTCAAAAAGTGGTCGAAAATTACCTCAAAAGAATCGATGCTTCCAACAATTCGTGTGTTGGTCATTTAAATGGTGTAGTTCACACATAATGTCAGTTTTTAAACTTTATAATAAAAGTGAAATATCATGAAAAGAAATATTTTATATGTGTTTGATTTACGTTTACTTTTGAAACCGCCAAATGGAAAACCCTGTAAATTCATTTAAATGAGTTTGTAATTAAAACAAAAATATATCATTTGTTTTATTTACTAAATTTTATATTTAACCTTCTCTAATTATTTTGTATAAGCATTATTTCGTTTTCGCTATAGTTCAAAACAATTTTATCCAAAGTATTCCTCCGCTCCGATTACCCGATTAAAATAAAATTCTCCAAAAACAAAAACAACATTTAATAAGAACAACCGACACACATTTAAATGCGCGCGCATAAAATATACTATTTTGTTTATTTATTCAAAAGTATGACTACAAATGGAGGACACACATCTCATCCGCAAAATAGATCCAATGGAACCAATAAATTAGAAAGAATTAAAAAAAATTCTAAAACTAATTTAGACACAAAACTTTCTCCTCTCTTTTAATTTTTAAAATTATATTTGTGTCTTTTGGAAATGAAAATGTAAAATAAAATAGAAAAATATTGTATTGGTAGAAAAAGAAAATCTTTTAAAGAAAATTAAGAAAACACAAAATAGAGAAAAAAAGAAAATTGTGTATTCAATGGAAAATAAAATTTGAAAAGGTATCACACACTTCTCGGATCGGCTCGTGACGTTGTTCTTGAGAGAAAATCGTCCATTTTCCGAATATAACAACACTAAAAATACACATTTTGCCAAAAATACGATTCGATTCAAAATACTGAAGATTTTCTTATTTTGTTTTTTCCTGTAGGAAAAACAATTTTCATATGTGTTCATCAATTTTTAAAAAAAAGTTCTCTTTTCAGTTTATTAGTGACGGTTTAGGTTTATGGTATATTTTTTCTTTTTGTCCATAAAGAAAATTGAAAAATCGCCTTCTTTCGAACGAAAAACGGATATCGGTTAATTTTATTATTTTTTCCTCGTTAAACAAAATAAACTAAATTATATCGAAAACGAATTATAACAATAAATAATAATATATAAAATGTGACATCAATTTAGTTTCGAAAAATATTAAAAAAAAAAGAAGAAGAGAAAAATCGAGATCTCAGTATTTGTGAAATTATCGTTAATTTTTATAAAAATAGTGATGTAGTAATTTTGTTTAAATAATTTACAAATTTAATTATTTAACATTATCGACCTACTACTTTTGAGAAGAGAAAATAAAAAATGATAAAATAGAAAATAATATATTAGATAATTGTTAAAAATAAATCTTTAAAGAGCCTTGACAAATTTTCACATCAAATCAAAATTACAAAAATCTTGAAAATTTTCTCAAAAACGAATATTTTCTTGTTTCTGGAACTAAAAATGTGTGTGCCGTTTTCTTTTTTCTTTGCTTAAATTTATGAACTCATGTTTTGAGTTATGACTTTGGGAAAAATAAGCCTTCACATTCGCACATCAAAAATACAATTTCGTGTCAAAAAAACAAAAACGAGAAGAAAAACAAGATCATAAAAATCCTTCAGGCCCCATTGCGAATTAAATTGATTTTATTTCTTCAATAATTCAAGAATTCTAAAATAAAATCGAGTCATACAATATTATGAACACTTTTGTACATTATAATGAATGTTCCTTAGCAATACGATGAAAATGCTAATTTTCCGATATCGTTTTCAAATATTGAGTGTAAAAAAGAAACGATAAGCAAGAAAATCAAGTGAAGGTTTGGTTGTTTTACATTTTGGGATGTTTTGACTTGGAGTTTTGCATTTGCATATTTGCTTGGTAACACTGGTCGACCAGGTTTTTTTACTAGCAATTAGGTTGCATTTTTTCAATGGTTGTTGATGGCCTTAATTTAAATACGACTTCAAAATTAATATTTCACGTCAGTTTTTCGAAATATTACTTTTTAAAATTTGAAAAAAACATACGAATATAAGTCTTTTTGAGGTTATCTAAATAAATGAAGAAGCTTTTTAAATAATCAATTAAATCCGTGATGTTTTTAAATCTGTAATCCATTTCTTCAATATTCATTTCATATAACATCAGAAAAATCCTCATAAGTTGTTAGCTTGCACCTGTCATACAAAAATCTGAAAGAGATTTTAAATCATTTATGCTAATACGGTTTTCAACAGAAAAAGTTTTATTCTTCTAACAAATCTGTTATCTTTAGAGTTGTATTTTATCTTGTTTTTGAAATATACTCAAAAATGTAACAATACATGTTGAAAACAGGTATTTTTAAAACTTGAACAAATTCTTAAAATTAAAGCTCGGATTGGAAATCAGGACTTAAATTAAATCTAAAAATCATTTCTCAAAACTATGAAAGCTTTAAATTCAAGGTTACCTCAAAATTTCATTTAAAGTCAAATAAAGACTTATAAATAACTAAGAAGAATTTTCAGAAACTAATTAAGATACTAAAACGCTTTAAATTGTATCTAAAAGAAAAAGATTTTTACTTTTAAAAATCATAATACAATTTATTGTTAAAAGATACACTCCGTTTCAAGTGATTTCGCACAAACATTTTTGTCCCAAATATTAAGGGTTCTTGTGACACATGTTGATGCGCTCTAATTCCTTATTAAATTCAAAAAATATCGAAATAAACTGTGAGTCTTGCTTTCGCCTACTTGTAAAGTATTTTATACGTGAAGAAGTTTTGACGACAATTTAATTGTTGCTTATGAGCGTCTTTAAGTACTGCATAGTTCAAATCAACAATTTTGGTGCTTAAACTGATCAATGGGTACATCTACATCCTTTAGCAATATTTCAAAAGTCAAAATCTACTTATTTAGACACCAAGACCTAATCGGACGTGCAGTAGCTCATAAAATTGGTCAAAATCTTAATGGCTTTCATTCTGAAGTTAGAAATAAAGATTCTTACCGATAAACAGGGCCGTATTTAGAGGTCCAGAGGCCTCGGGGCGATAAAGAAGCGAAGGCCCCCTCGGCCCCAATTCTTTTTCAAAATAAAGTAAACCATTTTTTAATAAATAATTTATTCTCCTTTTGTGTTGAACAAACACATATAAATTAATAAACGGAGGTTTTTTCGCCGGAAAATCGTTGATGATTTCTTTGAAATCCAGTTCTCGGAGTAAATCGCTTTCAATGCCCAGGAGAGAAAGCTTCGACAGACGGTTTTGTCCCTTCGTGGTTCGAAGCCTATTGTTTATAATTTACATTTTTGAAAATGAGCGTTCTCCAGTGCAATTTGTCAAAACCAAATACATTCTCAATGCGATTTCGAGGTTTGGGAATGTAGCTCTGAAATTTTAGTTTTCGAGAATTTGGTAGTAAAATAGTTCCGGCGATTGAGCTTTTATATAGTCTTTTATATTTTTTTTTTGTTGGTTTAATTTGTGTCTTTGATTGACTCATAAGTCAATCAAAGACACAAATTAAACCAACTTATTACAAAGACTAGGCCCTAAATCATGCGGATACACTTTCACCAATACTTCTGCTGCAGCGTGCAAATTTTCAGCATCCATCTTCTCGATGTGATCCAGAAATCCAAATCTCGAACTTACAGCTTCATAGGCACGCAATCTTTTAGTAAGAGAAACGGATAGCTGGTCAATCACTGGGATGAAGGCGGATACTTTGTATTTTTTCTTGGGTGACAGATGGACGTCTTGTGCTTTCCCGTAGTCGAGCAGATTCAACCTCGTATTTATCACAATCATTTCGTTTGGATTCCAGGAATGATTTCAATGATTCAAGTGCACGCATTGCCGATTCAAAAATCTTTTTCGGTTCTTACAAACATCTTGTTTTTAGCGTGCAATCGCTCTAAGATATCGTTCCAAAATGTTGCAAACAAAGCAGTTTCGAAACCACTCATCTTCCGTAAAAGGTGCGTTACTTCATTCCCCACGATGTCTTTTTGCTCTTTATTGAAAGATATGCTGGTTAGAGCTTTTCCGAATTCCGAATAGCCGTTAACTAAGGCTTTCGTAGATTCAGCCCGACTGATCAAACATAATTAAATATACTTGGGACGATTTGTAGCCACAGTTAAATACAGTGGTTATCAGTTTGAAAACAAAGAATTCTTAATTTTTTGAATTTAGTTAGGGTAGAGTGAAACATCGTCAATCTTTATAAAAACCCTGCAGGATTCATTTATTCAAGTTGGAAACTTATTTTATTCCAATCCACCAACAATATTTATTCTTGTCCCTATTGATTTGCCTTAAAAAATGTTTAATTTTTTGTAGTAAAAGGCTTTGCAAGTGTCGAAAGAAAAACTAGTGGTTGATATTGATATTTTCTTAACGACTTAGGGAGTATCGTACCAGTTGAGCTACAACTTACCATTGATATAGCTTTGCCCATCATTGAGATGATCTTCAAAAGTTGTACAAATCTGGTCTATATACCTCAGCGATGGAGAGATGTAAAGGTAGTTTTCATTCCCAAGGCGGTCAAATGCTCGCATATCAACCCTAAAGATCTAAGACCTATTAGCCTATCCTCATTAATTCTCAAAACTCTAAAATGAATGATTGATATCCATGTACGTAATAGCATTCATAAGAGACTATCGATGTCTCAGCATGCTTACTGCAAAGGGAAATCGGTAGAAACAGCCTTGCACACTCTGGTAAGATTTATCGAATACTCCCTAGAGCAAAAGTAATACACCATGGTGGCCTTCCTGGATACTGAGGGCGCTTTCAACAACGTTGACACATCCGCTGTCACTTCTGCTATGACGACCCTAAACGTCGAACACTCACTTTGTGAGTTGATTAATCTAATGCTAAAAAGCAGGATCATCAACTCTGTAATGGGGGATTTTTGTACGAAAAGGTCTGTTGGTAGAGGCACTGCGCAAGGTGGTGTTCTGTCCCCTCTCCTGTGGAATATAGTGGTTAACGAACTACTAATATCCCTTGAGAGGGAAGGCTACATAGTGGTTGCGTATGCCGATGATGTTGAGATGTTGGCTCTTTCAAAACGCACTCAATATGCTCTCTAGATGGGCTGATCACTGCGGACTTAGTATTAATCCCCAAAAAACAGACCTCGTCCTTTTTACACGGAAATACAAGATCCCAGTACTTGTACCTCCTTCAATAAAAGGTGTACCACTAATTTTTACCAATGAAGCCAAATATCTTGGTCTGATATTGGACAAGAAATTAAGTTGGAAATCTAATGTACAGGAAAGAGTTAAAAAAGCTACAGTTGCTCTTTTCCTTTGCAAGAAAGCCATAGGAAGCAAATCTGGTTTCAACCTCGCATAACCTATTGGCCTCTCATAACCTATGGTCATCCGACCAATACTTATGTACGGGGTTGCAGTATGGTGGACTGCACTGGAGAAAGTCACATACTACGACAAAACCCATCAGCAGAGTCCAACGCACTGCATGTCCCTGCATAAGCCAGGCATCAAGAATCACACCCTCAGCAGCGTTAGACAATTTCCTCCATCTGACATTCCTTGACATCTTCAGCAAAAAATTGGCAGCGAGTACAGCTATATGACTCAACGCCCTCAACTCAATGGACCAACAGCAATGTGGGGCACTCAATCAATTTGAACCTCTTTGATTTTATACCAAAGTACACAAACTACACTATTCCTAAACCCCAATTTGAAAAATAAAACTTCCAGGTATCCATTCGATCCACAGATGAATGGGAATGGGGAAATGGGACAAAAAACTCCTGGATAACAAAAGTATTCATTTTTATACAGATGGATCCAAGACAAATGAGGGATTTGGTAGTGGTGTGTAATCAGAAAAGCTTTTAACATTCACCTTTATTGGGTGCCGGGCCACAGAGACATCACAGGAACTTTTAGAGCCGATGAACTCGCTAAAAACGTAACCGTCATACCTTTTTCACCTGAAAGGGAGAAGATAGATAGATAGATACTTCTGCTAAAAGAAACAGCTATTGCGATAACAAACTCTATGTGGGTACAATTTACCAACATGAGCAGCCAAAAAACTCATATGACCTTCACTGGACCTAAAGCGCTCTAAAGACTTGTTATCTCAAAGCAGACTTCATATTAGTTCCCTAATAGGTGTCCTTACTGGACACTGTCTTATAGGCAGACACACAATACGACTGGGTGTACCCTCAAATGACTTCTGCAGGAGCTGTATGGACGAGGAAGAAGAGAAAACAATCTCTCACCTTCTCTGCACTTGCCCTGCTCTTTCACTAAGACGCAAGCTTCATCTGGGAGACTACTCTTTTGATAATACCAGTGGACTATCTGAAAAGGGTATCAAATAACTTCTTCGCTTTATAAAAAGATCAAAATGGTTCGACTATTAAGAATTAATTCTTTAGATTCATGTGGTAACAGAATGGGCCTTTTTTGGCCTAAGTCACTTTATCCTAATCTAAGGAGTAGTTAGCACCAACAGATGTCACAATACTAATCAATATTTAGGAAAAAAAGTAAAAAGTATTTCAAAATAATTGTGAGCGTATTCACTTAAAGCGTATTTAAAATTTTAAAATAGTCTTAAAAACCTTGCTTTTCATTGTTTTAAACATTTTTAGTGGGGCATAGTTTTAAAATTTGATGTGATAGAAACATTTTAGAATTAATTTTCGATAAAATAATATAACACCGCAAAACTATCACATAATTATTTTCACGTCGAGAAAGCTTTTCAGTTTCGGTGTAAAATGCTCTGTTAATAAAAAAAAACTAAAAATGGCTCGATTATTAAATTATTTTAAAGCACTCTGAAAAGCCTTAAAATAGGCTTAATTTAAAAATATAGACATTTACAATGATCCTTTTGTTTGAAGATATGAAGTTTAAAATACAAATTAATAGACTGAGTTGAACAAAACATTTCTGATCTATTGTAATTACAAGACTTTTAAACAATTGTCAATAAGAGGTTTCATTTTGATGTTTAAAAAAAGGCAGTATTTTTTTTAAAGAAGCAATGGACGTTTATTAAATTTAGAAGAGGATGGTATGAAATTATTAGTGAAATTTAACAATACCCAAAAAGAAGCCACAATCACGGTTGCAGCACACATATAAATTTCATGGCAAAAGCGCATATTTGCAGTTGTATGTCCTCGATCGTTAAAATCGTAAATCGATTGTGTAACACTGTTGTAGATCTCATCTTGAACCAAAATTGTTAAATCACAAGAACTCGGTGTCCAATGGTGATCACATATAAGTCAGGAAACATTTCTGATAACATTGAGATTGTTTCATTGCTTGTGTTGCGCGTGGTGCTAAGCCATCTTCTTTAAAGAAAACTCCGTCGTACATATCAATCCCTTTCGATTCCGTCGTAATCAGAAACTAACGAATTCCGAAAAACCCTATTACGAAGTCCGTTCGTAATGCAAAATTGTATAAGATTTTCAACTTCCAATTCCAACGTGTGTGGTAATTTTATTTATGTGATTCGTAAAATTATGCGTGCGTTTCACTGTCATACTAGAGTTCTTGGTTCAATGCCTGTCCTTGCCATCTAAAGTTGTTTTCATGAGTATTACCCCTTGCGAGGAATTGACAAATCATCGCTTTCTCAATTTAGCAGTTTAGATTCGTCATTAAACTGTAGGTCCCCTACATACCTGACAACAATACTCGAATACAGGAATGGTTGAGAGTAGTAATTCACTAAGCCCTATTTCTCAACAGACTGTTGCGCCAACAAATTTCCTATTTACTTAAAAGTATAAGTAAAAGCGATTAGCTGGCTTGAGTTCTCAAATTAAATAAACTTTAAAAGCCTTATGCTCGAATTCAATCGACAAGGAATCAACAAACCTGAGTTTTCTACTCTACGGGCTACAAAACCAGTATTCACAGTTGCCCTAAAGTGACACAATCGATTACGACTCTTTACATAACTTACATGTCGAAACAACTCAAATTTGTCCACCACTATTTCCGGCTTCGTGGTATACGAGCTTCAAGACGCCTACTTAAAAAAATTATCATTATTTTTGAAGAAAACTTCAAGCATTTGAGGTTAGAGGTGATTACTGAAACTAAAACTGACAGATGGAAACACAGAGCAAATCGAACGTTTTCAGTGGAATTATTTTGTTTGTTGAAAACAATTTCACTTTTGACAAATTAAAATTGATGTTCTGGGTTAGACAAAGAACTTTTTTTAGTAAAACATTTCTGCAATTCATTAGATTGATTTTAATATCAAATGTAGCAAGGTTGATTTTTCTTATCTATTTGAAATGTTGCAAGCAAATTTTCAATAATAAAAACCAATAATAGCTATAAGTGGCACCTTAGAATCAATTTTTTAGTTGTCAAAAAATACGCAGATAGCTTTCAGAGGATCGGAAAAAAATTAATAGCTTTATCTGACGAAAAACATTCATTAACTAAAGTTAGGGTTAGGTTTACTTGGGTTATGGTTGCTGCCACGATACCACATACATCTTAAGATCTATTTTACTCGTTGAATCAATTAGAGCTAACTCTGAAGCGTTTGATGCAATAGATGTCGAAATTTCTTACACCACTAGGATAATTAAAATAAATCCTTCGGAGACACTGTCTCCTGTTTTCTTTATCCATGCAACTTCTGCAAAAATAGTTTGCATGGGAACCAAGTCAAAAAGCATGGTAGTCTACATCACTTTTCTTCTGAGCCAAAAGAAGCCTTCTTTAAGTTCTGCCTGGCACAAAATTAAAGACATACATTTAGTCCTTCAAAGCAAATGCCTCCACCAACACTGTCGACTTTACTATTGAATTCTTACATTTCTGGACTTTACTATTGAATTCTTCCATTTCTGGACTTTACTATTGAATTCTTCCATTTCTATGCCGGATTTAAGAAAATTGTTTTAAGGTTTAATCTGAGTGCTTGAATTAAAATGAAGTTACCACAATAAATAATGAAACGTCTAATATGAAATATTTTATGTTTATCATTTTGTCACGCCAAAAACTGTTCATTATTTACTGATGAATTTCAAAAACGGAGTAAAAACTGATATTTAAAATGCATTTTAATATTCTTGCCGACTTTGAAAATGAAAACGTAGAATTACTAAGATTTTATTCATGAAAATTCAAAACAAAAATTCTTCAATATATTTGCAAAAATGTTCAAGGCTCTTTTAGATTAATAATTTTCTCTTATAACAATTTAAAAATAATCATTTGAAACAATAAACAAATGAAAATGAAAGAAAAAAAGAAACACACACAAAAATACACACGTCTCATCAGTCTACGCCCACACACACATAACCACCAAAATATACTATTTATTTATTTTAACGCTATATGCCGCATGCCGCACGCCTCCCGGCTAACCCCACCGCATTGCCAACATTGCCTACCGCCACCGCCGCCGCGACTACGGGCCGCGCCGGTCAAAAGAGAACAAATTTTCTATGATTATAAAATATTTATTTCAAAACTTTCAAAAATAAATTTTGATTAATTTTAATTTTAATAAATTGATTCTTTTTTTATATATTTGCAAATCTTTGATTTTTCTCTTCTTTAAATAATCGAAATTTATAATTAAATACTTAAATCGTTTTTGGAGACAAAATTAATAATAAACATATCTGAAAGATGCCATAATTATAGTGACTTAGTCATTTTACAACACACCTTCAGTTTTCGTGATAGAAAAATATTTTCGTTATTAAAGATACAAAAAAAAAAAAACAAAATTTAAATAAAAATCCAACTCATTTTCGAATCAATTAAAATTTAAAAACGAAAGAAAGAAATCGGGAAGAAGGAGAAATACAAATTTAATATCTTTTTAGCTTTTATTCAAAACACAGCTGTTCTGTCTGTGGATGTTTCGGAGAGAAAATTTTAAAATAATTTTTTGAATCTTTTATTTTTTGTTTTTGAATTTAGTTTATTCGTTCATTGTGCTAAGAATAGCAGCAAAAAGTGTGTGAAAATATAAAAAAAGAAAAACGAAAAGCGAGTGCACCAATTTTTGTTTTTTTGTTTTCTAATTGTTTAAGAAACAAACATGTTTTTCGGATAGGAGAGACAAAAATCTTGTTAAATTCAGCAGACTACGTGTTAAAGGTCCACCACTCTTCATAGGAGGAGGAGGATAAAAGAAGAAGACCGTAGAAAACAATTTCTATATAGGCACTTGTCAAAATTGAAAAGTCTTAAGTAAACAAAAAAAAAGACAAAAATTCTTCTTCAAAATGCCTATTGGAAGCTTGAAAACAACCACAGCAGCAACAACAGCTCCCAAAAGTGACAAGTCGGCAGCAGCATCATCGTCCTCGGCTGGTCCAGGAGGTGGTGGAAGGACAACATTTCGTCCGCCATGGGTTAAGGCAGATGTTGCTGATGCCAAACCAAAAACAACCATAAAAACAACACCTCCATGGGCTAAGAAGACCACCACAACAGCAACAGCAGCAGCACCAGCAGCCGTAGCCGAACCTGCCAACAATGCAGTCAAGAAGAATGGAGAAACGCCATTGGCCAAAGTTGCATCACCATCATCAGCTAGCAGCAACACCAAACCAGTAGCAACAAAAGTACCAACTAAAGTACCCCCGGTAATGGTGAAACCATTAACTGATGCTGCACCAGCTCGCAGAGAGGCCAAACTACAATCTCGTGAGATTAAAGTGCCCATCATCACAGAAAAACGCAAGCCAATACAGGAGCCCTTGATAAAACCCAAGCCAAAAAAACCACCAACCCCTTCGGAGAGCGAAGAGGAGGAGGAAGAAGACTCTGATGATGATGACGACGATGAAACGGAAACTGAATCGGAATCGGAAGAGGAAGAAGACTCTTCACCACCCAAGGAAGCCGCAACCGAATTAGAACGTAAATTCCAAGCGGAAAAACCAAAGATGCGTCCTATTGTTGTGAAACGTGACAAATCCCTTAGTTGTACGCAGCAGAAAAAACGCGACGAAGATGACGATGATGATGCAGAAGAAGGCGAAACTGAAGAGGACCGCGAAAAGAGGAGACGTTTTAAATTGGAGCGTCCTAAGTTGCGGCATGTTGTGGTGAATAAGCAAAAATCATTTAACAAAAGTATTGATGATTTTGATAAAATTCGACCTGTATTGAAGAAAGTTCAAAAAGTCGATGAAGTGATTAAGGAGCCACCTTCAGATGCCAAGCCTGAGTTCAAGGATAAAGTGTTGAAGAAAGTAACACCAATTAAAAAGGATCCAAGCAAAGCTAATGGTAAGTGATGATTGTTGAAATGATTTTTAAATATAGTCCTTAAGAATTTTAAACTTGGTAGGTAGGACAGGTTTAACTTAAGTATTAAGACTGTTGTTTTTTTTCTAAACAAAAAACTGTTGACGGTTTATTTAGCTACTTTTGCAAATAAAAAAAAAACATAGAAAACAAAAAATTATTATTTCGAAACTTATAACATTTGAATGACTTGTTCGCCACGTTTAATCATAGAACAAAGTCTATACGAAATGGTTTTTAAATATGGCAGAGCTTATTTGACAAGTAAACAAAGGTACGAACAAAAATAACTTATCTGGATTTATAGAAGATTTGATGTTCGAAGGATAACCTAATGGGTTATTGACGATGATAAAATGCAGGTCTATCGAGGTTTCTAGTAAGGACTTGACAGTATATTTTTTAAGTAAAACGCAAATCATTTGATTTACAATCAAAATATTTATCAATGGAACTCGATACAGTGGTAAATTCCTTGTAGCCAATTTTCGATGACTTGGACGAAACGGCAGTTATTTTAGACGAACGAGGCACCAATTCTACTGGCCCAATTCTTGCCGCAACACGGTTTTGAACCTATGCAATAAATTGATAGTAAGCCCGGCCATTCACCACACCAAACAACTGCGCAAATTGATATTTTACGCAGATCCGTTTTAGTAAAACACGATACAAGTTAACTGTACAGTTTTGAGTTTCTAAAAAGGTTTTGTTTTAGATAACATGTCAAATCAAATAAAAGCGTTCTCTATATATTGCTTGCTGTTACCTTGTTAAAGAGCTTCTAGGAGAACCGTTTGGCAACACCAGAAAGCCAGGATCTTTAACTGATCAATATGATTACTCGACGTTGACGCCAGCGCTGCGTTGATATGATCACAAGTCTGATTCTCCTGGGAATGACAACTTTTTTCCTGAATGGTGTTAAAAGCATCAGACCTAAGCAAAACGAATGGTTCGATGCGAGCTGTAAAGAGGTTATTAGAGTTAAGAAGGTAAGTTTCCGTTGTTTTAAAGACAATCCAACTGAGAAAAACTGGAATAAGTTGAAGGAAGCCAGGAAGGCCTGCAAAAAATACTGCAATGTCCCCATGAGGAATTCTTCCTCTTCGTCGGTTCTTACGCTCTTTGTCAATGACACTCTATTTGTTAGCTCTTTAAAGAAAGCTAATCTCTTTGCTAGCCTGTCATCGAACGCGTTATTCTATGGGGTCTATTTTTTCGCACTCATCCTGTGGCGAGAGCCCTAAAAGATCTTAACATACATAAATCCGCTGATCCGGATGGTATCCCCGATATTGTTCTGACGAGGTGTTCTTCAACGCTGGCGAATATTCCTAACCCCTTATTAACTGACCGATTGCACTTACGCCCCTTCTTTTCAAGCTCATGGAAACGCTGATTAATTATAAGCTTAAGAAATATCTTGAGGAACGGAAGCTTCTTAATGACCGGCAATACCGCTTTCGTGACAATAGGTTCACTGGTGATCTTATGGTTCATCTTACCGAATAGTTGAACAAATCTTTACATCGTTTTGGATAAAGTAAGATTATTGCACTTGATATTTCAAAGGCATTTGATAGAGTCTGCCATATTGCTCTCTTATCAAAAATGCAAGCTTTCGGTATCGACGAATCTCTTTTTTCTTTGGATTAGAAATTTTATTTCGAACAGTTCAATGCAAGTTATAGTGCTGGTGTGCCCAGGGCTCCGTTTTGTCCCCTACCCTTTTTCTCATTTTTATAAATGATATCCTGTCTGCTCCTTCTAATCCAATACATTGTTTCGCTGACCATAGCACTCTTAACTTGAATATAACTCTCATATCTGGGCTGGTGCTCCAGTAACATATTTAAGCCTTTTTTTACCTTGAGCACAGAGATTCATTTCCTTTTTAGCGGAAAACTGTTGTCAGTATCAAAATAACTTATGATTTAAAAAGAATTCACTAGATCACAGACCATCTTACAAGCTCAAGAAACGTCAGAATAAAAAGAAACTTTAAGTTGAAATTGGAGAGAGATTCCGGATTAGAAAATATGCTTTGTCATCATATGTTCATACCGTCGACCTTGATACCTGTCTTTTTAAGTCCATATGGAACCTTTCTCATTGTTCCTCATTGTTTGAACCAACATTTCCGGGAAATCTGTCCAAATGGCTGTTTAGGTACTAAACTTTGACTATAGTATTGATAAGGATAAGAAGGACTTACGATTTTCAAAAAAGTTATTCACTACCTATGTTAACAAAATTTTATTGCACGAAATTATCATTTTTGATCGAAATCTTTATCTGTGCACTCAAACTAGGAAATTGTTTGATATAAAGGGGGATTTTTTAAAGCTATAGGAAAGTTTTCCAAGAAAAAAAAAAACAAACATAGCATGGTCAATATAATATAATATTTGAAGATAATAAATGGCCCTTCCGCTTAATCCAATTTCGACATACTCTTTCCATCATTTCGGCCGGTATCTATATCTATAAATGCTTCAATGTTGTCTTCCAATACGTCAATTGAAGCGGGCTTATCTGTATAGACATGAGCTTTAACATAGCTCTACACAAAATAGTCTAAGGGCGTTAAATCGCACGATCTAGGCGGCCAATTGACCATTCCCGAACGTGAAATAAAATGTTCACCGAATTCGCCTTTCAATAAGGCGGTGTGCAATTTAAAGGAAAGGAAGAATGTTTTACACTTTGATGGAAGATGTTCAGTTCTTAAAGAAATAAGAAGGAATACTTTTGGTAGCGAAATACTGACTCAAAATCAAGTTATACTCTTGCTTAACAATATGGAAGTTAACAAATTATATCAATTCTGCAGGCTTCTTCTTCTCAATAGAAGTATAATTATAAATTAAAGTTTTTAAATATATTATTCAGCTATGTTTTTGTTGTGATTTGTCAACTAGACAGACGTACGCTATGAACGTAATACTATTTTAGCCCACAAATCGCATCTCCATCTACTCAGCCAGATGTTTGAATTTTAATAAGCCCCCTCAAAAAAGGCATCAGAAGAAGAAAACTGGAAGAAATGTTTTAAAGAAAAAGACAAATCTCGGAGAAATATAACAAACTGGCTCCAAAACTATAAAAATGTGAAAGCGAAAAGAGAATTTTAAGCAAATTTTTACAGATTATTGGCAGAATAGGAAGGCAAAGTAGTACCCGTGGCATGATGGTTGCGTTGGTCTGTCATGCCAGAGGTCTTGGGTTCGATTCCCGTTTATGGAGGAATTGACAAATTCTCCAAGAGTAATTCTTGTCATGAAAAGTGCTTTCTCAAATTAGCCGTTTAGAATCGGCTTAAAACTTCCATCCCTGACAACAGTACTCGCACACAGGAATGGTTAAGAGTTGTAAGTCACTAGGCCCCAGTTCTGAACGGACTGTTGCACCACCCAATAATTTTTTTAGAAAGGCAAAGATAATTTATATAAAACTGTATGACAGTCACGGCTTCAAGGTATAGATATTCTCGTGAAGGAGGAACAAGATCTCCAAGAAGCAACAACAATGCCAACTATTTTCCTTTATCTGAGTTTGAAAAAGTTCGAGTCTGTAAAGTTTTTTTCAAGAACACTTTAGACATCAACGATCTGACAAACAGACCTGTTCATGCCAAAAGAAATAAGACAGTCATTGAAAGCCATTAAACTAGGGCCAATTCATATTGAATGTTTGTTGACGAGAGTCGTTCACACTGGCGATGAGGCCATATTTTATAAATTATTTAAGGCAACCTTCAACATCTCGTTTTTCACGCCAAAGAAAGATTTATGTGAAACTTGTATTGTCTATGGAAACTCCACTTCTGATGAAAAAAAGGTTCGAAAGGAAGCTACGACTTTCTTTGTTTTTCGAGTTAAGACGGTTTTCTTTTTAAAAAGTTTAAGCGCATTTTCAAACGCTGATGTTTATCCAAGACGTGATAGAGTTCTTTAGTTCTATGTTAAAAACTCAGAATAGATAAACACCACATATATAGCAAAATGCGTTGGGATTTAAATATCTTCTCTTTGAAGCAGACTTATTGAACAATTTAGTTTAAATCGTTTGAAAAAAGAGGCTGGGATGCGACCCACTCTGATATCTTCCCATATTCCGTCTGTCAATTTGTCTAGCTTAAATGGATTGTAAGTTTTCTTGTTGAGTTAAAAAAGTTGTCAGTTGTATTATTCTTAAAAATTTTCAAATTATCAACAATATTTTTCATTTAAAGAAATAGTTTCTATTTTTGTTAAATAGGTTTTTAGTCGAAAACAAATTTTTACCAATTTTAGTAGCATTTCTTAAATTTTTACAAATTGGATGAATAAAATCAATTTCAATTTTTTAAAATTTTCGAGGTGACAATTTTTTTTCTTTTCCCCACGAGAGAGGTGGGGAGAGGTGTTTCCACTAAGGCACCTCTCCTTATCCAGACGGCAGCGGAGGAATTCCCGAGATGGAATCAACGGTGGCGTCTACAGTTCCAGTAAGGTTGAACTACTTAGTGAACACCTTATAGGGCTTCTTCGACTTCTTCGGAGCCCAGGCCTATAAGGAACGGTTTTACCGGCTCCCCATCCTTGGAGTTATACTTATGATCTGCCCCTCCAGCTTTGGGGTTGTGCCGTCGGGGTGACTTCCTGGCCACGTAAAAGCCTCATAGTTGCGAAGCACCAACAAGCCTCGGATACGGACGGATTTACTGTTGACAACCAACGCAAACGAATAAAGGACAACGAACTTCGGATATGCACGTGGAATGTTAGGTCCCTTAACAGACCACATGCGGCCGAAGAATTAGCGGAGGCCCTAGAACGATATAAAGCAGATATCACCGCCATCCAGGAAATACGATGGGATGGGCCGGGCAAAAAGAGGATGAAAAACTGCGATATCTACCATGGTGACTGCTATTCGTCATCAGAGCCAGACTTAGGCAAGAAGTCTTGAGCTATAGGTGCATCAATGAGCGCCTCATGACCATACGCATCAAGGCTAAATTCGGCAACATTAGCCTGATATGCGCGCACGCCCCCACAGAAGAGAAAGACGACAACACCAAAGGTATGTTCTTCGAGCTCTTAGACAAAACATATGAGCAGTGCCCTAGCTACGATATTAAAATAGTCCTGGGCGATTTTAATGCCAAGCTAGGAAGGGAAGACATCTTTGGTGGAATAATTGGGAAGAACAGCCTGCACGACAACACTTCCGACAATGGATTCAGGCTCATAGATTTTGCTGCGGGGCGAAACGTAATGGTAGCCAGTACGCGTTTTCCACACCTCAACATCCACAAAGGAACTTGGACTTCTCCAGATCAATCTACCGTCAACCAGATTGACCATATTGCGATCGACGCCAGACACGCTTCCAGCATCATGGATGTACGAACTTTCCGAGGAGCTAACATCGACTCGGACCACTACTTCGTTGTAGCCAAGGTAGCACTTCGGATTTCCAGACCCAAGGCAAGACAGGGAGGTGCTGGGAGAAGATACAACGTCGAACGGCTACAATCGCCAGAGATCGCCAAATCCTTTTCCGACCGAGTTACAAGTAACCTCTCTCGAAGTTCTCTGCCGCCAACACAATGTATCGAAAACCAGTGGCAACATTACCAAGATGCAATCAGAGAAGCCGCCTCTGATGTGCAAGGTTTCAAACAGCCACCAACAAGGAACCCCTGGTTTGATGAGGAATGTCGGCAGGCAAATGCAGCCAAACAACAGGCACGCAAAGCGGCGCTGCATAAAAGGATAAAAGGACGAGAGCTGCTCATGAGCTCTATGAGCAGAAGAGGCAAGAGAAACGCCGACTTCTCAGAAGGAAAAAAAGAGGGCATGAGAAGCGTGCGGTCGAAGATGGTGAGAGGTATAAAAGCAGGAATGAGGTTCGAAAGTTTTATGAACAGGTACATAAACCTAGAACCGAAGGCTGCAAAGACGAAAGTGAAAACATCATAGTGGAACTGCAGTCAATGCTGAGGATATGGAAGGACCACTTCTGCAGACTGTAGAACAACATAGACGACGAAAGCCAACAATCCCGTTCTCCCAAATTAGACGAAGTAAAGATTGACATATCTAAGTTGAAGTCTAATAAAGCCGCTGGAGCGGATGGCTTGAATGCCGAGCTATTTAAAGCAGCTGGAGATAAGTTGGTTAGGAGCATGCACCAACTTATCTGTAAGATATGGTCGGAAGAAAGCATGCCCGATGAATGGAACCTCAGTATTGTTTGCCCGATCCTGAAAAAAGGAGACACTCTAAACAGCACCAACTATAGAGGAATCAGTCTACTTAACATCGCCTATAAAATCTTCTCTGCCGTAATATGTGAACGTCTAAAGCCCATCGTCAACAACCTGATAGGTCCTTATCAGAGTGGTTTTAGACCAGGAAAGTCCACAGTTGATCAAATATTCACATTACGGCAGATCCTGGAAAAAACCCAACAACACCAAATCGACATCCACCATCTTTTCATCGATTTTAAAGCCGCATATGACAGCATCTACAGGGACGAGCTGTATAGAGCCATGTCTAGTTTTGGCATCCCTGCCAAACTCGTCCGTTTGTGCAGGATGACCATGGAGAATTCACGCTGCTCCATAAAGGTTGGAAACAACTTAACAGAACTTTTCGATGTCAAAAAAGGTTTAAGACAAGGTGATGCGCTGTCATGCGATTTTTTTAAAATCGTGCTTGAAAGAATAGTGCAGAGCTCACACGTCTACACTAGAGGCAATTACTGGCATATGCTGATGACATTGACATAATCGGAAGAACTCAGCGTGATGTCAATGGGGCTTTTGTGACTATTGAGACAGAGGCGGCAAAAATGGGTTTAACGGTTAATGAGGGCAAAACAAAGTACATGCTGTCGTCAAGAAAGGACATACAACACCGACGTCTTGGTCAAAACGTCACCATCGACAGAAGTAACTTTGAGGTAGTCAAGGACTTCGTCTACCTAGGCTCCGCTGTAAATGCACAAAACACCAGCGCTGAGATCAAACGCAGAATAACTCTTGCTAACCGCTGTTTCTTTGGACTAAGAAAGCAATTGAGTGGTAAAGTCCTCTATCGAGGGACCAAAGTGTTGCTATATAAGACCCTTATCATACCCGTCCTGCTATACGGTGCAGAAGCATGGACCATGACAAAAGCGGAAGAAAGCACCTTGGGTCGCTTCGAGAGAAAAGTTCTTCGTGTGATCTACGGTCCCGTATGCATCGAAGGGGAGTGGAGGAGAAGATGGAACGACGAACTGTACGGGCTGTACAGCGAATTAGACTTAGCCAGAAGAGTAAAAGTCCAACGATTAAGATGGCTGGGTCACGTAGAGCGCATGGAAACCAATGCTCCGGCCCGGAAAGTCTTCGAATCCGCACCCACAGGACAGCGCAGTAGAGGAAGACCGCGGATCAGGTGGCGCGCACAAGTGGAAGGTGACCTCACCCAACTTTGAGCGCGAAACTGGAGACATCTAGCTAGGGACCGAGCTAGATGGAGAAGTTTGTTGGGTGAGGCCCTAGTTCACACAGGACTGTAGCGCCACCTTAAGTAAGTAGTAGTTGGATTTTTTTCCAAAAGTATATTTGTTTGGTATCACATTACAATGTTTAATATAAAATCTAATTCAACTCTCTAGAGTTATTGGTTCGTGAGATATTTAGGGTTAACCAAAATTTTCATCTATTTTTCAAATTGCTATGATAAAAAAAAAAACACCCACTCAACTTTCTTGAGAGCCCTTTCTGCAACTTTCTGCATTATTATCTGTATAACAAAATATATTTGAAGTCGATAGCTCTACTGACGTACGAACGTACGTACACAAACGGCGACAAATGTCAAAATTTTCAATTTGACAAATCGGACCGATTACAATAACTTCACATGTGGATTTAAAAATGCGCTACATCTTAAATGCCATACAACACAAAATTTGAGGTTGTTCCGGAGAAGTTAAACGACTAGAATATCTGTCAGCTACCATTCATAAGACTTGTTAATTATTTCTCTAAAGCTTCTTTCTATTCTTAACTCTAACAATCTAATCACTTTGGATGACATCGAGTTCAAGATAGGAGGCGTTATTTGTAGGATTTAATTTAATTAATTTTTAAAAAAGGTTAACTCCATTTCGTTGATTAGATTTGACTCTTCCTCAACTTTACCCTTAGGCATTTCCCCCAGTAAACCAAATGTCTAAAACCTAAAGGTCACTGTTATCTATAATTGTCAAGTTCATTGTGCATCGAAAAGGTCAACATTTCATTACCATCAATCATACAACTTACGAGTACATTACATAAATCAAAAATGATTCAATAAACATTTGTTTATGAATGAAAGGCTTTTTATATAAAACATGTATAATCTTTAATTTACCAACCTTGACAAAAATAATTTTATATCAATGTCACATTAGTTAGATACATAAAGATATACATATGTTTATGTACATTTTCATACCAAACAAAAAATATATGAAGGCGATGTATTTGCTGCTTTTGATGACTCGTTCTTATAATTTTGTTTCAATTTAATAAATTGTTTATTTAAATAAAAGCATCATGATTTAAAATTATAATTTCCCACGCATTTGGCAAGAATATTGTTTGACATAGAAAATAAAGCGAGCAGGGGGTGAAAGAGAGAGAGAGAGAATGAGGAATGAATCTCTTCTAGTAATTTAAATAAATTAGACATTTTTTAATGTCGAAAAGGGAGTTTTGTCAATCAACAACCAAAGTTAACTTTCTAAAAAAGTAAAATATTAATTGATTAATATTAATTAACTTCCCATAAGCAGTTATTGTAATCGGACAGATTTTTTTAAAATCGAACATTTTGAAATTTCTCGACGTTTCAAGGTCCCTGGAGTCGAAATAAAAGATTTTTAGAAAGATGTATGTACGTTCGAAACGTTTTATCGTCGTCCATAGCTCAAGAACAAGAAGAAATCTCGACTTCAAATAAATTTTGTTGTACAGATAATAAGGCAGAAAGATGCAGAAAGGGCTCTCAAGAAAGTTGAATGGGTGGTTTTTTTTTATCATAGCAATTTGAAAAATAGATGAAAATTTTGGTTAACCCTAAATATCTCACGAACCAATAACTCTACGAGTGAGATAATTAGATTTTATATTATATATTGTTATGTGATACCAAACAAATAAAAAAAATTGCACTTAACTAACGGTTTTTTTATGAATAAAAAAAAACTGAAAAAAAAATGTTTGTCACCTCCAAAATCTTACAAACAAAAAATGTTCTGATCTCCAAAATAATTTTTTGCAACAAAGAATAACGTGTTGAACAAAAATCGAATAGACAGTTTTTTTTACAACAAATTAAAAACTTAGAATAAATTAAGAAAAGTTGGTAAAATTTTATTTTCGGCTCAAATGTTGCTGTCAACAAAAATCAAAAATTGATTTTAGACTCAAATATCTTTTCAAAAATTCGCGATTATCTTTTAACTAATTTTAACTTATAAGAAATATTATTTTCAATATTCAAAAAAATAATTGAGAACAATCGAATTGACAGCTTTTTTACAGAAAATTAAAAAATTAAGAAAGGTTGGTATTTTTCGTTTGTTGAGAAAAGCGGAAATGACAATTCGTTTACAAAAAACAACAACCTAAAAAAAAAAAACAATACTAAAACTTCGCAAAAAATTACTTTTGACCTAAATATCTTTTCAAAAATTAAAGATATTGGCTTCAAACTTATTTTATGTCACAGAAAATATTGTTTTCGATATTTAATATTTTTTTTTTAATAATCCAACAGTCCGTTTTTTCATAAAAAAAATCTTAAAAAAATCGTACGCAAATTTGGTAAAAATTAATGTTCGGTTCTCGATATCTCTCAAATTAATTTCATTCGTCCAATTTGTAAACGGTGATTTTTTAAGAGCTTGAGAACTTTTAAAAAAAAAAGGCATCATCGATTCTTTATTTGAAACGTTAGATTGGTCCATGACATTTACTTTTTGAAGATAATTCGATTTAAATGTTGACCGCGGCTGCGTCTTAGGTGGTCCATTCGGAAAGTCCAATTTTGGGTAACTTTTTCGAGCATTTCGGCCGGAATAGCCCGAATTTCTTCGGAAATGTTGTCTTCCAAAGCTGGAATAGTTGCTGGCTTATTTGTGTAGACTTTAGACTTGACGTAGCCCCACAAAAAATAGTCTAAAGGCGTCAAATCGCATGACCTTGGTGGCCAACTTACCGGTCCATTCCTTGAGATGAATTGTTCTCCGAAGTTTTCCCTCAAAATGGCCATAGAATCGCGAGCTGTGTCGCATGTAGCGCCATCTTGTTGAAACCACATGTCAACCAAGTTCAGTTCTTCCATTTTTGGCAACAAAAAGTTTGTTAGCATTAACCGATAGCGATCGCCATTCACTGTAACGTTGCGTCCAACAGCATCTTTGAAAAAATACGGTCCAATGATTCCACCAGCGTACAAACCACACCGAACAGTGCATTTTTCGGGATGCATGGGCAGTTCTTGAACGGCTTCTGGTTGCTCTTCACTCCAAATGCGGCAATTTTGCTTATTTACGTAGCCATTCAACCAGAAATGAGGCTCATCGCTGAACAAAATTTGTCGATAAAAAAGCGGATTTTCTGCCAACTTTTCTAGGGCCCATTCACTGAAAATTCGACGTTGTGGCAGATCGTTCGGCTTCAGTTCTTGCACGAGCTGTATTTTATACGGTTTTACACCAAGATCTTTGCGTAAAATCTTCCATGTGGTCGAATAACACAAACCCAATTGCTGCGAACGGCGACGAATCGACATTTCACGGTCTTCAGCAACACTCTCAGAAACAGACGCAATATTCTCTTCTGTACGCACTGTACGCATTCGTGTGGTTGGTTTAATGTCCAATAAAGTAAACTGAGTGCGAAACTTGGTCACAATCGCATTAATTGTTTGCTCACTTGGTCGATTATGTAGACCATAAATTGGACGTAAAGCGCGAAACACATTTCGAACCGAACACTGATTTTGGTAATAAAATTCAATGATTTGCAAGCGTTGCTCGTTAGTAAGTCTATTCATTATGAAATGTCAAAGCATACTGAGCATCTTTCTCTTTGACACCATGTCTCAAATCCCGCGTGATCTGTCAAATACTAATGCATGAAAATCCTAACCTCAAAAAAATCACCCTTTAGTTAGAATCTTATTTATCGAATCGGAAACAGGTTGTGAAAATTTGAAATGATCAGTTTTTTTTCATCGATGTATTTATTATCATTTCTTCGCAAGGTAGTCATCTAGGTCACTTACTTTTTAAACTTTTTATTAGTGACATTCCAGATATCTAAGAATCTACAAATTGTCTTATTTTTCGTAGTCGATTTAAAAACATACAATCAAGTATCCAATAATGAAAATTAGCCGTGTTTGTAGTATAGTAAAAAATTCCCAAGAAATCCCATTGACAGTAGCCAGATTTTTGTATTTAAAGAAAACATCTCCAAATTAAGATTCAAATAAAAATAAGGGGGTTTGTTCGTAGACTACTACATTAACATGTGGTGTTGAAACGAGCTTGAAGCTCGCCCCAATTCTTTATATACCTGAATCGAGTTGCAATGAACGTGATTCGGTCGGGGATCGGATTCGAGTCAAAATTTGTGAAGAAAAGTGTGGAGGAGTTGGTTTTACAGATAATGCAACATGGTCTATTTATTTGCATGTTTGTATACAAAAAATGCACATGGACTAGTTAGCAGATTTTTCTATTGTGCTGAACTTTTCAGTTCTTCTTCTAAAGTGATACCAAATTTAAGAAATATTTTGGTGAACACATTACACAGACCAATAAATTCTTTTGATCACAATTGATTGTCACAAATGTGACAGTCACAAATCACCTTACATGATTCCAACCCAGTTATTCATTGTTTAACACAAATCAGAATATTTCACTTAAACTTCATAAGAACCATCGAAACACCATTCGCATTTTAGAAAGTGATGTCAAATTTAATCATTTTTAAATCTTCATGTGCAGTGGAAACACCAAAAAGATTTATTTAATCTAAACTGAGATAAACCTTTGGTGGAAACATAGCAAAACAAAATTAAATAATATCGACAGTAACAGATTGATTTTTTTCCGCAATGGTCATGCATCCAAATGCACAACTACTCAACGAACACAGCCGTCGAGATGCAAAAGCAATATCAATCGTACCAACATTTCAAAACTGGTATAAATGTCACAAAACTTATCCGAAGTAAGATTCTGCTTTAACTTTTTTATTTTGATATTGATTTTGTTATATAGTAGGAATAACAAAAACAACTTTTGATAGATTTTCCAAAAAACACGGGTATTGTGAACGTTTTCAAAAAGGGATCGATAAATTATTTCAGTGGTTGATTTGACTTTCTCTAAATGTTAAATTTTTAGACCCTTTCGTTTAACTCCTAAAGTGATTTATAATTGTAGACTTGGTAATGAAATTTTGTCCACTGTTAGTAAAATTAAATACCTTGGCAGCATTTTTTATGTCAAATTGTCTTTTGTATCACATATAAATTTATCTCTTGGTTTTTTGAAGAGTAAGAGTTTTGTTTTTAAGGAAAGTTACTCAAAAGATATTTATAGCTTTAAAAAAACACTTGCAAAAATTATAATAATAAGCGGCTTTAGGTAATATGAAAGTTTCTAGTATCTAATTAACCTACTCTCAAAAACTTACCTTCCAAATGTAGCAGTTTTAATGTAAGTTGACTGCAAACTGAAAGAAGTAGATAGAAAGATAGATAATTGATTTTTGATTGATTTAAAAATTAATTTTACAATTATTACATAAATATTTTAATACAAAAATCATAATAGCATGGCATTTGCCGTCTGCCAGCTTAACAACCTTAAAAGAATAAATTACGGAAATTAACAACAAATAAAAAAAAAAAAACATTTTAAAAAGGCCAATTTAAAAACAGAGAAAAAAAAACAAATGACTATCAAATTTAAAGCGTCAGAAGTCTTCATTCATAATTCTGTATCTATCCATCTCATTCAGCATACTTAGAACTTGCACGTCTGATAAAAAGTCACTTCTAAGAATATTTGTTCTAGCTTCCCTTAAAGTTGGACACGTTCTAACGAAATGTATGACGTTCTCCCGTTCTGCTAAATTGCAAATAGTGCAATCCAGTGGTAAGACGGGTCTGTGCGATATGAAGTTCAGGTTGAGGAGTTCGCTTATTAGCTTGACCATTGTAGCAATGACGTTTACTGAACTGAACTGTTACTATTTACCACCAAAACTAAAGTACCGCCCTTCATGCTACCTCGACTTATTGGTCAAATCCTATCATTGTCTTGAAATGCAAAATATTTGCGAGTTATACTCGACCATAAACTAAACTGGAAATTAAATATTGAAGTACGGGTTAAGAAGGTCTGTTGCCTTCTACGCCTGCAGCGAAACTTTCGGCAAAAACTGAGGACTTCAGTCGAAGATGATTTTATGGACGTACACAGCCGTAGTACGTCCAATCTTAACATATGGGTCGATTGTGTGGTGGACTGCTCTTAGCAAAGCCTATAATATTAATAAGCTATAGAAGGTTCAGATAACAGCTTGCGTGGGCACCACAGGGGCTATGCATAAGATATGGCCCACCTATAATAAAACCCGTACAAATGATCTTCTATGCAGGCCAGACTTAGCCAAGATTTTTGCGGTTTGTACAGGCCATTGGCCTATAGGAGTTCATGCGATGAAGTTGGGTATCTCCTACAACACCTTTTGCCGTAGTGTAGTGACCAAAGAGAAAGTGAAACGATAATCTATTGCCTCTGCAAATATCCAGCTTCGGCAAACACTAGAATGAAATACTTTGGAAAAGCAATTTTTCACGAACTTGATGAGCTATCTGAGACAAAGCTTAGCGACCTAATCTTTTTTTTCAATGCGACAAAATGGCTCTAACATAATCGCTATAAAGCTTCTCTATAAATCTTTCCCTTTCTATTACAGGTCAATCGAGTTTTTGGTATCAAAACGGCGCACTACAGCGCTAATTGGATCTCAGGCTATGTAGCCTTGAGATCGCCATTTCTACATTACATTATTTGCATCATGGAAGTAGTTCCTTTCTGCGAGATTATGGTTGAGCTTACTGTAAGTTGTTTTGAACAAGGACAGCTTCAGCTGCATATTCTGCTGTACACTTCTCACCCACATTAAAATTAAAATTTAAGTTGCATCCTTCTGCGAGACCCGACCACTCACTGTATCAGTGATTTTGGTCTTCTACAGCTTTTACTACTAGTTTTCTAACAAGTCGGTATTCGTTCATACTAAAAACGTGCAGGAGATTATCCGCTTGCATCGTTAGGGTCTTTACGAATAAAGGTGAGGTGATAGTTCGGTTTCCAGCATAATCACGTAATTTGGCGTATTTTTTGGCTGACGAAATATTCTCTTCAAATAATGTGTTAAGAGTTTCTCCACCGTGTGAAATTTTTTGCATCTCCATACAAAAGGATACTTTCTGAAACTGCCTTAAATACCTTATATTTACTAATGTGAGCTATGTTTTGGTTCATAAAGCATCTTTTCCATGAAAAGAGAAAAGAGCAGTTTTTGACATTTGTAGTATCTCGCTAAAATGCTTCCCCAAATTCAGGTTTCTTCAAAAATAACTATTAGGTATTTGTATTGGTTAACACATTCTATATCTTCTCCGTTGAAATTCCACTTTTTATTCGATGCATTTCGTCCACCACCCTTCTTAAATATCATCACCTTAGATTTTTGAGTATTGACTGTAAGGCTCCAAAGGCAGCAGTAGTTGAATATTGTATTAATCATAAGTTGTAGTGTTTCTGGGGATTACGCAAAAATTACTATTAAATCAACACCACCTGGAAGGTAATCTACAAGGTCATCTATGAAGAGCGAAAACAAGATGGGACTCAATGTACACCCTTGTTTTACTCCCGAGGTAGTTGTGAAACAATCAGAAAGCTCAGCTCCGTTCCACACTGCAGCCTGTATTCCTCTATACAGTTCTTCGAGAACGCGACCCAATTTCAGAGACAAGCCCAGGCCACATAGCTTGTAGAAGAAAGCACCTCAGTTGATTGAGTCGAATGCTTCTTTAAAGCTAATTAAAAATGCATACAATTTTTTTCCCTGCTTAATAAGGCTTTCAACTAGCCTGCTGACAGTGAAAATGTTAGCTCTTGTAGAGTACCCCGATCTAAAGCCCGTTTGAGTCTCTTTTAACAGGTTCTGCTTTTTTGTGTATCGGAAAGATTTTAGCATCTCGAAATTCATTTACGGAAATATGCCCCTCAAATACTTTATTAAAAAGTGTTATTAGACGTTCTGTTCCGTATTTATAGAACTCAACTGGAATACCATTTGCACCCGCCGCTTTTCCATCTTTAAGAGATCCTAGAGTTAATTCCACTTCGTGAAGGTAAATTTCCGTATCTAGGATTTCGTTGTTGATACCAGGTATCGCATAGTGCCAATTTGTTTGTATGCTGCTTGGATTCAATAATTCTTTGAAATGAGTGGATAGATAGTTTCTTATGCGAATTGCTTACCATTCAATTATCACGCAAGTTTCCAAAAATCGGTGGCGTTTTTACAGGTTGCCAGGTTAGATGCTTGCAGTTCTTGTAAGAAGTAAAATCCCCCTTTATATCAAGTCAAATCTGCTTGTGTCAAAAAAATCAGCTGAGGACATGAGTTTCTCTTCCACCAAAAGCTGAAAGTCTTCACGATTTATTTATTTTGTGTGGAATTCCATTAAGTTTTGTATAAAAGGATTTCTTGGGAAATTGAAAAAGGTATACGAACTTTATTCAACTACTGAATTTGTTTGGATATTTTAATCAGTATTTGCCGCACGAAAAACTTAAGGCAAACTGTTTGTGAAGTAACGTTCTAAGTTTGAAATTAATGACAACTGAAAAATGAATTTGCGTTAAAAGAATGCAATCTTTTATGGGGTCTGTATACATCCATTGCAGTTTAATAATCAAATATCAATATACATTGACGGATAATAAAAACTTTTGCAATTTACAAAATTTAAACATTACTTCTGAAAGCTTTGACATTTTCTGTTTGGGTGTTTAATAAACGGTGATTTTTTAAGAGCTTGATAACTTTTTAAAAAAAAAAACGCATAAAATTTGCAAAATCTCATCGATTCTTTATTTGAAACGTTAGATTGGTCCATGACATTTACTTTTTGAAGATAATTTCATTTAAATGTTGACCGCGGCTGCGTCTTAGGTGGTCCATTCGGAAAGTCCAATTTTGGGTAACTTTTTTGAGCATTTCGGCCGGAATAGCCCGAATTTCTTCGGAAATGTTGTCTTCCAAAACTGGAATAGTTGCTGGCTTATTTGTGTAGACTTTAGACTTGACGTAGCCCCACAAAAAATAGTCTAAAGGCGTCAAATCGCATGATCTTGGTGGCCAACTTACCGGTCCATTCCTTGAGATGAATTGTTCTCCGAAGTTTTCCCTCAAAATGGCCATAGAATCGCGAGCTGTGTGGCATGTAGCGCCATCTTGTTGAAACCACATGTCAACCAAGTTCAGTTCTTCCATTTTTGGCAACAAAAAGTTTGCTAGCATTGAACGATAGCGATCGCGATTCACCGTAACGTTGCGTCCAACAGCATCTTTGAAAAAATACGGTCCAATGATTCCACCAGCGTACAAACCACACCAAACAGTGCATTTTTCGGGATGCATGGGCAGTTCTTGAACGGCTTCTGGTTGCTCTTCACTCCAAATGCGGCAATTTTGCTTATTTACGTAGCCATTCAACCAGAAATGAGCCTCATCGCTGAACAAAATTTGTCGATAAAAAAGCGGATTTTCTGCCAACTTTTCTAGGGCCCATTCACTGAAAATTCGACGTTGTGGCAGATCGTTCGGCTTCAGTTCTTGCACGAGCTGTATTTTATACGGTTTTACACCAAGATCTTTCCGTCAAATCTTCCATGTGGTCGAATAACACAAACCCAATTGCTGCGAACGGCGACGAATCGACGTTTCACTGTCTTCAGCAACACTCTCAGAAACAGACGCAATATTCTCTTCTGTACGCACTGTACGCATTCGTGTGGTTGGTTTAATGTCCAATAAATTAAACTGAGTGCGAAACCTGGTCACAATCGCATTAATTGTTTGCTCACTTGGTCGATTATGTAGACCATAAATCGGACGTAAAGCGCGAAACACATTTCGAACCGAACACTGATTTTGGTAATAAAATTCAATGATTTGCAAGCGTTGCTCGTTAGTAAGTCTATTCATGATGAAATGTCAAAGCATACTGAGCATCTTTCTCTTTGACACCATGTCTGAAATCCCTCGTGATCTATCAAATACTAATGCATGAAAATCCTAACCTCAAAAAAATCACCCTTTACCTTTGGTACCGATTGAAAATAAAATCGTTTTGACACTTAACATAAATATCTTAATCTTCAATCTTTATTGTCAACATTGATTGTGTTCAAATTAAATATAAAATCATTTTCTAAGAGACTTGTGAATCTTTTGACGTACCTATATTATCGGCGTTAAGGTTTCTGATAATTAATTTACATAGCAACATTATATATTTCAATATTGAACTACAATTCGAGACCAATTGGAATCTTAAAAACAACTGTTATTAATTAAAACGTAGGTGATATGGTATATTTTCATATATAATAAATTAAATTATACAAATTATATCAAAAAAAACTACAGATATGAAAAGCAGCGTGAAATACTCTTTGTGGAAATTAAAACAAAAAATAGGTAACCAAGAGTAAAGATACAATTATTGCGATGTTTTAATATAATTTTAAATATTCCAGTGTTTGTAGCCATATGTAGAAACGAAAGACGAAACGAAGTGCTATTGCGTACAGAATTTCCCTGCCAGGGTTCAGAGAATACCTTAATTCAAGTAATTGAAGAGCGAATGATACCTTTACCTCAGATACAAGCAGATCTGTGCACTTGATATTCAAGTACGAGAACCAGCACAGTTCTTTGGTAGGTACCTACTTGCATTTTTTAAATGTTATAACAATGCGTTTAAACTTGTAACTTTAAGTACCATTCTTGTGCCTTTTATTTAATTCACTCTTCATTCCTTTGTGCTTTAATTCCTTTCAGAACCTTACGTTCTTTAATTTCTTTTCAAGTAGAAAAATAATTGAAAATTAATTATGGTACAAAAGAAATTCGAGTAAAACGTTATCCATTAAGAGATTGCATTTCAGGACAGCGGTCAATTTTAAAGGTATTGCCTTTTGACATTTGACAACTGAAAACTACGTCATTATTAAATATTCAACAATAAACTTCTTGAAGAAAAATCTCCAATAATATCATGTCCAGTTTGGAGGTGTCAAATGATTTTATTAGCTGAGCATATGAAATTTTAACAAAAATGGCGAAGGTTTGGAAGTTACTCTGATGTTATATTGAAGTCACTCTATCTTTCTATGGCTCTTTGACAGTATTGAAGCTTGATTTTAAAGACTGTCGTGGATTGAATTTTTTGGCAGCCATATGTTAAAACTGGAAGAATTACTTACTTACTAAAGGTGGCACTACAGACTACAGTCCTGTGTGAACCAGAGCCTCACCCAACAAACTTCTCTATCTAGCTTGGTCCCTAGCTAATGTCTCCAGTTTCGCGCTCCAAGTTGGTTGAAATCACTTTCCACTTGTGCGCGCCACCTAATTCGCGGTCTTCCTCTACTGCGCTGTCCTGTATGTATGGATTTGAAGACTTTCCGGGCCGGAGCATTGGTTTCCATGCGCTCTACGTGACCCAGCCATCTTAGTCGTTTTACTTTTACCCTTCTGGCTAGGTCTACGTCACTGTGGAGCCTGAACATCCTCTCATCTAATCTCCTTCCATGCATACGGGACCTTAGATCACACGAGGAACTTTTCTCTCGAAACGATAACGATCCAAGGTGCTTTTATCCGCTTTTGTCATAGTCCATGCTTCTGCACCGTATAGCCGACGGGGATGATAAGGGCCTTATAAAGCGACACTTTGGTCCTTCGAGAGAGGACTTTGCCTCTCAATTGCTTTCTTAGCCTAAAGACACAGCAGTTAGCAAGAGTTATTCTTCGTTTGATCTTAGCGCTGGTGTTGTTTTCTGCGTTTACAGCGCAGCCTAGGTAGACGAAGTCCTTGACTACCTCAAAGTTACGTCTGTCGATGGTGACGTTTTCACCAAGACGTCGGTGTTGTATGTCCTTTCTTGACGACAGCATGTACTTCGTTTTGCCCTCATTAACCGTTGAACAAATTTTTGCCGCCTCTGCCTCAATACTC
The DNA here is from genome assembly GCF_945859685.1 of Eupeodes corollae. Lineage (NCBI taxonomy): Eukaryota > Metazoa > Arthropoda > Insecta > Diptera > Syrphidae > Eupeodes > Eupeodes corollae. Next base: position 150,903,386 of record NC_079147.1, read on the forward strand.
ACAAAAGCCCCATTGACATTACACTGAGTTCTTCCGATTAAGTCAATGTCATCAGCATATGCTAGTAATTGGACAGACTTTTGAAAGATAGTGCCTCTAGTGTTGACGTGTGAGCTCGGCACTATTCTTTCAAGTACGATATTAAAAAAATCGCATGACAGCGCATGACATCTAAAACCTTTTTTAACATCGAAAGGTTCTGTTAAGGTGTTTCCAAACTTTATGGAGCAGCGTGAATTGTCCATGGTCATCCTGCACAAACGGACGAGTTTGGCAGGGATGTCAAAACTAGAAACGGCTCCATACAGCTCGTCCCTGTAGATGCTGTCATATGCGGCCTTGAAATCGATGAACAGATAGTGGGTTTCGATTTGGTGTTCTTGTGTTTTTTCTAGAATCTGCCTTAATGTGAATATTTGATCGACTGTGGACTTTGCTGGTCTAAAACCACACTGATAAACTGATAGGTCCTTGTTGTTGACGATGGGCTTTAGACGTTCACATATTACGGAAGAGAAGATTTTGTAAGCGATGTTAAGTAAACTATAGTTGGTGCAGTTTAGAGGGCCTCCTTTCTTAGGATCGGGCAAACAATACTGCTTTAAAGAGCTCGGCATTCAAGCCATCCGCTCCAGCGGCTTTATTAGACTTCAGCTTAGATATGGCAATCTTTACTTCGTCTAAGTCAGGAGGACGGGATTGTTGGCTTTCGTCGTCGATGTTGAAATGATCATCCTGCCTGACAGCGGAATTCGGTTCGTCGTCGCCGTTATACAGTCCGCAGAAGTGGTCCTTCCATATCCTCAGCATTGACTGTGGTTCCACTATGATGTTCTAGGTTCTAGGTTTATGTAACTGTGAATTTCGTTTCACCTGTTCATAAGACTTTCGAACTTCATTCCTGCTTTTAAACCTCTCAACATCTTGGACTGCATGCATCTCATGCAATCTCTTTTTCCTTCTGAGAAGTCGGCATTCCTCTCACCTCTTCCGCTCATAGAGCTCATGAGCAGCTCTCGTCCTTTTATGCAGCGCCGCTTTGCAGAGGCGGCTTCTCTGTTTGCATCTTGGCAATATTGTCACTGGTTTTCGATACATTGTGTTGGCGGCAGAGAACTTCGAGAAAGGTTATTTGTAACTCGGCCGGAAAAGGATTTGGCGATCTCTGGCCATTGTAGCCGTCCGACGTTGTAACTTCTTCCAGCGTCTCCGTTTTGCCTTGGATCTGGAAAGTGTGCTTGGCTACAACGAAGTAATATTCCGAGTCGATGTTAGCTCCTTGGAAAGTTCGGATATCCATGATGCCTTAAGAGTGTCTGGCGTAGATCGCAATCTGGTCAATCTGGTTGACGGTAGATTGATCTGGAGAACTCCAAGTTCCTTCGTGGATGTTGAGGTGTGGAAAACGCGTACTGGCTACCATGACGTAAATTAAATACTTAAATACCTATTGGAATTTTTGGCAACATCTCGTGTGATCTTCAAGAGATGCGTGGGGCCGAGAATATGGAGATTTTCAATCTCCTTGATGCAAGTGAGATCTAAGGATAAGGGTTATGGGGTATATCTCGCTTTAACGATGCAAGACAGCATTTGTTTTTCGAAGCATTCAATTCCAGGCGTTTTTTCCCATTCTACAATGCTGTTTAGGTCGGAATTTAATGAGCTTATCATATATTGTCATTGCAGTTCCACATCCGAAGAAGCAGGATGTGTCTGAAAACGAAAATAAAAAGCTAAGAGTACTTTCGTCAAAAAACCATAAGATCACCAGTGGGTCTTTTGCTGTGAGAGCCGTAGTGTCGGTCATTAAAAAACTTTTCGCCTTGGAGATATTTCTTGAGCTGATAAGTTAATCAGCCTTTAAATGACCATGGAAAGAAGAGTGGCAAGTGCAATAGGTCGACAACCTAACCACTGGTTTTGCCAAACACTTTTTGAAAACAATTTTTGAATGAATGTTTATTTCTTTAAAGTTTTCTTGATAAAAAATATCATTTCCAAAACTTGGCACTCGCTCACTCATCATTTTGAAAAGATCAGTACTCGCTGATTTTTTTTGTTATAATTTAAATCGGAGCAGAAAACATGATTCGATTAAACCCGAACCCTACTTGAAGCTTTATGAATTTCAATATTTCACGAATAAAATAAACGGATTTCATGAACCTAGCACATCTATATAAATATAAAAGATCGAACATCGTGTCGGTACTTTTATAGATACCCATCCATCCTACAGATACTTATTGCCTCCACATTTGCTGTACATAAAAAGGACAATAATGGAAAATACGGTCAAATTAATGTTATGCCTTATACGAATACGTTTTTAAAGACAAGAATGCATACATAAATATATATTCAGGAATAATATGGACATAAGAGAACAACATATAAAATGTTTAACATTCTTGTTTTATCTTTTTCTTTATTTAAATCCATAAAAACAGAGGTGGTCATGGTCACTCCTCGTCTCCTATGATAAACTCGGATACTCTTTTTGTCCAATTTTATCTCGAATTATCCCTTATTTGCCTGCAGAGATTCTCGTAATTGAAACTGAAAAGAGGCGATAATAATCAAAGTTATATTTTCACTCACAATTTATTATTTTATTGCACATAATTTTATGCATGAAGGATAAAACGTATTTGCGAAAAATCGAGTGTGGAGCTGGAGACTTTATTGAAAGAAATCGTTTTGATAAATGAATTGTATACAAAATAATGAAATACGATAAATGAATTCCTCAAAATACATTAATTTATTAGGATTCAATTTTATTATTTGTTATCAATTCAACAGGGTTAATTTAAAAATGAATAAAAGGTTTTTTTATGCATAGGGTTGTAAAGCTGCAAGACATCCTTCATCCAAAGATACATACAAATAGGAACGACAGAAGTTTTTATTTTTTAATCATGCCAAACAGTGCGTATATTTTTAAGGAATATATGGACACACACACGACGCACGAATGAATCCAATTAATTACTTTATCGCAACATCAAATATTAATTAATTTAATTACACCACGTTATGTAAGACATGACAGCGAGTTCAATAATGAGATTGCATAATACATGTATAATATTAATAAGTCGTAATGCATTTAAAATAATAAGTTACATCTCGATGAAAGCTTTGACTTGAAATTACATACCCAATTAAATTTAAAGATTTTTCAGTTAATGACAACCTTGAAGAAAAGAACGGACACGCGCCGCCGGAGGCCGTACAGGTGAGCTATTTTGTGAAACCCTAGTAGGTGAGGATTCCGAACTGATGACGAACCAAACAAACGAAATAAGGACGACGAACTTCGGGTCTTTGTGAAATGTTAGGTTCCTTAACAGACCACGTACAGCCGAACAGTTAGCGGAAGCCCTAAACTGCTGCAAGGCAGTTTGATGGGATAAACCGGGCAAACTACGGCGACTGCTAACGAGAAGAAAGGTAGCAACTATTTGGGTATGGATTTGTTGTTGGAACTAGGCTCAAGCAAAAAGTCTTGAGTTTCAAAAGTGTGACCGAGCGCATTACGACAATCAAATCAAGGCGAAATTTACTAACATAAGCTTCATATGCGCGCACAACACTACAGAGAAAGATGAAGACACCAAAGACGTGTTCTTCGATCTCTTGGACAAGACTTATGAGCACTGCCCTGGCTAAGATATTAAAACTGTCTTAGGAGATATTAACGCCAAGCTAGGAGGAGACAACATCTTTGGTGACACAATCGGCCTACATGACACCACCTTCTCGGACAACGGATTCAGGCTGGTCGATTTTGCTGAACACATCTTGATATCTACAAGGGGACATGGAAATCTCCTGATTTCCTGACGCAGAATCCAGTACAGGTTTTCCGAACATTTCGAGGGGCCAACATATACCAATCCAAGCCAAAACAGGGAAGTACTATGAGAGAATCCGGCTTAAGGCGGCTACAATCACAAGAGACTACAATGTTCTTTTCCGATCAAGTCTTTAACAACCTTTTAAAAAGTCCTATGCTGTCTGCATAGTAGTACTCTTAGCGTGATGGTTAGTGCGTTGGACTGCCATGCAGCAAGGGCTCTTGGGTTCAATCCCTACCTGTGCCGCCGAACTTTTTTCACGGTTACTACCTTGCGAGGAATTGACAAATGCTCCAAGAGTAATTCTTGTTATGAAAAAGTGCTTTCTCAAATTAGCCGTTCGGATTCAGCATATAAACTGAAGGTCCCTTTCCATCTCTGACAATATTACTCGCACACAGGAATGGTTTAGAGTTGTAAGTCACTAGGCCCTGGTTCTTCATGGACTGTTGCGCCACCTAATTTTTGTTTTGCTGCCTGCATTAAGCATTGAAAACAAGTGGCAACATTGCCTTGCAGCCATCAGCGAACCCTTTGGTTTTACTACGAATGCGTATTTACGCAACAGGCAGAGCAAGGACCAGAGCAGCTCGAGAGCTCTACGAGCAGAATCATTGTAGAACCGCAGTTTAAGCTGAGAATATGGAAACACCACTTCTCCGAGTTATATAACGGCGATAACTAATTGAATTCCGCTGTAAGGGAGAGAGTACCACTAAACCTAGGCGATACAGATCAACAATTCCGCCTACCCGGCCTAGAGGAGGTGAAGATAGCTATATCTAAACTGAAGTCAAACAAAGCTGCTGGAGCTGACGGCATCGCTGCCTTATTATTCAAAGCAGCATGCGATGACTTGGACGGGATCATGCACCAACTCAGCTGCAAAATATGGTCGGAAGAAAGGATGCCCGATGAGAGAATCTTAGCATAATTTTCCCAATACACACGAAAGGAGACCCTCAAAATTACTCCAACTACAGAGGCATCAGTCTGCTGAACATTGCATATAAGATCCTTTCTTCCATATTATGTGAACGTCTGCAGCTGTTCGTCAACAACCTAAAAGGTCCGTATTAGTGTTGATTCAGACCAGGAAGTTCACCATTGACCAAATATTCACATTACGGCAGATCTTGGAAAAAACCCCGGGAACTTCATATCGATACCCATCATCGATTTTGAAGCCGCGTATAACAGCATATACAGGAAAGAGCTCTACAGAGCAATGTCTAGTTTTGGCATCCCAGTCAAACTTGTCCGTTTATGCAGTACAACGATGGAGAATGCACGCTGCTCTATTAAGGTCGAAAAAGAACTTATCGATGCATTTGACGTCAAACATTTTTTTAGATGATGCACTGTGATGTGACATTTACAACAGCGTTTTGGAAAGAATCGTGCAAAACTAAACCGTCAACAATACAGGCACAATCTTCCAAAGGTCCATCCTAATTACCCGCATACGGATAACGAATGATATTGACATAGTTGGTAGATCAAAGCATGATGTCAGTGGTGCGTTTTTTGAGCATTGCGATGGAAGCGAGGAAAATGGGTTTAGTGGTAAATGAAAGTAAGACCAAGTACATGCTTACTTACTTACTTACTTAAGGTGGCGCTACAGTCCGGGGCGGACCTGGGCCTCAACCAACAAGCGTCTCCAGCCAGCTCGGTCCCTAGCTAGCTGTCTCCAATTTCGCACGCCAAGTTGGTTGAGGTCCTCTCCCACCTGGGTGCGCCACCTGAGTCGCGTTCTTCCTCTACTGCGCCGTCCCTCGGGATTGGATTCGAAGACCTTCCGGGCTGGAGCGTTGATGTCCATCCGCTCTACATGACCTAGCCATCTAAGCCGTTGGACTTTAATTCTTCTAACTAGGTCAGTTTCGCTGTACAGCCCGTACAGTTCGTCGTTATATCTTCTCCTCCATTCTCCATCTATGCGTACGGGACCAAAAATCACCCGAAGAATTTTTCTCTCGAAGCATCCTAAGACGCTCTCATCTTTCTTTGACAGGGTCTAGGACTCAGCGCCATAAATGAGAACCGGGATGATGAGTGTCTTATAGATGGTGATTTTACATGCTCGAGAGAGGACTTTACTTCTCAATTGCCTTCTAAGTCCAAAGAAGCAGCGATTTGCTGGAGTTATTCTTCGTTTGATTTCAGCGCTGGTGTCGTTGTCTGCATTAATAGCGGTGCCTAGGTAAACAAAGTCCTTAACTACCTCAAAGTTATAGCTGTCCATGGTGACGTTTTGTCCAAGACGTCGTCGTTCAGTGTCCTTTTTTGATGACAGCATATACTTGGTCTTGCCCTCATTGACCACTAAACCCATCTTCTTCGCTTCCGTCGCAATGCTCAAAAATGCTCCACTGACATCACGCTTTGATCTTCCAATTATGTCAATATCATCTGCGTATCCGAGTAATTGGATGGATCTTTGGAAGATTGTGCCTCTAGTGTTGACGGTTGAGTTTTGCACAATTCTTTCCAGAACGATGTTGAAGAAGTCGCATGACAGTGCATCGCCTTGTCTAAAACCTTTTTTGACATTAAATGCATCGGGAAGATCTTTTCCGACATTGATAGAGCAGCGTGCATTCTCCATCGTCATTCTGCACAAACGGATAAGTTTGACAGGGATGCCAAAACTAGACATTGCTCGGTAGAGCTCTTCCCTATAGATGCTGTCATACGCGGCTTTAAAATCGATAAAGAGATGGTGGGTATCGATTTGAAGCTCCTGGGTTTTTTCCAAGATCTGCCGTAGTGTGAATATTTGGTCGATAGTGGACTTTCCTGGTCTGAAGCCACACTGATAAGGACCAATCAGGTTGTTGACGAATGGCTTCAGACGTTCACATAATACGGCAGAGAGGATCTTATACGCAATGTTAAGAAGACTGATGCCTCTGTAGTTGGCGCAGTTTAGAGGGTCTCCTTTCTTATGTATCGGGCACACTATGCTGAGATTCCACTCATCGGGCATGCTTTCTTCCGACCAAATTTTGCAGATGAGTTGGTGCATGCTCCCTACCAAGTCATCGCCTGCTGCTTTGAATAGTTCGGCGGTGATGCCGTCAGCTCCAGCAGCTTTGTTTGACTTAAGTTTAGATATAGCTATCTTCACTTTGTCAAGGTCGGGTAGGCGGAATTGTTGATCTGCGTCGCCGAGGTTGAGTGGTTCTATCTCCCTTACAGCGGAATTCGATTCGTCATCGCCGTTATATAATTTGGAGAAGTGATCTTTCCATATTCTCAGCATCGACTGCAGTTCTACTACGATGTTCCCCTGATCGTCTACACAGGCTTCGGTTCGTGGCTGGTACCCTTGGGAGGTTTTTTTTACCTTTTGGTAAAATTTACGAACCTCATTCCTGTTGTGACATCCCTCTATCTCCTCGATCGCGCGCTTCTCATGCTCTCTTTTTTTCCGTCTAAGAAGCCGGTGTTCCTCTCTCCTCTTCTGCTCGTAGAGCTCGCGAGCAGCTCTCGTCCTTTTGTGCAGCGCCGTTTTGTATGCCTCTTGTTTCGCTGCGTGAGCTTGCCGGCATTCGTCGTCAAACCAGGGGTTTCGCTGTGGTGGCCGTGTGAAACCTAGCACTTCAGAGGCGGCATCTCTGATGGCTGCAAGGCAATGTTGCCACTGGTTTTCAATGCTTAATGCAGGAAGCATAGGACTCCTTAGGAGGTTATTAGGGACTCGATCGGAAAAGGACATGGCAGTCTCTTGCGATTGTAGCCGTCTAACGTCGAATCTTCTCACAGTACTTCCTTGTTTTGGCTTGGATCGGGGTATCCGTAGCCGTACCTTAGCTACAACGAGGTAGTGGTCCGAGTCAATGTTGGCCTCTCGGAATGTTCGGATATCCTGTATACTGGAGAAGTGTCGTGCGTCGATCGCAATGTGGTCAATCTGGTTGACGGTTGATTGATCAGGAGATTTCCATGTCCCCTTGTGGATATTGAGATGCGTGAACTGCGTACTAGCTACCAGAACGTCTTTGTTCTCGGTAGGAGTCGCCGTAGTAGATATCGCAGTCTTTTAGTTTGCGTTTGCCCGGTCCATCCCATCGCACTTCTTGGATGGCTGTAATATCTGCCTTGCAGCAGTTTAGGGCTTCCGCTAATTGTTCGGCTGCACGTGGTCTGTTAAGGGACCTAACATTCCACGTACATATCCGAAGTTCGTTGTCCTTATTTCGTTTGCGTGGGTTGTCAACAGTTAATCCGTCCGTATCCGAGGCTTGTTGTTGCTTCGAAACTATGATGTTTTTACGTGGCCAGGAAGTCACCCCGACGGCACAACCCCAAGTACATGCTGTCATCAAAAAAGGAAATTGAACGACAAAGTCTTGGACAAAACGTAACCATAGACAGCTTTTACTTCGAGGTAGGTAAGGACTTTGTCTATAAATCCAGACAACAGCACCAACGCTGAAATCAAACGGAGAATAACTCTTGCGAATCGCAGCTTCTTTGGACTAAGAAAGCAATTGAGTGGTAAAGTCCTCTCTCGAGGAACCAAAGAGTTGCTATATGAGACCAAAAGCGGATGAAAGCACCTTGGGTCGCTTCGAGAGAAAAGTTCTTCGTGTGATCTACGGTCCCGTATGCATCGAAGGGGAGTGGAAGAGAAAATGGAACGACGAGCTGTACGGGCTGTACAGCGACGTAGGCTTAGCCAGAAGGGTAAAAGTCCAACGACTAATATGGCTGGGTCACGTAGAGCGCATGGAAACCAATGCTCCGGCCCGGAAAGTCTTCGAATCCACAAGTGAAAGTGTAAAGAGCTGGCTGGAGACGTATTTATGTTGGTTTAGGCAAAGGTCCGTCCCGAACTGTAGCACCATCTTAAATAAGCCTCAGTTCTTCTACACTGCTATAAAGACACAATTGCCTCTATATTAAAAAGTCAAAAGACAAACCAAATAAGAATGAGTACATAATACATTATTCTCATATCTTTGAATGTTCATTATTCCAACTTTGTTTTCCTTAAACAAAATTTAAACTTTTTCGAAAACAAAGCATATTTCGTTTCACTTTGAAACGCCCAAATAACTTTTTCTTACAAAATCATGACAGGAACTTATTTATATTAAATAGGTTGCTAAAGGTACAATATCACCATCATCATTATTGAATCTTTATTTTCTGAAAATATATAATATGTCGGTTGCGGTACATACAAGTACGAATAAATGTTTTTCTTTTCTTGCAAAAGAAAATACAATTCTCAATTTCATTTCAATGGGAAAAGTGATGGGGCTGAGTTGAAAAACTTTCTTTCAAAGAAAACAATTTTGTATCAACTATGTACGGGTTTATGGATGTATATTGTATATAGAGTATACTTTGTAAAATGTACCCTTTTATTTTTTAAGTGAGAAGTGAGAAGTATAAAAATACTAAAACATTCTATACCTTTGATTTTGCCACCTCAAAAAAGACTTTTTTAATATCCAAAGACATTTACTTAAATGTTATGTTTTATAATTCAAAATTAGTTTTGGAAATGAAAATTGTTTTTCCAACCGATAACGAGTACAATGAAAACTCAGGGTGATGATGACTATGAGGGTGAGAATATATATACAAACAAACAGAATGAAAAAAAATAATATAAAGGGTAAAAACTTTATCAAAAAGGATTGCGCCTTGCTTTACTTTTTGTATTTCTTAAGGGTTTCCGCGTATACATATTTGTTTGGAGAAAGGGTTTAAATTAAAACAGAAAAACCTTAAAGTAACTTGGTTTGAATTTTAGGTTTAGACTTAAGTTATGTGTTGGCTTGGAAATGTTTTATCTTATTATTTAAACTTATACTCGTATAATTTTCAATTGCATAATTTTAAAATACAAGGTGTATTTTAATGCTTAATCAACTTTCAAATGGTAGACATGTGCATTCAAGAGGACACAAGCGTCCACAGGTTTTTCTCAAAACCCATCTCTGTCTATCAACTCCTACTCTCACCTCCCCGCGGTGAACATCGGGTGCCTAGTACCTCAACTGGAGATTGGGTTCCAACCCCAGTGGAAAGTTGTTGGGGGCAGCAAACGAGAGAGGGGGGAGAGGTGTTTCCACTGAGGCACCTCTCCTTATCCAGGCGGCAGCGGACGAATTCTCGAGATAGAATCAACGGTGGCGTCTACAGTTCCAGTAAGGTCGAACTACTTAGTGAACACCTTATAGGGCTTCTTCGACATATTCGGAGCCCAGGCCTATAAGGAGCGGTTCATCCGGCTCCCCTTCCTTGGAGTTATACTAAGGATCTGGCCCTAAAGGTTGGGGGTTGTGCCGTCGGGGTGACTCCCTGGCCACATAAAAATACCTTAAGTTTCGAAGCAATAACAAGCCTCGGATACGGACGGATTCACTGTTGACAACCCACGCAAACGAAATAAGGGCAACGAAATTCGGATATGTACGTGGAATGTTAGGTCCCTTAACAGACCACGTGCAGCCGAACAATTAGCGGAAGCCCTAAACTGCTGCAAGGCAGATATTACAGCCATCCAAGAAGTGCGATGGGATGGACCGGGCAAACGCAAACTAAAAGACTGCGATATCTACTACGGCGACTGCTACCGAGAACAAAGACATCGTCTATTTGGGTGTGGATTTGTTGTTGGAACTAGGCTCAGGCAAAAAGTCTTGAGTTTCAACAGTGTGAGCGAGCGCATCACGACAATCCGCATCAAGGCTAAATTCGCCAACATAAGCCTAATATGCGCGCATGCCCCAACAGAGGAGAAAGATGAAGACACCAAAGACATATTCTTCGAGCTCTTGAAGACATATGAGCAGTGCCCTGCCTATGACATTAAAATTGTCTTAGGAGATTTGAATGCCAAGCTAGGAAGAGAAGACATCTTTGGAGCGATAATCGGGAGATACAGCCTGCACGACACTACCTCCGACAACGGATTCAGGCTGGTCGATTTCGCTGCGGGGCGAGACGTTCTGGTAGCTAGTACGCAGTTCACGCATATTAATATCCACAAGGGGACATGGAAATCACCTGATCAATCAACCGTCAACCAGATTGACTACATTGCGATCGACGCACGACACTTCTCCAGTATCCAAGATATCCGAACATTCCGAGAGGCCAACATTGACTCGGTTTGTAGCCAAGGTACGGCTACGGATATCCCGATCCAAGCCAAAACAAGGAAGTACTGTGAGAAGATTCGACGTTAGACGGCTACAATCGCAAGAGACTGCCATGTCCTTTTCCGATCGAGTCTCTAATAACCTCCTAAGGAGTCCTATGCTTTCTGCATTAAGCGTTGAAAACCAGTGGCAACATTGCCTTGCAGCCATCAGAGATGCCGCCCCTGAAGTGCTAGGTTTCACACGGCCACCACAGCGAAACCCCTGGTTTGACGACGAATGCCGGCAAGCTCACGCAGCGAAACAAGAGGCATACAAAACGGCGCTGCACAAAAGGACTAGAGCTGCTCGCGAGCTCTACGAGCAGAAGAGGAGAGAGGAACACCGGCTTCTTAGACGGAAAAAAGAGAGCATGAGAAGCGCGCGATCGAGGAGATAGAGGGATGTCACAACAGGAATGAGGCTCGTAAATTTTACCAAAAGGTAAAAAAAACCTCCCAAGGGTACCAGCCACGAACCGAAGCCTGTAAAGACGATCAAGGGAACATCGTAGTAGAACCACAGTCGATGCTGAGAATATGGAAAGATCACTTCTCCAAATTATATAACGGCGATGACGAACCGAATACCGCTGTAAGGGAGATAGAACCACTCAACCTCGGCGACGCAGATCAACAATTCCGCCTACCCGACCTTGACGAAGTGAAGATAGCTATATCTAAACTTAAGTCAAACAAAGCTGCTGGAGCTGACGGCATCACCGCCGAACTATTCAAAGCAGCAGGCGATGACTTGGTAGGGAGCATGCACCAACTCATCTGCAAAATATGGTCGGAAGAAAGCATGCCCGATGAGTGGAATCTCAGCATAGTGTGCTGCGCCAACTACAGAGGCATCAGTCTCCTTAACATTGCGTATAAGATCCTGTCTGCCGTATTATGTGAACGTCTGAAGCCATTCGTCAACAACCTGATTGGTCCTTATCAGTGTGGCTTCAGACCAGGAAAGTCCACTATCGACCAAATATTCACACTACGGCAGATCTTGGAAAAAACCCAGGAGCTTCAAATCGATACCCACCATCTCTTTATCGATTTTAAAGCCTCGTATGAAAGCATCTATCGAGAAATGTCTAGTTTTGGCATCCCTGTCAAACTTATCCGTTTGTGCAGAATGACGATGGAGAATGCACGCTGCTCTATCAAGGTCGGAAAAGATCTTACCGATGCATTTGATGTCAAAAAAGGTTTTAGACAAGGCGATGCACTGTCATGCGACTTCTTCAAAATCGTTCTGGAAAGAATTGTGCAAAACTCAACCGTCAACACTAGAGGCACAATCTTCCAAAAATCCATCCAATTACTCGGATACGCAGATGGTATTGACATAATTGGAAGATCAAAGCGTGATGTCAGTGGAGCGTTTTTGAGCATTGCGACGGAAGCGAAGAAGATGGGTTTAGTGGTCAATGAGGGCAAGACCAAGTATATGCTGTCATCAAAAAAGGACACTGAACGACGACGTATTGGACAAAACGTCACCATGGACAGCTATAACTTTGAGGTAGTTAAGGACTTTGTCTACCTAGGCACCGCTATTAATGCAGACAACGACACCAGCGCTGAAATCAAACGAAGAATAACTCTTGCAAATCGCTGCTTCTTTGGACTTAGAAGGCAATTGAGAAGTAAAGTCCTCTCTCGAGCATGTAAAATCACCATCTATAAGACACTCATCATCCCGGTTGTCATTTATGGCGCTGAGGCCTAGACCCTGTCAAAGAAAGATGAGAGCGTCTTAGAATGCTTCGAGAGAAAAATTCTTCGGGTGATTTTTGGTCCCGTACGCATAGATGGAGAATGGAGGAGAAGATATAACGACGAACTGTACGGGCTGTACAGCGACACTGACCTAGTTAGCAGAATTAAAGTCCAACGGCTTAGATGGCTAGGTCATGTAGAGCGGATGGACATCAACGCTCCAGCCCGGAAGGTCTTCGAATCCAATCCCGAGGGACGGCGCAGTAGAGGAAGAACGCGACTCAGGTGGCGCACCCAGGTGGAGAGGACCTCAACCAACTTGGCGTGCGAAACTGCAGACAGCTAGCTAGGGACCGAGCTGGCTGGAGACGCTTGTTGGTTGAGGCCCAGGTCCGCCCCGGACTGTAGCGCCACCTTAAGTAAGTAAGTAAGTAATCAACTTTTTTTAATTTTCGCCAATTTCTTGACGAAGTTCTAAAATAAAATAAAAACTCGATCTTCTTACTCTCGGAACTTAATTTTAAAAATATATTGAACTTAAGCATTTTTTCAAATCTAATCATATCTGTAGAACTCGGTCTAAAGTCATTTCTGAGTTGTATGAATTTCAGATCTCAGTTGAATGGAACTGAGTTCTAACGTGTTTTTTTGCTATTTTTGTAACTAGTTCTGATTCAAAATTTTGACATTTCACGAACAAAATTAAAAACATTTGTTATTTTTCTTTGTAGCGAATATTTATTTTAGGATTTGATTTTCATGTTTTAACTTTTTTTCGCATGAAAAATTGGGTTTTCGTGTTTTATTGGATTTCGTTTAAGATTTGTATTTCTTTGAATTATTCTTTTTTGATAAATTGGACTGAACATCTTACTTGAATAAAGATCTAGTTTCGAATCCTGCAATCTCTAAAATATGAATCCAAAAAATTACTTCTTACTAGTCGAACCATTTTGAGCTTTTTATAAAGCGAAGAAAATATTTGATATCCATTTTAGCTAGTCTACTGGGATTATCGAAAGAGTAGTCTCCCAGATGAAATTTGCGTCTTAGTGAAAGAGCAGGGAAGTGCAGAGAAGGTGAGAGATTGTATCTTCTTCGTCTACATAGCTCCTGCAGAAGTCATTTGAGGCTACACCAAGTCGTATTGCGTGTCTGCCTATAAGACAGTGTCCCGTAAGGACACCTATTAGGGAGCTAATATGAAGTCTTCTTTGAGATAACAAGTCTTCAAAGCGCTTTAGGTCCAGTGAAGGCCATATGAGTTTTGTGGCTGCGCATGTAGGTAGATTGTGTCACCTAGAGTTTGTTATCGTAAGAGCTGTATCTTTTAGCAGAAGTTTACATGTAGCTATCGGTATACCTATCTTCTCCCTTTCAGTTGAAATAAGTATGACGGTTCCATTTTTAGCGAGTTCATCGGCTCTACAATTTCCTGTGATGTCTCTTTGGTGCGGCAACCAACAAAGGTGAATGTTAAATGCGCCATCTCCATAAGAGACGATCGACAATCAAGGGCCGTTTGAGATTTGGTTGATAGCAGTCTGACTGTCAGACAAGATGAGGATATCAGAAGTTGATATCACGTTTTCTCTTAGCCGGGAGAGAACCTCTTTGATCGCTAAAATTTCCGCTTGGAAGACGCTACAATGATTAGGAAAGCGGAATGAGATGCTGAGATTAAACTTTTCTTAGTACACACCACTACAAGTCCCTCATTTGTCTTGGATCCATCTGTATAAAAATTAATACTTTTGTTATCCAGCAGTTTTTTGTCTTCCCATTCATCTCTGGATGGAATGGATTCCTGGAAGTTTTTTTCCAAATGGGGGTTTAGGAATAGTGTAGTCTATGTACTTTGTTATAGAACCAAAGAGGTTCACAATGATGAAGTGCCCCACATTGTCGTTGGTCCATTAAAATGAGGCGTTGAGTCTTATAGCTGTACTCGCTGCCACTTGTTTACTGAAGATGTCGAGGGGTGTCAGATGGAGGAGAGTGTCTAACTGCTGCTGTGCCGCTTATGCAGAGATATCCAGTGCGTTGGACTCTGATGAGTTTGTCGTAGTATGTGAATTTCTTCAATGCAGGCCACCATACTGCAATCCCGTACATAAGTATTGGTCAGATAACCGATGTGTATAGCCAATAGGTTATGCGAGGTTGTAAACCCCATTTACTTCCTATGGCTTTCTTGCAAGTGAAAAGAGCTAATGTAGCTTTCTTAACTCTTTCTTGAATATTAGGTTTCCAACTTAATTTTATGTCCAATATCAGACCAAGATATTTGGCTTCATTGGTAAAAATTAGTGGTACGCCTTTTATTGAAGGAGGTACAATAACTTGGATCTTGTATTTCCGTGTAAAAAGGATGAGGTCTGTTTGTTGAGGATTAATACTAAGTTCGCAGTGATCAGCCCATCTAGTGAGCATGTTGAGTGCGTTTTGGAGGAGGTCTTTCAGTGTATTAGGATGTTGCCCTGTGACGGCGATAGCAACATCTTCGGTATATGCAACCACTCTGTAATCTTCCTTCTCAAGGGATATTAGTAGTTCGTTAGCGGATGCGTCAAAGTTGTTGAAAGCGACCTCAATATGCAGGAAGGCCACCATTTTATCAATGCTATTACGTATATGGATATCGATCAATCGTTATAGAGTTTTGAGAATGAATGATGATATGCTAATAGGTCTTAGGTCTTTAGGGTTTACATGCGAGCATTCTCCCGCCTTGGGAATGAAAACTACCTTTACATCTCTCCATCGCTGAGGTATATAGACCAGATTTGTACAACTTTTGAAGATCATCTCAATGATGGGCAAAGTTATGTCAATGGTAAGTGTAGCTTAGCTGTTACGATTTGATCTGGACCTGTAGATTTATAAGGTTTGAAACTATTCGGAGCCAATGTCAATTTTTCTTTTGTAACCAGACCTTGAGGAAAAGTTAAGTTAATACCCGACCCATGACGGTTTGTTGTATTAACGGATTTGGAGCTATCCGGGAAGTGGTTGCCTAGTAGTAGGTTTATCGTTTCTTCGTCCATGTACCACCTGAGTTTTTAAGACAACTAGGCATGGTTGGATTTGTCGAGAGAATCTACCTTATCCTTGATGCCTCCGAGGATTCTTCTATTGAGCTACAGAAGGATCTCCATGATATTCTCAATTTTAGTTTATACTTTGTTGAGGGATTTTTTGTAGGAGTCCCAATTCTGAGGATGTCTAGTCTTTTGTGCTCGATTGAAAAGCCTTCTACAACCTTTTCTGAGTATTTCTAGTTCAGCAGCCCACCAATATAATTTTTTCTTTCCCCGCACTGTAGTGAGGGGGCAGGCAGTTTCCATGGATTTATTGAGGGTTGCTGTAAGCTCATCGATTTTTTGATTAAGTTCAAGAGCCCATAAGGGCGGATCATAAAGTTCTGGTTTAATCAGACTTTTTAGAGTTAACCTTTATCTTGGTCAATCTATTTCCTTTTTTGAAAGGTTTAGTTTTTTCATGTTGCCAGAGCAATTATTTGTTAAAAAAATATAAGATAAATATAAAAAAATGGAAAACAAACAAACTTCATTTGATATGAAAAAAATGATTGTTAAGTTGTGGGACGAAAAGAAAAGTATAAGACTAATCGCTGATATTGTGAACAGCCACATTACACAGTTCAGTACGTTATTAATTCTTAGAAAAAAAAACGGATTTTTAACAAGGCCAAGTGGAAGTGTGAGCCCGAGAAAAATTGATACTAAACAAACCAATAGTATAGTAAATATTGTACAAAGTAACCCCAAAATTTCTGCAGTGAAAATAGCGGAAGACCTCAATAGAAACAAAATTGTCCAAGTTCATCCACAGACGGTAAGACATTTTTTACATTCGAAAGAGTTTAGATGTTTTACGACTAGAAATTCAACATTTTTGGATCCTATGGGCGACGTTTTGTTTGGACAAAATGGGGTACAGCGTTAGATCCGAAGAATGTAAATTTTACAGTAAAACATGGGACCAAATAGAGTTGGAAATTTTCAATTTGTGGAAGGGGCAATGAATAAGTTTGATTACCTGAACATCTTGAAAAAAATTTAAGAAGTACTGCATCAAAATTGGACCTTGGAGATAATTTTAGTTTCGTTCATGACAATGACCTCGTTGATAGTGAAGGAATGGTTGTTATATAACGTGAAAAAGTACTCCCTCATCCATCTGAAAGACTGGATTTAAATCCAATTGAACATTTTTGAGTTCATGTTGAAAAAAAAGTTAAGGGGAAAGGAAAGTACAAAAAAAGAACAGTTAAAATTGCATCAAAGGATTTGAATTGAAAAGGGCCACAAAAATGGCCCTTTCAATGCCAAAGAGGTTGCAAATGGCCTTAGATGCAAAAGGACATTATACAAAATATAAAACCGTTTGGGTTTTCGAAAATTTGCTGTTTTTTAATTGAATTTTTCGAATGTACAAGTTTTTTTGTTTAAAAAATAGAGTTTCTTTGTTTAGTTTGTTTTTTTTTTATAAAAATAATTTATTTAAAAAAAATGTATTGACTAAATCTGGAGGTTAAAAAAAATCCTATTCTTGGGAAGGATTTTTTTTTTAATTAATGCAATTAACTCCATAGATAATTGCATTTTAACAAACGAAAATCGACTGTACAACTTTTTTTTTGGTTCACTGTAAGTATTTTTAAACATTTCGTCAGATGGACATGATATAAAACGGGCGTCTTGTCTTCTATACACAGACTTATCTGCGCTTATGTGGTCATGTTGTATATGGAAATAGTTATTTATTTAGATTGGATTTTATTTTGTAACATAATTTAAATAAAGGGTTATTTTTTAAAACCTACAGGAAAGTTTTTCAGAAAAAAAACACATACAATTCAGATGCGATGAACTATCTTAACAGAGCACTCATTTTGATAATAAAATTCAATAATTTGCTAGCGTTGTTCATAAATAAATTATAGACCAAACTGAAGATGTTTGACAGTGAAAAAAACACAAAACGTTCGTCAGCTGTTTAAACCAGTGTTGCGAAAAAGATAATAGCTATAAAATCACCTTTTAGCTCTTATGTTTATTTGTGCTGTAGTGGTCATTATAAACTCTTATATGCTAATGTCTTCCAACCTTTGATGTTAAAAATGTGCCCCACAACATTTTACATTATTAAGCTCCTATATTTATGACTTTTTGGAAAACCGGCCATGTTTATGTTCGAGCCAGGGTCAAAAAGTTGTCGGAATGAAGTAATTAAAGCAAACCTGTGGAAAATTATATTACAACTTATTGTTTGGACATTTATTAGAGAAATGTATGCCAAGCTTGGTTCAATCCAGGTGATTAGTGCTTTATGACTTTTGCTAAGTGAGTAAGTCAATCCGATAGAAAAAATTAATAATGGACAAAATTAAGTTTCGGGCAGTGATAAAGTTCTTGACTAAGCAAGCAAATCGCCTCAGATCATTTTAGAAGAGATGTCAGCTATGTACGGGGATTCTTGCCCTAGGAAAACAATGATTTACAAGTAGCATAGTGTTTTTTTTAAATAAGGTAGAGTCCATAAAATAAGATCGCCGCTTTAACGACCAATTGAGGCTACTTTTTTAGACATCGTCGTAAAAGTTGAGAAACTTGTTCTGGGAGATTCCCGACTAAAGAAGAAACAACTAGCAGAAATGGTTGGAGAATCACCTTCATGATTATTCTGCATGACCATCTTGGCATGGGTAAGGTCAGTGCAAGGTGGGTGCCGAGAATGCTATCAGCTGTTCAGAAACGACAGCATGTAAGGTCTTCTCGTGAGGTTTTGAATCTCTTTTTAAAGGTTAAGAAAACAATATAAAAGGCTTCACAAACTAAAACTTATTTTCTTTAATATGGTGTTTAAAAATATTTGACACTCCATTGAGTAATAGTTATCAATGCAAAAATTGCACTCGAATGTGAAGAATCATTTTTAGAAACTGTAGTCAATTTTGTCTATACAAAAATTGATTAATTTTTTTATAAATTGTCACACTTATCATGTGACCATTAGGAAAGGAAAGAGGGTTTAAAAGGAGGGTTTAAACGGCGCTCGTTGGTTTTGAATTTCTATTATGATAATATTATCTTATCACAAATCAATTTAAATGCTGAAGGTTCAAGACTGTCCAAGAGGTTTAAGTAAGTTGCAATAGCACCAGCCCACAGATGGGAATTATACTCAAGCCTTGGACGTATATCGGTCTTGTAAATAACAGCCAGATCACAAAGGGAGACAATTTTTAGACAGAGGTCATTAATAAAAACGAGAAAGAGTGTTGGAGATAGAACAGAGCCCTGCGGCGCACCAGCAATTGTTTTCTGGTTTTCAGACCTATCCATCCACCCATCCTGATGCCAAACTCTATCAAATCTTTGTATATCAAGTGCAATTATCTTATCTTCTCCAAAACGATGTAAAGCTTTCCTTCACTGTTCGTCGAGATAACCTATTTCTGCGAAAGCCATATTGCCGGTCATTAAGAATCTTTGGGTCTTCGAGATATTTCTTGAGCTGATAATTAATCAGCGTTTCCATGACTTTGTAAAAAAGGGGCTAGAGTGAAATTGGTCGGATATAAGAGGGTGAGGAAGATTCTCCATTTTGGGGATGATCCCATAGAATCACAAACATGCTTGATTGCAGTTTGAATCATAACACTCACTGGCAGCATCGAATTGTCGGCGAACTTTCTAGCAAAAGGGTGAGCTTTCTCTGTCTGCTACGCTATAGTTTACCATACAATTAACTGTAAAGAGGTACTCGAGCTGGTTGCTATATCTGCTTCTAGGTACTGTGATATTGAAATATTTACGTAATCGTTTTTAATGTCCATTTCATAGATTTATTGGTATTTTTGAAAATCATAATATTTAAAAATTTGTAGTTTCCTTTTATTGCTTAAAAAAAGAAGAGAACCAAGACTTTTACGTTACTAAGTTGTTTAATCGTTCCATCTTCTCGAAAATAAGAAATCATGTAGGTATACTTCAAGTAATTTTAAGGGCAAACTCTTTTGATCAAAAACATGTTATTGTGATTATACAACTTTACGAAAAGGACCTAATAAATAAAATCGTTTGAAGTCAATTATTGTAGTTAAATTAAGCTCGAAACCCTATACCTAAATCTATGTACCTTGCATTTAAAACTCTAGAAGCCAACTAAAGACGATAAGAGCAAAACTATTTTTACAGAAAAAAATCAGAAGCTAATTCAGTTGATAATAATTCTGAAATATTTTTAAGACTCATAATATAAAAACGTAATGTCACAAGCCAACAAAAAAACGAAAAGTTTTCTTATATTTTCTTTATTACCCATTTTCATCTGTAAAAGCAAAGAATACTCTTTTGATTTGCTGTTTTATTCATTAAACAATTTTTTATTTCACTCCAAAAAGTTCTCCATCCTCATCTACAAACCCCAAACTATACAAAAACCATGAACTAGATAGAATTAAAACAAAACTAAGCAAAACTTTCTGCTGTAGCAAAATACAAGAAAACAAAAAGAACTCAAGTCCCTGCAGTCATTTTCTTACAATTTTTCAATGAAAAACAAAAAAAAAGGAATAAATGAAGAAAATGGATTAAAAAATTTATATATCTAGGTTTACTGCTCTGGTACACACTTCAACACCATTACGTCTGTCCATTCACACCGTCGTCGTCGTCGTTGGTGTCGGTAAAATTTTTACTTGCAGTCAAATTAGTCTTACCATCTCATTATATCACCTGGTGTATAATTCCATTTATTTAAACACAAGCACTGGTTTTATTTTACAGTTCCTGCACCACCACCTTTGCCGTCACTAGTTCCAAAGCCACCACCACCACCTCCACCACCATTGGGTCCGCCATCGGACTTTGAAAAGAAAGCCCTGAACGAAAAACAGAAGGCAACAATCGAAAAGCTTAAGTAAGTTTTATTTGTAAGTTTAATTTCATTATTAACCCTGCAATAATTGTATGCAATTTGTGTTATTTCTTTAAGGACACGACCAAGGAGACGACCAGATTGGTCGGAAATGATGAAAGAAGTTGAAGAAGGCAAAAAGCTACGACACGTGCAATGCAATGATAGGTGGGTTTCTTATTATTAATATTTATTTGTGTTTTTGTTGTTATCCTTCTTTTTAGATTCAAGTTTGTTTGATATATAATTAAATTATATTGAAGTTGTTCTTCAATTATTTACAAATTATAAGCTAAGACACTAATGATAACGAAAACACACACGATAGTTGTTTTCACAACAAACAACTGAATAGATTATATTATGTTGATTTTATCAGCAATAGATTAAGAGTCCCTGGAACTTGTGATTAATGTGATTAACTGATTTGGTGATTTGGAAACCTCAGACATTTGAATTGTTGACAAACCAAAATAAGCACTCTCAAAAAGTAATAAAATAGAATTGATTTTCTGAGGCAATACACCCACAGCCACACCTTCAATATTTATATCTGCATATTTTTTACTTTATCTATCAATGTCACTATAACCTGGAACCCAAGGAGGTTGATGTTTAGGCTGGATAGTTCATCCCGATATTATTGGAGAAGTATAGGGGATGTTGTATCCGAATTAATAGCTATAACAGCCTCCTGGTTGTTAGTACAGATAGCCGTGTTTCTATTTTGGTTTAACTTTGATTTGAATATTTAACATGCTTCTCTGATTGCTAGGCACATCAAGGGCTTAGAGGCATTTAAGCAAAATTTCGCAGCGGTTTCTAAGTCTTCTGTAACCATTCCATCCTGCCAATTGTTTCTGATAGAACAGATGACTTTAAAATCCTTACTGAGCACAGTGTGGTGGATCACAAACGTAGGTGGAAAAAATTATTAACTCGAGTTGGTTTAACTTTCTGCTAATATTTTTCATACAAAATGATTTCAATTATGTTAATGATTCTAAACAACCAGTATTTTTTTTAAACAATTTTTTTTAAATAAAAACAGACCAACACTTAAAAGTCTCACTAGCAGGAAAACAGACACTTTTAAGACAAACATTTTGTTTCTTAAATTTATCCTTCTGACATTATTTATAGCTTAATATACTTGTATTTAGGTTTAAATATTACAAAGATTCATGATAAATACAATTATTAAGTGAATTTTTACGAAAGAAGTCGAAGTTTATCGTTGCTATTGTTACAGTAGAGCCTCCATCAAAAATTGTATAATAATTGTTTTTATTTACTTGTTTTTACTTTATTACATTAATAGGACAGATAATAATACATAAATACACTTAAAGACTTTATCATTCACTTTTATATCCGTCGTAAAAAGATTCTTCCTCCTCAAGAGCATCAACAGTTAATAGTGAAAGAACTTCTTTTTTTAGTTTAACTCGAACTCGAATAGGATTGTGACGTAAGCTCGCAATAAATGGATCAGATGATATTAAAAGACGATTGAAAAGATCTGTATTTGTATCTACTCTCGACCTTTTTCTAGTAAATAGCTCTCTAAATTTATTCGTGTTCTTATTTCTGGCTTCTTGAGCCTCTTATGACAGCTGTCCTATAGGAAGAATGCAAGACCTTACTATTTCTTTTCCATGAAAAAGAATTCTGTGGACGGTAACTGGCATTATATACCAAGGGTATTCATTTAAATATAAGGTTCTTGTTGCATTAATGAAACCTTCAAAAGCATCTTCGTTTATTGAAAAATCCACTTCCAAAAGCTTCCAAAATAATGTAAAATCGTTCAATAAATTCTTTATTTATACCTGAAATTTCTGAACTCTTTTCAGATGGTCGAAAGAACCGTCTAGAAGTATTACCATCATTCGTATTACCTTCTTGTTGCGTTGGCATGTCTACAAACCTCCGTTGAATTCGTTTTTAATTTCGCCACTTTGTCTTTATTTTCCAGTCCTCAAGCTTGCCAGGTCAGAATAGGAAGCTTATACACTCTATGTAATAAGCACTTCATAAAACGGATCCTTGAACTCAGCGGAGACATGCCAAATGTCAGAGATCTTTGATTGGCAGTATTATTTATTATCACGGGATAAACTCATTTGGTTTCGCTCCACATATGAAGCACTTTTGAGAAGACGGAGTCACAGATGAAAGTGCAGTACATATTTTACCGTCTATAATTGTTAGCATATACGTTGAGTCGACAAGAAAATTTTGTTCGCCACTTCGGATAAGAACTGGAGACAAATCTCTTATTTCTTGCTGGATTGAATTAACTTTTTGAGAAATTAACTCAATGGACTCTTTGGCGAAAACAAAATTGATTGGACGGCAATATCTTGTAGATGAAGGAGATCGATTTTGTCAAACAATTATTTTTCCTTCTGAAGAACTAAAATTCATTTGAATAGGCACCAGTGAAATACTTAATAAACTTTCATCCGTAGGACCCTCCTTTAAAACAAATTTCTTTTTATAGTGCTTTTGCTGATCCCCATCGCATCCCCACTTTATCAAAATATTAATACTATTTTCGCCAGTTTTCAATTCGTCTATTGCGAGTAAAACATACTGTTGAGCCTCTCAATAGTATGATTTAATAATGACTGCAGTGCACTTTTTGTATATACCTCAGTGATTGTTAACTCAGCTGGATAACAGTTTTTCTTAGCTTTTTGAATGTTTGTATATGAGGTAAAAAGATCTTTGCATTTTGCGTTTACTTTTTGGCGAATAACATCATATTGATGTTTCGACAAATTAGCATCAACCATTAAAGATAATGCTTCATCAGCAGAAAAGCCCAATGAAGGTACATACTCAGAACTATATCTTTTATAAAGATTTTTTCAATTCCGTGCCCTTACTTATTCAGCTTGGCTGAATCTCGCTTTCCCATTTTTCGAAGCACTATCTCACTAGCCTTAACAATTTCTTGTGGGTCACTTGAATCTAAAAGACTTTGAATCTTCCTTTTTTTTATTTTTCAGAACAGTCATTAATATATTCCAGCTTTATAAATATTTTGAGATTTTACGCTTTCAAGTAAAATATAAGGTTCATCAAGCCAAACTGCATTTGATGTCAAGAAGCGGTTGCGATGCCTCCCACTTTTATCCCATTTTTCGCTTAGCTTAAAACAAACAATATTAATATTTGCCTTAAGATTTGTTTTAACTTTTTCTGATATGTCTTGAAGACCATATCTTTCCATTATTAATGACAATACGACGTCTTTTCGATGTATTTTGGGAGTTTTTTCCCATTCTTCAAAAATTTCCTTGCTGGAAAAGTCGCAAAAAAGCGCAAGATATTTTTTATTTCCTTAAAGCGAACACTAAACAGATAAACTTAAGTATAGTCTTGTAGCGGAATTATGAGTAATAATTGACTTTAACTCTATTTAAAAAAATAAATTATTTTATGTTTTCCTCTTTCTCACCCTCTCACCAAAATATTTTTTGTAGTGAAAAGCTAAACAAATGATCAGAAGTCATGTGGCTTTAGTTTTTGTTTGCATTTTGTCCAGCTAGATTTGCGATCTACAACACTGTGCTGTGGTTAAAGGTAGCGGTGCAGTAGTCTGTGTCTGTCGAAAAAATACTGAATCCGAATCCGTATTATCAACACTAGCTGTTCTTTGAAACTTCTTTAGTTTATCGATTTTGTATTTCTTGGTAATCGTAGCCCACTAGCCAATCGATCAATGTGACAAAATAGGTCGCAATGCATGTCCCTTAGTACCGATATAATGTTTCTTCGTCTTCGCCTTCTATACTAGTAGACTCTAATCGCTGCGTATCCAAAGGAACCAACTGGGAGAAATTTCTCTACGCTCTTAATGCCCAACTGAACACTCTTAAGTACCTTGATGCTTGTTTTCATTTCAACAATCTATACAATTCTCTCTACCAAGAATATTAATATGGTTAGGTTAGATTATAGTGGCTGTCCAAGATGGAAACGGACACACTTAGGCCAGTTTAATGGCCCGTTGTAATACCACATGAATCTTTAGGCTTCCTCCTAAGCTCAATGGAACCAGTTTGAGTCTCTTACGAAACATGAGAGGCTGATTATGCTGATATGATTTAGATCCTTAAAGAAGAATTCTCCTAGGTAATTCTTGCGTTTTCGGGCTAGAGCAGGGCATGTACATTGTACAGAGAAGATGAAAAACTGTTTCCTCCTCTTCATCGTCCATACAGCTTCTGCTGTCATTTGAGAATATCGCGTGGTGTGCTTTCCTATTAGACAGTGTCCGGTTATGACACCTATTATCGAGCTTATATGCGATCTGCTTAAGAGATAGCAAGCACCTTAAATGTTTTAAATCCAGTGTTAACCAGATGTTTTTTGTGGCTTGACACGTGGTGATGTTGTTCCACCTGGTGCCTGCCCTCCTCACAGCGTTTTGCATTAGCAACAGTTTAGAAGTAGCGATTGGTATGCCAGTGTGTGCCAAACGTGGTAGGATGGGCTGCACTGTACCGTCCATGGCTCTTGGATCAGGACAATGTCTTCCACGTTTCTTGCCAGACGGAGAAGAAGTGAGGCCGAACCCTTTATGGAGATTAATCTGCAGTAACTGCAGCATTTTGGCTACAATTAGGCAGATCAACCTCCACACGATTTTGTTCTGATCCTCTTAGTCTGAGGATGAACCCAAGAGTTCATCCTCGCTCTCCATTAAGGATGGACTGTCCACGACTTTTTTAGAGGGTGGAGTTGTGATTGGAGAGGGCATGGGTGCATCGTCACCCTCTGAACCGCGAGTTCACCTTCGGTTGTTGTTGGAGGCTCGCTATCCGACTTAACCTCATCTTTTTTATAAATTCTTTATTGAGTACCACAATGGCACTCCTATAAAGACCCTTCACTTCCTCTAGCTTTGCTATCTTCCAGTTATGCGTCGGAAGGGATGGGTCACAAAATTTGACCATCTCGATACCAGCAGGTTCGATTAGAACCCAAATGCGGGCTCTAGGTCTGCTAGGAATGTTTTCCTTAGCGACAATCTCGAGCTTTGCACCTGGCCAAACTTCACCTGACCGACTGACAGCGACCTTGTATAAGTCCTCTGGTCGCCACAAACCATGAGTTTGACATGACCCTGATGCCAACCCTTATCGCGCTCTCAAAATGTTTAAAAAGCCACCCGATAGCTTAACCTTGACCAGCAGCCAACGATGAGCCGATATTGTGCCACCATCATCGCTCCTGTCAATGACCGCAACCTCGACTTTGCCCTTGATGACGTCACTGAAACTGGTTTGTTGTTTAATGGGAGTGTTGGTGTTGTGCACACGAGGCCATTTTGTTGTCGGTGTGACTCCCTCAAGAAACCTTTCACGTTTAGACGTAAAGTCTTTATTGGTTCTTGCTGCAACAAGAATACTGTTTATGTATTCGGCGCGAGCGGTTTCCTTTCCTGCGGTATCCCTTAAGCTCCCAATGATGCACCAGAGGCCTTAAGGATTTTCGCAGCTTGCCGCCTTTTTCTGTATAGGCTTTTTGAGAGTTTCCCCTTTCCATTTCTGGATGTACTCTCATTAGTAGTGGTAGGGCCATTTTTCACAACCCTGCACCTACTGGAATTAGGTATCGCTACCTTCCTATTTTCGTTGACATCAACAGCAGGGCAGGGTCCATGGATTGCCTAGTGGAACCCTTATCTGTGTTGGCCGCAGGAGATACGGCAACAGGCTTTGACGCCAAACGGCTGCTCGGTCTTAAAGAGATAACGGTCTCAAAATTCTTTTCATTTTTGTTTTTGTTTTTATTCATCTTGGTCCCACGAGTTGCGAAGAAAAGGGGTCCATCTACAGAGAGTTTCGCATACACAGATAAGGCTAATTAATCCGGAGGTCACCAGATATCCGGATACTCCGTTAGAGACTGGGATATTTTTGCATTGGGCCCCCAGCCAGGCTGTTCATCGTCACGGGTCGTTTAACACCTTATATCCAGCCCAATAAAGATGAGAGGTGGTTGGAGAGGAATAGATAGGCTGAGGAGTCAGTTGATGTTAAGAACATCATTCTGATGTGTAAGGAAAAGATTAGGATTCGGTAACAGCAATTCAGCTAGGTTACCTGGAGTGAGAAGGAGCATCGAAGATAGGAGCGCTGTCTAGCTTCAGGATAATGTCTTCCCCGTTTCTTGTCAGACGGAGAAGAAGTGAGGCCGAGGCCTTTATGGAGTGTTGGAGATTAATCTGTACTAACTGCAGCATTTTGGCTACAATTAGATAGATCAACCGCCACCACGGTTTTGTTCTGATCCTCTGAGTCTGAGGATGAACCCAAGAATTCATCCTCGCTCAGAAGGATCATGTTTAGGTCGTCCGCAGTCTCCATTAAGGATGAACTGTCCACGACTTTTTTAGAGGGTGGAGTTGTGATTGGAGAGGGCATGGGTGCATCGTCACCCTCTGAACCGCGAGTTCACCTTCGGTTGCTGTTGGAGGCCTCATCTTTTTTATAAATTCGAATTTTAATAGATTCGAAGCCATAGTTTATGGAGCCATTGGTCAAGGCTAGAGGACGCAAGGATTCTTTATTGAGTACCACAATGGCACTCCTATAAAGACCCTTCACTTCCTCTAGCTTTGCTATCTTCCAGTTATGCGTCGGAAGGGATGGGTCACAAAATTTGACCATCTCGATACCAGCAGGTTCGATTAGAACCCAAATGCGGGCTCTAGGTCTGCTAGGAATGTCTTCCTTAGCGACAATCTCGAGCTTCGCACCTGGCCAAACTTCACCTGACCGGCTGACAGCGAGCTTGTATAAGTCCTCTGGTCGCCACAAACCATGAGTTTGACATAACCCTGATGCCAACCCTTATCGCGCTCTCAAAATGTTTAAAAATCCACCCGATAGCTTAACCTTGACCAGCAGCCAACAATCAGCCGATATTGTGCCATCATCATCGCTCCTGTCAATGGCCGCAACCTCGACTTTGCCCTTGATGGCGTCACTGAAACTGGTTTGTATCTTGATGGGATTGAGAGGAGTGCTGGTGTTGTGCACACGAGGCCATTTTGGTGTCGGTATGGCCCCCTCAAGAGACCTTTCGCGTTTAGACGTAAAGTCTTTGTTGGTTCTTGCTGCAGCAAGAACACTGTTAGCCTATTCGACGCGAGAGGTTTTCTGCGGTGGTTTTTTCAGCTCCGAATAATGCACCAGAGGCCTTAAGGATTTTCGCAACTTGCCGCCTTTTTGCAAAGAAAAGAGGTCCATCTGCGCAGAGATTCGCATATATACACATAAGGCTAGTTAATCCGAAGATCACCAGGTATCCGGACACTCCGTTAGAGACTGGGATATTTTGGGCTGAGGAGTCAGTTGATGTTAAGAACATCATTCTGATGTGTAAGGAAAAGATTTGAATTCGGTAACAGCAATTCAGCTAGGTTACCTAGAGTGAGAAGGAGCATCGAAGATAGGAGCGCTGTCTAGCCTTTTCACTATTACAACGTTTTAGGAGGGATGGGAGTTGGTGACATAAACGTTGGATTGTATGCCTTGTTTATGTGGGAAGGGGGTGCTGATTTAGGGAGGGTAGAGAAATAAGAACGTCCTTTAGTTTCAGGACTCATCTGGAGAAAATATTAACATACAACTGAAGGAAACCGTAACCGAATGATCTCAAGAAAAGGAAAATAGTTGGGTATCTATCCTTCTTTTTCTTCAATAATGAAACTTCTAATGATAATATAGCGATAGCTTAATACTTTGCCTTACATTTAAAAATTCGTTCTGGCAGGATTCTCTTACACTAGATTAGACCTACATATTTTGAGTACTGAATTTTCTGTTGGGCCTTTCTTACCCAATTGCATTACTCTATCAGCCATTGAAAACAAATTTTTTCAACTTAATTATTAATTCACTCGGACCCTAATGATCTTCTTGACATGTTCTAAAAAAACTGTTCCACTTCTCTTTCAACATTCTATCTAAAATTATTCATGTATCCTTATCTCAAGGAAAATTACCTAAAATATGGGATATATCTTTTATAACTCCAATTAACAAGAAGGACCGAACTTTCTCATATCCCAAAAATATTTGAAAGCGTTCTTTATGAACTCTTCAGCTTTTGTTGCAGATCTCTAATTACCCCAGCACCAAAAATCTTAGAAAACGGGAATAGAGTTGAAATGGTCTCCGCTGACTTCAGAAAGGCTTTTGACAAAATTTCTCATAATCTTATAGTTTTCAAACTCTCCTCTTTATGTTTTGAAACCTTTCTTCTTGAAATGTATTACTATTTGCCTTGAAAATCGGGAATATAAATTTGCACGTTCCAATCCTATTCTAGCCACTTTTGGTGTCCCTCAAGCTAGTCATTCAGGCGCTTTTCTCTTTATTCATCATCGTCCTTAAACATTGTCAAATTTGTCAAACTCATTGCAGCTTATGTGTACCTCCTCCTGGTGTACCAACATTTACTGTGAGCTCAATATTAGCATATGCCAGACAATGACTTTTTCACACAAAGGCATTAAAATAGCTCTCCAACTTTACTATCTCCAAAAAGCATCCCATAAATACAGTACAAAACATAAGGGATCTCGGAATGCCCGTGAAGTCAAGTTTCTACTTCACATTGATCTAATATTCATTAGATTTTGTTAAAAATGGTCGAAGGAATTGTTTAACCCTTACTTGACCCGATTGCTCTACATGACGTTTGTCCGACCTCTACTTCAATATGCGTCTCAGGTTTGGCATCCACATCAAGATACACATACATATATCAAAAATGGGAAGCATCAAACAACAAATTCTTCGTTTACGACTTCAATATACCTTACTTGGGAAAATCCTTTGATCTTAGTTCATTATCGTGATCGCCTCTATCTGTTTAGCCTCAATGGATTGCAGGAACGTACTGACACACTTTTCATACATCTGTTTCTCTCTGGTTCAGTTGACTGCTCGTCTCTCTATAACTCGATTACTTTCGACACTAATACCCGAAACCTGATTAATTAAACAACACACCACAGCTCCTATGGCCTTAACTAATCCCTGACCCATATGGTTCGATTGGTCATTTGGTATCCAAATTCATTTGATTTCAGCACCTATAACCTCAAACTCATTTTGGCTCTATCCCCACTCATAGTTATAAGTTTATAACTTGAATTTAACGAAATAAATGGAGTTAAGTCCCCACTAAAATTTAAAAATTAAAATGTTTTCTTTTTTTAATTTCAAGATCTCAACCAATTATCACGTGTAAATCAATGACAAAAGTAGACGATAAATTTGTTTACGAAACAGAAAAGGACAATGCACACAATAAACTTCTTAAACAAATTCAAGGTGGCATTAGATTAAAAGCAGTCAAAACAAATGACAGAAGTAAACCATTCCTCGATGGTCTACGGAAATTCCGTCGTCAAATGACCATTGAAGAACAAATACAAAAATCAGAATCAAAAGCAACTTTAAATGAAGTTGTAAGTATTAAATCATATTTGTATCTGTTTATTTTTAAAAGGTATTAATTGATTCTCTTTTTTTAGCCCCAAGAACCCGATGAGCCAAGTGGTGATGAATTGGATGATATCGATAAATTGCGCGATGATCTTCAAAGTACAAAACAAATGCTTGCGCTAGAATTGAGAAATCGTGAGGCACAAGAACGTGAGAATAAGAGGCTTTTAGCGAAAATCGCCAATTTGGAAGCTGAGTTACAGCGCGACAAAACACGAGGTGATAAAGATGAATCCTCATCGGCGGCGGCGCCATCGTCATCGGGATCAGGAGCTGATGATGTTCTTGTCCAATCATTGAAAAAAGACGCTGAAGAAGCTAGAAAAACATCAAAGGAACTTGAGAAGAAATATGAAAAGAGTGCTGAGGAATTGGATGCAGCTAAAAATGAAGTTGAAGAGCAAAAGAGAATGATCCAGCAGTTAGAAAAGAAACTTTCACAAGCGTTACAGGTACGTGTGTTGAATTTTATCTATTTATCCTTTTTCATGCTTAATACAATTTACCACTTTGCCTTTAAAATACAAAAAAAAACAAAAAACCTATAATGTAAGTTCTTGAGTTTTTTGTATCAGAGTTTGTTTTATCTTTTATTTGGGAGGAGCTCAAAGTGGTAATAGTTTTATATAATCAAATTTAATGCTTATTTTTAATTAAATTGTACAAAGAATGTTTTATTTTTACCTTAAAATCTTTTGATTTCTTGCTTCGCTAATAAATAACAAATTAAACATACAAAAAAACAACTACTAGCAATCACCTGCTTCAAATCCAATAAGACCGCAATTCAGCTTTTGCTATTCGTTTGAAGATCCCAGCGAACCTGATACTTATTATAATTTTACCTCATCTTCTGAAACAGACATCCAAGTAAGTTAACTAACAAATAATACTGCTTTTGCTTATTTGAGCTAACTGGAATTTCTTTTCTCTATTTAACAAATAATAATAATAATAATATAACAACAGCAAGTTGAAACACCCAAGCAAACAAATAATAATGTAAAACACATTTCAAATCATATTACCAACTGTATGAATTCATTGAAGGGTGGTGGAAGTTCTATGAATGGTTCACGTCGTCCCAGCGAAGCCAATCCAAATAAAGAAAGTTCACCCGAATTAGAATTGGAGCTGTCTGAAAGCGAAGATGACGAAGATGAGGAGAAGAAGGCAGAACGTAAGAAGCGACGATTAGCTAAAGAAGTTAAAATACTTCAAACGAAGCTAACTAAACTCAAGGACAAACAGGAAGCTGCAAAGAGAGAACGAGCGAACCTTAAACAAATTATGAAAAAGAATCATGTTCTATTGAAGTAAGTATAAGTGTATGTTAACAAATTATAAATCATAAAAAGAAAGTATGTTAGTATTCTATTAACATTTATTCTTAACCGTTTAGAGGTTAAAGTCTAAGAAAATAATATTTCTTTAGAAGAACTTTTCAAACTTTGTTTATTCACTTTCCCTTTGAACTTAATTACGAATAAAGAAAAGAATTTTGTTCAATTAAAAACAAGATATCGTCTAACGGTTGCTCTGTTATAGTTTTGAGTTACATTATACAGATATGGACATTAAAATAGAAACACCAGTTTTAAAAATTAAATTTTTGATTGACTTCAAAATATTTTTTTTTTCATAAAATATTTTAAATTCATAATTGTAAAAAAGGAACAAATTTCGTGGACATTTAAATAGATACAAAGATTTAAAAAAAAAAAAAATTAAATTCTAGATCTACAAATTATTTTAATATCTGGTAGCCTGGACCTTAGCTTTAATAACAGTGTGACATCTGTTGGGTATTGACTCAAATAATTGGTGGCATCTGTCAATTGAAATATTGTACCACTCCTGTTGAACCTCCACAGTGCGGTTTATTTTTTTGTTAAATGTTTCTCAACCTCACATTTTAAAGCTCCCCCAAAATGTTCTATGGGACTTAAGTCACGCAATTAGGATGGCCTCTCCAATACGCTGATTGTGTGGTCCTTAAAATTTTTTTGAGCAGATTTGAATGTGTGCTAATAGTCGTTGTCCTGCTGTAGAACACATTTGAGAGGCAAGTTCTCGTCCACATAAGGTAGTATCGTATCCTTCATGATATGCACCTTCATATTTTGATCCATTTTACCAACAATCAAATGTAGTGGTCCAACGTCATACCAACAAAATTAAGCGTTCTATAAGAACTCTTCAGCTTCCGTTGCAGATCTCTCCCAGCACCAAAAGTCTTAGAAAACGGGAATAGAGTTGAAATGGTCTCCGCTGACTACAAGAAGGCTTTTTAAACTCTCCTCTTTATGTTTTGAACCTTTCTCCTTGAAATTTATTCCTATTTGCCTTCAAAATTGTGAATATTATGTCCGATATAAATCTGCACGTTCCAATCCTATCCTAGCCACTTTTGGTGTCCCCCAAGGTAGTCATTTAGGCACTCTCTTCTTTATCCTTACAGCAGCTTATATAGACAAATCTATCCTTCTGGTGTACCAACAATTGTTAAGAGCTCAATATTAGCACAAGCCAGACAATCACTTTTTCACACAAACGCATTCAAACAGCTCTCCAACTTAACTATCTCCAAACAGCATCCCATACATACAGTACAAAACATAAGGGATCTCGGAATGCCCGTGAAGTCAAGTTTCTACTTCACATTGATATAATATTCATTAGATTTTGTTAAAAATGGTCGAAGGAATTGTTTAAACCTTACTTGACCCGATTGCTCTACATGACGTTTGTCCGACCTCTACTTGAATATGCGTCTCAGGTTTGGTATCCACATCAAGATACACATACATAAATACCAACAAAATTAACCCCAAAGTATGATGCTGCCGTCACCATTCTTGACCGTATTCTGGATGTATTTGGGATTCAAGGGCCCTACTATGTAACTCAATTCTACAATCAAATTGCTCGAATTCCAAAAATTGGTACTATTTATCTATTTGACTTCTTTCGAACCAACGAGAATCGAATAGTTCTAGTAGTGCCAACTATATTCTTATGAACTTTCGAATAAACGAAGAACTACGTAACTCGAAAGTAGAATTCAAAAGAAGGCAAAATCGAAAATAATCACTCTACATCAAATGTGTTTGCGAGCGAAGTTTTTTTTGTCAAAGTGTAAGTAAAATGTTGAATATGAGTTCCATCTACCACAATAATTACACCGGGAATTGGTGATTTTTGCCAAAAATAGCGTTTGTACTTTCGTTTCTCTTCCTCTTACTTACTTAAGGTGGCGCTACAGTCCTAGGCGAACTAGGGCCTCACCCAACAAACTTCTCCATCTAGCTCGGTCCCTAGCTAGATGTCTCCAGTTTCGCGCTCCAAGTTGGGTGAGGTCACCTTCCACTTGTGCGCGCCACCTGATCCGCGGTCTTCCTCTACTGCGCTGTCATGTGGGTATGGATTCGAAGACTTTCCGGGCCGGAGCATTGGTTTCCATGCGCTCTACGTGACCCAGCCATCTTAGTCGTTGCACTTTTACCCTTCTGGCTAAGTCTACGTCGGTGTACAGCCCGTACAGCTCGTCGTTCCATCTTCTCCTCCACTCCTCTTCGATGCATACGGGACCGTAGATCACACGAAGAAGTTTTCTCTCGAAGCTTTCATCCGCTTTTGTCATAGTCCATGCTTCTGCACCGTATAGCAGGAAGGGGATGATAAGGGTCTTATATAGCAACACTTTGGTCCCTCGAGAGAGGCTTTTACCACTCAATTGCTTTCTTAGTCCAAAGAAACAGCAGTTAGCAAGAGTTATTCTGCGTTTGATCTCAGCGCTGGTGTTGTTTTCTGCGTTTACAGCGGAGCCTATGTAGACGTAGTCCTTGACTACCTCAAAGTTACTTCTGTCGATGGTGACGTTTTGACCAAGACGTCGGTGTTGTATGTCCTTTCTTGACGACAGCATGTACTTTGTTTTGGATTTAAGTAGACTGATTTCTCTATAGTTGGTGCAGTTTAGACGGTCACCTTTTTTCAGGATCGGTCAAAACAATACTGAGGTTCCATTCATCGGGCATGCTTTCTTCCGACCATATTTTACAGATAAGTGGGTGCATGCTCCTAACCAACTTATCTCCAACTGCTTTAAAGAGCTCGGAATTCAAGCCATCCGCTCCAGTGGCTTTATTAGACTTCAGCTTAGATATGTCAATCTTTACTTCGTCTAATTTGGGAGAATGGGATTGTTGGCTTTCGTCGTCTATGTTGTTCTACAGTCTGCAGAAGTGGTCCTTCCATATCCTCAGCATTGACTGCGGTTCCACTATGATCTTTATAAACCTGTGAATTTCGTTTCACTTGTTCAAAAACTTTCTTACTTCATTCCTGCTTTTAAACCTCTCAACATCTTCGACCGCACGCTTCTCATGCCCTCTCTTTTTCCTTCTCAGAAGTCGGTGTTCCTCTCGCCTCTTCTGCTCATAGAGCTCATGAGCAGCTCTCGTCCTTTTATGCAGCGCCGCTTTGCGTGCCTGTTGTTTGGCTGCATTTGCCTGCCGACATTCCTCATCAAACCAGGGGTTCCTTGTTGGTGGCTGTTTGAAACCTAGCACATCAGAGGCGGCTTCTCTGATTGCATCTTGGCAATGTTGCCACTGGTTTTCGATACTTTGTGTGTGCGGCAGAGAACTTCGAGAGAAGTCGGTCTTGAAAAGGATTTGGCGATCTCTGGCGATTGTAGCCGTTCGACGTTGTACCTCCCTGTTTTGCCATGGGTCTGGAAATCCGAAGTGCTACCTTGGCTACAACGAGGTAGTGGTTCGAGTCGATGTTAGCTCCTCGGAAAGTTCGTACATCTATGATGCTGGAAGCGTGTCTGGCGTCGATCGCGATATGGTCAATCTGGTTGACGGTAGATTGATCTGGAGAAGTCCAAGTACCTTTGTGGATGTTGAGGTGTGGAAAACGCGTACTGGCTACCAAAAAGTTTCTTCCCACAGCAAAATCTATGAGCCTGACTCCGTTGTCGGAAGTGTTGCCGTGCAGGCTGTTCTTCCCGATTATTCCACCAAAGATGTCTTCCCTTCCTATCTTGGCATTAAAATCGCCCAGGACCATTTTAATATCGTAGCTAGGGCACTGCTCATATGTTTTGTCGTCTTTCTCTTCTGTGGGGGCGTGCGCGCATATCAGGCTAATGTTGCCGAATTTAGCCTTGATGCGTATGGTCATGAGGCGCTAATTGATGCACCTATAGCTCAAGACTTCTTGCCTAAGTCTGGCTCCTATGACGAAGCCGCATCCAAATAAGCGCTGTTGGTTTTCGTGGTAGCAGTCACCATATTAAATATCGCAGTTTTTGATCCTCTAGGTCTAGGGCTTCCGCTAATTCTTAGGCCGCAAGTGGTCTGTTAAGGGACCTAACATTGCACGTGCATATCCGAAGTTCGTTGTCCTTTATTCGTTTGCGTTTGTTGTCAACAGTAAATCCGTCCGTATCCGAGGCTTGTTGGTGCTTGAAAGCTTTTCGTGGCGAGGAAGTCACCCCGACGACGGCACAACCCCCAACCAGATCCTAAGTATAACTCCAAGGACGGGGAGCCAGATAAAACCGCTCCTTACAGGCCTGGGCTCCGAATAAGTCGAAGAAGCCTTATAAGGTGTTCACTAAGTAGTTCAACATTACTGGAACTGTAGACGCCACCGTTGATTCCGTCTCGGGAATTCCTCCGCTGCCTACTGGATAAGGATAGGTGCCTTAGTGGAAACACCTCTCCCCACCTCTCTCGTTTGCTGCCCCAACAACTTTCCACTGGGGTTGGAACCCAATCTCTATTTGAGGTACTAGGCACCCAATGTTTACCACGAGGAGGTGAGAGTAAGAGTTGATAGACAGAGGTTTCTCTTCCTTATTCATTTCAAAATTCATCATCATCGGGCGTATGACTCTTTCGATTTTCGATATTTTTGACATGGTTTGCTGTGCAATTCCAGCGATCTTGTCACTACCGATTTGGTTTAGGTAACCTCATGTTGCCAAAAAATTCAATGCTGCTGATAACATAATTATAATCGGAACAGCATTTTGTCTTCTGCGAGTAGTAATGTCGGATGATATGGTGTAAAGTAAAAACATAAATCGGTCTTTAACCCTGCAGTCGTCGCGCGGATTACTATTGTAATCCACTCATACAAAATGGAGTATTCCTAAGAAACTAGTGGTGGAGATTTCTCGTCTCTTTTAGTACTTACAGTTAAATACTTAGTAAAATAACACTTAGTTATTAATATTAACATGTAATTATATTTTAAAGCCAACATAAATTTGTAAAAATTAAAGCATTTAGGTTTTATTCTAATTTTAAAATGGATTACATATGTAATCCACGCGACGACTGGTGTAACATTTTGGTGCGCGACGACTGCAGGGTTAAAAAGACGATAGCTCTTAACAGAACTGAAACAAAAGTATATATTTTTCATTAAGAATGCGTTTAAATATTCTACCGTATATATTTGTATATACCTTTTCTCACTCAGCTTCATTATTTTGGTATTATCTCTTATTCTTCTGTGTTTAATTTGCTCGTACCGCTCTTCATTTTTTGGCAAATTGAACCAAAGTCCAACGGTGTCTATTTTTGTAATAATTATTCTTGTCCAAAAATTTGATGTTTTATTTTTTTTGTTTTAAAAATATCAAACAACTCGATACTCGTTCGAAAGTAAATTTTTTATTACAACAAGTTGGTATAATCGGCATCCTATTCTACTTTCATACGTAGTACGATTTGAAAGTAGAATCGGAAGTGAGCTTCGAATAGAATCAAAAGTGGAATCGAGTTACATCTACTATGTCCCAGTTCTTTCAAATAAAGCCTTCTTACTGTATGTTTACCATCACTTAATTTCGTCCATCCACAAAACATTCCTGGTCTTTTTTTCTTCTGGCCCACTCCAATCAAAATGGTCGTGGGCGAATTTAAACCGCGTTTTTCTTCTTTTTTTTTCTTTAGAAAGGTCACCATTCTAGCGATCCTTCTGAGGAAGTTAGCTTCAACAAGTCTTTTACGAACCGTTCTGGGATTTATTGGAAGCTATAGTTTGTTTTTTATTTCCCTTGAAGGCTTGTAAGGGTCTTTTTTTGAGGCGCAAGTAGTACCCGTGGCATGATGGTTAGTGCGTTGGACTGTCATGCAAGGGGCTTGGGTTCAATCCCTGCCTGTGCCACCTTAATTTAAAAAAAAAAAAAAAAAAATAATTTTCGCGGGTACTGCCTCTTGCGAGGAATTGAAAATTTCTTCAAGAGTAATTCTTGTCATGAAAAAGTGCTTTCTCAAATTAGCCGTTCGGATTCGGCCTTAAATTGTAGGTCCCTTCCATTCCTGACAACAGTACTCGCACACAGGAATGGTTGAGAGTTGTAAGTCACTAGGCCCTGGTTCACAACGGACTGTTGCGCCACCCCATTTGATTTGATTTTGAAGTTATCTTTCAGTATTCCCTCGGGGTTGTTTTGCTTGGTTTTCCCCTCTGTTTTTTGGCTCTCAGCCGTCAAATTGCTTTTGTAATCAACTTGAGAGATCTGCTGATTATTCTGTCTATTTCCCTCAAAGATTTTCCTTCTCTTCGGAGAATTAAAATGACAGATTTCTCTTCCAAGGAACAATGCTTACCACGACCTTTTTTTTTTCCTTAGAATATTATTAAAATAATTTGAATTTGCTTTCTAAAGTGAATTTATTGTTTTATAAAAATAAAAAAAATATTAAAAACTAACATTTTAGATACTAGTAAAATATTAAGGTTTGTGTTCCAAAAACACAGTCTTAACTAAGGAACAGTTCATCTCCAAACAATCAAAAATCAAAAAAAAATTATTATTATTTTGCATAAGAAACTCAAACTTTTTTTGATAACGGTTAAAACAACTTCTAATTCATGTTGTTGTTTTAATTTAGTTTAACTCTTAGCTACTTTCTCTGTGTCTATTTTAATGTCCATGTCTGTATATATATAAGGTCCTAAGTTTTTTTTTTAATATTTCAATATTTCAAACCAACTGATGTTTAGCTCAAATGAAAGAGCTTTATTTCACGATTGGAGGACGTGACTATACTATCCTAATAGTACTCGTGGTGTGGTTTTTAGTACGTTGGACTCTCATCCTTGTGATCTTGGCTTTAATCTCAGCTTGTGTCATTTGAAGTTTTTTTTAAAGAGTACTTTTTTTCTTTCGAGGAATTGAGTAATTCTGGTCATGAAATGCGTTCTCAAATTAGCCATTCGGATTTGGTACACAAACTGTAGGCCTATTTCATCTCTGACATTACTAGCACACAGGAGTGTTAAAGAGTAGTTAATCGAAGTCAATAATTCTTTATTTTTAATGTGCAGGTTCAGATTATATAATGGCTGGAAAACAAACACGCTTCAGCTTCGGCTTCGCCTGATGCTTACAAGTTCAGCGATAGAAATTCAATAGCTGCGGTTAATCTCGTGTTGGATAGGGTATCTTGGATAGGTGTATTCTTAGATACCTTGTTTAACGAGTTGAATAGCTGTCAAAAAATAAGAACAACATTCAGCTGTTCACAAAAAGCATAGAAACATTTAAGCTTCGAAGTCAAAATTGTTGTAAGATAAAACATTGAATGGATAATTAAACTATGTTAAATGTCCTCTGAGCTAAATTGGAATTCTACACGATTAATAATTAACTTGCGAAATCTCTGGTTTTGAACGATTTACGTTTAACAGAAAAATATCCTAACAGAAACGAGGCTTATTATGAAGTGACAATAGAAGAATTTCAATCTTATTTCCGAATGAGCAGAAGTTGCTTGGCGGTAAAATTTTGAGTTGGTTCAGCTTAATTGTGGGACCAACGGAAGAACTTTTGTTGCATGATATATCCGTTTGGTTATCCAACGTTTCTTTAATAACCATTCAAGGGGCACCATCAACAAGAATATCTAATAAAATGTGAACAAACTAGTCTTGATATCTATAATGAATTGCTTTTTAATAATTTCAAATTATTAGGATTTCTTGCATAAAGTGCAGCAAAGTAAAAGACATTTTTCTCAAGAAATTCTTGGATACCTTTGGATTCTTTTTTTAACATCTCAGCTGTTTCTGATTAGCTGTTATTTTACACGTAAAACGCTAACAAAAAGGTATCCGGGTACCCTATCTGTCTGAGATTGAACGCAGCCAATGCATGCTCTCACAATGAAGCTTCGACCTCACGTTTCATTTGACAATCGTAAGGAAATAACGTAATGTTACATGAAAAAAACGGAAGCTCTAGTTCAAATTTGCCGAACACTTGCTTTGTCTGACAGCTAAACCGCTGTAAAAAAAAGTCAACAAACAAAATACATTTGGTTTTGGAGGGATTCCTATTTGTTATTATAGACTGTGTAAGCTACTTTCGCAATAAATTTATTTTTTTCGATTTCAAAACTCATATTCTTTTTTATTTTGAGAAAAATTTACCGCTTATGCTAATGAGAGAAGTGTCATTTTAGAAATTTCACATTGGAAATGTCATTCAAAGCAACCCCGAAGCAGGCTCAACGCAGACGAAGCTGAAGCAGAAGCTTGTTTGTGTTTCAGCCATATCCCAGAAGGGACTTTATTTCCAGTCAACTGCATTATTTGAACGTTAATTTTTGACCAAGGAAACTATGTAGTTGGTTCTTCATACATTTCGAACCAGAACTTTATTTCACTAAACACTCCGTAATCAAGGAAAAAATCCGTTACGATTTGCATTTTGTTCCATTATGGCATTGAAGCCTTGTATACAAAAAAAAACTATACATTTGTGAAAGAATAGAAATGAAAGACTTAAGTCTTCTTGGAATAAGATGGAACTTCACATTTTTGTATTGTTAGTTAACCTTTCGAAAGTTGAAAATATTATGAAAAAGGTTTTATTCACGGTAGGAAGAAAATTTAATTTTAAAGGTTCAGATAGAAGAATGTATGCATGGCAGAAAGCAAATAAAGAATTTTCTCATAAGCACATTGAAATACTGTGAGAGTAGGTCAGTCATTGTATAAGGCTGTGTTTCAAGTTCTGATGTTTCGAACACAAAACAATTTCATCTTCTACCAGGACAGCTGTCCAAAAACAAACATCTTGTAAAACAAGGTCGTCGTTATTGTTATTGTGTAACTGCCCTAAGGTGCTTAAAAAACAGAAGAAGTGACCTGATTTAAATGCAATCGAGAAACTATGGGCCTTCAAGAAGAATCGCAAAAAATGTGTCGTGACGTATGCTAAAAACTTCCTCGACTCCTTGAGCAACTAAGTACTAAATATTTTTTATATTATAGCGCTGTTTTATGGCTTAAATTGTAATTTTAACTTATTTCATATCAAAACGTGTTTAAATGTCTATACGTTTTCTTGGAGGAAATTCATTGCAAAAATGTATATTTCATGTGTCATGAATTAGTGGTGGGAGCCAATGTATATCAACATTGTGCAGGAAGTTTATTAAAAACACATATTCCTCTTTCCTAGTTAAAGAAAAGACTTCTACAAGAACCTTTTGGGAATATGAAAAAGCCAACTGCGACGGTATTAACGCCTTCTTCGTGAATTGCAGCGCATAAATGGTTACAAATGTAATTCTTTTTGTAATGAGAAATTGTATCTATTATGTTATTAGGATCAGGGATGTAAGTTTCCATTGTTATAAAGCTAATCCCACTAACTTACTTACTTACGTAGGTCCTCAGACCTGTTTAGGCCGTTGGGAACCCCTTAAGGGGCATAGGGCCTCTTCTACGCCTACGCGCCATCGTGTACGGCTTTCGGAGATGTGTTTCAGCTCCCTCTAACACTTGCCTAGTAACGCAGATTCCGCCTCCACTGTCCTGCGTCATGTGCTTCTCGGTCATCCAGCTCTTCTTTCTTCTTGTGTGAGCGGATTCCACTGTATTGCTTGGCCTGCAATGCAACCGTTACCTTTTAGAAGCGCATGTCCAATCCATTGCCACTTACGCCTTCGTATTATAGATTCTATAGGTTGCTGACCTGTCCTTCTATGAAGGACCTCATTTGATATACGGTTTGGCCAGAAAATCATTAGGATATTACGAAGACATGTATTTACGAAGGTTTGCAGCTTTCTTGTTATGGCTCAAGTAACCTTCCAAGGGTTCCAAACATAAAGAAGTACAGATTCGACATTTGTCCAAAACAGTCGTACGAGCTTTGTTCTTAAGCTGATGGAGTTATTCTTCCAAATTTTTGACAGCATACCGAATGCCGCTTTTGCTTTGCCCAAGCGGCAGATGACGTCTTGTTCGGTTCCGCCTTCGATGGAAAAGATACTTCCAAGGTGTTGAAAGCTCTCCACTTTTCCCACCGGTTGCGAGAAAATATTTATTTGAGAGGATGGTCGGGTTCCGAGGCTGATCATTTTTGTTTTGCTGGAATTAACTTTCAGCCCCCCAATTTCTGATTTTCTCTCCACACTTATTGTTATTTGATGGAGATCCATGATCCTATAAGTGTTTTAAATAGGATGTAAAAGTCCATTGGATCCCTCCGCTAACTGACAGAGCTGAGCGCAGTACATCGATTATCACCAACAAAAACAATATTGGCAACAGAATACAGCCCTGTCTGACTCCGCTTCGGATTTCAAAAGCATCTGACAACCTACCATAGCGCAGAACGTAACACTTGTATCCATCATATGCTGCTTTAATAATAGCAATTAGTTTATCTGGGATGCCTCTCCACCGCAGAAACCTCAAAACAAGCGAGAAAAAACTGTGACAATGATATTCTTCGAACCAAATGCTTACATGACCAGAAGTTACGGAAAAAATACTAAAATATCCTTAAGGTGCAAAAAATATACGTAACTCCACGTCGTCCTCGATTCTAACATTTGTTTACAAGACACTCCCTAAGAAAGTTCAATCGATAAAGCTAATTTGCTTGCAGCACAGTTTGCAGTTAATTCGACGTTACCAGACGTTATGGAAAAGTCTTCTTTCGCAATCATGCAGTTGCAAGAGAACTGCACTACCTTAGCATAAACAAATCCTCTGGGCCGGAGAGTAGTCTCCTATTGTTTTGAAGAGGTGTTCTTCATCGCTGGCAAAACCAATGCGTTAGCTTTTCCATATTTCTTACTCATTTGATAGGTTATCTAACCGAACAGTGGAACAGATCTTTACTTTATTGCACTTGATATTTTAAAAGCATTTGATGGATCTCTTATCAAAAATGCATGCTTGTTGTATTGA
Source organism: Eupeodes corollae (assembly GCF_945859685.1). Lineage (NCBI taxonomy): Eukaryota > Metazoa > Arthropoda > Insecta > Diptera > Syrphidae > Eupeodes > Eupeodes corollae. The sequence continues at coordinate 150,945,865 of NC_079147.1, forward strand.
TGAATCTCTTCTTCGTTGATTTTGATGGTTTCAAATTCATAAAATAAATGCTGGTGTCCCTCAGGGCTCCGTTTTGTCTCCGACTATTTTCCTTATATACATAAACGATCTATTGCCTGCCACTTCTAATCCATTAAACTGTTTCGCTGACGACAGTACCCTCAATTTTTTTCTTTTATAGATTTCCATCCTTGTCCTGCGGTTCTGAAACTGCAACGGCAGCGTTTGATAAACTCAATAAATTCCGATCTTAACAGCATTGTATCTAGAAAACTAATCAGCTTTCAGCACTCGATATGTGTATCACCGATCACCTCTTATGGAATGATCACAAATTCGATATCGCCTAAAATGCTGCTAGGAACTTAGAATTCCTGAGATGATGCACGAAGTTTGTCTTCCCTTATGATCTGGCGCTTTCAACAACTTTGACACATCCGTTATCATTTCTGCTATGACGACCCTAAACGTCAAATACTCACTCTGTGAGTTGATTAATCTAATGCTACAAAGCAGAATCACCAACTCTAAGATGGGGGATTTTTTTACGAAAAGGTCTGTCGGTAGAGGCACTCCGCAAGGTTCTTTCCCCTCTCCTATGGAACATAGTGGTTAAAGAACTCCTAATATCCCTTGAGAGGGAAGGCTACAGAGTGGTTGCGTATGCCGATGATGTTGCTATCGCCGTCACAGCAGAACATCCTAATGCACTGAGTGACTTCCTCCAAAACGCACTCAATATGCTCACGAGATGGGCTGATCACTGCCGACTTAGTATTAATCCTCAAAAAACAGACCTCATCCTTTTTTTTGGAAATACAAGATCCAAGTAATTGTACCTCCTTCTATAAAAGGTATTCCACTAATTTTTACCAATTAAGCCAGATATCTTGGTCTGATATTGGACAAAAAATTAAATTGGAAACCTAATATTCAGGAAAGAGTTAAGAAAGCTACAGTAGCTCTTCTTACTTGTAAGAAATCCATAGGAAGCAAATGGGGTATTCAACTTCGCATAACCTATTGGCTATACACATTGGTCATCCGACCAATACTTATGTACGGGGTTGCAGTATGGTGGACTACACTGGTACAAAGTACAAAGTATAAAGTACATACTAAGACAAACTCAGCAGAGTCCAACGCTCTGCATGTCTCTGCATAAGCGGTGCATTGAGAACCACACCCTCAGCAGCGTTAGACACTCTCCTTCATCTGACACCCCTCGATATCTTCAGCAAACGAGTGGCAGCGAGTACAGCTATAAGACTCAATGCTTCGTCTCAATGGATCAACAACAATGTGGGGCACTCCATCATTTTGAAACTTTTTGGTTCTATATCAAACTACATAGACTACACTCTTCCAAAACAACAATTTGGTTTGGCCACAGAGACATTACAGGAAATTGTAGAGCCGATCAACTTGCTAAAAATGGAACCGTCATACCTATTTCATCAGAAAGGAAGAATATAGGTATACCGATAGCTGCATGTAAACTTCTGCTAAAAGAAACAGCTAGGTGGCACAATTTACCAACATGCGCAGTCACAAAACTCATATTGCCTTCACTGGACCTAAAGCGCTCTAAAGATTTGTTATCTTAAAGCAGACTTCATATAAGGTCCCTAATTGGTGTCCTTAAGGGACACTGTCTTATAGGCAGACACGCAATACGACTTCGTGTAGCCTGAAATGACTTCTGCATGAGCTGTATGGACGAGGAAGAAGAGGAAACAATCTCTCACCTTCTCTGCAGTTGTCCTGCTCTTTCACTAAGACGCAAACGTCATCTCCTTAGATAATCCCAGTGAACTAGCTAAAAAGGATATCAAATATCTTCTTCGCATTATAAAAAGCTCAAAATGGTTCGACTAGTAAGAAGTGATTCTCTAGATTCATGTGGTATCACAATGGGCCTTTTCTTTTGGCCTGAATGCATGGATTCTGAATCCGCAGCCACTTTAACCTAACCTAACCTATGATCGGGCATGATTTTACAAATCCTTCATACGTCCAAAATATCACTTGCATATTTGACAGGTGCACCTAAAACAAGCTTAAGTCTTTTGGATGCAATCCAAAAAAAAGTTTAAAAATGATAGACAATAGAACTATAACCGAATCATTTAATTCAATTTAATACTCGCAACTTAAAGGAATCCTCATCAGTTTACCCTTGAGCTCAATTTCGGACGTACTCTTTGTAACCGCACATCAAGAATGTAGAATGCTTCGACCAACTCTGTTTTTCAATCTTATTTGATATTAAAATTTTAAGACTAATGTACACCGGTATCGCCTCTTTAATCAATCTCTTTTTTCATAAGGCTCGCAATGTGTTAAGGGTAATAATAACCACTTGAGTGCCTGTAATTTATTGAGGAAGACTGTCTATAAACAGGAGAATTGAGTTCTCAATAAACTGATTGTTACACAGTACATGATATGAATAACTAGTCTGCAATTGAAGAAAGGAACGCCTCTGTAGAGATCTCCATTTACTGTAATAAGGCGTTCATAATCATCAGCGACAACACTTTAAAGGAAACCGCACTTTAAATCAATATGATTGAAGAGGCTTTTACCTCACCGATAACTCAAATTAGTATCCTGTACGCGTTTTCCACACCTCAACATCCACAAAGGAACTTGGACTTCTTCAGATCAATCTACCGTCAACCAGATTGACCATATTGCGATCATCATGGATGTCAGAACTTTCCGAGGAGCTAACATCGTCTCGGACCACTACCTCGTTGTAGCCAAGTTAGCACTTCGGGTTTCCAGACCCAAGGCAAAAGAGGGAGGTGTTGGGAGAAGGTACAACGTCGAACGATTACAATCGCAAGAGATCCCCAAATCTTTTTCCAACCGAGTTACAATTAACCTCTCTCGAAGTTCTCTGCCGCCAACACAATGTATCGAAAACTAGTGGCAACATTTCCAAGATGCAATTAGAGAAGCCGCTTCTGATATGCTGCGTTTTAAACAGCCACCAATAAGGAACCCCTGGTTTGATGAGAAATGTCGGCAGGCAAATGCAGCCAAACAACAGGCACGCAAAGCGGCCGGCGCCGCATAAAACGACGAGAGCTGCTCAAGAGCTCTATGAGCAGAAGAGGCGAGAGGAACACCGACTTCTCAAAAGGAAAAAGAGAGGGCATGAGAAGCGTGCGGTCGAAGATGTTGAGGGTTTTAAAAGCAGGAATGAAGTTCGAAAGTTTTATGAAGAGGTTAAACGAAAATCACAGGTACATCAACATCATAGTGGAACCGCAGTCAATGCTAGGGATATCTAAGGACCACTTCTGAAGACTATAACGGTGACGACGAACCGAATTTCACTGTCAGGCAGGATAATCCATTCCGACTAAGACAAAGGAAAAATTGCCATATCTAAGCTGAGGTCTAATAAAGCTGCTGGAGCGGATGGCTTGAATGCCGAGCTCTTTAAAGCAGCTGCAGATAAGTTGGTTAGGAGCATGCACCAACTTATCTGTAAAATATGGTCGGAGGAATGCATGCCCGATGAATGGAACCTCAGTATTGTTTGCCCGATCCTGAAAAAAGGAGACCCTCTAAACTGCGCCAACTATAGAGGAATCAGTCTACTTAATAATTGACTCAAAATCTGTTGTTAACGAACTCACTTTATGACTGAAGTTAAAAAAAGCTCTTAAGTTTGGTGAACTGACTCAGAATTCAGTTGATAATGATATTTCTTTATTAGTATTTATTAATTTCAGTTATAATCTATATTATTTTTTTGGAAATGTGTCATTGAGTCTCCCTGAGTTGATTTTAAGAACTTACAAGGTTCTAACATTTGATCTTCGCACTCGCTTAGAACTTCTGTTTAAGTCTCTAGTTGTTTCAATTTCATGCAACGTGATAATATTATTTTAATGGGATCTACGTGTTTCCAAATGTTAGTCTACATTTACATCCACAGCTCATATTGTTTGCGACTGTTTCTTGATCACTAACAAAAACAAACTGATGAGAAAATCAGTCCAAATAATCTTTAGTTTAAAATCATCAGAAACAAAAAATTTGTTCAATTGGGACCAAGCTTCAATTTCGTTTTTTAATCCTTAAAAGTGTTCAACCATTTATGCCTTTTTATATCGAGAATCATTCATACAGAGCTTAATTTTATAATTTCAGGGAAGAAAATAAGAAATTCAAAAAGCTTGAAAAAGAAGTTCACAAAATGGCAGCTTCCATGAAGGAAGAAGTAGACGATGATGACGAAGAAAAAGATGACGATGAAGGAGACGAAGAAGAAGAAGCAGAAGAAGAGGAAGAGTCCGAGGAAGAATCTGAAGAAGAGTCTGAATCTGAAGAATCCGAAGATGAAAGTGGTTCTGAAACTGAAAGCGAATCTGAAGCTGAAGTTAGTATTGCTATGAATATATACCCCCTAAGCCAAAAACATAACATAATATCAATTGAAACTAATTGAAATATTTGATATATTTTTATACTCTATACAGGATGCATCAGATGAAGACAAGAAAACAAATCTTGAACCCAGAGTTAAAAAACACGAAAACCGATTGTCAGCTCTTAAAAAAGGAAATGTTTTGTTACAAGCCAATGTTGATAATCTCCAAGATGAGATTTCTAAAGTTCGTGAGAAGGCCAGCAGCTTGCAGGCTGAGTTAGATTCAGTTCTTGCTGATTTAGGATTATAAATTAATTCAAGGACTAACTTTTTAAGCGCGATTGATATTCAAAAACAAAAACAAACAAACATTAGACAACAAAAACTATATTGAGCTAGAAGAAATTGAAAGTCTTATAAGAGAAGAAGATTATTCTTTTTTTGCGTATACCTATATAACTATATTATATACTTACTTGGTCAATTCTTTTTTTTTATAAAAATATACCTATTTTCAAAAAAACATATTATTATCATGTTTGTGATCAGAAATAAAAGGAATAATAATAAAAAGATATATTTCAACTTACTTTTGTCTTTAGTTCGTTGCAGTGGCAGTTCTAGAAGTTTTTAATTTTTATTAATTTACTCAGAGCTTCACACTTTAAAACTTTTTAGAATAATTCTTACTTTTTACAACTAACCGAATCTTTTAAGCGCTTGAAATAATAATAATTCAAAAGAATTGTTTGGTTTTTTAAATTATTTGCCGACTAAAATGTCAGTGTCAGCTGTCAGACAAAAACAAACAAGAAGTTCGGATTCAGGTGACGAGAAGTGTGTTATCAATTAAGGGTCTGTTCACAGTTTAGTAGTTGTACCGTGTTTATAATAAATCGAAATTTCGATTTAAGTAACTTGAGTTGAGTGTTTTACTTAAATTTCTGTTACATTGTACAAGCAGTGTTATTTATGTTCGCAATGTGGTATTAGAAGTTTAATATATAAGAAGATTAAGTCATATAACACTGCACGAGTTAATGCCGCTGTAGCCACTATTTTTCACGTCCGTAGAGTTCCTTAAAAGGGGTTGCAGCTCTTTAGCTATAACTAATCAGCTCAATTCTAAATGTTTATTTCCAGGGAAATATTTCCATTTTCCCTTTTTTTATATTCTTAACAAAAAATTACGGGGAATTTTGTTCCCTTTTCTCTTTTCCCTTATTATAAACTATCTTCGAATGTGGGAAAAAGTACTCCGAGAAAAACGTAGTCATTGTAAATGTCAAAAGAAGGGAAATAAAAAATTTGGCGAGTTTCTTCCCGATAAATTTGGTGGGGAGTTTAATCAAAATGTAAGATTTTATTTATTTTTAAAAACAATAAATTAAAACAAAATTTGAATTTTTTAGGTCAACAAACAAGTGCCAGCTTCAAATTCTCTTGAGTTTGATAGAAGTTGACCGCGATATCGCTTGTGGCTTCCAGTAAGTTGTTATTTTTTTGGCATTCGGCTGAAAATGCTTTAAATTCATGTGGGCCACCAAGCAAAAACATATCAGAATGGAAAAAGTTATTTTTTTAAACGAAAGTTCTATAATTTATTATTAAGAAGTACATACGTGTTATTATTTTAGGTGTGGAGTGATCGAACAAAATATGTTAGAGCTAAGGCTGCTACAAACCTTAAAGCCAGAAATGGTAGTAGCGGTGGGCCGAACAGAGAACAAAAACTTTCCGAATATGAACAGGCTGTCTGGACTTAATTGGAATGAAAGAGTCGGTAGAGGGTGTAAGCTGTAGTTGAAGTATACCTCGAGGATTTAGTAATTGAAGTCCTGTATGACGAACCAGAATCAACACCAGTATTTAATACAACGCAAAGGGGTTACCCGAGTCCGAGTACAACTAGTACAAAGAAAAGGACTGCCTCAAAAGCTTATGATGAGGAACTTAAGACTCAAAAGGAATTATGTGAGGCTGTTAAGGGTATAGTTGAAGAAACTAAAGAAATTAGAAGAAACACCACAAAAGTTTACCGAGCTTTTGATAAAATTTATGAATTAAAAAAAAAGTGATGAAGATTATTTCGGCATAAAAAAACTTAACTAAGTTAAACGACACATTCAACGCATGGAGCAATTAAAAGTTCAAGAAGTTTTATTTTTATGATTTTTAAGTTTTTACAATAGTTGCTTAGTGTGTATGCATATAAATTTAATTTTTTGTTGTTTTTAATTCATTAAAAATGCGTGATATTAAATAAATAAATGAATTACTTTTGAATAACTTAATTAATGTTTTGTTGATGTATTACATATCAAGTTTAAAGTTGATTCCTATACTTTGTCGTATTCTCTGCGCCGCTGTCGTATACTCAGATCTTTTTGTGATGCGTATAGTTGAACCATACCAACACTTTTTTCATTTCCGGCCCCAGTTTGATACCCTCCCTCAGCAAAAAAAACGTAAACATGCGCCCAATTTAATGATTGGTGGGATCCCAAAACGCTTTCACTGGACATGATGAGATAATCCAACAAGAATTTAAGGGAAACTTTTTTTTAGTCTATAATACTTTTGAAACCTAAGAAAAAATGATTATTTTTAAATTATGATAGACAACATTTGAATAAACTAATGAATACTTACAGCCACTGAGGCAACTCCAAGGGATTCGCACTATCTCTTAAGAGCCTTGCACATAAGAGCGAACATCGAATGAACGAATGGACGAACAAACGTGATTTTACATATTTCAAAAAGTCAATTTCAAACAAAAACACAATTAAATTATAAGAAACCAATTGACACTTATGTTAGGATAATAAAATTTTCATTTTGTTCTCTAAAACAAGACAATTTTGTAAAAACAATTTGTTAGCAACGAATTGCAATGTGGTTGCTACGAACTGTCAAACTCTATTCGCGTTCCACATACAATCCACACTGCAACGAATAAATTGTTCGCGCTCAACTTAACCTCAAAATTATATCTCTCTTATTTTGTTTGTTGAAATGGGTAATTATAAATTGACAGTTCGTCGCTATCTGCGAATAGAAACAAAGCTCATGTGAAAGAAAAGTCAAAATATGCGAACATCCACAGTTCGCAGTTCGTAGCTCATGTGCAAGATACTTTAAAGATCTTCTAATAATCCTTGGTTTTACATGTTGATTTTCTTCATATTCTTCACGTAAAATCCTTGCCAAAATTTAAAATTCCCCATTCCCGTTTTCAAAGGGAAAAATGTCTTCCCGGACAATTCGAAATAGGAGAATTTTACTGTCGGGACAACTAGTTTCCCGACTAATATTTAGAATTGGGCTGGATATTTAAATGCCATCACGCGCGTTGGGTCTTGCCGAATTTTTCACATTGAATTAAAACAATGGACTATTTTGAGGCAATCTGAAATCTTTCCTCAAGCTTTGTGCTTGAACGTAAGTATAGTAAGTTCAAGCTTAATGCCCAAATAAATAAATTTTCTATTTTGTCACGTTTTGACAGCTGACTGTATTGTCATCGCATTTTTTGTTTTTGGTATTTCAGAATCTCTGCATTGCAGGGGTAGCTTATCTTCTGTTTTTTTTTAATTTATATGACAAATTAAAGAAATAAATAAATTAATAAACAAATTTGCGTTAACTTAAGCTAATTTTCTTTTCAACGCTCGGGGGCTGAAACTACATTACGTCTTGCTAATTATAAGGTCGCGCTTTATGACACATGGTATCGTAAAGTATAGTAAAGTCGATAAGAAGATTGTCAAAAGTCAGACCGACCTAACTCGTCGTTGTGGTTTAGCTCATAATCTTTATTTTTCAAAGAAACTAAGGACATTTATTGATACAAATCTTGAAAGAATAAACAAAAAAGAAAAATAGAAAAATCAAGTTCCAAAAGTTATTCCACTTTAGGGTGTTATTGCACTCTGACGTAAAAAGACGCAAATAAGTGCGAAAGAGAAAGTAGGTGAAATAGAAATACTATAAAAAGTCTCAATCCACAGATACCGCGTTTACAAGGACAATTGAATCCGAATTGAATCAGGATTTAGCGCCGTATAGACCTGGAAGAGGTGAATCGAATCGAAAATTTGTTTGTAAACCTGCATCGGGGAATCGAGTTATTGGTGTGTGAGGTCTTGCTTGTGTGCGTGCGATAAGTTTTTTCTATCTTGTTTGTTCTAAACAAAAATACTCCATTTAAATGAAGTATTTTTGGTTATAAGCTGAATTTAATTTGGCGCTCGTCTTTGTGTTGAGAGCATTGTTTTAAAATTTGAAAATTATTCACGTAGCAGTACGCACACAAATACAACCCAAATGTCATTTCGATTCCATTTGAATTCGATTCCTCGATTCAGTGCCACCATATACCTGGATCGAAATCTCAATTCGATTCGATTCGATTCCTCGATCTCCTCTTGTAACCAGGGTCAGAGTTGTGGGTTCAAGATTGTCTTCGATGGTTTTTGACGTTTCTTTTCCTTGCCTTTCTTTGTTTTTTGGCGTTGCTTTATTATTGTTTCTAGTGTTTCCAAATTTAAGAAGAAATATGCCACTGGAGAATTTCAACTGGAGTTGAGATCTTACATTAAACAATTAAATGAAGGAATGGTTGAGAGAATCTATCTTGGTAGTTTAAGCTTTGAAACAAAGTGGCAGCTAACTTATCACCTGGTGATATTGCGTCTCTCAAAATTTAATTTTTTTAATGTCGTTGTCAATGAACTACAATAGCGGGTTTAAAGTTTCTTCATTCATCCATATATAACTCAAAAACGATGGTTTATCATTCGGTTTTAGTTCTTTTGTCAAGAAAGTGAAAGACCCGAAGTCAGATCAATTTTCTCTCCAGATTTTAATCCAATTCCTTTTTTTTTTGTTTGGAAATTTTTAAAGCATTCTCACAAAGGTCTTAAGCATCCGAGTGTGATATTGCGAGATTAACGGGATGAGTGTTCAAAAGAAAATATGCGAAACACGCAGCATACAGAGAGTCTGAGTGTAATAACACACTTTTTACTGAACAACCTACAAAACGGCTAGTAGAGTTAGCCATAAAGACTGAAATACAATCACACTTCAGCTTCGGCTTCATCTGCGTTACGATGAGCCTGTTTCGAGGTTGCCTTGAATGACATTTCTATAATAACCAATGGGAGTCCCTCCAAATTCAAATGTATTTTGTCTGTCGACTTTTCTTTACAGCTGTGGAGCTGTCAGACAAAGCAAATGTTCAGCCAATTTGAACTAGAGCTTCCCTTTGGAGTCACTTTATGTAACATCAAGTTCTTTTCCTTACGATTGTCAAACGAAAAGTGAGGTCAAAGTTTCATTGTGAAATCATGCATCGAATTCTTATGGCTGAACTCGTAAACGTCAGGCGTGTTTGTGTTTCAGCAATTAAGGAATCCACGTGAACTTGGCTAATAACAGCAGCTCCACTTCTATTTGCATTTCTTTTCATCCTTTTTGAATTGTGCAACAAAGTTATCTTGAGAAGTCGAATCATACAAAATTCTGTTCTCTCATTTCTGACAGGTAAAATGATTTTTATGTATCTAAGAATGAGGAAATCTTTGAGATCTTTGAAATATAAACTGACCACAAAAAACGCATCAGGTGACTTTGCCAAGTAATGTCAATGGAATATGACTGGAACTTAGGGTAGAATTTTTTGTATGTGTTAGTGTAATGTGTCCGTGTATGACGTTATGTTACATAATATTCCGAATAGCATGGACTTTCGGAAATTGTTAATTGTTTATAGAACTATTAAATCTTTCACATTTTGTAGTCGATAAAATTATTTTTTTTCTGTATACAAAACAACACTATTTTAAAGGATTAAGTCGGGGGTTGATGCATCTGTTAAGTTCGAGAAAACATCACACTTTGATCTCTTTGGATCCATTGTGGTCCCCACGAAAGGGGAAGAATTAGTTAGGGTATGGGTAGGTTGGTCAAAATTTAGGTTGAGGGCGCGTCCCTAAACGATCCTGATTTCTAGGATATTGTAAAGATGTCTCTTAGGAAAGGACAAAACGTCACATATATCGTTAAAAAACCATTTCCATATATTGTCATAGTTCTTTAAGGAAGGCTTGGGCATTAGCATAGAAAGTTAAAGATATCTTACCTTTTTTGAAATTTTCATGGGTTTTTATGTATATATTTTATTTAAATATACAGTTATCTACTGTGTTTTTCTTAAATATAATTTAAAAGCGGTACGTGACTATTTATCTACGCCGGTTTACCTCTGCCAGTTCACCTCCACTGGTTTACCTCTGCCAGTTCACCTCCACCGGTTTACCTCTGCCAGTTTACCTTCAGAGCAGGTAAGGTAGCATATCTCACACGCCACCGAAAAACACAAAGTCTAGCCCAAAGAAACGCGACGATAAAGATGAGAAGCAGACTAAGTCAAATGCTTTAAGTGCCATAGACGCTGTCACAGACATCAGATTGCCCACATTCTGGAAATCTGAACCAGAATTCTGGTTCCTACAAGTTGAGGCAAAATTTCGTTCCAAAGGCATAAAGAGCGACAATGCAAAGTTCGATGTTATCATAAGTTGCCTCGAGTCAGACGTGCTGCTTCACATTTCTGATGTCGTTCGTGCTCCACCAGAAAAAGATAAGTATAAATTTCTCAAAACGAACTTAATAAAGCGCCTGTCTGATTCCAGAGAAAAGCAATTGCATAACCTTTTGACAGACCTCGAAGAACAAATCTCCAGCTGGAACAAAGAATCGACAAGCTAGAGAAGATGATATCCAGTCTCATGCAAGAAGTAGGAGCAACTTCATCCAACAACTCGACTAAGCTTCAACACCGACCTCGGTCACGTACACCTAAGAGCAATAAAGTATGCTTTTATAACAGGAAGTTTGGAAAAGAAGCACGTTGCTGCACACTTCCTTGCTCCTTCACAACTCACAACCAGAAAAACTAGTCGAGCTGTCGTCCCATTAATCTGCGGGCGACATCACCATCAACCCATTAATCTCAGCAGGCAACAACATCAGCAATTCTCTTCAAGAAGTCCGACTCCATGTGTACGACGAGCAAACACATGTCAAATATCTCGTCGACTCAGGTTCAGTCATCTCAGTTCTTCCTCGCACGTACATGTCTGGAAAATCTGTTCCTAGTGCATTCAAATTGTAACATTCAAACATAATTGTTGACCTGGGACTTCGGCGGGAATTCAGATGGTCATTCTTGGTTGCAGACGTCACTACGCCTATCATCGGGGCTGATTTTTTAGCCCACTATGATCGCAACGTGGATTTGAAAAACCGAAAAATCTACGACTCATTAACCACTCTGGTAAGCAAAGGACTTCTGCAGGAAACAAACACCTTTGGCATCTCAACAATCGACACCAAAAGAGACTTCGATGGTATTTTAAGTCAATTCATCAGCATTACCAAACCTCAAGCCATTCCAATTAGTACGTCACCAGACCACGGCAGTGTATTTCATTACCTAATCACCACCGGACATCCCATAGCTGAACGCCCCCGGAAACTTTCCGGCGAGAAACTTCGGGCCGCAAAAGCCAAAATTGAATTTCTTATTCAACAATTAATTATTTGCCCGTCCAGCAGCCTATGGGCTAGTCCAATCCACCTGGTAAAGAAAAAAAGTTGTGATTGGAGACTCTGTCGTGATATAAGGAAGCTCAACTTTCAAACTGTGCCGGATCGTTATCCACCACCATTCATCCAAGAAGTTTTCGAGAAGCTCCATGGTAAAACCATCTTTTCAACTGTGGACCTGGCACGAGCCTATCATCAAATTCCGATGTTTGCGGAGGACATACAAAAAACGGCCATAACAACACTGTTTGGACTCGATGAGTACGTTTTCATGCTTTTCGGCTTAAAAAATGCCTCGCAAACCTGGCAAGGACTAATAGATTCAATATTTTGTGGAATGGATTCTGTGTTCTGCTACATAGATGACATTTTGATTATGTGTGAGTCAGAAGAACAACAGAAAACGCACCCAAAATCAGTGTTCCAGAAGCTTAAACACCACAACTTGCTAATCAATTCCACCAAATGCTTTTTGGGCCAATCGAATATAAACTTACTTGGCTATAACATTACCAGTGAAGCCTAGTACATACTTGTGAACCATCTCGTGAACCCATACAAATTTCAGTTTTTGGTTCACTCGTGAACTTGCTTGTGAAGCTGAGTGGAGAACAAAATGGAGAGTTTTCGTTCACGGGCAATTCACGTGCAAAATGTACGGGAACTGTTGGTGAAGCTTTGACATTTGGTTTGTTCATGTTCACAACGTGTACTCACAAGTGTGTACCAGTGAGCAATGTCAAAAGTTCACTTTCTCCACCGGCGAACGTTCACTTCACGAGGAAGTATGTACTAGGCTTGAAGGTTAACAACCTCCAAAAGACCGTATCGAAGCAATAATTGATTTTCTCCAGCCAGAAACCGTTCAAGATCTTCGACGACTCTTGGGAATGCTCAATTATTATCGTAACAAACACTTATATACGGTTGCGTATAGTGGCTGTTCCGTATTTTCTTAAATGATAAGTGTTATCTTTAAATATGTAATGCAACAACGACCTAAAAAATAGTTTTTATTATGACGGGTAGATGGCTATTATGTGTTTCAAATAGTAAGACATTCTGAACTGTAGTTGACAACACAAAACTAAATGTCAAAACTCAAAAGTTTTCAATTAGAATGTAGTTTTGAAAATAATAAACTACCTTACCTGTTATGGAGGTAGACTGGCCTAGGTAAACCGGCGGTGGTAAACTGGCTGAGGTACACCGGTGGATGTGAACTGTCACGCTTCGATTTAAAAGATCTAAACACATTTTTTTAAGAAATAGATGTCGCCACCATATGCAAGCATGTGGCGACTTAGCTTCAGCAACAGCGCCTCTAATACTGAATAGTTAAACAAAGTATCTACAACATTCACTGCCTCTCTTCATTTAACCATTGAATAATTACTAATTATAATTATTCATTACTAATTGTAATTATTCAATGATTTAACTATCTATTCATTTCACTATAATAGAATCTTTTACTTTTTTAGATTTTATTCTTCTTTCTTTTTCAGTCCGTTATTCTGTTTAAAATTGTCGCTTGGATTGTTAAGCTAAAGAAATTCTTTTGTTAATAAATTGTTTGAAAATATAATTGTATGTGTAGTTATTTCATCTTTGACTACAAGTAGTTAACTACGCCTCTAACACCAAAATTAACTCACTTTTGTTGCTATGTGCTATTAACTATATGCTAAACCCTAAGTCCGCTATTACACGATGCCTCACGACTCACGACTCACATGAGTGCGAAAAAGAAAGCAACTATAAGAAAATGAGATGCAAAAAAAAATTTCCGTTGAGTCTCGGGCAAATTTTTAGTAGACTCATTTTGACGTTTCTTTTTTCTCATATTCGTTTTATGCTGTTCTTTTTCATTCGATTTTCTTGTTGCTGGGATAAACAACATCCAATTTGTTGGAAAACCAGAAAAGTGTGTAACTTCAACAGCTTCAACAAATTTTCGGAATCCATTTTCAAAATCTTATTTATTTTCTTTTATAAATTTTACTCAACTTCAAAAACTATCGAAAAAATTGAAGCCAACGAGAAGGAGCATTCAAAACAAAACAAACAATAATTGTCAAATTTGAGGCATGGGGCACGAGTCAAAATGTAATAGCGCTTGCTTCAACGAATACAAATTTAAAAGAAAAGTCAAAAGTGAGTCGTGTGTCAGGAGTCAATGTGTAATAGGGGACTAATTGTTATTCATTTTTTTCTTATACTTCTCCAAATTCTGAACATGGTTCTCCAAATCTTTCAAAAGTTTTCTCAGCTATTTGCATCAACAAAAATCTAAATTCCCAATTTTAGTGCGAAAAGTTTCCTGTCTTCAAGAACTTTAGCAATTGTTAAGCTTTTGAAATGAACAAGTTCAAACCCCTAAATCAATATTTTAGTTAATGCACATACCAACTTTTTCGTCAAGTTAAACTGTAACTCCATACCATAAACACAAACCATTCACATTTAACGTTTGCAAATGCGCTAGGTGGCGCGCTTCTATCATATCCGGTTCATATTCAAATAATTCTTAGACCGTCGTCGTCGTCGTGTCGTCGTTATTTATATTTTTAATACATACTTGATTTTTCAAATAAGAGAAAACATACAAAAGCTAAAAATGTAATTAAAAATAAAATTAAGATAAAATTCAATTTAGGATTTAATTCCAAAGTGAATGATGACATCATGGCGGCATGGCGCTACAATCATCATTCTTATATGTCAATATGGCGCTACTATACGATGAGAAACTACTTTCTATATTATTATTATGATTTAGTTTGTTTTACTTCCTTCTTCTTCTTTATTAAAACACAGAATAAACTCAAAGAAGAAATAGTAAAAAGCCGAATCCTCATAAAGTGCATTCACTTTATCGGAAGCACTTGCTTTTTCACTTGCACCATCAATATACTCAAATGAAAGTGATATAAAAAGGGACTAATATTCCCTACACCACACATCCGCGTGCACAAAGAGAAAGAGAAAAGGAGAGAGAAAAAGAGAGTAAAAGATTTTGTATTTACATATATAGATATACCTACATCCATACATATACATTCACATAAAATGTGTCTAACATTCAAGGACTTTCGCTCCCCACATTTGCTTTTCATACAACAACAACAACAGCAACAACAAAAAACGCCGCATACACCCATTTAATGGTTGTTTTTGATTCTTGACAATGGTGGTGGCAATGGAAATTGGTAAGGGTAAGGGTAATGGCGTGATGGATAGGAGATGGGACAAGGAACATGAGAATAGCGTAGCATGGCTATGGCATCATCACATCATCCTTGGGTCGTTATCTCAACGGCTCGGCGCGGCGCGGCACAGCGGCGGAAGTGGTGGGGGAGGCAACTGTGTTTCAGTTTTTCGGTTTTTGTGCTCTTCGCTTCCTTCGACGAAATAGTGTGTATATACAGCTCTACCGCGGCACACACTAAACAATCTTTACTCCATCATCGCATCAGTGCTCCGGCTCCCGATTGTTTTTCCTTATTCTATAAATTTACAAATTTAACAAAATTAAGTTTTCCCAACAATTTTTCGAATGAAATGAGTTTTCCTTAGAAAAGAAATCTTTAGTCCTGTTTTTTTAAAAAAAAAGGATACCTATAATGTAAACAAAGTGAATTATGAAAATGTCTGTTTTATAATTTTTGAAAGTGAAGAAAAAGAAATTTAGTGAAAATCCAATGTTTTTCATCAATCCTCCGGTCTCCGGTGTTGTGTTTCCACTTTTTTTTTCGTTTTTTTAATTCTTCATGTCTTTATATCCGTGTGCGCGGCGAATGAAAATGATAAAATTGTGAGTGTTTAGTGAGTGCAATGCACAACCACAAGTACACCTTTTACAACACCTACACTATACTACACACTATACACACACACACGGGCAACTGGAAAACCCATGCACAATCCTCCTCTTTTGGAAAATAGAGAGGAAAATCTAAAACACACATCAACACATTACACTATCGTAAAACAAAAATAAAGAAAAGAAAAAACAACAAAAAAAAAAGAACATTAAAAAGAGGCATAGGAAAGAAAATTATAATTTCAACCCTCCTCATCACGTCATCCGTTATATTCCCGTTAGTATAGTGCTGTCGTGCGGGTAGTGTGGCGATAAAACCGAAAGACCTCTCGCTAGATCCACGGCCATTACCACATTCTTGGGTTTTCTTCTTCCCTTACTTTTGTTGGTGGTGTTTTTTTTCAAAAAAATAAAACAGCGTTATAGTCATCAGCTAGCCAGCCAGCTAGAGCCAAAGCCAGAGCCATTGCCTTTGCTTTGCTTTGCTTTGCCCTGCCATCATCATCCATCCGGCTGCCTGTTCGTCATTCTTCCTAGTTTGAGTTGGGCATTAGTGGGCTCTGTACTGTTTGCCGTTTGGTAGTAGTGTGCTAGTGCAGCAGGAGTGCGGGTGAGTGAGAGTGAACACTGAACACTAAACACTAAACAGTGAACCCTCTGTTCAATTGAAGGGGTGGCACCATCATCGTCATCATCATCGTCGCTTACAGAAAAGGTATAGGTACAGGAGACTATTTTCGCTATAACCGGGATACATTAAACACTTTTATATTTTGCCGGAGAATCGTGGAGATTTTTTTAACGGTAGCAAAATGATGAACTTTTCGGCATTTGGGGGCCCATTCTCGGGCATCCATCAATTTGCGGCTAAATTTGGTCACGATACACAAACGCCGGGCGCTTTTACAACACCAGGAGTTAACGGAAGCAACGCTAACGACAATCATGCTGCACAACGCTACCAGACCAACGGCAATCATTTCAATCAAAATGCACCCTCAGGTAAGTGAATTTTTTTTTTTTCAAAAAAAAAGCTTTATCTTAATCGTTAACCAAAAGATGATTGGAACATTGATTTTATTTTCATTTTCATTTCGTTTGCAATAAATGGATCAAGTGATCAGAGTGAAATTATAAAAAGTGCATTTATAAAAAGTTAAAATTAGAAAAAAGGTACCCAAGTAATGTCGCCATGGTAACACACAAGACGGTTTCTTTTTCGGATATCGTTCGTTTGGTTTACGATTTTCTTCCTTCTCAACTTTGGCTAATGGCGTTTTTATTGATTTTTTCCTACAGTTAGTCGTCGGTTTTCGTTTCACCGGGATATCGTCGTCGTCGTCTACTAATATAGTGTTTGTATATATATATTCCGTGTGTAGAGTACATATGTATGTTGGGCACATATATGTGCCGTACATTGCTTCCACCCTCTTTGTGTTTTTGTGGGGTAAAAACCACCACCGCCATCTACCATCTACCATCCACCATCTATCGGCTTCTTCATCACCATCACAATCGTCACCCCAATCCAAAATCTAAAACCCAACCACCAACAACCACCACCATCACTATACCGCTCCACAATTTGACAGCACGAGCACAATCTTTAATATCAGTGTTGCCGGTTGCTGGTTGCCGTTCGCCGGTTGCCGGGGCCGGCCGGCTTAGCTTTCAGAACACAACTACTTTCTATCCATGGGTTTTCTATACCTATTAATTTTCTTCTTTTTTGTTTTATTACAGGAGAACTTAAATCGAATTTTCGTGACTATGTTTTCTTCATTTCTTCCATTCGCTTCACTTAACTTGGTTACTGACTAAGCCCATATGGGGTGGTTGTCGTAGTATTTGTTGTTGTTGTTGTTTTAGGTGAAAAAAAAGAACAGCTGGAAATTGATCTTTTATTTACATACTTTGCTCACTCACTACCCCTTGTCACATAAGCATCAATATTCTAATTAAACATTCTTTTTTATTTTGTACATAAGGGTTTTAGAGCTGTTTTTCCAAATGAAACTTTCCTTTTACTGTATATGACAATTGAAAAAGTGTGACTATGACTTGTGACATATGGTTTTTGAAAGTTTTGAAATGGAGTCACTGTCAGGATTTCATTTTAAAGAACAAATTTTGTTTTAAGTTCAATTTTTGAACTATTCTTGGTTTTATTCATAGGTTTATCCTATTTTATGTCATGTGACATTTCTATTATGGAGATTGCCATTTTTGAAGTAAAATAAATTAATTTTTCCAGCTTTTATTTCTATGATATTTGAGAATAAGAAGATTTCTGAAATTTCAAAAATATAAACTAGCCAATTAAGATTTGATTTTAATCTGTCAAAAAGACGCTTTCTTCCATTTTTAAGTTCCATGGGGAAAATAAATTGATTCGCTTTATGATTTGATCAGTGTTTAAGAGTTGAAATACATCATTTTCATTATTTCCTTCGAAGTGCATCAATCAAAAAATACTGACGAGAAAGAACATAGAACAGAATGTCAAAGAACTTCATTTTAGAATATGTTTCTTTGGCCACGAAATAAATCAATAAATTAATCCTATTGATTTTTCCACAACGTCGACAGAATGTAGAGCTTCTCTTTCTTGCTTTGACAGTTTGTATACAAACAAAATATGGGGTCAATATACTCAGAAGAGGAAAGCATTTCTAAGTACTTTCTCCACTCTTTTCAGTACAATTGTGCTATTTGTTATTACTCTGAGTGTATTATCAAGCTGTAGAAATTTTTTAGACTTACTATTTCTAAGGAACTTGTGGATGCTATTTGGGTTTGTAAATGTGACATTTTTGAGATTTAGGGGCCAGTTTGGCTACCATTGGATTTTATCATTCAATATTTTGTTTCGAGACTTAAAAGGAATAAAGATAAAAATTGTGTAATATTTGGTGTCAAAATGAAGCTGACAGTATTTTATCTATAACTTTTCTTTCAGTTCATTTTTAAGTTTTCAATGGTGAAATCGTTCTTAATGAACAGCTGTTTGATGATTTTACATAACAGAACATAAACGTTCCACTAAAAGCGTTCCATTTTCTTTGTATTCCCAACTGTGAGTCTTACTTTCAATGATTAACTCTATCCTCAAATGCTTGAAATCAAGAAATTCATGATCCCATTCAGGAAATTTTTGTTTCCAATAAGGAAATTTGTGTCCAATGACAGAAATTTCCAATAAAAGATATAACCACGCTGTCAAAAAATTCCAATTACTTCCTTAAACCTTGTTACTAAAAGTACTACTTTTAACTGAGGACTGGACCAAGAACGTAATATGAATCAGAAATTCAGCTTTTTCCAAAAACGCAGCACAAATTCATCAACTTTTGACCAACCAACAGGGAGGGGGGTCATATGAGCCATAAAGGTTATACAGTTAAGTTGTAAACGGTGATTTTTTAAGAGCTTGAGAACTTTAAAAAAAAAAAAAACGCATAAAATTTGCAAAATCTCATCGATTCTTTATTTGAAACGTTAGATTGGTCCATGACATTTACTTTTTGAAGATAATTTCATTTAAATGTTGACCGCGGCTGCGTCTTAGGTGGTCCATTCGGAAAGACCAATTTTGGGTAACTTTTTCGAGCATTTCGGCCGGAATAGCCCGAATTTCTTCGGAAATGTTGTCTTCCAAAGCTGGAATAGTTGCTGGCTTATTTGTGTAGACTTTAGACTTGACGTAGCCCCACACAAAATAGTCTAAAGGCGTCAAATCGCATGATCTTGGTGGCCAACTTACCGGTCCATTCCTTGAGATGAATTGTTCTCCGAAGTTTTCCCTCAAAATGGCCATAGAATCGCGAGCTGTGTGGCATGTAGCGCCATCTTGTTGAAACCACATGTCAACCAAGTTCAGTTCTTCCATTTTTGGCAACAAAAAGTTTGTTAGCATTGAACGATAGCGATCGCCATTCACCGTATAACGTTGCGTCCAACAGCATCTTTGAAAAAATACGGTCCAATGATTCCACCAGCGTACAAACCACACCAAACAGTGCATTTTTCGGGATGCATGGGCAGTTCTTGAACGGCTTCTGGTTGCTCTTCACTCCAAATGCTTCAATTTTGCTTATTTACGTAGCCATTCAACCAGAAATGAGCCTCATCGCTGAACAAAATTTTTCGTTAAAAAAGCGGATTTTCTGCCAACTTTTCTAGGGCCCATTCACTGAAAATTCGACGTTGTGGCAGATCGTTCGGCTTCAGTTCTTGCACGAGCTGTATTTTATACGGTTTTACACCAAGATCTTTGCGTAAAATCTTCCATGTGGTCGAATAACACAAACCCAATTGCTGCGAACGGCGACGAATCGACATTTCACGGTCTTCAGCAACACTCTCAGAAACAGACGCAATATTCTCTTCTGTACGCACTGTACGCATTCGTGTGGTTGGTTTAATGTCCAATAAAGTAAACTGAGTGCGAAACTTGGTCACAGTCGCATTAATTGTTTGCTCACTTGGTCGATTATGTAGACCATAAATCGGACGTAAAGCGCGAAACACATTTCGAACCGAACCGAATTTTGGTAATAAAATTCAATGATTTGCAAGCGTTGCTCGTTAGTAAGTCTATTCATGATGAAATGTCAAAGCATACTGAGCATCTTTCTCTCTGACACCATGTCTGAAATCCTGCGTGATCTGTCAAATACTAATGCATGAAAATCCTAACCTCAAAAAATCACCCTTTATAAGTAAAGATTTCCTCTAAAGATTTATTAGTAATTTAATGACATTCACCAAAAAGTGTATTGCTGTCAAAAACAACTAACATTTTTAAATTTTCCCAAGAACTAATGGACCAATTTCCATAATCTTCTCTCGAGCTCTTTTTGATGATCAAATGATCAAATTTATGATGATTTTTTATGATCAAAAATGTATTTTTAAAAAAATATTAATTTTGTTTGTCGAAATTTAAATGTAAAATGTACTTACATGTATTTATAAGCTCTTTATTTAGTGCTTACCAAAACAAATTTTTAAGACAAAATTTAAAATTTAAAATGATTTTTGGAAAAAAATAAGTTAATCTAGAATTTTTGAAAAATAAAATGGCATTTAAATGTTTGAGAAAAACTTATTTTGCAGGTACATTTTTAAATCTTAAAACATAGGAAATATTTTTAAACAGTCTTTTTGGAAGAAACTAGCAAGTTATAGCGTGCATTTTATTTATTTCAAAATTGGTTTTCTGTTGAATACAAAATATCTTAAAAAATTAAATAAATCTACTTTTGAAGTGAATTTGCTTATGATGCTCTAGAACTAATATTTAAACACGAATTTCAATAATATAAATGTACCAAAAACAGCAAAAGTGAAACTTTTTTTAAACTAATGGCTAATTAAAAGACATAATAAACGAGTCATATCTATTGTAATACAAGTTTTGAATCTCTTGAGTTTGAAGTGAAAAGAGATTCTGAAACGTGTAATTTGTGAGTGCCACACAAACGTTTCTTTCCAAGTTATTTGTTTACCTTAATTTGTTTTAATTTAATTTTTTAGAGAAATCATGTAGGTACTCAAAAGCACCTGTTTACTAAAATTCAAGAACCAAACATTTTTCTCTCTAAAATTTTTAAGTTTTGTTGACTCCTTTAAGATCAAAATACGAGTTAGCAGAATGATAGCGATAGTAATAATAGACTCACGAAAATAGAGTTCGAAAAAACTTCGTTAAAAAAGCCTTGATATCAGGTCCTTTCTCACTTTCTAGGCGGAGAGTAAAAACTCATCTAAGTGTGTGACTCCCCCCTGATGAAAAGTCGGGATCCGCCCTTGTTTTAATGATGCATAACTATAACTGGATTACTGAAAATCCTTGTCATTGAACTAAATTTATTGATTGAAATTCACCGGATTTATAACATGAATCCGTCATTGGAATTGTGTGAAATTGAAATACAGGGCCAATTATTGCTATCATTGGTTTTCAACATTGAAACCAATCATTGAAATTTTGTTTGGTAAGTCGTTTTTCATCGACAAATTTTGAATGCCAGAAATCTGTTAATTTCACTATTGAACTTAAAGTATCAACTGTTCAGGAAAAGGAAAAAATACATTTTTAGCGAAAATTAACTGTGAGTGATTCGATCAGTACATAATTTGGTCATCTAATCAGAAGGAAACACATTCAAATATCCATTTATTTTTTTATTGATTTTCATGATAGCTACTTATGTATATTATGTAACTAGCCCCTTTATTAAAAATTGTGTATCAAGAAAGCAAGAGCTTCAATTTTTTAAGTTTTAGAAAATGTAATATATTTTACAGGTTGAAATATTGTGTGTCAAATTTCTGTGTGAACAAAATCTGTATTTCAAAATGCTGCGAAACTAATTTTTTTATTTACAGCATTTTGAAATACCGAATTTTAAAAACTAAATATATTTGAAAATAAGGTGTTATTCAAATTTGTCATTAACTGAATAACTGAGAAAATGTTCCACCCGTTCAGAAGCGACATATTATTTATTTGTTGGAAAATGACTAACACATTTTTGTTGTGACAGCTTTTTAGCTATCTTTTTGACAATACATGGTTTAAATTCGTTCATTTTGACTGTCATTTATGAGAAATCACATTTGCCAAATTTACATCTGGTTTTCAAAAATAAGAACTACCATAAACGCACTATGTAGGACTTTGTAAGGACACAGTATTTAGTGATGGAAACTGGAAGATACAGTGTTGTATTCAAACAGCAATATGGTATATACAGTGTTAAAAGTTTACAGTGTTTTGAAATACAGAATTTAAGACACATAGAATGATGTCGAAAAACCAAACCAAACCATTATGAAAAATAGAACTGCGACTCACTACCACTTTTTGGACTGTGTTCATCATGAGTTGATACACTTGCTGTTGTTTATAGCTTTTGAAATACAACTATTGTAATCGGTCCTATTTGTCAAATTGTAAACTATCAGCCCCATTCTGCTATTCCCTTTCACACTGCCTTTGCATTTTGCTATCCATCAGGTGAACTACATTATCCCAAATTAATTTGTAATTTTTGGAAATGGAGAGTATTAGAATTTTTATTAAAATTGTAATCAGAGAAATAAGATAATCCTCAAACAGAGAGCTTCGAAGAAATGTAAATAATCTTTTATTTAAAAAAAAATATTCTAAACTAAGCAATAAATTAGTTTTTACTTACATTTCGCTAACAAAAATTAACAAACGAGACATCAATCGAAAAATCAGATGTGGTTCTGAATGGTATAGAATGAATGCGTTCACATGAACAAGAAAATATCGCGCAGTATTACTGACGTTACCGACATACACAGATTTATTTCGAATGAATGGCAGAATAGTGATTATTGAAAATTCAAATAAAATTCGCTCCGATGAATAGGCCTATATGTGCTTTGTCCAATACGAGCTACTTCATCGTTGAGGCCACTATGTGCTACAACTGACAGCGTGTGATAAATAATAAATAACTATGTATGTGCTATCATCGGTTTTTATCATTGAAAAAATACTAGAATTTGTTTGACAGGTTGGTTACAGCTTACAGCTATCATTGAAAATTTCTATTATTGGATAAATATTTCCTGATTGGAATCATGGATTTGAGGCTAGAAAATAACACTGAAACTGACAGTTGGGAACACAAAGAAAATGGAACACTTTCAGTTGAAAGATTATGTTCCGACATGTGGAATTAATAATCAGCTGTTCATTGAAAACAATTTCGTTATTGACAACCTAAAAATGAACTTAAACTTAAACTTTTAGTGGAAAGATTATATTCCGAAATGTGAACTTAATAATCATTTGTCCTTTAAATATTTAATTATTGACAATTTAAAAATGAACTTAAAGAAAAGTTCTGTAGTTTTTTTTAGTACAAAATCAACAATTAACAGTGACAAAATCTACGACTGATCAGCTTCATTTCAAAACCAACCATACAAAATTTTACTATCATAATCGGTTTTGAATCTTGATTTAAAATTTGTAATGATAAAAACTAATCACATCTATTAGAGACACCTTAGAACTATTACTTAATTCTTTGTCTCTAGTCAGAAAAGAAATTTTTCTTATTTATTGTCTCATTTCTTGACTTAAGGCCTTTTAACATATTGCCAAAGAATTAATGCTCCAAAACTACTTTTTCTACTAAAGGTGCAGACTTGTGCCTAGATATATACACAAAAAAAAACATGCTAAGAACTTACAAGTAATGATGCTCAATAAGTATAGCAAATGCTAATTCCTCTAAAGTTTCTTTATTTAATAATGACATAAGTATTAAATAAACAGCATAAATTACTAAATTCTAACATTTTCCCTGCACACTATTCGACATTGTATCCGTCTAAAGTGTAGTTGATTTCATTAAGACCTTTCAAATGATCAAAATTTGCGTCTACATATGTGTTACCCTGCTAGGAGCAACACCAACTTTTATTCCCATCCTCCTTTATGTTTTAAAACAAATTTGTCCACTAGATTTCTGGTTATATAAGAACAATCATTCATTTAATAACTTACTGTAAATATGAATAAAAATCATGAATATTTTAGTAACTAATTGTAATTGTGAATAAAAGTGATGAATATTAAAAGATAATCATACATTTTCTATCAACTTTATAACAGTTTAAAAATCATTTAAATAAAATACGATTACAGCATATGATTTTTTCGTATTCGGACTAATAGAACTTAACTACTAAAATGAAAAAGGGAATATTTTTTTAAATGGATACTTAAGTTACCTGCCGCCATGCAAAAATCTACGGCATATACAATTGCAAAGGCTTAATGAAATAAAGAAAACTTCCACTTATTTTTGGCCAAAAAAGCTGATTTAGAAAAAAGTAAACGTGTAATAGTACTTGTGGCCTGTGCCACTTAAAGTTCTTTTCACGGGTTCTGTCTCTTGTAAGGAATTGACAAAACCTCCAAGAATAATTCTTGTCATGAAAAGGACGGCTTCGGCTTAAAAACTGTAGGCCCCCTCCCTCCCTGTCAACAGTACTCGCACACAGGAATAGTTGAGAGTTGTAAGTCACTAGGCCCTAGTTCGCAACGGACTGTTGCGCCACCTAATTTATTTTTTAAATGTGCAGTCTCTAAAAACAGACCTTCAAAAAAATTATTTAGGTATGCAAAAAGGACTAAGATTCTGTTTTAATAACATTGGTCGCCAAAGTTTTACTTACTGTCATAAAAATTGCACTTTTTCAATGGGTTTTGGACCTCAAAATGATTGTATCACTTTTTAAAATTAAAAAAAAAAAACAAGTACAAAAGGCTTTTTGAGCTTATCTTGAAGAAGCTTTTTTTCAACAAAATCCACGATTGTTTTTTAAATCTATAATCCTTTTCTTCAATTTTTAATTGAAATATTTATATTTCATATTTTCATTCGAAAAAAACTTGTTAGACTTACAATAATTTAAATGAAAAGCATTATCATTTTTTTTTGAAAATAGTTTTCAACAGAAAAAGGCAAAAAGGTTTGAAAGTAAGTTTTGTTAATGTTACAAATCTGTTGTCGAAGGAAATCCATTATTTAAAGTTTTTTGAAATATATTAAAAAATATGATGAAAACGGGTATTTTTAAAACTTGAGAAAATAGTTAAAATTAGAGTTTAGATTCAAAATCAGCATTTAAAATTAAGTCCAAAACATATTTTACAAAACTATTAAAGTATCAAATTCAAGTGTTTTATTGGATTGAAATAAAGACTGATATAATGACTAATGAGAACTTCCAGAAACTAAGTAAGATTCATCCCTGATAGCAGTACTCGCACACAGGAATGGTTGAGATTTGTAAGTCACTAGGCCCTAGTTCTCAATGCAATTTATTGTATTTATATTTAGGTAAGATGCTAAAATACTTTAAATAGTAACTGAAAGAGAAAGATTTTTACTTGTCAAAATCATCATACAATTCATTGTTAAGTTATATTTTGAGTTCTGACTTAAAACCCCCGTTTTTGGTTGTTTTTAGCATTTTTAAAGGGACATATTTTAAAATTGTTTTTTTTTTTCACATTTAATGAATGTTCGTTCAAATTTCCATAAAAATGTATCTGGATTTGTTTTATTAACTTCCCATAGGAAGTTATTGTAATGAGTCTGATTTGTCAAATTAAAAAATGTTGACATTTCTCGACGTTTCAAGGTCAATAGAGTCAAAAGAAAAGATTTTTAAAAAGATGTCTATGAGTGCGTGTGTACGTACGTTCGTACGTTAGCGACGTTTTTTTTCGTCGTCCATAGCTCAAGAACCAGAAGAGATATCAACTTCAAATAAATTTGTTTATACAGATAATAAGTCAGAAAGATGCAGAAAGGTCTCTCAAGAAAATTGCGTGGGTGTTTTTTGTTACCATAGTAGTTTAAAAAAAAGTTGAACGTTTTGTTTAACCCCAAATATCTTACTAACCAATGACGCTAGAGACTTGACTTAAATTGTATATTATATATTGTAACGTGATACCAAATCAGTATATTTTTGGAAAAAAATCCAATCAACGGTTATTTTTATAAATCAAAAAAACTTAAAAAAAAAAATGTTTCACCTCGAAAATTTTGCGAATAAAAAATGATTTCATCTCCAAAACAATTTTGTGCAACTAAAACCTAAACCATAGAAAACATTACTCATAGTTGGTAAAAATTGGATTTCAACTCAAATATCTTCTCAAAAACTTGAGATTATGGCTTCAAACTGTTTTTAGCTTATAAGAAATATTGTTTTCAACTTTTTGTAAAATGTTGAGAAAAATCAAATTGACAGTTTTTTTTACAAAAAATAAAAACTTACAGAAAATTTAACAAAATTAAATAAATAATTTTCGACTCAAATATCTTTTCAAGAATTTTAGATATTGGCTTTAAACTACTTTTATATTTTAAAAAATATCTCAACATTCAGAAAAATCCAATTTACAGTTTTTTTTACAAAAAAAAACCTAAAAAAACAATACTAAAACTTGGTAAAAATTTACTTTGGACTCAAATATCATTTCAAAATTTTGAGATTATGGCTTCCAACTAATTTTCGCTTATAAGAAATATTGTTTTCAACATTCAAACAAATTTTGAGAAAAATCGAACTGACAGTTGTTTTTAGAAAAAATAAAAACCTACAAAATAAATTAATAACAATTGGTAAAAATTGATTTTCGATTAAAATATCTTTTTAAAACTTCGATATATTGGCTTTAAATTACTTTAAGCTTTTAAAAAGTACATTCAAAAAAATCTTATTGACAGTTTTTTAACAAAAAATAAAAACCTAACAAAAAAACAATACTAAAACTTAATAAAATTTTACTTGTGACTCAAATAGTTTTTCAAAAATTAAAAATATTGCTTTCAAACTTTTTTTTATTTCACAGGAATATTGTTTTCGATATTCAGTAGTTTTTTTTTATAAAAATCTAACATTCCGTTAAAATCTACAAAAATAGTACGCAAATTTGGTAAAAATTAATGTTCGATTCTTGACATCCCTCAAATTAATTTCATTCTTCTATTTATTGGTAAAAATTTGTTTTCGAACAAAAATCTATTGAAAAAAAACTAGACTTTTAAGCTCAACTATTTCTTTATATGAAAAATATTGTTGGTAATTTTAAAATTTTTAAGAATAATTCACAACTTTTTTAACCCAACACGAAAACCTACAAACTTTTAAGCAAGACAAATCGACAGACGGTATGGAAAGTTATCAGTGTGGGTCGCATACCAGCCTCTTTTTATCATAACTTTCTAAGTATATATTCAGAAAACTTGAGAATGTAGTTTTTAAACTTAGACTAATAAATAAATGCTATATATGTGCGAATTAATTTAAAGGTCAAAAGCTTATATGATCAATTTAATCTCTACACATCGCACCTATACAAATTCAAACAAAGACTACACCTATCCTTTTTAAATCCCCATCAAGGTCTTGCTCCCCTGATGCCCCTACATGAATATTAAATTAACATTTTTGAATTAATTAAACAAAATTATAAATTCGCGCAAACTTGCATGTTTCCAATGTTATTTCTAAAAAAAGAAGAAAATATGGTAGATTTTCCTACCAAACCTATGATGGTTCATTTAGCTACCATTTATGTTTACACAAATTTTAAGCTAATATCTCAAACTCAAAATAATTATATATGTGTATATGTATTATGTACATACATATATGTAGATATGTATTATAATTACATACATATCTACAGTACATACGTATGTACATACTTTTCCTTTTCAGAAAATATCTGGTATCCTTGAAAACTTCCCACGCTTAATCTCATGCTTTGGTTCCTAGTTACTGTTTCGAGGTCGTTTCAATTTCATCCCTATATTTGTATGTACGAGTATTCCATCCTACCATCTGTTTCTTCATTCTGGCTTTTTCTTTTGGTTTCTTTGAACGTCGTTGTCGGTCGTTGGTAGGATTTCTTCGAAAACATTATGTGCATGAAAAAGCATCGTTGTCCTTCTATGAGTGTATAGAAATATTTCATATCCCTATTTTGGGTCAAATTTAAAAGCTCTGTAATAAATAAATATTTCCAAGAAGATCAATCACGAAAATAATGATTAAACTTAAATTTAAAAAATGTTTTTTATTATTTTTTTTTTAATGTAATTTATTTTTGGAAATATGTACATATATACATACGAAGTTAGATTTTCATAATTCATTTTATTTTAACCATTATTATACACATTTACTTTAATACGTTTCTATTTATTCAATTTAAGACATTTTTCTTTTAATTAATTGATTAAAATTTGACAGAAGCATGAAAAGGCAGTGTGTCATTCTACTGTCAAATGTACGAGGTCTGTTGGAAAAGTGCCCGGAATTTTTAAATTTGGCAGGTCTGGAGAGTCCGAATGTCAACGTGTTTTTATAAGCTCGCCGATTTTTGCTTGTTTAAAAAATGGAAGAATTGAAGAGTCAAAGAATTTGTATTAAATTTTGCGTTTTAAATGAGATAAATTGTAACAAAGTGTGTGAAATGTTACAAAAAGCCTATGGTGAGTCTGCTATGAAAAAAAGCAAGTGTTTACGAGTAGTAAACGGTGATTTTTTAAGAGCTTGAGAACTTTTTTTTAAAAAAAAAAAGTATAAAATTTGTAAAATCTCATCAATTCTTTATTTGAACCGTTAGATTGGTCCATGACATTTACTTTTTGAAGATAATTTCATTTAAATGTTGACCGCGGCTGCGTCTTAGGTGGTCCATTCGGAAAGTCCAATTTTGGGTAACTTTTTCGAGCATTTCGGCCGGAATAGCCCGAATTTCTTTCGAAATGTTGTCTTCCAAAGCTAGAATAGTTGCTGGCTTATTTGTGTAGACTTTAGACTTGACGTAGCCCCACAAAAAATAGTCTAAAGGCGTCAAATCGCATTCCTTGAGATGAATTGTTCTCCGAAGTTTTCCCTCAAAATGGCCATAGAATCGCGAGCTGTGTGGCATGTAGCGCCATCTTGTTGAAACCACATGTCAACCAAGTTCAGTTCTTCCATTTTTGGCAACAAAAAGTTTGTTAGCATTGAACGATAGCGATCGCCATTCACCGTAACGTTGCGTCCAACAGCATCTTTGAAAAAATACGGTCCAATGATTCCACCAGCGTACAAACCACACCAAACAGTGCATTTTTCGGGATGCATGGGCAGTTCTTGAACGGCTTCTGGTTGCTCTTCACTCCAAATGCGGCAATTTTGCTTATTTACGTAGCCATTCAACCAGAAATGAGCCTCATCGCTGAACAAAATTTGTCGATAAAAAAGCGGATTTTCTGCCAACTTTTCTAGGGCCCATTCAATGAAAATTCGACGTTGTGGCAGATCGTTCGGCTTCAGTTCTTGCACGAGCTGTATTTTATACGGTTTTACACCAAGATCTTTGCGTAAAATCTTCCATGTGGTCGAATAACACAAACACAATTGCTGCGAACGGCGACGAATCGACATTTCACGGTCTTCACCAACACTCTCAGAAACAGACGCAATATTCTCTTCTGTACGCACTGTACGCATTCGTGTGGTTGGTTAAATGTCCAATAAAGTAAACTGAGTGCGAAACTTGGTCACAATCGCATTAATTGTTTGCTCACTTGGTCGATTATGTAGACCATAAATCGGACGTAAAGCGCGAAACACATTTCGAACCGAACTCTGATTTTGGTAATAAAATTCATTGATTAGCAAGCGTTGCTCGTTAGTAAGTCTATTCATGATGAAATGTCAAACCATACTGAGCATCTTTCTCTTTGACACCATGTCTGAAATCCCGCGTGATCTGTCAAATACTAATGCATGAAAATCCTAACCTCAAAAAAATCACCCTTTATAAGCGATTCCAAGATGACAAACGCTCCGGTCGACCCAACACGTCAATAATCGATGAAAATATGAAAAAAGTGGAAAAAATGGTTATGAATGATCGCCGAATCACAATAAGAGAAGTTGCTGATGAAGTTGGCATATCAATTGACTCTTCTCATAACATTTTTTCAAATGTTTTGGGCATGAAACGATTGGCAGCAAAATTCATGACAAAACTGCTGAATTTTGACAAAAAAAAAAACAATCGCATGAGCATCGCTCAGGAGCTGTTAAATGACGTCAACGACGATCCAAGTTTGCTTGAAAGGGTCAAACCTGGTGATGAAACATGGGTGTACGGCTATGATGTTGAAACCAAAGGACAATTGTCCACCTGGAAGCATCAAACACCACCAAGAGCGAAAAAAGCAGGCCAAGTTTGATCGAATGTGAAGGTTTTGCTTACTGTTTTCTTCGATTGTAATGGCATAGTGCATCAAGAGTTCTTACCACAAGGTCGTACAGTCAATAAGGAGTATTACCATAAAGTGATGCGACGTTTGTGTGAAGCAATCCGAAAACAAATCTAAATCTCGTCATTGCTTGTTCGTAATTTGCAGGCCAAAAACAATACTGTAGTCATGCCCCAACCTCCATATTCACCAGATATGGCTTCGTGTGACTTTTTTTTCCAAAGTTTAAGAAATAAAGGCCGAATCGCTGAGAATGCTCAAGGACATATCGAAAACTGAATATCAAGAGTGCTTCGAAGACTGGAAAGAACGCTGGCATAAGTGTATTAAATCTGGGGAGACTACTTGCAAGGGGACCACATCGATGTAAACTAATAAGCAAATATTTTTTTGAAAAAAACGAAATTCTGGTTACTTTTTGTACAGACCTCATTTTCAACATTATTTTCATATTTCGCTTCCTTTAAAAAAAAACACTTGACTTTAAGGAGCTATTTTGTACCTAGCTATCATTGGTTCTTATCATTGAACATTTGGTTTCGAAATTTAAAAGTTAGAGTCAGATAGTTGAATTTGATATGTTTGTTGTTGTTCATTTTTTCTATTAAAAACATACATGGATTGATTTCACATTTTGGAACATATTTCCACCGAAAGCGTTCTATTTTCTTTGTATTCTCACATGTCAGTGGAGCTTTATTATTAATAAATTATTTATTTATTATTAATAAATTTAAGAAAACAAATTTATTCATCTCGAAAAAAATTGTAGTTCATACGAACTGTCAAACTTTATTCGTGTTCCACATTATCCACACTCGCAACGAATAAAATAATAGCGCGTACTTAACCTAAAAAAAGTCATTCTTTTTTTGGTCAATTGTCAAACTTCATTCGCGTCGAATTAAAAACTCTCATGTGAAAGAAATGTCAAAATCGACGAATATTCATTCATTCGTTGGTCGTTGGTCGTGCTCATGTAAATCTATACCCAAAGTCTTGAAAAATAATCCATTGATTCATTTCAATGAGAAAACCAAAGATAGCTAAAAAAAACCAATCGAAAATTCACTTAAGTTTGTGAAATTACTGCATAGCCATAATTAAATTTTGCTCACATATCTACATGTCAGATTTTACTTATGCGGCGAGAGACTGGGATCGCTCTTGCTAAAGTTTGGTTAAGTTAACGAAACTGAGAAAAATTTAACGAAACGGAGCTAGACTCCATTATGTTCACTCGTATTGAGATTCTTTGTATTCGCACGTTTACTTATGCGCGTATATGCTAGCTTATGCATATTATAGTTGGGCCTTTAATTAAGAAATACAAATACTTGTGAACGTAAGTGTAAATTTCAACGAGGTTATACCAAACACAGTCGGTTGTCAGATCTTAATATGATATTGGGCAGGTTCATACAACAGAAGGGACTCCATTTGTAGTAAACTGCATTTTTTTAACGAACATTTTGACCACGGCAACTATAGTTAGTTTATCAAGTGCCATACATTTCAAAATAAGGAACTTTACTTTCTAACCTCTACTTTCAGTTGATCGTGCCAAAAACCATTGTCTAAAAAAAAACTTCTAAGGCAAGTCACATATCCATTACGACTTGTATTTTGTATTGTAAAGAAATAGTACTACTTATTTCTTTTCTCATCTGACAAGAAACCCTTTCACATAAAACATCAAATGGAATTGTACAGAAAATTAATAAATCACTGATTAGTAAAGTTCAGCTTTCAGTTAAATGAAAAAACAACTTTTATTTTGACATAAGTAGAATTGTGAGTTAATATACGTTTGGAGACATATTTCCACACAAATTCTTAACAAAACGATAGCAATATAGCTTCTATTTGATTTATGATGCATACTTTTACTTTTCAATATCATATATGTAAAATTTTAAGAAAGCAAATTAATTCGTCACGAAAAAATTGTAGTTGATACGAACTGTCAAACTTTATTCACGTTCCACATTATCCACACTCGCAACGAATAAAAAAATCGCACGTACTTAACCTAAAAAAATCATCTTTATTTCGGTTCATTCAAGACAAATTAAAAACTCTCCTGTGAAAGAAATGTCAAAATCGACGAATATTCGTTCATTCGTTTTTCGTGCTCATGTGAATAGTGCTTTAAGGAGATTTCTTGACTAACTTTCCAGTAAATTTTCTAATAAAGTTGGCTTAATTGGAAGGCAATTGTTTGACAGTTGTCCAATTAGATATTAGAACTTAACCTACTTTTAAGTCCCTTTTGTAGTCTGAACGCACTCATTGCATTGGTTTGACAGGTAAGTAGTTAAAGGGATGATTGCACCACCAAAAAAAAAAGACTTGTTTTCTTACTGTTGTTAACGATCGTTAACGATTCGTGCCTAAACGTCATCACATTGTTCGTAAACTTATTGTTGAACTGTCAAATAATTATAACTTGTAACATGTCGGAAATCAGCTCGTGAGTTGAGTTTAAAATTTTGAACTGTCAAAGTGAATAGTCATGTATTCTGTCAAGAAGCTTGTTGGCGGTTTGGAAGAAAACTATGAACTTTACTGGATAGTCAAAGTTCAAAAGTATGAAAAAAACACACAGTGCTACAATGCAAAGTTAAAGCCGAAGCTGAAGCGCAAATTGGGTAAACTTTTACTTTTGACTTCGTGCTGCCCAGATTTTTGACAATTACATTACATTACATTCTACTCAGCATATAAAAGTTCAGAGTAGAGAACACAGCACCTTGAGCGACTAGGCTATATAAGGTGATAACAACACAAGACAGAAGGACAGAAGAGAAAGAACAACAGACAGAAAGAAAGAACACATGACAACAGCACGTTGTAGGTTTCGAGACGGTCCCCCATCTGTCTACTAACCACGATCACTGATGCTTAATTTCGGTGATCGATGGGAACCGAAGCTTTATCAGTGATAAGGCCGTTGCCTGCTTTTGACAATTATATGGTTTATATGAATAAACGAGGGATAAAGTTAAAAACGTTTGACTTGACGCTGTGCAGATTTCAATTCTTGCCACAATTTCACTATTGTGCACGTCCTTTTCTTCAAAATGAGCATTTTTAATGACAGCTTCTGCTTTAAGCGTTTTTTTAAGCCTCTAGCTTCACCCATTGCGTTCAGGCGGTTAAAACAATTTGTCATTTAATTTGGACACAACAACAAAAGTTAATAATCGTTTGGAAAAAGAACAGAACTCAAATATGGTCAGATAGAGAGCCCATCCGTAAACCTTTTTGTCAGCGTGTTACGTGCAAAAAACAGCTGATTTTTACAACAACAGGGATATCAAAAAAAAATTCAAAGTATCCAATTGATTTTGTAATGGTTTTTGTAAAAATTGGGTTAATCATTAAAATTATCTATTGAAAATTTAATTTTGCAGTAATTTATGACCTTGACATTCAAATTTTGACACCTTTTTAGAAGTTGTTTTTTATTTTTTGACAGTTTTTTAAATTTAGCTATCCATCTCGCTCAAAAGGGATCAAAAGCTAAGCTATCGCGGATTACCTATCCAACACGAGATTGAACTCACACAATGTATTTTCTCATAATGACGGTGCCGTGAAATAAGGCAAAATCTCAAGAACCGACCTTATTTCACTTTTTTAAAGTCAACATTGCATATGTTCAACCTCGCATCTACCCCAAATCTTATACTCGTAGTGTGCTCAATCAAGGGACATTGTTAAAATAAGTTGGTTTTATTTCTTCAAATAATTTGGCTTTATTTCACTTTGTCAAAGTTCCGTATGACCAACTCATGAGAATTGACCTTATTTCAGTATTGTATATAGTGTATCCTAAGCAAATTTTTTTTCGTCTTTTACCGCCCATAATACAAAAATTATGAATTTTGGTTGAAGATTGAAATTTGTCGGACAAGGTTATAATCGTCTTATAATATATTGGTGGGTTCAAAAGATTCCTATAACTTTAACAACTTCTTTGTTAGAGAAGCATCAGGAGTTTTTAAGTTTCATATATTAGTAACCTCTCTGACAATTGTCTGAGTTAAACTTCAGTTAGTATTTGACAAGTTTATATTTCTATAATTGCTGAGACTTTTGTCGGAAGAATTAACAGAGCAGAAGCTTTGCATTTCTTTTCATTCTTTTTTAAATTGTGGAATACCATCGGATGTGCGAGTGATTTCAGCAATGGATTTAAATATTGTGCGCTCACTAAAGGGGTTATGAATAAATACCCTTTTAATGATTAGACACAGTGCGAGCAAGTAGGAAAGGACGATAGGAATAGAAAGTAGAAACCAATACACATTCGTGTAGTGCGGCTAAAGAAAGAATCCCTGTACTTACCAATACGTTCAACTTATGAGCATTCCAAGAAGTACGGGTGTTACGGTTAAATTTAATGGAGGGAGAAATACTACAGCATTGGTTTTTAAAAATGTCGGTAAGACACTAATAGGCATGAAACTTTTGAGAGGGTGTTTACGAGATGCCAATGTCTCAGTAATAGACAATTCAAAATAATCAAGTACTTTATTGGGTCACCAGCCCAAATATGAGAATTATATTCGAGTTTTGGCCGAATAAAATCTTTTTAAATTATAGCTAGATCCAAAGGGTTAAAAACTTCTTGCATCGTCGGAGAAAAGCTAAACACTTAGCAGACCTACAGTTTTTATTCCCGATCTAAATTGTTAATTTAGGGAAGCATTTTTCATGAAGATTATTATTCTTGGAATAATAGTCAGTTCTTGGCAATAAGCAATAACCGTAAAAAAAAAACTCTTTATGTGACAAGTTTTTTCAAAGAACATTTCGGGTTTGTTGGATAAAATTGAACTTCAACCCGTTTTTAGAATTGTTTCACCTTATTTCCCCCAAATGAACTGCAGATAGTAAAAACTATATAAAACATTTTATATCATCTTTTAGTCAAAGCCTTGTATCAAGAGAAAAGAATTTGTAACGAAAATGTTAAAGCTAAATGACAGAATTATGTTCCATTCGCCAAAAAAAATCAATTTTTTTAAAAATTGAGTTTCAAATTTAAATGTGACACAATCGCAGTGTCGAAATTATGAAATATTTATTATTTTACATAAAAATAGAAAAGTATTTCAAAAATGTAATACTCTTGGGAGAAAAAGCTATTTAAACTTTTTCGTAGCTACATACATACATAAATATGTATGTATATTATAAATATTATTTTTAGAGTTATCAACTAAATAAGTTAGGTGGGGAAACAGTCCGTTGAGAACAAGGGACTAGTGACTTACAAATGTCAACCATTTCTGTGTGCGATTCAAGTCAGAAATGGAGAGTTATCAACTAGGTAAGAAAACATGGTACTGACATTAGTTTCACTTCACATTTGATATGGCAATGATGCATGAACTGTCAAAATCTAAAGTCTCCAATTAAAAAATGTTTCGTTAAAATTTTACCCGTTAGCGATATCTGTCAAACTCGATGTTTTTTTTTGTATTTGCATCTTATCCATGATAACTTTGAATGCATGATGAATTGTTCTTGTGAATAGATAAAAAATTATAATTTTGTCCTTACTGATTTAAGAACCGGCTTGAGTCTTCTTTTTTTGTATACAGCATGCATACGAATATATTACATACACATGTATTTAAGTGATATTTATAAATAATGCATCCCAATAACATAGTTATCAAGATATAATACGTATATCAACTTTAATACTTATTGGATCAAATGGCAACACCGAATTTTTCTGCCACATGCCAAAACTCACCCCAAATTATTACTCTTCATCGTCATCCCCTAAAACAAGAAACGAAAAACAACAACAAAAATGGAAGGAAGACTGCTGCTTTCTATTGCTTTGTTGTTGTCGAATATCCACCCTGTCCTTTTTCGCTATAGTGAATGTGGATAATAAAGGAATTCAGTCGTTTCAACAACAGTGGGAAGGGTATGCTATGCCGGCCTGGGTAGGGTATAGGGTATATTGGGTATACGCGAACAACAAGCTTCATAGATTCTACAGCCTTCAACCCTGCCTCGTACATAAACTGTTTATAAAAATCAGCTCAGGCTCGAGTCTTCAATGTGGGTGTTTTAACTAAAAAGTGAAGGTGGAAGTGTATTTGATATGTGCTACAAACACAGTTATAATAAAAAAGCCGACAACGAAGGGTAGTAGCGGCGGTGGCGGCGGCTGGTCGCTTTTGCGATGGTGTGGTGCAATGGTGGGTTCACACTACTACAAAACTTACACGAACAAGTACTTTGTAGATAGGGGTTGTAAGGCAGTGATGTGACTTTTCTTTTCTTTTGTTTCTTCTGGTTGATCTTTTTTTCCTTATAACGAAAAAAAAACATTAAAATATAAAGGAAATGAAATGTATTGTAGTCGTGAACATTTTAAGTTCAATCTTCACTAGAGTTTTAATGAAATATATAGAAAATATAATATAAATCAATCGTTTTAGTTTGTTGCTTAGTTATTATTTAAAATTGTAATAAAATCCAAACTATAATAATTCCAAATCGGTTGCTAAATGAAACACCAGCCTTACTATTTGGATGAACATTGTATTTTATTAGAATGCTTAAGGCCCAACTATAATAGACTTAACCAAGCTTAAGCCAGCTTAAGGGAACGAACCAATACGCATCTTTATATGTCACTAATCATAATAGACGTTCTGCTCAGTTTCGTTAAATTTCGCTAACTTTCGCGCAATTACGCAAGAGCCATATAAATGGCTCGAGCTTAAGCAAATGTCAAATTTGCTTAAGTTACTTGAATCCATTATGGTTACTTTTTGTTTTGACGATAACTTTTGATAACTTTTCGTTTGGTTTTGACATTAGGTTAAGTCTATTATAGTTGGGCCTTTAGACTTTGTCCTTAAGTCACTAAAGGGCCCTGCACATGAGAGCGAACAACGGATGAACGTAGGGAAGAGCAAACGTGATTTTACACATTTCAAAAAGTCAATTTCTCACAAAAACACATTTTAATTATAAACAACCAATTGACGCTTATGTTAACATAATAAAATTTGCATTTTGTTCTCTAAAGCAGTATTCACATGAGCGCGACCAACGAACGACGAATGAATTACAAAATGTGAGTTTATATACGTTTGAAGACA
Source organism: Eupeodes corollae (assembly GCF_945859685.1). NCBI lineage: Eukaryota > Metazoa > Arthropoda > Insecta > Diptera > Syrphidae > Eupeodes > Eupeodes corollae. The sequence continues at coordinate 150,983,683 of NC_079147.1, forward strand.
TATTTCCACACAATTTTTTATCAAAATAATAGGAATATAGTTTTACTTTTTAATATCATATATTAATACATTTAAGAAAACAAATTTATTCGTCGCGAAAAAAATTGTAGTTGATACGAACTGTCAAACTTTATTTGCGTTCCACTTTATCCACACTCGCAACGAATAAAATAATCGCACGTACTTAACCTAAAAAAATCATTCTTGATTTGGTTTTGGTGGTTAATGGTGTTCGGCTGTGGATAAAATTTAAATTAAATTGGGTGGCGCAAGAGTTCGTTGTGAACCAGGGCCTAGTGACTTACAACTCTCAACCATTCTTGTGTGCGAGTACTGTTGTCAGAAATGGCTGTGGCTTTTTGAAAAAATATTCTCGACTCTTATGTAAACGAAATGTCAAAATCGACGAATATTCGTTCATTCGTTGGTCGTTGGTCGTGCTCATGTGAATAGTGCTTAAAACAAGACAATTTGGTTGTAACGAATTGCAGTGTGGTTGCTACGAACTGTCAAACTGAATTCCCGTTCCACATACCATCCACGCTGCAACGAATAAATTGTTCGCGATCAACTTAACCTCAAAATTATACCACTCTTGTTTTGTTTGTTGAAAAGGGTTATTATAAATTGACAGTTCGTCGCTGTTTTGCGAATAGAAATAAAGCTCATGAGAAAGAAAAAGTCAAAATTTGTGAACATCCACTGTTCGCAGTTCAGTTGATGTGCAAGACCTTAAAACAATATAATTCAAATCAAAGTTGGAAAAAAATAAATTCGCTTACATTCCTTACAATTTTCCCATTTCTATAAAATGTAACTATTATTATGTAGTTGAAAAACTTAAATTACTTTTGATTTAATTGCAGCAATATATTTCAAAACGAAAGTAATTATAAAAACATTAGTAATAAATGCTTCTCCGGTAATAATTACATACAAATGTAATCAAATACTATTTTCATGAATTACATTAAATGTGATGTTACAAATATTTCGATGAAATGCGAAATGCGACTTTACGTGTGGTATCAATTAATTGCCACAACTATATAATTCAATAATACTTCCTCTCAAGAAATTTAACAGATACATTTTCAATTATGTACATGTTATTAGTAAGTACATTTTATCAAATACTGTTATAAATGATTAAAATGTATATTTTTTTAAATAAAATTACAAGTAGTAAAAATTTTCACGTGTTGTAGTTGGAATGAAGTTCAATTACTAATTGTAGTAGAATGAAGTTCAATTACTAATTACTTTATTGAAATGAAAGTTAGCATTATTAATTACGAAAAGTAATCATTATTTCCCAAGTCTGATTAAAATAACTGTATTAAAAATGTAATTAAAATACTTTTTCCCATATTTCAGGCATTATCTTCTCCGACATAACTTGAGTAATGTTGATTTTGAATTATCTTGAGTTCCTGTATTATTTGTGTGATTACAATCTTTAACATACCCCACTACTACTTACGGCATGTTTAATTGCTTCGGAAATCAACATTCAACTAATAATGTGACAGTTCAAATGGCAGTTAAGTTTGACATGTGTAAGATATTAGCGGTACAAAATTGAAACCGATCAAAATAAATTAGACTATATGCAAAGCAGTTGTTTAATATTTATTCCTGAGTCACCAATACCCATGTTTTATTGGAAAATCTATCAATAGTATAGCAGGATTTTACACGAATAACAAAAACAATATCCGTAGTATGAATACTACCGATAAAAGTTAAAGTAGAATCTTACTGGAGGATGGGTTTTTGACATTTATACGAGTCTCGAATGGATCTTATGTGATTTCGTTCTCAAATGTTGGTGCGATTGATATTGCATTTGCATCTCGATGGCTGTGTTCGTTGAGTAGTTGTGCATTTGGAATCATGTGTTTTCCATTGGCGGAAAATATCAATCTGTTAATGTAAATTAAATGTTGTTAATGAAAATGGACTAACTGGGCTTATTTTGCAAGACTAGAAAAGATTATTAAGTTTTGCTATGTTTCCACCAAAGGTTTATCGCAGTTTAGATTACATAAATCTTTTTGGTGTTTCCACTGCACAAGAAGATTTTAAAGTGATTAAGTTTGACAGCGCTTTCTAAAATGCAAATGCTGTTTCGGTGTTTCTTTTGAAGTATAAGTGAGATTGTTTGATTGAACAATCTCACTGTTTGAATAGCAGCATATAATCCATGTGCATTTTTTTTTAATTTGATTAAAGCAAAACTATATTTTTTGTACACAAACATGGAAATAAACAGACCATAATGCATTATCTGTAAAACCAACACCTCCACACAGGTTTTTCGTCACTCCGATACCCGACCAAAATCGAGCCAAATCAAGCTCATTTCAACTCGATTCAGTTATATAAGGAATTGAGACGAGCTTCAAGCTCGCTTCAATACCACATGTTAATGTAGTAGTCTACGAACAAACCCCTTTTTGATGTTTTTATTTTATGTCAAAGCTGCAATTGTTAAATGAACTATTTTATAAAATCTCAATTTCCAGATGTTTTCTTACCATTTCTTCTTGAAAATTTCCCATTTTATTAGTTTCAGTTAGTTTTTTTTGCTGAAGTTAATTTTAATGTTTGATTTTCAAAAAACTTTCTGCTATTTGTGTGTTTTTTTATTATTATTCTGACAGATTTTCTTTCAGTTGTACCAATTTTTAAATAGAACACTCTGGTTACTGCCGATGCGTTTTCTTGGGAAGTTTCTACTATACTATTTATAGAACGCCAAAAAAACACGGGTAATCATTTATTTTAGTGTTTTAATGTCGTGCAATTTAAATTTCTTGTTAATGGTCAGCTAAAAGATAATAGAGAAATCAATTTCTTTAGTTCAATCGCAAATGTATAAAAAGCATTTATTACATAAACAATACTTATAAATGCCTTAGTTTTGCTATTCAGGTAATAACATGGTAGAAAATGTTCATCGTTCGCGAATCATAGTATGTAGCTTGATTCTTGAATTTGAAAAAAATTTAATAAAATGTTAAAAAAGACCAAAAATAATACACCCTGTCTTTAAAACTAATTGCGTTTCCATAGGTAAATTCAGATGTCCATCAAAAACTCATTTTTTTGTTCGTGGCTCATGGAACACGATAGGAATTGTTTTATTTGTTGTTATTGTATTAGTGTATCTTCGTGTACGGTTAAATGAGTGTGGTAGTCCTGTCAAATTTTCAGCAGCAACAACAACAAAGGTAAATCTGACAGAAAAAAAAACAGCTCTCCTGATTTGATCTTATATCAAAAATAAATTAATTTATTTTGCCGATGAAATTCAAAAACAGGAGACATTTGTGATTTGATAGATCAAGATCAACAGTAAATTGATTTAATTTACCAATAGAAAACCCATAACTGATTGTATTACAAATCAAATAATGTATTGTGCAGTCATTTTTGTTTTGATAGATCAAGATCAATATAGTTAATTGATTTAATTTACCAATGGAAAACCTATAATATTGACAGATTTATCAGTCAAAAAATTTCTCAAATGTCTTAAAATCGTGTAAATTTGCATATTTTGTGTGTTTATATTGCAACAACATAAGAGAATTAGTTTGCAGTCAACTGCATTCTTTGAACAAAAAATTAAATGAGATCAAAGCAGCTTATTAATTCTTCAGATGTTATTTATTTCAAACTTAGAACTTTACTTGACTATCATTTCTTGAATATAAATAAATTGGGTAGCGTAACACTCCGTAGAGAACCAAGGCCTAGTGACTTACAACTCTAAACCATTTCTGTGTGCGAGTAATTGCAGGGATGGGGGATCTACAGTTTTAAGCCGATTCTAAACTAATTTGAGAAAGCACTTTTCATGACAAGAATTACTCTTGGAGAATTTGGCAATTCTTCGCAAGAGGCAGTAACCGTAAATAAAAACTTTAGGTGGCACAGCAGGGATCGAACCCAAGGCCTCTCGCATGACAGTCCAACGCACTAACAATCATGCAACGGGTACTACAATTACTTTACCAACGAATTTATTATCTGCAAAAAAAAATTGTTGTTGTTGAAAGGTGCCTTACCTTTAAGTCAATTATTGCCAAATACAACGTTTGATATTGTCAGATGTAATAGTCTAAAAATTATGGCCTTTACTTTTAAACAGAGTTTTTAAATAATTTCACTTTCGTAATAAAAAAAAAGAAACAAGTCAAGAAACCTATAAAATCTTATATAGAGTTTTCCAATGAAAGGTTTTATTTTGCTTTGATATTTAAAAAAAAATGTTTTTCTCAACACTTCCAAAAATAACACATTTCTTAACAGGAACATTTTCTTTCAAAATTACGTTTGTTCTATTTATATCGCCATTGTCAAATGTCAAAAGATGATTGCTTCGTAAGTAACAGCTGTTCAAATATTGATCAAAATAAAGACTCGAAATGAAAATTCTGCCGGTAAAGCGCAAAATCAAATCAATAAACCATCCATTTTTAGAACTTTTAAAGTCAGTAACGTGAACGTCTGACAGTTATTTGAATTTCGCCTTAAATATTCCAAATAAGATTTTATTTCAAGTGGTTGTTTAAAATTTGGACCTCATAAGGCAACAATTTTAACAAGACTCGAATTAAGTAAAAATAAAAACGAATTTATAACTGATTAATTAATTCAAATGTAATCTACACTAATATTATAAAGAGGAAAGATTTGTATTTTTGTATGAAACAAATAAACTCAAAAAGTACTGGCCCGATTTTAATAATTCTTTTTTCATTAGGACCGCTAGTCAAATAATAAAAACACGTAGACGCCTCAGTACGTCGTTGTAAGACAAAATATCTCATACATCCTCTAATTTATAAACAGGTCAAGGAGAACTTTACGAAAAGGATAAGAAACTGTACCACGTAGCCGTGGCTGCCATATGGCTGATATTATGTCCATTGTTGATTTTGACGTTCCTTTTTACAGTGAAATAAACATACATTGATTTTACTTTTTAAACATGTCCTGCTTTAATAATAAAACTAAACCTCTAGTTGGAAATTTGTAACCATGAATATATTTATTATTATAAAATTATAACTTGTGTCGGTGTGCATAAATGTGTTCTGTGTGCGGGCTGGAGCAGACACCGATTTTCGGTGTCAGACACGGACCGACTTAAAATCAAAAGTTTTTGATTTTTCTGTGTCGGTGTCTCGGTCGGTGTGATGTCTATAGGGATGAGCACGCGCATTTAATATTCAATTTGTTCTGAATCTTGTTGTTGTTTCAATAAAATCTTGAAGCCTTAGCGTCACTTATTCTGATCTTTCCGGGTGTGACAACATCGGTGTGGTTTCTATGGACCGCATTTCAATTGAAAGATATCTTCTTAATTTAATTTTTGATTTAAAAAAAAACTACTAGGTTATGTAATACTAATTCATGAACAAATGATTACATTTTATTTGACCAATTCGCATTTTGTCGTCATTATTTTCAAAATTTCCAACTTTAAGTACTTGAATCGATTGTGGAGCATTGACATAGACCTTGGGCCCTACTCTGTATTTAGCTCCGAAAATCAATCATTTTCGAAAGTGCTTTTTGTTTGATTTAAAATTGGTTTTATACTTTAAAACCTAAAAAAAACATTAATATAAAAGTTGGTAACAATTGATTTTCGACTCAAATATCTTTTTAAAAATTTAAGATATCGGATTCAAACTTCTCCTTATAAAAAATATTGTTTTCAAAATTCAGTAAAATTTTGAGAGAATTCGAATTGTTATATTTTTTACAAACAAAATTAAAACATAAAAAGAAAACATTACTAAAAGTTGGCAAAAATTTAATATTCTACTCAAATATCATTTCAAAAATTATAAATATTGGTTTCAAACTTATTTTATCTCATAAAATATTGTTTTCGACATTCAGTGAATTTTTGATAAAATTTACAACAGTCTGTTTCCTTATAAAAAAAATCTACAAAAAACATTACGAACTTTTTGTAAAAATGATGTTCGGTTCTCGATATCACGTAAATAATAGAAGGTATTGACGTTAAACTAATTTCATTCATCCAATTTGTATTTGTTTATATAAGAAATAAAAACTTTTAAGAAATGCTACTAAAATTGGTAAAAATCGGTTAACTACTAAAAAATCTTCTTAACAAAAACAGATTTTGAAATCAAACTATTTCTTCATATGGAAAATATTGTTATTAATTTTAAAATTTTTAATTGACAATTTTTTTAACAAAACACGAAAACCTACAAACCTTTTAAGCAAGACAAATCGACAGAAAGGATGGGATGTTATCAGTGTGGGTCGCATCCCAACCCCTTTATTTACGTACCTTTTTACTTAGTTTCCTTAGAAAAAATTCAATTATCAAGTGTTTTTTTTTACAAAATACGAAAACGCTTTCGACCCAAGTCGAAAGATTTCGATTTTTTTCATCTCACACAAAATGTTGTTTTTAATATTTTGTTGAATTTTTAGACCAATCTACAGACGGGCACAAATGGGAAGTTATCAGTGTGGTTCACATCCTCAAATTTCAAGATGACAGCTTAACTAGAAATCTTAAAAATGGTTTTCAAACTGATGTAGTCTTTACGGACTTTTCAAAGCCTTTCTATAGGGTCAACTATTTTATATTATTAAAAAAGATCGAATTTATCGGAATATAGCTTAAAACGGTTTGCGTCCTATCTCATAGGTAGAACACAGTTTGTCCGCGTTAATGATTTATTTTCTGAAGTAGTTCATGTAACCTCTGGTGTTCCTCAAGGAAGTCACTTGGGACCCCTTCTATTCCTGATATTAATCAATGACATACCTCTCTCTCTCTGCCTAATGTTTGTGGGTGATATCAACATTTTCCGCTGTATCAAATCGTTGGAAGATTGTCTGTTACTTCAAAGTGACCTTGAGCGCTTATCTGTATGGTGCACTGCTAACTAGCTTTTCTGAAATGTTTCTAAAAATGCCAATCTTTATCTTTCTCTCGTAGTCTTAGTCCAATTTGTTTTGAATACGAAATAAATAAAACACAACTTACTAAGCTTTGAGAAAAGAAAGACCTAGGTGTAATATTTTAATACAAACTAAACTTCAGCTTCCACATTGATTTTGTGGTTGCTAAAGCAAATAATAAGCTAATGTTTGTTGTTCACAACTCAAAAGACTTTAAGGATCCGGTCATTATTTTATGCTTATGAGATTTTCCCTAGAATGCTGCTGGAATCTTTTTTATAAAACTCACTGTTTAAGGATTGAAAGGATTCAGAATTGTAGTTCACACTAAATTGGAACGTTAAAATGCGTCCTTATGAAACCAGATGTAAACTGCTTGGTCTAACACCACTTGATATTCGCGGTTGGTCTTCATACGTGATATTATTACTTCTCATATAAACTGCCCTTTACTTTTGTCCTTATAAAATAAATAAATAAATTGGGTGGCGCGACAGTCCATTGAGAACCAAGGCCTAGTGACTTACAACTCTCAACCATTCCTGTGTGCGAGTAATGTTGTCAGGAATGGAGGGGACCTACAGTTTATATGCCGACTCCGAACGGCTAATTTTGAGAAAGCACTTTTTCATGACAATAGTTACTCTTGGAGAAGTTGTCAATTCCTCGCAAGAGGCAGTACCCGTGAAAAGATTTTAGATGGCATAGGCAGGGATCGAACCCAAGACCTCTAGCATGACAGTCCAACGCACTAACCATCATGCCACGGGTACCACACGTCCTTAGTCGATATATATGCTCCGTAAACGTGATCTTGCACTCTATTTCATGAATCCTATCATAGAGTAAACTATGGTTCCAATCTAATATCATTTGTAATCATGTTGACTTGTTTTTCTACGCGACGTTTTTTTTCGTCGTCCATAGCTCAAGAACCAGAAGTGATATCGACTTCAAATAAATTTTGTTATACAGGTAATAAGGCAGAAATAACTCTCAAGAAAATTGGGTGGATGGTTTTTTTTTACCATAGCAGTTTAAAAAAAGGTAAACATTTTGTTTAACCCCAAATATCTTACGAACCAATGACGCTAGAGACTTGAATTTATATTATATATTGTAATGTGATACCAAATCAGTATATTTTTGGAAAAAAATCCAATCAACTGTTTTTTTTATAAATCAAAAAAACTTAAAAAAAAAAGAATTTGTCACCTAGATAATTTTACGAATGCAAAGAATGCCACGAAAAAAAGACGTTTTTAACATCTGGTAAAATTTTGAAAAAAATCGAATTGACAGTATTTTTTATAAAAAATGAAAACCTAAAAAAATATTACCGTAAACCGCGGTTACTTTGCATTTTTTTTTACTTCATTAATAAGATATGAAGTAATGCATTTATGCTATAAAAATTATTTAAATAATAGTACAAATATTTATTGTATTTTGTATTTGTAAATGATGGTTCTTCTTGGAATTTTATACTTTTCTTCAGTCTGTCTTTGTGAAATTTCGCCCCTCCTTATCTCATCCAAGCAATTTTGTAGGGTCTCAGCTGTATAATAGGCATAATTTCCAAAACCAACTTTCGGGGTTACTTTGCTCCAGTGCAAAGTTACCCCAAAATTAAGAAAATAGATATGTTTTCACAAAAAAAAAATATTATTATGTTTTGAGACCAAGAAGATTAACTTTGTATACAATTGAAAGAATAAAAGACACTCAAACGGTAACATAAATACTAACTTTTTATATTTGGATACACATATTTTAACACTTCAAACTTTCTACCTGCAAAAAAATACAATTAGGTCGTTCCTCTTCGGACTACTATGGTTGACTGAAAATTAAACGTAGATATGGAGCTCCGCATGATTTTGCACATACATAAACATTATATTATGTTAGATCGGTGAGCAAAAATCAACGTGTCTGAACATGAAACGATTATTAAACTCTTTATGACAATGGCGCAAAGTTACATCCGCTGGCGCAAAGTAACCCCGGTTTACGGTACTCAAAATTGGTAAAAATTAAATTTCAACTCAAATATATTTTCAAAAATTTAAGATCATGGCTTTCAACTAATTATTTTAACTTACAAGAAACATTGTTTTTAACATTCAGAACAATTTTTGAAAAGATTCAAATTGACAGTTTTTTTTACAAAAAAATTAAAAACCTGAACAAAAAAATTAATAAAAGTTGATAAAAATTGATTTTCGACTCAAATATCTTTTCAAAACTTTAAGATATTGGCTTTAGGCTAATTTTATCTTTTAAAAAATATTGTTTTCAACATCCAGCAACATTTTGAGAAAAATCTAATTGACAGTTTTCTTACAAAAAATAAAATCTTAAAAGAAAATCTAACAAAAGTTAGTAAAAATTGATTTTCGATTTAAATATCTTTTCAAAAAGTTAGGATCATGGCTTCCAATTAATTTTAACTTACAAAAAATATTGTTTTTAACATTCAGAACAGTTTTTGAAAAGATTCAAATTGACAGTTTTTTTTACAAAAAATTAAAAACCTGAACAAAAAAATTAATAAAAGTTGATAAAAATTGATTTCCGACTCAAATATCTTTTCAAAACTTTAAGATATTGGCTTTAGGCTAATTTTATCTTTTAAAAAATATTGTTTTCAACATTCAGCAACATTTTGAGAAAATCGAATTGACAGTTTTCTTACAAAAAATAAAAGCTTAAAAGAAAATCTAACAAAAGTTAGTAAAAATTGATTTTCGATTTAAATATCTTTTCAAAAATTTGAGATTATGGTTTCGGACTAACTTAACTATTACAAAATATTGTTTTCAACATTCAGAACAATTTTGAGAAAAATATAATTGACGGTATTTTTTATAAAAAATAAAAACCTAAAAAAAAACATTACTCAAAGTTTGTAAAAATTTAATTTCGACTCAAATATCTTTCCAAAAATTTGAGATATTGGCTTTAAGATAATTTTATCTTTTAAAAAATATTGTTTTCACAATTCAGTCAAATTTTAAGAAAAATAAAATTGACACTTTTTTACAAAAAATCTAACAAAAGTTAGTAAAAATTGAATTTCGATTTAAATATATTTTTAAAAATTTAAGATTATGGCTTCCAATTGCTTTAAACTTAAAAGAAATATTGTTTTCAACATTCAGAACAATTATGAGAAAAATCGAATTGACAGTTTTTCTTATTAAAAAAAAAACCTAAAAAAAACATTACTCAAAGTTGGTAAAAATTGAATTTCGACTCAAACATCTTTTCAAAAATTACAAATATTGTTTCCAAACTTTTTTTTATTTCACAGACAAATATTGTTTTCGATATTCAGTAGTTTTTTTTTTATAAAAATCCAACAGTCCGTTTAAATCTACAAAAAATAGTACGCACATTTTTTATAAATTGATGTTCGGTTCTTGACATCTCTCAAATTAATTTAATGCATTCATTGGTAAAAATATGTTTTCGAATAAAAATCTTTTCAACAAAACTAGACTTTCAAGGTAAACTATTTCTTTATATGAAAAATATTGTTGGTAATTTTAAAATGTTTAAGAATAATTCAACTGACAACTTTTTTAAACCTACACGAAAACCTACAAACTTTTAAGCAAGACAAATCGACAGACGGGATGGGAAAGTTATCAGTGTGGGTCGCATTCCAGCCTCTTTCTTGTCAATCATATTATCTTAATCTGCTTGATTAATAAATAAATAAATTTAAAATGACTTATCTGAACTGAGGTTCAATATTCCAGCAAGGCTCGGATATCCTTTGTAGCGTATTCAATTGTAGGCAACATCTGAAGCAATTTAACAAAAACTAAATCTGGTTTTAAAATACAAAATTCAAGTTATGCTAAATATCGAAATCCAACCCTTACGATCAAATAAAAAAAGGACATTAAAATAAAATCCTTAAAACTTTAATTTTCCTTTAATATTAAAAAAAAAGCTGATATTGACAGAATCATATAACCTAATTTAAGCAAAGTCCTACGACTCCCACGACTGGTCTCTTTTTCGTACTCTTTTTTGGGGAAGTTCATGTTAAAAATTGGAATGGTGATCATGGTGGCAAAGATTGAGAGTGTGTTTTATTGGTTTATTTCGGTTGTTTTTCCTTTGGTAGGACATTCGTGAGTTCTATGCGTGAAAGTGAAAAGCCACAGAGAGGAACTTTCCAAAGTTGCTTTTCTACATAGTATATGTATATATATATGTATACATTACTTACTCCTTCGTTAAAGAGAACATCAAGCACAGGACAAAACACAAAACAGCAGAACATAGAAGAACACATCACGCATCCTGGTGTATAAAGCTTAACAGTGGAAGTTCTATGTGCTCTGTGTGCTTGGTTCTTCGTTGTTCGTGTTGTTCGCTGTCAATTTTGGTTTTCCTGCTTTTCTTTGCTCTTCGGGGAAGGATTTTACTTTCTATACAACGAACAAATACCGGGTGCTCTGTCCTTTGCCTTTATCCTTGCTGTTGTCGTTGTAGTTGTCGTTGTCATCGTTGCCGTGCCATTTCAAGTATGTTATATTTTATTTTAATTTCGCTTTTAGATATTTTTGCTTCTCTTTTTAATCATCATCAAACAAACGGAAATAGAAAATGATAAAATAAAATAAATGTCCTTGCAAAGTGAAAACAAATACGAGTACAATAGTGTATTGAATTTATAATTATTTTGGATTATTTTGTGTGTGTGATGTTATTATTATTTTGTTTTGTTTTTTTGATATTTTACAGCTAATAATATGCAATACGGACAGAATATCTCGATACCATATACTCAACCGCAAGGTGATTTGAATTTTCTTAATTCGTCCGATCATAAAGGAAAAATTCATCCAAAAATTGAACGGGACCGCGAAGAAGGTAAGTTTGTGTGTGTTTTATTTTAAATTCATATAATTATTTTTTTCATTTTGTGCAAATTTTTACTTTGAGTGGTTTTTCATTCGATAGATTTTTCCTTTCGGTTGAAGAAGAAAAAGAAAAAAAAAAACTAAAATCTTAAGAAAAATTAAGCAACCGGATATTATGTACAAAATGTACACGCGCTAGCCCAATTAAGCTTTTGTACATAGAAAGGACCTTATGTGCAAAATTATATACCTACCTACATATATTATGTACTGTAAATGTACCTATGTAATTTTGTGGTAAATAATGAATTTTTTGAAGGGTGTGAGGATATTTCATCCGGTTCTGAAAATGGAAAATAAGGCATAATGAAAGTTTTTTCGATTTTCTTCTCTCGCTCTCTTTTTGTGTGCTCTTGTTTTTTAAAGTGTATACCTTCCTATACCGACTCCTTCGAGCTTAGGTATAAATTTACTGTACATACAAAATATTTGAGATCGACTGAATTAATTTTTATACCTATGTCAAAATGTTAGTAGTCAAAAGTAAGAAATCCTGATCGACAAATAAATCAATAACTTTAATAAAACTATAGTTTTGGTATAAATAATTTTACTTAGATATTATGGGGAATGTGAAGAATGAAGATATTTTGGTTTTGATGACGAGATGTTGAAGTGAAAGTTTCTGTATATGTTTTGTTACTAAGCACAGTTGGTATAGGTATAGGTTCAAGGATAAAATAGCAAAGCTTCTCCTTATAATCGAAACAACAACAAAAACAAAAACAACAAAATTAAATTTAAATAAGTTTTCTCTCGAAAAAGTCACGAGGACAAAAATGAAGGCAACTATGTCTATGGCTATATAGCTTTGGTTGTGACTGTGACTGTAGCTTCTGTCTGAGGAGAGGGAAAGTGAAAGTTTCAAGGATATTCCTGGGCTGCTGGCTTATTTTGTCCATTCTGATGGCTCGTGTCGGTTTATTATACCCATATAGCCATAGATATACCTATCTACCTTACATTTATCATTTACTTAGCCATGTATACATAATATTAAAATATAGGAATTTAGATTCGTCAGTATAAAAGTGTGTATATGTGATGACGGATGTACAATACCTCCTAATAATAAGGTTTACATAGATATAAATATAATTTAGGTAGGTATACTATATTATGTAAAAAAGGAACAGACACTGTCTTGTCTATGTTAGGTGGGGTCAGTGTTTGAATAATTTTTTTTTTTTTTTTTTTTTTTTTTTTTGTTCGAGGAATAGACACAATTTGGAATTTATATCTTTTCACTTGTAGATGAGAGTAAGTATAGGTATGATTAATAGGTAGGTTGGTACTTGTACCTATTTACATTTATCCATATGTATTAATATATGTATGTACTGTGTACTTAATAAGTTTGTTCTTAATTTTGTTTTTGTTCCTATTCCTGTTGAGGGCAGTAGGACATTTGTGATTAAGGAAAATAACAGTCAAAATTAATTTGATTGATAAATTTGTATTATTTTTGTTTAATTTATTGAATATGAATTTTAATTTTTAGGCAACAGTTAGAATATATTGGATTATTAATCCATAGGATTATGAATACAATTTTTAACCTTATCAAAGGAAGTATAGGCAGTACAAAACAGAGAGCTATAGTATCAAAGAAGGCTCTAGGCAATATATTATGTGTGCGATATTTTAAAATTTATAACCCGTGTTTTGTTGGAATACTACCGATAAAAGTTAAAGTAGAATCTTACTACGGATATGTATTTGACATTTATACGAGTCTCGAATGGATCTTATGTGATTTCGTTCTCGATGGCTGTGTTCGTTGAGTAGTTTTGCATTTGGAATCATGTGTCTTCCATTGGGGAAAAAAATCAATCTGTTACTGTTGATTTTATTAACTTCCCTTAGGATGCTATTGTAATGGGTCAAAAAAACTGAAAAAAATATTTGTCACTTAAAAAATTTTACGAACAAAAAATGATTTTATCTCCAAAATAACTTTGTGCAACGAAAAATAACGGTTTTAACGTTTGGTTAGATTTTGAGAAAAATCGAATTGACAGTTTTTTTAATACAAAATAAAAACCTAACAAAAACATTAATCAAAGTTGGTAAAAATTGAATTTCGAATAAAATATCTGTTTCGAAAATTTGAGGTTATGGCTTTCAACTAGTTTCAACTTATAAGAAATATTGTTTTCAATGTTCTGAAAAATCAAATTGACAGTTTTTTTTACGAAAAATAAAAACCTAAACAAAAAAAAAATAATAAAAGTTGGTAAAAATTGATTTTCGAACACAAATAGCTTTTCAAACATTTGAGATTATGGTTTCCAACTAATTTTGACTTAAAAAAAATATTGTTTTCAACATTCTGCACAATTTTGAGAAAAATCGAATTGACAGTTTTTTTTACAAAAAAAAACTTAAACAAAAAAATTATAAAAGTTGCTAAAAATTGATTTTCGACTCAAATATCTTTTCAAAACTTTAAGATATTGGCTTTAAATTAATTTTATCTTTTAAAAAATACTGTTGTCAACATTCAGTAAAATTTTAAGAAAAATCGAATTGACATTTTTTTTACAAAAAAAATTGATTTTAGACTCAAATATCTTTTCAAAACTTTAAGATATTGGCTTCAAACTTCTTTTATCTTTTGAAAAATTTTCCTGTCAACATTCAGTAAAACTTTAAGAAAAATCGAATTAACATTTTTTTTAACAAAAAATGAAGATCAAACAAAAAAATTGATAAAAGATGGTAGAAATTGATTTTAGACTCAAATATCTTTTCAAAACTTTGAGATTTTGGCTTTAAACTACTTTTATCTTTTAAAAAATATTGTTGTTAACATTTAGTTAAATTTTGAGAAAAATCGAATTGACATTTTTTTTTTAAAAAATAAAAACTTAAAAGAAAATTTAACAAAAGTTGGTAAAAATTGATTTTCGACACAAATAGCTTTTCAAACATTTGAGATTATGACCTCCGACTTATTTTAACTTAGAAGAAATATTGTTTTCAACATTCTGCAAAATTTTGAGAAAAATCGAATTGACAGTTTTTTTACAAAAAGTAAAAACCTAAACAAAAAAATTAATAAAAGTTGGTAAAAATTGATTTTCGACTCAAATAACTTTTCAAAACTTTGAGATATTGGATTTAAACCACTTTTATCTTTTAAAAAATATTTTTATCAACACTCAGTCAAATTTTAAGAAAAAACTAATTTTTTTACAAAAAATAAAAACATTACAAAAAAACAATATTAAAACTTGGTAAAAATTTACTTTGACTCAAATAGCTTTTCAAAATTAAAAATATTGTCTTTTATCTTTTATACAAATCCAACAGTCCGTTTTTTCATAAAAAAATAAAATCTACAAGAAATAGTACGCAAATTTGGTAAAAATTCATGTTCGGTTCTTGACATCTCTCAAATTAATTTCATTCATCCAATTTGTAAAAATTTAGGAAATGCTACTTAAATTATTAAAAATTTGTTTTCGACTAAAAATCTATTTAACAAAACAAGATTTTCAAACTAAACTATTTCTTTATATGAAAAATATTGTTGGTAATTTTAAAATGTTTAAGAATAATTCAACTGACAACCTGTCTAATAGAAAAGCACGCCACGTACCTAGGCGTATTCTCAAATGACTTTTGCAGAAGCTGTTTGGATGAGGAAGACGAGGAAACAGTTCTTCATCTCTTCTATACATACTCTGCGCTAGCTCAAAAACGTAAGAATTATCTAGGAGAATTCTTGTATAACGCTCTGAAAGATCGTTACGTTTTGTGAGGGGCTTAAACTGGTTTCATTGAGCTTAAAAGAGAGACTCAAGAATGTGCTATTAAACTAGCCTAAGTGGGTCCAATTCATCACAGACAGCCACTATATCCTAACTTACTTGTTGATATCTCAAAATAATCAGTTTTGGCATATACTTTCTTTTGGTACCAATGATAAGCTTAATGTACGGTATGTCGAATTGAAAATGTTGGCATTTCTTGACGTTTCAAAATCCCTAGAATCTAAATAAAAGATTTTTAGGGAGCTGTCCGTGTGTACGTATGTCCGTACGTCCATACGTTGGAAAACCTTTTTTCGTCACAAGATTTAGAAAGAACCAATAACGCTAGCGATTTCAATTAAATTTTGTATTATATTACGAGTAATGTGACGTAATACCAAACTAAAATAATTTTGAAAAAAAAATCTATTAACGGTTCTTTTTATAAATCAATCAACCAAAAAAAACAATTGTCACCTCGAATGTTTTACAAACAAAAAATGATTTTATCTCCAAAATAGTTGTATGCATTGAAGAATAACGTTTTTGGCATCTGGTACAATTTTAAGAAGAATAGTATCCACGGTTTTCTTAAATTTAAATTAAAAATCTATAAGAATATTACTAAAAGTTACTAAAAATTGACGTTCGACGAAAGTATCTTTTCAAATATTAAAAATTTTGGATTTAAACTAATTAAATTTAATAGAAAATATTGTTTTTGACATTTAGTAAAATTTGTATAAAAATTTAAAAAATCAGTTCTTTCAAAAAAATTCAAATTTCTAAAAAATAGTTCTCAGTTTTGGTAAAAATTGATATATGATTCTTGATATCTCGTGAATAAATGAAATTACTTCAAAATGATTTCAATTTGTGTTAAATTTTCTTTAAAAAATCCAGTCTTTATATTTTTATATAAAAAGCAAAAACTTTCAAGAAATTAATAAAATTTGGGTGTCAACTAAAATTTTCTATTATTATAACTATTTAGTCACATGTACATTTAAGTTTATTTTTTAGAAAAATTCAACTGACAGCTTTGTTAATAAAACACGAAAACCTACAAAAACAACAAAAAACTGATAAGAAATGGTTTTCGACTCAAGTATTAAGAAAAGAAAGAAAGATACTGACTTCAAATTATTTATCTCACACAAAATATTTGTGTGAATATTTTGTTAAAATTTTAAGCAAGACAAATCGACAGACAGAATGGGAAGCTATCAGTGAGGATGCATCCCAACTCCTTTAATTAATATTTAATATTATGTCATTTCAAAAAACCTAGTCTAAAAAAGATCAAAAGTTAAATATTCGTGGAAATGGAGGTAAAAATGAAGGCTTTCCAAAATAAAAGTTTTTAGTTTGCTTACATCTATGTAAATACACGAAACATGATTTTGAAATAATTTTTCATACCGAATCAATTGATACCAACAATCAGCACGATACGATTTTTCTGCGTAAAGTTTATTTTTTAGTTCTCCAACTTCAAACTCAAATCTTCCAAGTCGATTTTTAACATATTCATAAAGTAAATTAAGCGAAAGATCATCTTTCATTTGATGCCAATCTCACGGGTATACGTATTGGGCCAAGAATTGTTAATTGTCCTTTCTCAATAGTTCAGGTATTGCAGTTCAGACAGATTGAATTACCTGACCAAGTTTTTTATCTTTGTAGATGTAGTTATAGGAATGGACTAACGAAAAGTAAATGTTCATAAAACCACCGCAATAGTCAATAAGTAAATTTTCGGTTGTCAATTTAGGGATCCGACATTTTTTTACAACTTGATAGTCAATATGCCAACTGTGGTAGTCAATACGACAACTGTAATCAATATGACAACTACGGTAGTCAATGTGACAACTTTGGTTGAAAGAAACTAAGATAAAGGTGGTCATATTGACTAACGTGGTAAGTGCCTTGCACATGAGAGCGAATAACGAATGGACGAACAAACTTGATTTTACACATTTTAAAATGTCAATTTCAAACAAAAACACATTTAAATTATAAGAAACCAATTGAAACTAATTTTAGGATATTAAAATTTGCATTTTGTTCTTTAAAACAAGACTAACAAATTGCAGTGTGGTTGCTATTGCTACGAACTGTCAAACTCTATTCGCGTTCCACATACCATCCACACTGCAACGAATAAATTTTTCGCGCTCAACTTAACCTCAAAATTATACCGCTCTTATTTTGTTTGTTGAAAAGGGTAATTATAAATTGACAATTCTTCGCTGTCTGCGAATAGAAATAAAGCTCATGTGAAAGAAAAGTCAAAATATGCGAGCATCCAAAGTTCGCAGTTCGAAGTTCGTAGCTCATGTCCAAGATGCTTTAGAGCTCCAAAGGCTCTATAAGGGGAAATAAGGGAGTGGAGGTCCCCTCGCCCCAAATTATTTTCAAAATAAAGTAAAGCATTTTTTTTCACTCGAATTTAACAATAAATAATTTATTGTGAAATCAAAAAATTTCCTTTAGTATTGAACAAACACATACATATAAACGGAAAAAAGAATTATCTGAAATTAAATCTTAGGGTTAATGAATGGAACATTTCGAGCTTTTTTCTTCGAAAAATCGTTGATGAATTCGTTGAAATTCAGTTCTCGGAGTAAATCGCTTTCAATGCTAAGTAGAGAAAGCTTCGATAGACGGTTTTGTCACATCGTGGTTCGAAACTTTCATTTCTAATTTTTATTTTTGAAAATGAACGCTCTCCAGCGCAATTTGTTACTATCAAAACCAAATACATTCTCAATGCAATTTCGAGGTTGGGAATGTAGCTTTGAAATTTTGATTTTCGAGAATTTGGTAGTAAAATAGTTTCGGCTATTGATCTGTTATATAGTCCTTTTCCTTTTTGTATGAGTCAATCAAAGACACACAAATTAAACCAACTCATTACGGAGACTGGGCTCTAAATCATCCGAATACAGTTTCATAAATGCTCTCGATGTGATCCAGGAATCCAAATCTCGAACTTACAGCTTCATAGGCATGCAATCTTTCAGTAAGAAAAACGGATAGCTGGTCAATCGCTGGGATGAAGGCGGATACTTTGTATTTTTTCCTTTGTGGCAGATTTGCGTCTTGTGCTTTTCCGTAATCGAGCGGATTTAACCTCACATTTCTCGTTCTGGTGCGGATACGTGGTTGTACATATTCATCATTATGGGATATTTTTTTGGTAGCTTCCTCGTATTTACACAATCATTTCGTTTGAATTCCACGAATGATTTCAATGATTCTAGTGCACGCATGGCCGATTCAAAAATCATTTTCGGGTCTTACAAACGTCTTGTTTATAACGTTGAACCATTCCAAAATGTTGCAAACAAAGCAATTTCGAGACCACTCATCTTCCGTAAAAGGTGCGTTGCTTCATTCCTCACGATATCTTTTCTTTTCTTTATTGAAAGATATGCTGGTTAGAGCTTTACCTACGGCTTTCGGAGCTTCAGCTATCATTTTCCGGTGTCATTTTCGAGACCACAAACTCCTCCGAGGTTGCGAGCAAGAACTACCCCACTCAGCCATTAAGCGATTGGGCTACCCCTTTAAGATGGGTAGTGAATTGGAACTGCTTCTTATTAGGGCCAATTGAGATTTTGATATTTCACTAATTGTCTGATTGGAGTGAACAAATATAAATCAATGATTTCTGTTATGTAAGATTAATATAATTAAATAATCATGTATGTACAACGTACTGTAGGCTGTAGGTAAAGGTAAAAGAGCAAAAAAATATACATATCAAAGGAAAAGATGTTTACTAGTGTTTACTAGTTGGAATTCGAAACAAAAATTTTCCGAAGTCTCAATTGTGTGGGCCCCCCGTTTGTGGAAGCCCTGAGCTTCCGCCCAGGTTACCCTCCACTAAATCCGGCCCTGAGCGTGGTAGTCAATAAAACAACTTCGTTAGTCAATATGGCAACTTCGGTAGTCAAAAAGAAAAATACGGCAATCAATACGACAATTTTTTCTGAAAACCGAAATCTTTATGATTTCTTTAAATTTTAAGATATCCATCTGCTAGAAAAGTAAGTAAAATTTTTGCTAGCAAAATTGACATAAAAATAATCTTCACACGATTGTTAACAACTAATGTACCATTTATACAATATTGAAAAATCAATGTAAATTGTGTTTTTGAAGATACATTCATACATTTCAAATTTAAAGTCAATCGGATGAAAATGGTCCGAGTTATGAGTCAAACAAATTTAAAAAAATGCATTTTAATTTTTTTATAGTAAAAAATCATGAATATATTTGTAATACCTCTAATACAAGCATTTAAAAACATAGTACTAAAAGGTTTTTTACGGCCATTAATGTTTTGGTACAACATTTTTGAGATCCTATGGAACAAATTAAGAAATCAATTTTTTGAAAATTTTAGGGTGACCTAGCCCCCTTAATTCAATAATTTCATCATGAACCACTGTTTACTGTAAGTACACTAGGGTGTCTACGTATTTTTATATTAATTTTTTGACAAAATTGTGTTCCCTTTTGTTTTTTAACTTTGAAAAGGCATCATGTTTGTTCTCCTCAAAAGCTTGTACAAGCCGTTGGTTATTTCAATGCTTAATGTTAGTATAAAGGTTTCCAGTGTTTTTGCATTGAATTTTAAATTCTTTATTGTGTTAACATACGTATGTATATAATATATTTTAATGTATCTTATTTTTTTATTCAACAGTGATTAATCAACAAATTTTACAAAATGTCAACCAATCTTGGCAAAACCTTGCAAATACAGCGAATACAGTTGATTATTCATCTCATTTGCTGTCAGCAACACTGCCAATATCATTACAACACTTCCTTAAATACTCCGAAACAATAAAAAAAGAATCGTCAGGTATAGTCGGCTCACAAATTAACTCAGGAAATTTAAATTTAGGAAATCTAGACACCACATCCGGTTTCAATATTAAAGGTGAGGTTTTAAAGAACGGTGCCAATTTGAGCCTAGCACTTGGCGGTATACATTCGTCAAACAATACAAACAATACTAGTAACCATAATCATAATGGAGGAGGAGGTGGAGGTGGTGGAGGAGGAGGAGGAATTGTTGGCATGGATGCACACCTTACTAATCTTTCAGATGCATCAGGTGTTCCAACTACGACATCAGCACCTGCCGCTGCTAATACAACTACAACAACAACACCTGGTACAACGACAACCGGCAAAAAGACAAAGAAAAAGAAGCCACCAAAGGAAAAGAAACCCCGACCCAAACCAGGTGAGATTCGAGAAACAAAAGCTCTCGACGGATCGACGTTATATTGTTGTCCGGAATGTCAAATGGCATATCCCGATCGAAGTTTGATTGAACAGCATGTTATATCACATGCTGTTGAACGGCGATTCGTTTGCGATATTTGTAATGCTGCTCTTAAGAGGAAGGATCACTTGACCAGGCACAAGTTATCTCATATTCCAGACCGGCCACATGTGTGCAATGTGAGTATATGTGATTCATTTAAATTTGAACTTAATTGTTTTTTTATTTATTTTTGAAAAAAACTTGAGAATTATTCCTTTTTTCTTTTTATAGTGTTGACTTAATTTTAAGAATAAATACATACATTCGGGTTCCATTGGACAAAAAATTGATTTATTTTTTAACTTGAAAGATTGTTATTATTTTTTTTAACCGAGTATTTCAATGGTTTTAAATTTGTGTCCAAAACAAACATTTCAAAATAATTTATTTTCAATCAGGCAAATACGTAGATACATGTTAGAGGTTTTCAAATGACGATTTTGCTTTTTTATCGGTTTCCATTGGAGAAAACAAATTAAATTCGAAATGGTGAAAGAAAAAACCTTATGATTTTGTTGAAAACAAGTTGACAGATTTTCAAAGCCCTTGCAATAATAGAACATATTTCATTCGCTTCGGTTATGCGTAGCTCTGCCAATCGCAGTGGGTTAATAACAACATTGGCCACTCCGTAATTCTTAAGTATTAAGAGTCAATACCAAAGCACACAAACTACACTATCCCCCAACTGCAATTCCGACAGAAACTTCTAGATTTCTATACCTTCCAGATCTTTCTGAGAGGATAAGACATTCCTCGAAGACGGATCAGTAGACTTTTACACAGTCGGATCAACAACAAATAAAGAAGTTGGTGGGGGGGGACTGAAATTAAGTCTCTCATTCCAGCTTTTCAATAATTATAGAGTGTTCCAGGGGGAACTTACGGTGATAAAAGAAGTTTTCTCTTAGCTTTAAGAAAAAGTGATCTCAACATCCGATATTTGAAAGCACGGAACACGGCGTATTCTTAAATGACTTTTGCATGAAGCTGTACGGATGAGGAAGAGACGAGAAAAGTTCTTCACCTCCTTTCTCAATTAATTTAACGTTTCTTAAGGACATCAAACTGGTCCACCATCCGTGAGTTCACCTTAGGTTGTTGTTGGAGGCCCGCTATCCGACTTAACCTCATCTTTTTTATAAATTCGAATTTTAATAGATTCGAAGCCATAGTTCATGGAGCCATTGGTCAAGGCTAGAGGAGCCAAGGATTCTTTCTTGAGGACCACAATGGCGATCCTCCAGTTGTGCGTCGGCAGGGATGGATTACAAACCTTGATCATTTCGAGAATGCCCTCGATAGCAGGAGGTTCGATTGGAATAGGAATTTCGTCCTTAGCGACAACCTCCAGCTTCGCACCTGGCCAAACTTCACCCAACCGGCACAGACAATTATGGAAGGAAGTGGTCGTGGAAACTCTCTCAAAATGTTTAAAAAGCCACCCGAGAGCTTAACCTTGACCAGCTGCCAACGACCAGCCGATATTGTGACATCATCATCGCTCCTGTCAATGACCGCAACCACGACGTTGCCCTTCGTGACGTAACTGAAATTGGTTTGTTTCCTGATAAGATTAAGGAGAGTGCTGGTGTTGTGCACACGAGGCCGTTTTTGTGTCGGTAAAGCCCCTCAGGAGACCTTTCATGTTTAGAGGAGCAGTCTTTACTGGTCCTTGTTGTAGCCAGAACACTGTTTGCCCATTCAACGAGAGCGGTTTGCTGCGGAGTCCTTCCCGCCTCCAATGATTCAACAGAGTCTTTTAGGATTTTCGCAGCTTGCCGCCTTTATTTGTGTAGGCTTTTCGAGAGTTTCCCCTTTCCATTTCTGGATGTTCTCTCAGTAGTAGTGGTAGGGCCATTATTCACAACCCTGCCACAACTGGAATTAGGTATCGTTACCTTACTACTCTCGTTGCATACTAACAGCAGAGGAGGGTCCATGGATTGCAACTATACTTCCTTCTCTGTATTGGCCGCAGAAGATACGGCAACAGGCTTTGACGCCAAACTGCCACGGTCTTGAAAATATACCGGTCTCATAATTTTTTTTTTTTAGCATTCATATTTGGTCCCACGTGTTGCGAAGAAAGAGAGGTTCGTCTGTAAAGAGATTCGCATATACAGATAAGGCTAGGTAATCCGGAGGTCGCCAGATATTCGGATACTCCGTTAGAGACTGAGCTATTTTTTTAATTGGGCCCTTTCAGCCAGGCTGAAAATCGGTACGGGTCGTTTAACACCTTAGATCCAGCCCAATAAAGATAAGAGGTGGTTAGAAAGGAAGAGATAGGGTAAGGTGTCAGTTGATGTTAAGAGCATCATTCTGATATGTAAGGAAATGATTAGGATCGGTAAACAGCAATTGAGCTAGGTTACCTAAGGTGGGAAGGAGCACCGGAGAAAGTAGCGCTGTTTAACTTTTTTGCCATTACAACGTGGGAGGTGGGATGGGAGTTGGTGACATAAGCGTTGGCTTGAGTGCCTTGTGTAAGTGGGAAAGGGTGATCATTTTGGAAAGATAGAGAGATAAGAACGTCCTTTAGTTTCAGGATTTATCTGGAGAAAATTCTCGAGAATCATTGACCTTACTCAGCTTCTACAACTCGACAAGTTTGACGTTCAGTAGAAACCATAGAGAGGGTTAACGAAGAGAATTTTGTATTTCCTCGAAAATAGGAATGATTCGATTTTATGTGGGTTAACATTCAGTCCCACCGATCAGCCGAAAGTATTTTATCTGAATACCCTTATAATGATTAAACACAGTGCGAGCAATCAGGAAAGGAGGATAGGATTAGAAAGGGGAAACCGATGCACATAAGTTGCATGTCAGCACATTGTAATGTGTGGGAAATATTGAGCCTGGTAAAGCATTCCACATTCGTGTAGTGCGGCTAAAGAAAGAATCTCTGTACTTAACAGTACGCCCGAAATTTGGCTCTAGTTTAAACTGATGGGCATTCCTAGCAGTACGGGTATGACGGTTGAATTGTTTAAGGGGAGGAATGCAACTGGCTATTTCAATAGAGCATTGTTTATAAAAGTAACGATGAAACAATGACAGGTATGTGACCTTGCGGCAGTGTTCAAGAGAAGCAAATGTCTCTTCAAGAGAACGATATCCAATAATTTTAAGAGCTCTTTTTTCAATTCTAACCAGAAGACTCATGTACGTTATTGGAGCACCAGCCAAAAATATAAGAGTTATGCTCAAGTTTTGGACGAATAAAGCTTTGTAAATAATTAATTATCTAAGGCATTTTGAAAGAGTTTTTAAAGGGTGTTAAAAACCGCTAAAGCAACGTCATCAGCATAGGCAATCACTCTAAAACCCACCACATCCAGATCAGCTAGGATTTCTTTTACAACCAGGTTCCAGTGGAGAGTGGATAAGATTCCACCTTGCGGTATCCTTCTGCTTACGAATCTTCTATTAGAAGAGTCGCTCAGTTTTGCATTAGTTATTTTACTAGTCAGCATTAAATGAATTAACTCCCAAGCGAACTCTCTTCGTTCACAGATGTTAGTCCAAATATGATTGCAGATGTGTCCACTTTGTTAAAAGCGTCTTAAATGTCAAGGGAAGTAACCATAGTGAACTTTCTATCAAGGAGGAAGAATTTGATGGTGCGTACTTATGTGAATAGCGCGGTTGTTTCCGCCGATTTACCTTAACAGTAGGCGTGTTGAGACGTAGACAGAAGTCTTGTATTAACACTTGTCCCTGAGGCTCCTTTTTTGCCGTACGGTCAAAACCGTGTAATGTGCAACGAGCGTAACAGTAGGCGGGTTGAGACGTAGACAGAAGTCTTGTATTAACACTTGCCCCTAAGGCTCGTTTCAAACTACACGGTTTTGACTGTACGGCAAAAAACCGGACGGCATAAACCGGATCAATGGCTTATTACACATTATATGGTTTTAACCGTACGGTAAAACACGATATATGCAGGGTTCCTGTGCTTAGTATACTTTTTCTTGAAGTGGCTAATCGCACTCTGCCGCACGAATTAAATCGTATGATGTGAAAACATGCATATCCTCACGTACGCCACTAACCTTATCGCGCCGTACGGCTGCCGTATACTGTAGTGGCAGTAGACGGTTGCTACACGGCGCGGCGCCGGCATTTTGCCGTGAAAGCGTATATGCTCTTCTTTTGCGCCTCTAAGAAAATGTCGCCGTGCGATTTTTTGCCCTACACTCAAAACTGTGTAGTGTGAAACGAGCCTAAATGAATATAAATTAGTCTTTGTTATCTATCGTCTGTTCAGAGATTCGCATTATACAGATAAGACCATAGTGGACAGGTATCGCTAGTTACCCCGCAGATCGCCAGGTATCCGAATACTCCATTGCAGACTGAGCTTTTTCTTGATTTGGGCCCCCAGCCAGACTAATCATCGGCACGGGTCATTTTACATCTTGGATCCAGCCTAATAGTAATAAGGTTGAAAGGGAGAGTTAGGGTAAGAAGTCACTTGATGTTAAGAACATCATGCTGATATGTACAGGAATATGCTTAGGATCAGTAAACAGCAGATAAGCTATATTCAACTTCAGGAAAACCTGAGAGAATAAGAGGTGGTTTGGGAGTTGTAATATTTGTGCAAGTGTAGAGGATATGAAAGTCCTTTGGAGAAAGTTTTCGAGAATCATGACATAACTCAACCTCTACAACTAGATCAAAGCTCAAGTAGAAGAGATAGACAATTTTGGAATGACTGATTAGCGATCAAGTGATTCTGATGCTATTTTTATGGTTTGGCTTGTCCTATTTCCATATGATTGGAAAGTGTCAGCATTAAATAGATTAATGAAACAGGACAAACAATTGATATTATTTTCAGCATAAATGACGAAATGTTCAATGTTTTAACTCATTTCAGATTTGCATGAAGTCTTTTAAACGCAAGGAACAGTTGACCTTGCACATCGTGATTCATTCGGGAGAGAAAAAACACGTTTGCATAGAATGTGGAAAAGGTTAGTAGAAAATTGTTGAATGGTAACTTTTCAAAATAAAATTTGTACATCTAATTTCCATTTGTTTTTTTTTTTCTTTTATAATAAAACAAAAAGGTTTCTACCGCAAAGATCACTTAAGAAAGCATACGCGATCTCATATTGCAAGACGCGTCAAATCAGAGGTTTCCGCTCAAAATGTCAATGGCAACAATAACAACAACAACAACAATAACCAGAACAGCACTCTACACGGTTCCTGAGGGTCGTACAAGGACTTTTGGTAGATATCTATAAATTTCTTTCGTATTGTTTGTTAATATCTCACAAAAATAATTGCTATATATAAATTATGATATTAATATCTAATTTATAGTAGTAATTATTTTTATTGAGTTTTAACATCATAAAGAAATTTATCGATTATCTATCATTGGTCCTGCTGAGCGCCAACATTTTTATGTTAAATTAATTATTTCAAATCTCCACATATACTCATATGTATGAACATATATGTATTTAGTTTAATAAGATATAATATATGTGCATATGTATGTGTATTGTATATAATTAAGTTTATTTTTTTTTTTATTTGTGAATTTACTGATATTGATATCAATATTCCAATATATGATATAAGTATATTATTATTTTTGATTCTTCAAATTCCAAAATGGCTGAAAATCCGTGTGTAATGATCAATTAGGTGTGAGTTTATAAAAATAAAAAATAAAAAGGTGAACAATTTATTTTTCTTTTGAAAGTTTTCCTTTTAGTTGCAATATCTTAGTTTATTCTTTTGTTATTTTATTCTTTGATTAATGTTATTAAATTAAGTAGGTACATATATACAAACAAAATCTTACATTTGTATATTGCAATAATAATTATAAAAACTAAAAATTATTAAAATAATCGCACAAGTTACATTTTACAAGAAAGAAAAGAAAAACAAAAACAAAAACAAAGCAAGTAATCTTAATGTGAAAATTGTTAACTAAATTGTCTTCAAAATACACACCATACAAAAAGTGGATACAAAATAAAACAGCAATTAAAATGTACAAAATAGTTTATGAAAAAAAAACATACAAATTAAAATGCAATTTTTTAAGATATAAAACAAAATAAAAACCTCTAACTTGTTTATATAAAACAAAAAAGATAACATTAAAAAAAGAAATGATCACTGTGATCCTATTTTGTAACAATTATACTGCAATTTAGTGTAAGATTGTTTAATTTTTTTTTTCATAATTATTCTTTTATTTTTGCTTTACAAAGAGATTTTATTTATTTTTCCGTTTTTAATATTCTAACTATTATTATTATTATTTAAAATTTAAAAAAAAATGTGCAATTTTATAAAAGTAAATACAATTTAATTTTTATTTATAAATTAATGTTTATTGATTTTTTTTCTTGATAAATCAAGGGAGAAACAGAAAACAAATTTTAACTTTTAAGAAATATCTTGGCATTGATTGTATAACTTATATTTTTAATATTCTAAGATCTTAATTTTTTAACGAGAAATTTAAATGATATTACCAAAATCTTAGCTTACGGGTTTTAGTGAATTTACAGAAAGAGGTCAGCCTCTGACATTGACATATTCAACTCATTAAATTTTTACGCTAGTACCCGTAGCGTGATGTTTAGTGCATTGGACTGTCATGCAAGGGTCTTGGATTTAATCCCTGCTTGTGCCACTTAACTTTTTTCACGGGTACTGCCTCTTGCGAGGAATTGACAAATCCTCCAAGAGTAATTCTTGTCATGAAAAAGTGCTTTCTCAAATTAGCCGTTTGGATTCGGCATATAAACTGTAGGTCCCTTCCATCCCTGACAACATAACTCGCACACAGGAATGTTTGAGAGTTGTAAGTCGCAAGGCCTGGGTTATTCATGGAATGTTGCGCCACCTAATTTATTTATTTATTTATACATTTTTACATGGCCAAAAATAACGGCAGAAAATACTACAATGTCCCAAAGCTTGGATGATTCTATGGGACAACTCTTCTTACGCACTCGTACAGTTGCTAGAATACTTAAAGATCTTGACATTCACAAATCCACTTGCCCGGATGGTATCCTTGCTATTATGCTGAAGAGATGTTCTTCAACGCTGGCTGCGTAAGTTTTTCCATATTTCCTATTATACAGGTCTTCTTTCGAGTGGATGGAAAACAGCATTTGTCCGGCCTGTCCCTTAAAAAGTAAAAGACGAATCCAATTGCACTAACGTCCCTTCTTTTTAAGGTCATAAAAACGCTGATAAATTTTCTACTTAAAAAATATCTTGAAGAGCGAAAGCTTCTTTATGACGGACACTAAGACTTTCTTAGCAATAGGTCAACTGATGATCTCATGGCTTATTTCACTGAACAGTTTTAACTCGTTTTTTAGAAATTAAGATTACTGCACTATGTTTCACAGGCTTTCAAGTTCTCTAATCGACAATGCGTACTTTTTTTATTAATGAATTTCTTCTTTGTTCGGTTGGAATAACCTTTCGGACCGTTTATTTCAAGTAGTGTTGGACGAGTTCAAATCTGATGTCCACGAAATAAACGCTGGTGTGCACCAAGGCCCTGTAGTGTCTCGGACACTCTTCTTTAGATTAAAAATGGCCTTTTGTCTGAAACTTCAAACGCACTTAATTGTTTTGCTGATGACAGTACCCTCAGCTTTTCATATTCGTTTTTAGATAATCATCCTTGTTGTTGTTTCGGACCTTTCGGAACGTTCAATTCAAGAAGTGTTGGGCGGGTTCAAATCTGATGTCCACGAAATAAACGCTGGTGTGCGCCAGGGCTCTGTTGTGTTTCCGACACTCTTCCTCAGATTAAAAATGACCTTTTGTCTCAATCTTCTAACACACTTAATTGTTTCGCTGATGACAGTACCCTCAGCTTTTCATATTCATTTTTAGATAATCATCCTTGTTGTTGTTTCGGACCTTTCGGAACGTTCAATTCAAGAAGTGTTGGGCGGGTTCAAATCTGTTGTCCACAAAATAAACGCTGGTTTGCGCCAGGGCTCTGTTGTGTCTCCGACACTCTTCTTCAGATTGAAAATGACCTTTTGTCTAAAACTTCTAACCGACTTCATTGATTCGCTGATGACAGTACCCTCAGCTTTTCATATTCGTTTTTAGATAATCATCTTAGGCTTCGTAAATAATCTCATTAGAGACAATTTAATGATTCAAAAACTCAATACTGTCTTCTGTCTCAAAAGCGTCCCTAATGCCATTATCCATGGGTGGTACTTCCATCGAGAAAACTGAACAGCTTTCAGTTTTAGCTATGTGCTTCAAAACCACTCTTATGGAGTGATCACATATTGGACATTGCCAAAAATTTTACCTAGTGTTTAGGTTTTCTCCGACGATGCAAGAAGCTTTTTACTCCTTCTGATCTGGCTATAATTTACGAAGCGTTTATTCTTTCAAAACTCGAATATAATTCTTATGTTTGGAATTGTACTCCAATAAAGTACTTGAGTATTTTGAATAGAATTAAAAAAAGATATTGATTGCTGCGATATTCGCTTGAACACCGCTTCAAAAGTTTCATGCCTCTCCTCAAACAACCATAATTCTCGTACTTCTAGGAATGTTCATCACTTTACCCTTGAGCACAATTTCGGACGTATTTGGTAAGTATGGGGATTCTTTCTTTAGCCGTACTACACGAATGTGGAACACTTTACCAGGATCAGTTGTTGCCAATCATTACAATGTTCATTTCTATTCTACTCTTGTGCTCTCTTCCAAATTGCTCGTACAGCCCTTTATCATTATAAGGGTATTCATAATCCCTTTAGTGCACGCCCAATATCAAATGGTGATCAAATCTTTTAAAGTTGTGAGTTCAATGTCATCTATATTTCTTTTTATGAAACGATAACAAATTAAAAATGGATCTCCCTTTTTTTAAACAAAGAAGTATCTCTATATTTTTTTATTTCTATTTATTAACATATCCTTAAATTAAACAGTTTTTGTTTGACTTTTATAATTTTCTTAGTATTTTCAAATAAATATTGAATTAAGTAAGACAAAATATAGGTACAAAATTCTTACTTTAATTATTTTAAGTTTTATCGTTGTCTTCATCTATTTCGTATTTCATCTCACTCAAAACAAAAGAAAAACAAAATCATCATGATACGAAAATTTAACAAAAATACCTTGACTATACATTTAACAATAGAAACAACAAAACAAACAAATTAACGAAAGTGCAAGATAATTTAAACTATACCAACAAAAAACAAAACAAAGATGAAACAATATTTTTATACAATATAATTCAAATAAAAACAAGCAAACAAACAAACAAACAAACAAAAGTTCAAAATGAAAAACTGTTCAAAGTATAAAATTTCCAAATAAAAACCTAAATATAGACAGCAAAACAAAAAAAATAAAGATTGATAAATTTACACGATAAAATACAAAAAAGAAAAACATAGATAAATTAGTAATGATTCTGTGTTTGTTATGAATAAATATTTAATTCTTTTTATTCTTCAAAAAAAAAACAAAAAAAAAAAAAACTAAGTACATGTAATTTTACTCTAGATATTAAATTAGCATTTAAAAGTAGCACACAAAAATGCAAATAAAAAGAAAATGCAGACAGCTAATTAAATTTTATAATAAAGTCTTAAAAACAAAACAAAAATACAGAATATATGTATACAAAACAAATTCAAACCAACAAACAAAAGATCCAATAATATGTATAATAATTTTATTAACCAACCAACAAAATAAATAAAGCAAAGCATTTTTGAAATACAAAAAAAAAATAGGAAGCGATAATGCAAGCAAAATAGTATAATAATGATAAACATTTAATATATTTTTTAAATGAAAAAAAAAATTACCTTTTATTATAAAAATACAAAAAACAACAAAAGAATGCATTACTTGCAAAAAGTACAAATTATACAAATTGAAACAAAAATTAAATAAAAGAGACAAATTACAATTAAATACAAAAAAAAAAAGACAAAACAAAACACTTAATATATAAATAACATTTTAAAATGAAATAATAATTTCTATAATTATTATAAATATAAATTAAGTGATTTAAACAATTTTTAAATTTCAATAACCATGTAAGATCATCAATTGCAGTATGTAAATTTAAATAACTAAAAAATTAAAAAACACAAGAGACTTAATTTATTTTTCCATTTGAAAATTTAACTCGTTAACGAAAAAAGAAAAACCAAAAAGCTTATCTAAAATTTTCTTTTTGTTTTATCCTTCGATTATTTAGAAACTTCAATTCTTTATTGAAGTCGTAAGTGAATAAATTTACATCAAATTTTATAAAAATCAAAAACCAAAAATAAAAATGCTCTTATTCGCGGATGAACACTTATAGAAACAAAAATTATTTGTAAGGGCTTAAATTCTGTAGCTTTATAATATTGTTTTTAAAAGTAGCACAGTTAAAGTTTTGACCTTAAAGCATTGAACAAAATTTAAAAGAAAAATTAACTTAAAAAACATACACATTTTTTTTTAAATATTCGAAAGCAAATATTCCGACTGTAGAAATGGCTTCAGCTAGTTGATAACTTGCCATTTCGAAGTTTAAAAGGTTTAAAGTCTTTTTGAAAATAGAAAAATTCGATAAGATTGATGGCCTCTTTTTCTGGTACTATTTATATATTTTTAAAGACTTAAAAAAGTCAAATTTATTTGGTCCTCCAAAATCATCTAAGAAATAAAAAAAAATAAGGGTGTTTGGTGGCAGATTTAAATTTTTAAATACAATTATTTAAAATAGTAATAAACGGTGCGGGGGAGGAGTGTCATTGGAATAAGGGCAATGGTGAATCTTGATTTTTAATCAGGGGGGGGGGCGCACGCGCTTAACATGTAGACTAGACTTACTGCTTAAAAATGTTCCTTAAGGAAGGCTTACAACATTATTATTTTAGAACGCTATTGTCCAACAAGGTATAGTCTAACTATTTAACTAATTAATCTTATTATGAAAGCATTTCAAGATTCTTAGAGTTTTCTAAATATGCCATATTTAAGAGCAAAATACAATATTTTAGAGGTTTTTATTGCTTTCATGGATAAATGTACAAAATTGTTTTAAAACTTTGCTTTCTTTGAAAGAGAATATATTGTTTTTTGTTGCCATTTATATTAATGCCAAAAACGCTACAAAAATTCAAAAACTCAGAAAATAAGAGAGAGTTTGATATTAAGAATTTTCTGTTTTTTTTGACGTATTTTTTTCGGACTCAATTTTCGGGAGTCTGCTATTACTATCGATATCAGTCTGCTTACCTCGTAGATTAAAGCTGATGCTTGAAAATATTTTGATCTAAAAAGAGTCAACAAAACTTTAAAATTGTAGAAAGAAAAATTGTCGGTTCTTGATTTTAAGGAAATAAGTGCATTTAAGTACATAATTTCTGAATATTAAATAAAAAAACTAAGGTAAACAAATTAACTGGAAAGAAACTTTTGTGTGGCAGTCACCAATTACACGTTTCAGAATCTCTTTTCACTTCAGTTTTTAAGAGATTCCAAGCTTTTATATTAATAGATATGAAACGTGCATTGTGTTTTTTAATTAGCCATTAGTTTAACAAAAGTATCACTTTTGATGTTTTTGGGACATTTATATTCTTGAAGTTCGTGTTGAAATCTCAGTTTTAGAACATCTAAAGCAAATTCACTTCAAAATGTAGATTTCTTTAATTTGTTACGAACTTAAACGTTTTATACAACGGAAAATCAATTTTGAAAGAAATATGTTGCCCGGCTGCAATACCTACAAAATACATTTTTCTCAAAACATTTTCGATCATCAAAAATCATTATCAATTTGAAAATTTGACCATCGACAAGAGCTTGCATTGAAAGACAAGATTATTGAAATCTGTTGATTAAATTCTTGGACAATTTTTAAAACAAAATAACGGCTTTATAAGGGATAACCTTCTGGAGCAATACCAAAATATGTTTTTCTTGTAGCAAGAACCTGAAATAAATTGGAGAAAGTTCAAAAAGTTTGTATGGGGACTGCTGCTATTTTGAGTAGGTATTAAAAAATAATAAACAAAAAAACCTTTAAGCTAATCGGCTTAGTTTCAATCAATCAATCGTCAAGGCAGACGGATGGAATGGGGGGACCATTCGAATTTTTTCACGAATGCAAAAGTTGTTATATACATAGTTCCTATGTGTCGGAAGTAAAAATCACTTCAATGTTCACTATTTACATATGTGCATACAAAAATAAGATGGAATTGAAGGCTCGGTTCAGGAATTTAAGGCAACTTAATATAAAATTAAAGATCTCTTAATGGGGTTTCTTTTTAAAAACCTGAATATTAGCTCTTTTTCTCTTTACTTAAGTAACAAAACCTTCAAATGTTTTTGACAGCAAATTTGTTGGTCATTGTCGTTAAACTACTAACAACTCTTTACTTATACAACTTAACTGTATAAGTTTTATGGCTCATATACAAAAAATAAATAATTCAAAATTAAATTTGGGTCATATCCATTAACTCAATACGGTTAGTTTTGAATTGAAGGGAATTCCTACAAAAATACAAACAAATTATCTCCCAGGGAGGGTCATGATCCCTACGACCCTCCCTCTGGATCCGCCATTGAATAAGGGAGGAGTGTCACGGAAAAGGCCAAGTTTATCTTCAAGGACTCCCGAAAACATTGAAGTGGTGAAAGGGAGTTTACGTGAAAATCAACGACTTTCGATATAAGTAGAAGAGGGCAGCCTACCTGATATCCTTAGCGTGATGGCTAGTGAGCTAGACTGTCATGCCAGAGGTCTTGGGTTCAATCCCTGTCTGTGCCACCTTAAATTTTTTCACGGGTACTGCATCTTGCGAGAAAATGACAGATCCTCCTAGAGTAGTTCTTGTCACGAAAAGTGCTTCCTTAAATTAGCCGGTCGAATTCGGCTTAAAACTCTACGTCCCCTCCATTTCTGAGAACATCAATCGCTCATGGGAATGGATAAGAGTTGTAAGTCACTAAGCTCTAGTTCTCAACGGGCTATTGGGCCGTCCAATTGTTTTTATAAAGCCTCATTGGAACTTTAAAGAGCGATCGTTCAGAAAGTTTTAAGAAAGGATTAAAAGTCCCATCCATTCAAAATTTTAAATCGTTCAAGAACTCAAAGAAATTGATTATTCATAAAATGTTTAGAAAAGGATTTAAAGTCGCATCCATTCAACATTTTAAATCGTTCAAGAACTCAAAGAAAGTGATTTTGTTTCAAGCAGACATTTTTGTGAGACGATGTTGGAGCGTTTTCGTATTGTGAATCCCATATTTTGAAGCGATGAGGCTCATTTTCATTTAAACGGGCACCACAGTAATAAACGAAACTGCCATTACTGGGCTTAAAGAACCCATAGACCTCTTTCACACGAGATGGTTTTGTCCGTACGGTTAAAATCCGTACGATTTTTTTTCGTACGGACTATGTTTTCACACATAACGTATTTTTCCCGTGAATCGTCTGCGTTTAGTTATATTCCAAAACATAAATGTCTCCCAGAAACTGATAGTTCTGAAGTTCCTTATTGTTTCGTTGGAATTTTCAATATTATCGCTTGAGTCGAGCTAGGCGATATACCGAATGTACATAAGGGATTTTAACTAATAACGCCGTATATTTCAGTCGTTTAGACGGCTGTTTTAAATCGTCCGAACGAAAAAAAACCGTCTCCGTCCAGTGTGGAAGGTTAAGTTAATTTTATTAGTTTACTAATAATGGCTTACGGTAGATGAAAACAAGTTCAATTTTGCAGTGATTTGAAACACAAAAAATATTGAATTCCCAGTCGCCTTAATTGGATACATGACCGCTCAAAAGCTACTTCTATAAGCTAAAGCATGTTTGCAAAATTTAAACAGATTCGTCCAACCACTCAACCCGTTAAGAATGTCAATAAGTTTGTCCATAGACAAAAAACTCACTTGGAAATATAACCGTCGTATTTTTTGTAATATTGGACAAACTGCTTTGAAATGATTTATATCCTTCACATCTCTTCTATTGCAGAGAGTGCAAATTTGTGAGAGGTCCGATCTATGGGGGACAAAGTTGAGATTAAGAATCTCGACTCTAGCTTAAAAATGGCGCCGTTAGCTTCCGGAGTAATTTCCTTACAAAAATAGTTTGAAGTTGATGACAATTGATGGTTTAAGCGCTTGTATATGTTTCTGTTTGCCGATGAGGATGCACTTTGCAGCTGTTCCAAATAAAGTTCTCCATCAATTTTAGCTATCAAAACCCCGAACATATTTTGCCATTCCTCTACATTATTTTCCTTAAGGAGAGTACTATATCAACTCCTGCAGCAAGCGCGTTCCATTCTCTGAAGGGAGATGCATTTGTACGGAGCAGTCTTATCAAGATCGTCTTATGAAGCCCATTTTCTCTTTTCATAACCTTAGCTAAATAGTCGGAATGTCTTTTAAGATTCTGAATATATACCGGTGCTATTCCCGATTCAATATGAATGTCGTACGTAAGTGTAGCGTTAGGCAGTTTAAAAAGTCTTTTAAAAAAGTATCTTTGTAAAGTCTCAAAATAATCTATTTGAGCGTATCCAAACTCTAAGGCTTGGACACCGTAACATAAGCAAGTATTTATTGTTGCATTAAAGACTCTCTACTTTGATGAGAGGTCGATAAGTGGGTTGCTAAAAAATTGGGCCACATCAGGTTTAGGTCCAGTTTGGCCTCCCTGGTTTTCTCTTTTGTATGATTGCTCCAGTTTACGTTATAGGTCAGCAATACACCTAGATATTTAAACTCACTCACAATTTCAATACACTCGTTGTTGATGTTCCATGATTCTTCATCACGTCATGCATGCCGCCTAGATTCAAATATCATAGCCTTGGTTTTTCTAGTATTGATCCGTAAGCCCCAAGTTTCGCAATATTCTTTAAGTCTATTAACTTGCAGTTGTAAAGAAAATGGGTTATCCACCAAAAGCACCAGATCATCTGCATACAGTAAAACTTTAATCAAAGATTCGCCAAATTTTACACCTCCCAGTAGGATTGCACAAACCGCATCGATATAAAGTGCAAACAAAATGGGACTTAGAATACATCCTTGGGGAACTCCTGCCGCTGTTTCAAAACTATCGGATAAGTTGTTGCCATCCCATACTGAGGCTTTCGTTGAAACCAGAAACTTAGAATAAAAAAGTAAGTTTTTTTTCTAAAGGCCAAGAGAAGATAGTTTGTAAATCAATCAGCTTTGAAGTCAATAAAGTAGCTGTAAAGCTTTTTCTTTTTCTCCAAATGTTGTCTTGCTATGCTTGTTAGGGCAAAAATTTGGTGTACCGTTGAGAAACTGGGAAGCTATTAGTGTGGGTCGCATCCCAGCCTCTTTTTTTAATTTAATTTTGAAAATATGAATCTGCCACCAGACACCAGTGTATAATGCAAATGAAATTTATTTAAATTTCCATTCGTTAGAAAATTGATTTATTTCTGATTCCATTCCATTGCATTCCATTAAGCAAAATAAATTAATTTGTTTTTATTTAAAACTATTTGTCAAAATAGTTCTCATTCAAGCATGTAAGTTTTTTTTTTTAAATTAAACTAAGCGAAAAGATAAATAAAATTTTATTGTTTCGAAGTTGCTCGTTTCACATTCCAGATCGAAGACCTCTTCCAGACTTAACTTAACGAAACTGCACGAATTTTAAATTTAATCAGTTTTTTTTATTTTATAATGTATCAAATTTTATTAAAATACAATAATTTTTAAAACAAAAAAATCCATAGAACAAATAAAACTAACGCCCATTTATCATCTGAGAAAAAGAAAAGAGCTAGACTATAAGAAGTTTAATAATTTAATTCAACAACCAAAGATTTTTTGTAAGCACTACATTCAAATAAATATGTAAAATTTAATTATTAAAAATACAACTGATTGGCACCACAAAAAAACGTATTTATCATTATTAAGAATATACCTCTTACAAAAATAAGTAAACAAATAAAAAAAACAATTTCATAATATCTGTGAATTAAGTACTTTTCTAAATAAAAAAACAAAATAAATTCAAATATCAAACATTGTTAAGGATAATATTTTACTAAATCATCTCAACTTTAATGTTTTTTCACATTATATATAAATATATATATAAAAATAAATTAATACAATAAACTCAGGGATATAGCCTCAAGACAAAAATAAAAAAAAACAAAAAATTCGCAATAAAACTTATAACACATAGTAATTGTAAACAAATAAAAATCCATACAAATTTATATTTAAAAAAAAGTAAGTAAATTTAAGAACATAATAATGAAAAAAGTCAAATAAAATGCGTTTTTTTTTTAAACACAATCTGCATTACAAAACAAAAAGATAAACTTAATTAAGAAAGAAAATTCCCATTGTGTAAATTAATTCACTTATTCAAATTGCATTAATATAAAAATTAATACAAATTTAAATAAAACAAAAAAATCAATTTCAAAAAAAAAAAAAAACGAACATTTGGAAAATATTTTTGGAACGAAGATATTTTGTTAATAAAAAATCCAAAAAACAATTCGAGTTGAATGAAAAAAATGATAGAAACTCTTAGTTTGTTTTTATTTTATTTTAATTTTAATTTTCTGTGCGAAAAAGGCTGATTAGTGTACTTTAAACAAAAAACAAAATAAAATAGGTGAACAAATTTCAACTGCAATTGTATTTAATTATTTTATTAATTACAAAAAGATATTTTCTTCTCAAAACAAAATAAACAAGTATCTTTAAATAGGGCTTGAGTAAATATGATAAGTTTCGGAATAGTCGAGAAAGAGGATAGACATATGAAAAGGGAAGCGATAGATAGGAGAGCAACGTGTAAAAGACTTGAATTAGGATTTTCTTCATAATTTCAAAAATGTTTTCATTTTCGAGGGATAAGAATATTTTTATTTGAAAAACTTCTGCAGCATTCTATATTCGGTACCTTTTTTGTCACTACAATTTTTGAAAGCCAATTTTGACATTTCAAAAATGTCTCTTCCGCTGATTTTTATTGAAATAGTAAACAAGAAAAATCATTCAAATTCTATACAACCAACAGCCTCTTAAGAGATTTGGTATAAGTTAAGATGACATACAGACTTGAAAGTAAGGCAAGCTTCTAGTATGTGATTCAGCTGTCAAAAAATCTCCTTCCAACTAAGGCAACTTTATTGGAAAGTTCACTGGAAAGTTATTCAAGAAAAATCTCCTCAATTATGAAGTCAATTCCAATCCCATATGTCAAAATGACAGCTAATCATAATTTTTCATTCAACTGAAAGCTGAACTTTATTACGTGATTTATCAATTTTCTGCAAAATTCTAGTTGACGTTTTATATAAAAATATAAAGTAATTTTTCCTTAAAATACAAAATACAAGT
Organism: Eupeodes corollae; assembly: GCF_945859685.1. Taxonomy (NCBI): domain Eukaryota; kingdom Metazoa; phylum Arthropoda; class Insecta; order Diptera; family Syrphidae; genus Eupeodes; species Eupeodes corollae. Next base: position 151,022,151 of record NC_079147.1, read on the forward strand.
CAAGATGAATTTGTAGTTTGCTTGAGGAGTGTTTTCTATACAATTATGTTCTTGGTAATTTTTGTAGGATCAACTGAAAGTAGAGGTTAGCGAAGTAAAGTTCCGAGTTTAAAGACACGAAATGTATGGTCAAAGAAAGCTGTTAATTGCAAATGAAGTCCAGACAGCATAAGAGATTTTTAAATGTTAATTTTGACAAAGGCAACTAAAAGTAAGTTTTTCAAGTGCCATGCATTTTTAAACTAGGAACTTTACCTCTGTAAGCAATTGCCGAACAAATTATTGCCTACAAAACACTTCTTAGTCAAGCTACAAGCCAATCCAGACTTGTATTTTTTACTGTAAAGAAATATTACTCCAATTTGACAAGGATCCCTTTTACACATTTTTTTGTATTTTTTACTGTAAAGAAATATTACTCCAATTTGACAAGGAACCCTTTTACTCAGAATACTCAATGCAATGGAGCAGAAAATATATAAAGTTCAGCTTAAAGTTGAATGAAAAAATATAATCAGCTGTCATTTTTTGACATAAGTGGACTTGACTCTATATTTATGGGGTCTTCCATTGGCAAATTCCGATTTCCTTCAAAAAAATAATTTTTGTTGGGGTGCATGGAACAAGATGAAAATAGCTTTTTTTTTGTAATCGTATCAGATTAACTTCGTGTACGTATTGACAAATGTGTTGGAGCTGTGAAATTATCAGCTAAACATTTTTTTAAAAATTGTATTGGTAATTGGGCAAAGAAGGGTAAATCTGACAGTATATCGGATTTGATCTTAAATCAAAAATAAATCAATTTTTTCCTCCATGGAATGCAGAAATAGGAAAAAATTATGTTTTGACAGATCAGATGCAATAGAAACTTTTCTTACATTCAAGTTCCTTTTGTGTCGCCTGAATTTGCCCATTGTGAAGAGTTTTTGATTTTTAAAGATTGATTGAGAATATCTAATGACATTTTCTTAACCTTTGAAGAACTACATTAAGAAAGAATTATGATATCAAATTCTCTCTCTCTCTCTCTCTCTTGAGCCAATGTCATAATCCATTTTCTTTTGCTATCAAAAATCTTGGCACGAAATCTGCTTCATCAACGTCAGTCAAATTTTGGTACTAATATATTTCGTAAGCTTCAATTTTTTCAGCTGAAGAATTTCAATTGCAAATTATTAAGGTTTTCCATGCGTAAATTCAGATTTCCTTAAAAAAGATTATTTTCCAATCTATTTGTTGTTGTTGTCAGAAATTTTGGCACGAAATCGGTTTCATCAACGTCAGTTAAATTTTGGTACTTATGTATTTCTTAAGCTTCAATTTTTTTCAGCTGTTTTTTTTTTAATGATCTTATAAGAGTAACTTCGTGAACATGTTAACGAATCGGTAGACCTGTCAAATTTCCCGCTTACTATTTTATTTAAATTGTTTTGTTTTTGTAAATCTGCTAAAAAATCCAGATCAATCAAAAATAAATCAATTAATTTTGTCCCATGAAATGCGAATAATGGGGAAATTTCAATTTTGACAGATCTAGATCAAAAACAAATTGATACATTTTAACCATGGAAAACTGTGTGAATAAGTTTTTTGACACAAATGGCGTTTTGGAACACTTCCTTTTGCACACTTACTTACTTCAGTTAAATTGACATTTTGTGGGAGTTGGCAAGGAAAAAAGAAAATTCAGTTACATTAAATGAATAACAAATTTGAATTTATAGTGAACCCTAAACTAATGAAAATGAAAAGGAAAATGCTCTCCTTGTAAAGAATAAATAAAGTAAGCATTTGGTATCTGTGATTTTATGTTTTTTAAATTAATTTTACTACCCGTTTATTTATACCTATAAATAACCAATAAAATATTAAGATCAATATATTATATAAGCCTCACAGATGCTTAACAATTTAATTTATATACAATATTTAAATCGGTCCCAGAATTTAGCAATAGACAATTATTTTTCTTTAGTTTTATTTTTTAATATTAACGGTATAATCAATGTAAAAGTAGAGAGCGATAGAAGCATAGGTACATAATATGTTGTTTTTATAACTTTAGGTAGGAGTGTGCTAAAACTAAGCGCATTAATAATATAGCTACAAAAGAAACAAAACAGAGAGATAGTACTCGTCATTTAGAATATTACCATATTTAATTTAACAATAAACAAATAAAAATGTATTTTTGTAAACTTACTTACTATCAATTTAATTTTTGGTCACATCAGCTGACGTCATAGTTTATGGTTTCCAAATACGAGTCAAAATTTGAAAATTTGTATAATCAGGAATTTTGAATTTATTTACTTAAAAAAGTAAAACAAACAAAAAATACTTTATATATACAAAAATAGTTTTATTTTGTTAGTATTTTATTTAAAATTATACAACAAAAATATGAGTATGAGACACAAAAAAGTTACACTTTACACAAAAAAAAGTGGTATAATATTTTTTTACGCAAAGTGATTAAACATTAAAATTTAAAGTGAGGACGAGGAGTGTGTGTTTGGTTTTAAGGATTATAGGTTTAGGGTTTTTTATAAACAAAATAATTGAATAAATACGATATAAACATAAGAGTCTAGAAGATGAATGATGTGTATTGAAATTGTAGAAAACAAACAATTTGAATAGTGATCTATTTTTTTCTAATATTAATTACAAAAATTTAAAAACAAAGAAAACTTAAGCCAGAGAATGTTAATTTAAACAAAACAAAAATCTCTTAAGGCTTTTTTTTGTAGTTTACGGTTTATTATGATAAAAAAAAAAACAAAAAATTGACAAAAAATTATATAATTTAATATAAAAATTATAGAAAAAAACAAACAAAAAAACAACAAAAGTTATGAGAATTTAATACACTCACTCAGATAATGTCGAAAAAAGAAAAGATTGTTGTGTGTACATATATATTATTATTGAATATATATATATAATAATATTAAGTACCATTTAAAAATATAATATACAATACTATTTACTGAATATAGAATTATCTTTATACTTGATAATGTTTAATTTATTAAATTAAAAAAAAATAAATTGAAATCATTTGAATAAACTATAAAACATACAAAAAAATGCAAATTTGTCTTCTTTTTTTCAAGACTTTTAAGGAAATTTTAGACAGCTGTCTATATCTGGTTCATATTCCCTCAGGATGGATGTAAGTTAAAGTTGTATTTATACCCAAAGTAGAAAGTCGACCCTAAAGATCTACGATCTATAAGTCTATCATCATTACTTCTTCAGACCTTAAAAAGATTGATTGATATCCATTTAAGGGCAAGTATTGATGGAAGAATTCTGTCTACATCTTAATACTAAACGGTGATTTTTTAAGAGCTTGAGAACTTTAAAAAAAAAACGCATAAAATTTACAAAATCTCATCGATTCTTTATTTGAAACGTTAGATTGGTCCATGACATTTACTTTTTGAAGATAATTTCATTTAAATGTTGACCGCGGCTGCGTCTTAGGTGGTCCATTCGGAAAGTCCAATTTTGGGTAACTTTTTCGAGCATTTCGGCCGGAATAGCCCGAATTTCTTCGGAAATGTTGTCTTCCAAAGCTGGAATAGTTGTTGGCTTATTTGTGTAGACCTTAGGTCCATTCCTTGAGATGAATTGTTCTCCGAAGTTTTCCCTCAAAATGGGCATAGAATCGCGAGCTGTGTGGCATGTAGCGCCATCTTGTTGAAACCACATGTCAACCAAGTTCAGTTCTTCCATTTTTGGCAACAAAAAGTTTGTTGGCATTGAACGATAGCGATCGCCATTCACCGTAACGTTGCGTCCAACAGCATCTTTGAAAAAATACGGTCCAATGATTCCACCAGCGTACAAACCACACCAAACAGTGCATTTTTCGGGATGCAAGGGCAGTTCTTGAACGGCTTCTGGTTGCTCTTCACTCCAAATGCGGCAATTTTGCTTATTTACGTAGCCATTCAACCAGAAATGAGCCTGATCGCTGAACAAAATTTGTCGATAAAAAAACGGATTTTCTGCCAACTTTTCTAGGGCCCATTCACTGAAAATTCGACGTTGTGGCAGATCGTTCGGCTTCAGTTCTTGCACGAGCTGTATTTTATACGGTTTTACACCAAGATCTTCGCGTAAAATCTTCCATGTGGTCGAATAACACAAACCCAATTGCTGCGAACGGCGACGAATCGACATTTCACGGTCTTCAGCAACACTCTCAGAAACAGACGCAATATTCTCTTCTGTACGCACTGTACGCATTCGTGTGGTTGGTTTAATGTCCAATAAAGTAAACTGAGTGCGAAACTTGGTCACAATCGCATTAATTGTTTGCTCACTTGGTCGATTAGGTAGACCATAAATCGGACGTAAAGCGCTAAACACATTTCGAACCGAACACTGATTTTGGTAATAAAATTCAATGATTTGCAAGCGTTGCTCGTTAGTAAGTCTATTCATGATGAAATGTCAAAGCATACTGAGCATCTTTCTCTTTGACACCATTTCTGAAATCCCGCGTGATCTGTCAATTACTAATGCATGAAAATCCTAACCTCAAAAAAATCACCCTTTACTACTGTCAAGGCAAATCGGTAGAAACAGCGGCGTTACACACATTAGTACGCCATCATCACCATCGAATACTCCCTCCATCATAGAGAGTTCACTATTTTTGCTTTCCTTGGCATCGAAGACACTTTTAACAACGTGGACAGATCTGCAATCAAATCTGTGCTTACATCTCTAAACGTAGAGAGTACGGTTGGAGAGTTAATTTATTTAACGCTGTCTAGCAGAATAATTAACTCAAAACATGGCAACTTTTCTACTTTAAGACTCGTTAGTAGAGGCAGGGTCACCACAAGGTAGTGTTCTATCCCCTCCCCCTTAGAACCTAGTAGTAAATGAAATCCTAACTGGTCTAGATGCGGTGGATTTTAGACTGGTTATCTTTGTGGATGATGTTGCTATTGCGGTTTCAGGAAAGCATCTTAACACCTTAATAGAACTCTTACAAAACGCCTTTGGTAATAAATGGTGCTTACAACCCCGAATTACGCACTGGCTATACACATTGGTAATCAGACCGATTCCACTGTGTGGCAGTATGGTGGATTTTTTTAGAAAAAGCTTCGCACTCCTGCTACTCTAAGTCACCTACCAGAAAACGTTTACGAATATAAAAAAGAGTGATCCTTAATTCTCTTCGTTCTCTTATAAAACTGTCGAGCTTGGTCCCTAGCTAGCTGTCTCCAGTTTTGCACGCCAAGTTGGTTGAGGTCTTCACCTGAGTGCGCCACCTTAGTCGCGGTCTTCTACTGCGCCGCTCTACATGACCTAGCCACCTAATCCGTTGGACTTTAATTCTGCTAACTAGGTCAATGTCGCTGTACAGCCCGTACAGTTCGTCGTTATATCTTCTCCTCCATTCTCCATCTATGCGTACGGGACCAAAAATCACAAGAAGAATTTTTCTCTCGAAGCATCCTAAGACGCTCTCATCTTTCTTTGGCAGGGTCCAGGCATCAGCGCCATAAATTAGAACCGTGATGATGATGTCTTAAAGATAGTGATTCTAGATGCTCGATAGAGGACTTTACTTTTAAATTGCCTTCTAAGTCGAAAGAAGCAGCGATTTGCAAGAGTTATTCTTCGTTTGATTTCAGCGCTGGTGTCGTTGCCTGTGTTGCTAGCGGTGCCTAGGTAGACAAAGTCCTTAACTACCTCCACAAACTCTCAAACAGTCCACGATTGTCGATCATCTCTTAATGAAATGACGGAACAGTTTAACATTCACTTCATGTGCCGGGCCACAGAGACATTCCGGGAAATTGCAAAGCCGATGAGCTCGCCAAAAACGGAACACTTTTGCCTCATGTTAGACAAAAACATAACATAGGAACACCACTTGCTACATGCAAATATCTTCTCAAGCAATATGCTCTAGAAATAACAAATGCTAGATGGTCACAAAGTACCACCTGCCTAGCAACAAAGCAAATATGGCCTAGTATTGACTTAAAACGGTCAAAAGGCTTGATATCACTGAGCAGACAAAGTATAAGCTCTACAATTGGAGTAATAACGGGACACTGCCTCATAGAAAGACATGCTCTGAGGCTAGGGGTCTACACAAATGACTTCTGTAGAAGCTGCATGGACGAGGAGGAAGAGGAAACGGTCCAACACCTTCTATGTACATGTCCAGCACTCTCCATTAAAAGGAATTACTTTCTCGGTAATCCCTTCTTCGATAACACCAGTGAACGGGCAACGATTGACACAAACGTCGCTAAACCCATCTTCTTCGCTTTCGTCCCAATTCTCATAAACGCTCCACTGACATCACGCTTTGATCTTCCAATTATGTCAATATCATCTGCGTATCCGAGTAGTTAGATGGACCTTTGGAAGATTGTGCCTGTAGTGTTGACAGTTGAATTTTGCACACTTCTTTCCAGAACGATGTTGAAGAAGTCGCATGACAGTGCATCGCCTTGTCTAAAACCTTTTTTGACATCAAATGCATCGGTGAGATCTTTTCCGACCTTTATAGAGCAGCGTGCATTCTCCATCGTCATTCTGCACAAACGGATAAGTTTGACAGGGATGCCAAAACTAAACATAGCTGTTACGCGGTTTTAAAATCGATAAAGTGATAGTGGGTATCGTTTTGAAGCTCCTGGGTTTTTTCCAAGATCTTTGGTAGATAGTTGACTTTCCTGGTCACAAAATATGGCTGAAATGATCTTATATGCAATGTTAAGCAGACTGAAGCCTCTGCCGTTGGCGCAATTTAGATGGTATCCTTTTTTATGTATCGGTCAAGCTATGCTGAGCTTTGTTTGACTTCAGTTTAGATATACATAGCTATCTTCGTCTAGGTGGGGTAGGTGGAATTGTTGATCTGCGTTGCCTAGGTTAAGTGGTTCTATCTCCCTTACAGCGGAATTCGGTTCGTCATCGCGTTATATAATTTGGAGAAGTGGTTTTTCCATATTCCTAACATAGACTGCGGTTCTACTACGATGTTCCCCTGATCGTCTTTGCAGACTTCGGTTCGTGGCTGGTACCCTTGGGAGGTTTTTTATCTTTTGGTAAAATTTACGAACCTCATTCCTGTTGTGACATCCCTCTATCTCCTCCATAGCGCGCTCTCGTACTCTCTTTTTTTCCATCTGAGAAACCGGTGTTCCTCTCTTCTCTTCTGCTCGTAGAGCTCGCGAGTTTATAAGGCAACGGTTTGTTGAAGCTAACTCGTCCAGCAAATAATGAAATTACTCCACTGAGTGTAATTTTCAATTAATTTTTGAGTGCAAAAATAAAGTTTTAAATTTCATGTTCGTTGTTTCCAAGAACTAGGTAGTTTATCTTCAACATCGAATAATAAAGAACATTTTCACTATTTCTGCAATAAACTAAACCCGGATAAGATTTGATTCTTCATAAAGCGAAAAATTATAAAGCCCCGGGTGGAGATGGGATTCCGTACGAATAATTTAAAAACGTCACACCAACCTTTATTTCACAACTTACATCATTTTTCAATAAATTGTTTTCTAATGCTGATACATCGGTCAAAAAAGCGGTAATATTCCCTTACTTACTTACTTAAGGTGGCGCTACAGTCCTGTGTGAACTAGGGCCTCACCCAACAAACTTCTCCATCTAGCTCGGTCCCTAGCTAGATGTCTCCAGTTTCGCGCTCCAAGTTGGGTAAGGTCACCTTCCACTTGTGCGCGCCACCTGATCCGCGGCCTTCCTCTACTGCGCTGTCCTGTGGGTGCGGATTCGAAGACTTTCCGGGCCGGAGCATTGGTTTCCATGCGCTCTACGTGACCCAGCCATCTTAGTCGTTGGACTTTTACTCTTCTTGCTAAGTCTACGTCGCTGTACAGCCCGTACAGTTCGTCGTTCCATCTTCTCCTCCACTCCCCTTCGATGCATACGGGACCGTAGATCACACGAAGAACTTTTCTCTCGAAGCGAACCAAGGTGCTTTCATCCGCTTTTGTCATGGTCCATGCTTCTGCACCGTAAAGCAGGACGGGGATGATAAGGGTCTTATATAGCAACACTTTGGTCCCTCGAGAGAGGACTTTACCACTCAATTGCTTTCTTAGTCCAAAGAAACAGCGGTTAGCAAGAGTTATTCTGCGTTTGATCTCAGCGCTGGTGTTGTTTTCTGCGTTTACAGCGGAGCCTAGGTAGACGAAGTCCTTGACTACCTCAAAGGTACGTCTGTCGATTGTGACGTTTTGTCCAAAACGTCGGTGTTGTATGTCCTTTCTAGACGACGGCATGTACTTTGTTTTGCCCTCATTAACCGTTAAACCCATTTTTGCCGCCTCTGCCTCAATACTCACAAAAGCCCCATTGACGTCACGCTGAGTTCTTCCGATTATGTCAATGTCATCAGCATATGCCAGTAATTGGACAGATTTTTGAAAGATAGTGCCTCTAGTGTTGACGTGTGAGCTCTGCACTATTCTTTCAAGCACGATGTTAAAAAAATCGCATGACAGCGCATCACCTTGTCTAAAACCTTTTTTGACATCAAAAGGTTCTGTTAAGTTGTTTCCAACCTTTATGGAGCAGCGTGAATTCTCCATGGTCATCCTGCACAAACGGACGAGTTTGGCAGGGATGCCAAAACTAGACATGGCTCTATACAGCTCGTCCCTGTAGATGCTGTCATATGCGGCCTTGAAATCGATGAAAAGATGGTGGGTGTCGATTTGGTGCTCTTGAGTTTTTTCCAGGATCTGCCGTAATGTGAATATTTGATCAACTGTGGACTTTCCTGGTCTAAAACCACACTGATAAGGACCTATCAGGTTGTTGACGATGGGCTTTAGACATATTATGGCAGAGAAGATTTTATAGGCGATGTTAAGTAGACTTATTCCTCTATAGTTGGTGCAGTTTAGAGGGTCTCCTTTTTTCAGGATCGGGCAAACAATACTGAGGTTCCATTCATCGGGCATGTTTTCTTCCGACCATATCTTACAGATAAGTTGGTGCATGCTCCTAACCAACTTATCTCCAGCTGCTTTAAAGAGCTCGGCATTCAAGCCATCTGCTCCAGCGGCTTTATTAGACTTCAACTTAGATATGGCAATCTTTACTTCGTCTAAGTCGGGAGGACGGGATTGTTGGCTTTCGTTGTCTATATCGAATGGGTCATCCTGCCTGACAGCGGAATTCAGTTCTTCATCGCCGTTATACAGTCTGCAGAAGTGGTCCTTCCATATCCTCAGCATTGACTGCGGTTCCACTATGATGTTTCCACTTTCGTCTTTGCAGCCTTCGGTTCTAGGTTTATGTACCTGTGAATTTCGTTTCACCTGTTCATAAAACTTTCGAACCTCATTCCTGCTTTTATACCTCTCAACATCTTCGACCGCACGCTTCTCATGCCCTCTCTTTTTCCTTCTGAAAAGTCGGCGTTCCTCTCGCCTCTTCTGCTCATAGAGCTCACGAGCAGCTCTCGTCCTTTTATGCAGCGCCGCTTTGCGTGCCTGTTGTTTGGCTGCATTTGCCTGCCGACATTCCTTATCAAACCAGGGGTTACTTGTTGGTGGCTGTTTGAAACCCAGCACATCAGAGGCGGCTTCTCTGATAGCATCTTGGCAATGTTGCCACTGGTTTTCGATACATTGTGTTGGCGGCAGAGATCTTCGAGAGAGGTTACTTGTCACTCGGTCGGAAAAGGATTTGGCGATCTCTGGCGATTGTAGCCGTTCGACGTTGTATCTTCTCCCAGCACCTCCCTGTTTTGCCTTGGGTCTGGAAATCCGAAGTGCTACCCTGGCTACAACGAGGTAGTGGTCCGAGTCGATGTTAGCTCCTCGGAAAGTTTGTACATCCATAATGCTGGAAGCGTGTCTGGCGTCGATCGCAATATGGTCAATCTGGTTGACGGTAGATTGATCTGGAGAAGTCCAAGTTCCTTTGTGGATGTTGAGGTGTGGAAAACGGGTACTGGCTACCATGACGTTTCGCCCCGCAGCAAAATCTATGAGCCTGAATCCATTATCGGAAGTGTTGTCGTGCAGGCTGTTTTTCCCGATTATTCCACCAAAGATGTCTTCCCTTCCTAGCTTGGCATTAAAATCGCCCAGGACTATTTTAATATCGTAGCTAGGGCACTGCTCATATGTTTTGTCTAAGAGCTCGAAGAACATATCTTTGGTGTTGTCGTCTTTCTCTTCTGTGGGGGCGTGCGCGCATATCAGACTAATGTTGCCGAATTTAGCCTTGATGCGTATGGTCATGAGGCGCTCATTGATGCACCTATAGCTCAAGACTTCTTGCCTAAGTCTGGCTCCAATGACGAATCCGCATCCAAATAAGCGCTGTTGGTTTTCGTGGTAGCAGTCACCATAGTAAATATCGCAGTTTTTCATCCTCTTTTTGCCCGGCCCATCCCATCGTATTTCGTGGATGGCGGTGATATCTGCTTTATATCGTTCTAGGGCCTCCGCTAATTCTTCGGCCGCACGTGGTCTGTTAAGGGACCTAACATTCCACGTGCATATCCGAAGTTCGTTGTCCTTTATTCGTTTGCGTTGGTTGTCAACAGTAAATCCGTCCGTATCCGAGGCTTGTTGGTGCTTCGCAACTTTGAAAGCTTTTACGTGGCCAGGAAGTCACCCCGACGCACAACCTCCAACCTGGAGGGCCAGATCCTAAGTATAACTCCAAGGATGGGGAGCCGGATAAAACCGCTCCTTACAGGCCTGGGCTCCGAATAAGTCGAAGAAGCCCTATAAGGTGTTCACTAAGTAGTTCAACCTTACTGGAACTGTAGACGCCACCGTTGATTCCATCTCGGGAATTCCTCCGCTGCCGTCTGGATAAGGAGAGGTGCCTTAGTGGAAACACCTCTCCCCACCTCTCTCGTTTGCTGCCCCCAACAACTTTCCACTGGGGTTGGAACCCAATCTCCAGTTGAGGTACTAGGCACCCGATGTTCACCACGTGGAGGTGAGAGTTGGAGTTGATAGACAGAGGTTGGTTTTAAGAAAAAAAACCTATGGACGCTTGTGTCCTCTTGAATGCACATGTCTACCATTTGAACATCGGTAATATTCCCTATTCACAAGAAAAAGAGACATTAAGAAGGTGGAAAATTATAGGGGCATATCGTTTATGAACGTCTTGTCAAAAGTGTTTTGTGGTGTACTTGCTAACAGGCTTGAGACATTGGTTGAAACCAATAAAATAATATCCTGACCCAATTCTAAGCTAGTAGTATCCGTGGCATAATGGTTAGTGCGATGGACTGCCATGCAAGAATTCTTGGGTTCGATGCCTGCCTATGCCACCTAAAGTTTTTTTCACAGGTACTGCCTCTTGCGAGGAATTCACAAATTATCCAAGAGTAATTCTTGTCATGAAAAGTGCTTTCAAAAACTAGTTTAGAATCGGCTTAAGACTGTAGGTACCCCCATCCCTGCAATTACTAGCACATAGGATTGGTTTAGAGTTGTAAGTCACTAGGCCCTGGTTCTCTACGGACTGTTAAGCCACCCAATTTATTTATTTATTTAATTCCAAGCTGGTTTTAGACAAAAAATGTGCTGACTTTCATCGTTAGAGCATTCCAAACACGTTTACGCATTTTTCGTTGACTTTAAGTCTGCTTTTGAATCGGAATGCACTTTTCTACAAACTTTCCCAGCTATTTATACCTACGCAGTTCATTCGAATTGTAAAAGAAATGTATTCCGAAGCAGCTGTCTGGGATGGTTCAACGTACTGGGAATAGTTTGAAACGGGCTCTGGTGTAAAACATGGATGCCTTTTAAGTGCTCTTCTATTTGCACTTATTATTAATGATGGAGGTCTCCACATTGCGGACTTTAAAGTAAATGTTCTTTTATATGCTGATGACCTGGTATTACCTTACATTTTCTTCAGTATTTGCTTCACCATTTTCAGTCTGAAAACAATCTCAACACTATTTTTAGTATTTTCTTCAGCACTAGGAATGTCTTCATTATCTTTAATATCTTCTGGGAATGTATCTTTAGATTTCGCATTGCAAACTACTTCTGGCTTGAAAATTACGCCATGGTTGCAGACATTTGAGGTTTGAAATCCACCCGCGATATCCATCTTTCTCATTCACATAGCCAACCAACCTTGACATAGATACATAGCCTTTTCATCAAACTTTCTCCGAAGTTTCTTCGGTATGTGGACATAACATCCTGTGCCAAAGATGCGTAAAGCGATAATTCATATGGAACCTTGTTTTCGACATATGCTGCTATATTGAAAGCCTCAGCCCACAGACGTTTCGGCAACTTACTGACTCTCATATTTCTCCATAATCGTCCGGTTTCACGCTCTGTTGTATGCCGAATTTTGACAACACTATTCTTACCTCTTTTTTACCTATTTTTCTCCGACACGATAAATACTGACGTAGCTGTATCTCCAGCCGATGTTAAACTAGTAGAAGAAGACCGTCGCCACCCAGCTTTAAATATATCACTGAATATAAATGTGTGCAATATCCCTAATACATCAAATGAAAAACTTGAATTCAATTTTAAAAAATGTAACTTTAATGAACTAACTAACTTATTGTGTAATGTTGACTGGAATCAACTGCTCCTAAATCGTAATATTGATGACATGTGTCTAAATTTGTATAGTATTATTTTTAACTATTTTTATGAAACTACGCCATTACGGAAATCTCGCTATAAATCTAAAACTCCACCATGGTTTGACACTCAATTAAAAAACTTAAAAAATAAAAGAAATAAGGCATGGCTAAAATTTAGTAAAACTAGTGCAGAAGAAGACTTCAGGATTTACTCCGAACTTAAAAATATTTTCATTGACTACTCCAATATTCTATACTCTGACTATATTATAAAAATTGAAAATTAATTGAAACAGACCCCAAAAAACTTCTGGGATTTCGTGAAAAGTAAATGAAAAACTGACGGTTACCCAAACGCTATGTCTTTTAATAACACAACAAGTTATGACTCCCAAATAATTTCAAATATGTTTGCTAATTTCTTCAAAGATGCTTTCGACGTACCTCCTTCTTTTCAAATTCCCGATTCGTTCTTTCCAGCCCAAAATTATCCTCACCTTAACTCACTTGACTTGACAATATGTGAGGATTCAATTGTTCGTTGTGTCTCAGAACTTGATGACTGTTTTCACCCTGGCCCTGATGGAGTACCATCATGTGTTTTAAAAAAATGTGTGTCTCATTTATCGTACCCTCTGTTTGTTTTGTTCAATGAATCTCTTAGAAGCTCAGTTTTCCCACTATTATAGAACAGTGCATTTATAACTCCGATTCATAAAAAAGGGTCTAAGAATGAAATAACGAATTACCGGCCGATTGCCAAACTTTCCGTTATTCCCAAACTATTTGAGTCCATTATCTGTAAGATGTTTTCCTTTAATTGTAATTCAATTGTATGTGAAAATCAACATGGTTTCGTCCAGAATAAATCAACAATTACAAACCTACTTCACTTCAATTCTTTCTGCCTTGACTCTTTCGAAGATCGTAAACAAGTACATTGCGTATTCACAGATTTCAGCAAAGCCTTTGACAAATTGTGTCACAAGACTTTAGTCCATAAACTTAAGGCCTTAGGGTTTAACGACAAATTCTTGACGTGGATCGCGTCTTATCTCAAGAACAGAAGTTATAGCGTTATATTCAGAAATGAATTCTCCGACCAATTCTACGTCAACTCTTGTGTTCCACAGGGTAGCCATTTAGGTCCTTTATTATTTATCTTATAAAGGGTGATTTTTTCAGGTTAGGATTTTCATGCATTAGTATTTGACAGATTACGAGGGATTTCAGACATGGTGTCAAAGAGAAAGATGCTCAGTATGCTTTGAAATTTCATCATGAATAGACTTACTAACGAGCAACGCTTGCAAATCATTGCATTTTATTACCAAAATCAGTGTTCGGTTCGAAATGTGTTTCACGCTTTACGTCCGATTTATGGTCTACATAATCGACCAAGTAAGCATACAATTAATGCGATTGTGACCAAGTTTCGCACTCAGTTTACTTTATTGGACATTAAACCAACCACACGAATGCGTACAGTGCGTACAGAAGAGAATATTGCGTCTGTTTCTGAGAGTGTTGGTGAAGACCGTGAAATGTCGATTCGTCGCCGTTCGCAGCAATTGTGTTTGTGTTATTCGACCACATGGAAGATTTTACGCAAAGATCTTGGTGTAAAACCGTATAAAATACAGCTCGTGCAAGAACTGAAACCGAACGATCTGCCACAACGTCGAATTTTCAGTGAATGGGCCCTAGAAAAGTTGGCAGAAAATCCGCTTTTTTATCGACAAATTTTGTTCAGCGATGAGGCTCATTTCTGGTTGAATGGCTACGTAAATAAGCAAAATTGCCGCATTTGGAGTGAAGAGCAACCAGAAGCCGTTCAAGAACTGCCCATGCATCCCGAAAAATGCACTGTTTGGTGTGGTTTGTACGCTGGTGGAATCATTGGACCGTATTTTTTCAAAGATGCTGTTGGACGCAACGTTACGGTGAATGGCGATCGCTATCGTTCAATGCTAACAAACTTTTTGTTGCCAAAAATGGAAGAACTGAACTTGGTTGACATGTGGTAGATGGCGCTACATGCCACATAGCTCGCGATTCTATGGCCATTTTGAGGGAAAACTTCGGAGAAAAATTCATCTCAAGGAATGGACCGTTAAGTTGGCCACCAAAATCATGCGATTTGACGCCTTTATACTATTTTTTGTGGGGCTACGTCAAGTCTAAAGTCTACACAAATAAGCCAGCAACTATTCCAGCTTTGGAAGACAACATTTCCGAAGAAATTCGGGCTATTCCGGCCGAAATGCTCGAAAAAGTTACCCAAAATTGGACTTTCCGAATGGACCACCTAAGACGCAGCCGCGGTCAACATTTAAATGAAATTATCTTCAAAAAGTAAATGTCATGGACCAATCTAACGTTTCAAATAAAGAATCGATGAGATTTTTCAAATTTTATGCGTTTTTTTTTTTAAAGTTCTCAAGGTCTTAAAAAATCACCGTTTATATAAATGACATAACATCCGTTATAAAAAACTCCTCCGTTTTAATATACGCTGATGACATTAAAATTTTCAAATCTATTAGTTCAATTAATGACTGCTCACAGCTTCAAGAAGATCTTCATAGTTTTAGGGAATGGTGCAATACAAACCGACTTTTATTGAATATTGACAAATGTAAAACTATGTGTTTTACACGCAAAAAAAAACAATTATAGATTATAACTATTTATTAGATTCTTCCTCCCTTTGTAAGCTTTCCGTTTTCTCTGATTTAGGTGTTATTCTTGACAGTAAATTAACGTTCTGTGACCATTATAACTTTATAGTTAAAAAAGCTAACAAAATTCTAGGTTTTATTAAACGTTTTTCTCGTGACTTTCGTGACCCATACGCCTTAAAACTTCTTTATGTATCATTTGTAAGGCCAATACTTGAATACGGCTGTGTTATATGGGCACCATACTATTCAGTCCATATTGACAAACTTGAAAGTATCCAAAAAAGATTTATGCGTTTTTGTCTTCGTTTTCTTCCGTTTTCCCAAATATTTACACCACCTCCTTATTCTCAGAGACTTTAGCTAATAAAGCTCCCTACTCTTTCACAACATAGACAATATCTCCAATTTTGTTTTATTTTAAAATTAATTAATGGTTCTATTATATCCGCAACAGCTCTGAATCGTCTAAATTTTAGCTATAGCCAAACTAGCATAAGAAGACAGATACCTTTATGTCCGATCTTTAGCAGAACTAACTATGGTATGAATAGCTCCTTAAACCAATTGATTTCAGTCTTCAATAAATTTTATAATTTAATTTCATCTGTTAATGACAATGTTAAAAGCAAACAATTTAAAGAAAGATTTTTTAATTTGTTATAGTATTTATTTATTTCTATATTAATTAAAATTTTAAATTAAAAATTATGTAAATAGCTATAAGTTTATATTAACGTTAGATAATTAACGGATTAAATAAATAATAATAATAATTTATTGTCAAACTCTCTATCCGCATCACATCTCAACTTTTTACAATGTGCTCATTAGTTTTGGCTTCATTCAAGTCAACAATCAGTATGCTAGCCCTTACCTGACCTCAGAACTTACTTTTAAAAATTTCTTCTGCGTAAGCGTTAAAGGCAATTACACAATTTACCAAAAAGACGTGCGTATGCTTTATAGAGTTTAAAATAACAAACAGAAAATAACTTAATTGTTTCAAAGTTCAACATTTAATGTTCCAAAAAGGGCGATAATGTGTTACATTTGAACCCAAAAGTCATAACTTAAAAAAAGATACATAATGTTGGTAATAAAAAATGTTTAAAATGTTCAACACAAAATGTTTTTAATAATTAATATCAAGCAAATTTTATTATTAGTCTTATTCGTTAATTGTAATTTGTTGATGATGGTTGTCGCTGCTGCTCTGATTGCATTTGTTACTATACTCTGGATTTACTTTCTTTGGTCAAGAAGAAAGTACTACGCGTTTGCTCTAAAAATGCCTGGTCCTCTTGGTTTTCCATTTATTGGCATTGCCCATAAACTATTTAAATTATCAGGTAAAGTTTTGTTTGTATAAAATTTAAGTTACGAGTAGTTATTTAAAATATTTAATTATACAATATTTTTTATTTTTTTGTTTAAGATGTTCTATACGAGCTTCCAAAATACGCTAACCAATATAAAGCGAAGACTTACTTTACGTGGCTTGGAACGCATCCATTTCTATACACAATGGATCCTAAGATAGCTGAAATAATTCTAAGTTCTCCAGATTGCCTTGACAAGTCTAAGATTTATGATGCCATTACTGAGATAATTGGACCTGGTATTCTTACAATAAAAGGTAAGATGTTGAAATTATACATTTTGTTTGTGAAATTACCGAAACAATTTGCGCCATTTTTGGAGACAAAGAGAGAGATGGTTGGTGCAACACATATTAAGAATATCGAAATGTTAAGTCTCATTCATGCAAGTGCTATCCAATAATAATGGCAAGGGGGTTTTCGAAACATTAAATTCCATGCGGTTTTTTACTCCCCATTGTACAATGCTGTTTATGTCGAAACTGACTTATCCTCCAAGTGTAATTAATTAGAAAAGTGCTTTCTCAAATAAGCCCTTCGGATTCGGCTTAAAACTGTAGTATGAAAAGCTAAGAGTAGTTTAGTCAGTGAAACAATGTATTGGGTTAGAAATTGCAGACAGGAGATCATTAATAAAAATAATACCCCCCTGTTGTACATTAGCATTTATTATATGGTTTTCAGACTTGATACCATTAAATATTGTTATATTTAAGGATGCGAAAGGTAATTAAGTAAACTAAAAGCAAGCATTTTCGAAAATAGAGAGCCTGATCTCGAACCCCATCACAAGCTTTTGAAATATCTAGTGCACTAGCTTACTTTCCTTAAAACGATGTACAGATTTGCTCCACTGCTCGGCGATATAAACCACCGATCACCAGTGGACCTTTTGCTATGGATCTTCGAAATATTTTTTGAGCTAATAATCAATGATGGGGAGGATTCGGCGTTTTTTGGGATGGCGCGCCATGGCCATGGTGGTGTACAAATGATGTTTTCAATCAAGTTTTCGTAGTATAATTTCGAATTTTGTTCATTTTTAACTTCCCATAGGAAGTTATTGTAATGGGTCCGATTTGTCAAATTGAAAATTTTGACATTTCTCGACGTTTCAAGGTCAATAGAGTCGAAATAAAAGATTTTTAGAAAGATGTCTGTGCGTGCGTGTGTACGTACGTTTGTACGTCCGTACGTTCGCGACGTTTTTTTCGTTGTCCATAGCTCAAGAACCAGAAGAGATATCGACTCCAAATAAATTTTGTTATACAGATAATAAGGCAGAAAGATGCAAAAAAGGCTCTCAAGAAAATTGCTTGGGTGGTTTTTTTACCATAGCAGTTTAAAAAAAAGGTGAACATTTTGGTTAACCCTAAATATCTTACGAACCAAAAACGCTAGAGACTTGAATTAAATTTTATATAATATATTGTAACGTGATCTCAAAGAAGTATATTTTTTGAAAAAAATATATCTAACGGTTTTTTTATAAATCAAAAAAACTGAAAAAAAATTGTCACCTCCAAAATTTAACGACTTAAATATAATTTCATCTCCAAAACAATTTCGAGCAACGGAGAACAATGTTTTTGAAATCTGATAAAATTTTGAGAAAAATCTAATTGACCGTTTTTTTTATAAAAAATAAAAATCTAAAAAAAACATTACTCAAAGTTGGTAAAAATTGAATATCGATTCAAATATCTTTTCAAAAACTTGAAATTTAGGCTTAAAACTTATTTTATCTTATAAAAAATATTGTTTTCAACATTCGATAAAATTTTGAAAAGCATTGAATTGACAGTTTTTTTTACAAAAAATAAAAACCTACAAAAAAATAATAAAAGTTGGTAAAAATTCATTTTCGACTCAAATATCTTTTCAAAACTTTGAGATATTGTCTTAAATTCACTTTTATCTTTCAAAAACTATTGTTTTCAACGTGCAGTAAGATTTTGAAAAAAATCGAATTGACAGTTTTTTTTACAAAAAATTAAAAACCGGAAAAAAAATAACGAAAGTTGGTAAAAATTGAATATCGACTCAAATATCTTTTCAAAACTTTGAGATATTGTCTTAAATTCACTTTTATCTTTCAAAAAATATTGTTGTCAACATTCAGTAAAATTTTGAATCGACAGTTTTTTTACAAAAAATTAAAAACCGAAAAAAAATTAATAAAAGTTGGTAAAAATTGATTTCCGACTGAAATATCTTTTCAAAACTTTGAAATATTGGCTTTAAACTCATTTTATCTTATAAGAAATATTGTTTTCAACATTCCGTAAAATTTTGAGAAAAATCGAATTGACAGTTTTTTTACAAAAAATAAAAACCTACAAAAATGTATAAAATTTGGTAAAAATTGATTTTCGACTTAAATATCTTTTAAAATATTGTCTTTTAACTACTTTTATCTTTCAAAAAATATAGTTCAGTAAAATTTTGAATAAAATCGAATTGACAGTTTTTTTACAAAAAATTAAAAACCTAAACAAATTTAACAAAAGTTGGTAAAAATTGATTTTCGACTCAAATATCTTCTCAAAAATTTTAGATATTGGCTTCAAACTTATTTATTTTACAGAAAATATTGTTTTTAATATTCAATGATTTTTATATAAAAATCCAACAGTCCGTTTTTTCATAAAAAATAAAATCTACAAAAAATAGTACGCAAATTTGGTAAAAATTGATACGAGTACATATAGACAAACTTTTAAGCAAGACAAATCGACAGACGGGATGGGAAGTTATCAGTGTGGGTCGCATCCCAGCCTCCTTTTCTCTTTGGTTTTTGTTGACAGGGCTTACATGATCTTTTAAATCAATCTATAATTGGTCAGTTTAAGCAATCATTGGTTTTCATAATTGACAATAAAGTCAAATTTGTTATGTTTTGGCGTCAAAATAAGGCTGGTCAGTTGTGGATTTTTTAAATGTATTATTTATTCCAGAACTTATCTTTTAATTAATTTGTATGATTTCCATGATGAAATCGTTTTCAATAAACAGCTGATTCTTGATTTCATATTTCGGATCATAATTGTTCCCCTAAAAAGCGTTCCATTTTCTTTGTATTCCCATTTGTCAGTTTAACTTTCATTAATTAGCCCTAACCTCATTGCTTGATTCTAATTAGGAAATACTTTATTAGTATACGAGAATTGGTGTCAAAGATATTCCATTTATTGGTCTTTATGATGAAAACCAATGATAGCTATAATTGGCGCTTAATGATATAAATCTTGCTTCACAGAACTGTAGCGCCACCTTAAGTAAGTCATCTTGGTTTGCCTACAGGTTATACAAACAACTGGTTCATACAGTGATTACAACATTGTAAACAAATGGGTTTTGCAGGGTAATACGTACAAAGGATTTAAGAGCGATTTTGATCACTTTTGTTCGACTTGCCGAAGAAAACAAATTCAACTCTGGAGTTGGTTTCAACTCATTCATCATGTTGAATTAGTTAACTGTCACTTTATAAGTTTAGATTCTAAAGTAGGGCCATTTTCAATTTTGAAAATTTCCCTGGGATAGTCGTGAAAGATGTCACCTTAACGTCTGTCTCAACTTTCAATTTGACATTTGGAAAGAGTTATTGGGCAGGTTCAGACAACATACATTTCTTCATTTGCAGTCAACTTCATTCTTTGAACGTACATTTTGACCAAGGCGGCAAGTTAGTTTTTCAGTTATCATAACCTCTACTTCAAGTTCATAGTACAAAAACTACCAAAATCATTATTGTCTACAGAACAATCCTCAGGCAAGCTACAAGTCCATCATTGTATTTTGTATTGTAAACAATTATTACTTATTAACTTCCTATAGGAAGTTATTGTAATGGATCCGATTTGTCAAATTGAAAATTTTGACATTTCTCGACGTTTCAAGGTCAATAGAGTCGAAATAAAAGATTTTTAGAAAGATGTCTGTGCGTGCGTGTGCACGTACGTTCGTACGTCCGTACGTTCGCGACGTTTTTTTCGTTGTCCATAGCTCAAGAACCAGAAGAGATATCGACTCCAAATAAATTTTGTTATACAGATAATAAGGCAGAAAGATGCAGAAAAGGCTCTCAAGAAAATTGCTTGGGTGGTTTTTTTACCATAGCAGTTTAAAAAAAAGGTGAACATTTTGGTTAACCCTAAATATCTTACGAACCAAAAACGCTAGAGACTTGAATTAAATTTTATATAATATATTGTAACGAGATCTCAAAGAAGTATATTTTTTGAAAAAAATATATCTAACGGTTTTTTTTATAAATCAAAAAAACTGAAAAAAAATTGTCACCTCCAAAATTTAACGACTTAAATATAATTTCATCTCCAAAACAATTTTGAGCAATGGAGAACAATGTTTTTGAAATCTGATAAAATTTTGATAAAAATCTAATTGACCGTTTTTTTTATAAAAAATAAAAATCTAAAAAAAGCATTACTCAAAGTTGGTAAAAATTGAATATCGATTCAAATATCTTTTCAAAAACTTGAAATTTAGGCTTAAAACTTATTTTATCTTATAAAAAATATTGTTTTCAACATTCGATAAAATTTTGAAAAGCATTGAATTGACAGTTTTTTTTACAAAAAATAAAAACCTACGAAAAAATAATAAAAGTTGGTAAAAATTCATTTTCGACTCAAATATCTTTTCAAAACTTTGGGATATTGTCTTAAATTCACTTTTATCTTTTAAAAACTATTGTTTTCAACGTGCAGTAAGATTTTGAAAATATCGAATTGATAGTTTTTTTACAAAAAATTAAAAACCGAAAAAAAATTAATAAAAGTTGGTAAAAATTGATTTCCGACTCAAATATCTTTTCAAAACTTTGAAATATTGGCTTCAAACTCATTTTATCTTATAAGAAATATTGTTTTCAACATTCCGTAAAATTTTGAGAAAAATCGAATTGACAGTTTTTTTACAAAAAATAAAAACCTAAAAAAATGTATAAAATTTGGTAAAAATTGATTTTCGACTTAAATATCTTTTAAAAAATTGTAGATATTGTCTTTTAACTACTTTTATCTTTCAAAAAATTTAGTTGTCAACATTCAGTAAAATTTTGAATAAAATCGAATTGACAGTTTTTTTTACAAAAAATTAAAAACCTAAAAAAATTTAACAAAAGTTGGTAAAAAAATTGATTTTCGACTCAAATATCTTCTCAAAAATTTTAGATATTGGCTTCAAACTTATTTATTTTACAGAAAATATTGTTTTTAATATTCAATGATTTTTATATAAAAATCCAACATTTCGTTTTTTCATAAAAAATAAAATCTATAAAAAATAGTACGCAAATTTAGTAAAATTGATACTAGTACATATAGACAAACTTTTAAGCAAGACAAATCGACAGACGGGATGAGAAGTTATCAGTGTGGGTCGCATCCCAGCCTCTTTTTCTCTTTGGTTTTTGTTGACAGGGCTTACATGATCTTTTAAATCAATCTATAATTGGTCAGTTTAAGCAATCATTGGTTTTCATAATTGACAATAAAGTCAAATTTGTTATGTTTTGGCGTCAAAATGAGGCTGGTCAGTTGTGGATTTTTTAAATGTATTATTTATTCCAGAACTTATCTTTTGATTAATTTTTAAGATTTCCATGATGAAATCGTTTTCAATAAACAGCTGATTCTTGATTTCATATTTCGGATCATAATTGTTCCCCTAAAAAGCGTTCCATTTTCTTTGTATTCCCACCTGTCAGTTTAACTTTCATTAATTAGGTCTAACCTCATTGCTTGATTCTAATTAGGAAATACTTTATTAGAATACGAGAATTGGTGTCAAAAATATTCCATTTATTGGTCTTTATGATGAAAACCAATGATAGCTATAATTGGCGCTTAATGATATATATGGCCTACAGGTTATACAAACAACTGGTTCTTACAGTGATTACAACATTGTAAACAAATGGGTTTTGCAGGGTGATACCTCCGAAGGATTTAAGAGCGATTTTGATCACTTTTGTTCAACTTGCCGAAAAATCCAAATTCAAATCTGGAGTTGGTTTCAACTCGAAATTTTATCATCAAGTTGAATTAGTTAACATTATTTTAACTGTCACTTTAAAAGTTTAGATTCTAAAGTAGGGCCATTTTCAATTTTGAAAATTTCCCTGGGATAGTCGTGAAAGATGTCACCTTAACGTCTGTCTCAACTTTCAATTTGACATTTGGAAAGGGTTATTGGGCAGGTTCAGACAACATAAGAGGCTTCATTAGCAGTCAACTTCATTCTTTGAACGTTAATTTTGACCAAGGAAACTAGTTAGTTTTTTAAGTGTCATAAATTTCAAATTCAGAACTTTACTTCACAAACCTCTACTTCAAGTTCATAGTACAAAAACTACCAAAGTCATTATTGTCTACAGAATAATCCTCAGGCAAGCTTCAAGTCCATCACGATTAGTTTTTGTATTGTAAAGAAATATTACTTATTAACTTCCCATAGGAAGTTATTGTAATGGGTCCGATTTGTCAAATTGAAAATTTTAACATTTCTCGACGTTTCAAGGTCCCTAGAGTCGAAATAAGAGATTTTTAGAAAGATGACTGAACGTGCGTGTGTAGGCATTTGTATTTATTGTTTTTGACAACCGAGGTCAATAAAAAAAATTAAACAAAATCACAAGTTTGCTTTATTAACTTCTATATTATTTTGAGCAGTTGGAAAAATTTATTTAAAGTTGATCAATTCTTAAGTTTAAAATTGGAAGTTGAAAGCGTAAAATTTGTGTGAGTAAAAACAGAATCACAAGTTGAAGATAAAAATCCTTAAGGTCAACTTTGAGTGAACGAAATTCCCTAAATCTTCATTTTGTTTTTGCACCAATTTTACATCCAAAAATTCAAGTAAACTATAATTTCCATATATTGTTTTGATACTATTAATATTATATTAATATGTAGACAACTTGGGCAGCCTCTTTTCACAAGCCTCTTTTAATGCAATAAAACCTCCCATCCGAACTCCCGTAGCTTCTGACGAGTCATCATCAAGTGTGTGGGTCTGACGTTGTCCTGGTGAAAAACTACCAATTCTGGATGCTTTTGGTCGACCACCTGTTTCAAGCGGTCCAGTTTTTCGCAGTAGATGGTAGAATTAAGCGTCTGGCCTTATAGTAGCAGCTCATATTGGATGATTCCGTTCCAAACCCACCAAACACACAGCAAAATCTTCCTGGCCGTCAATCCCGGCTTGGACATTGTTTGGGTCGATTCACCGGCCTTCGATCACGACCATTTTCGCTTTATATTGTCGTATGTGATCCATCTTTTCTCGCCAGTAACCATCCGCTTCGTTCCTTTTCAGCAGCATATCGCAGGCGTTAATTCGGTCCTGAAGGTTTTTTTTCACCAGATCATGCAGCACCCAAACATTAAGCTTTAGTCTGTATCCTGCGTTCAGCAAATTATTTTAATGGTTTAGTGACTCCTATCTCATGGGCGGTGTCACCAGGTGCCACATGCCGGTCTAACTCGATGTTTTTCATGCTTTGATCGGTATTTGTCTTCACTAGAGATGACAGTAGATTACGTCAGGTAATCTACTCGGTAAACTACGTGTAGTTAATTGGATAAACTACACGTTTGATTTGGTTCATTTACTACCCTACATTTGTTACGTGTGCTACCTTCACAAAAAACGTTAATTTCAAAAAGAATTTTAAAAAACGAGTGAATAAGAAACGACTAACGAGTGAAAGTGCGTCAATTTGGTGGTTGAATGGACATTTCAAACTATGTTTTGACGTCTACCGCTACGTCTGCTACATTTAACTACGTTAACTACATTTAATTACATTAACTACCTCATTTATGTAGCAGACGTAGCAAATGTAGTAAATAAAAAAAAACGCATTTTTGCCATCTCTGGTCTTCACCGGTCTTCCACCGTCTGGCTTATCCATGGTATCGTTTTCACCGGCTCTGAATCGTCGAAACCATTCCTACACGGCTTGAAGTGATGGAGTATTATCTCCCAAAACACAATTAAACTCAAAGAACGTTTCTCTAGCGGATTTAACTTTAACGAAGAAAAACTTTTTTAAATAGAGCGAATTTCGGCGTTAGTAATGGCTGAATCACATACACGCTTCAGCTTCGGCTTCGCCTGACGTTTACTAGTTCAGCCATAGGAATTCAATGCATGCTATCACAATGTAGCTTCGACCTCACGTTTTGTTTGACAATCGTAAGAAAAAAAATGTAATGTAACGTAATGTGACTCCAAACGGAAGCTCTAGTTCAATTTTCTGAACATTTGCTTTGTCTGACAGCTCATCAGCAGTAAAAAAATGTCAACAAACAATATATTTGCTCTTTGGAGGGATGAAATAATAGAAATGTCATTCAAAGCAACCTTGAAGCAAGCCTAACGTAACGCAGACGAAGCCGAAGCTGAAGCGTGTATGTGTTTCAGCCATAAACTCCATGTTTAAACTTCTATAACTGTTGAACGCAATATCCAAACTAATCATGCATAGCGTCATTTTGTAGATTATGTCAATCTCACCTTGAAAATGATGCATAGTATTGCCAGATACGAGCCAGATAAAGCGTTTTGAACATAGCCGCGAAATTCAAAAGAATGGAAGGGTGGAATGGAGATATTTTTCAACCTTTAAATCGGAAATCCAGCACTATTCCAATCACGCAGCACAAATTCTTCAACACTTCTATTAACTATTTTAAATTTAAGTGTCAAAGGCCTTGGTTTAGTCATAACTTTTTATATTAATAATAACTTTCCAGAATAATAAAGATTAGCACCGATAAATGACAATTTTGGTTGGCCACTGAATAATAAGTAATTTATTTCAGAAGCCATTTCGATTAACTCCATACCCTAATGTAAATCATTTTGGAAACGCTGTATCTGTTCTAGCTGAGCATAGCATTATTTGACCATTATTCGATTTTAAACAGCCGAAGATGCCCTCTCAATAATATTCGAAACAATCGCATTGGTAAACAAAACGAAGTACCACTGCTGCCACATTAGGGGTTTTCCACCAGTTTAATGGGTTTTTGTGTGTCTGGGGAATTTTTTTCTTCAACATCACTTTTGAGCAATTAATTTTTTCATCATTTTAGTGGAAATTTGCAAAACTCATCATGCAACAGTGAGAAGCATAATACAAACGGAGAAGTGATCTCGCCCTGTTACTTCTTAGCCTTTTCAATATTACTCCCACGTTGGTATTAAATAAATAAATTTTATACCGTTATAATCAAGATGAGTAATACTACTAATGTGAGTGAGCAAAGCAGTGAAGATTCTTCAATACGATTTATTAACAAAAGGTCTGGTCCAAGCAGACGTTTATTGTTTTCCTCGGATTCATCGGATTGCAACAGTACAAACCCAACTAACATATCGATTGGGAGGAAAAGAAGTCGTAATCCTGGTAAATGGAACCGAAACAAGTTACATCTTTGGTAGATAAGCGCAATGACCGCATTGCAAGCAATAAAATAGATGATACAAATGTAATAAAACATATAAAGTCATTTCCAGCCCACAGTAGTCACTACACCAGAGCTCATAATCCAAGCCGACAATATTTAAATCCTGACTTAAACATTAAGAAGATGTATAACTATACATTACAGAATGTGTAAAGGAAATCGTAGCACCAGTGAAAGAAAAGTATTACTATAATGTGTTCTCTACAAACTTTAATTTACAGCCATCAAAGGATACGTGTCAAACTTGTGATGTTTTTTAAATAAAAATTCAATCTTAAGACGATGAGGGTATTCAGATGGCAAAAATTGAAAAGGAAACTCACTTAGAAGAGGCTGAACGGGCTCTCAGTCAAATGTATTGCAGAACAAATGGCAACATCAGATAAGTTGTTCGTATTTTCTTTTGACTTGGAAAAAGCTTTAGCCTTTCCCAAGTTGACCACATCCGTAGCTTATTATAATGGATGTCATGAATTTAATAAAAATACAAGCCACATGTTTGTTTGGCCAGAAACTGAAGGATCACGTGGGTCTCAAGAAATTTCATTTTGTCTAAAAAAGTACATAAAGACTTACGCTGCAAGTTACGAACAAATAATAACATATTCGGATTCGTGTACCGGCCAAAATAGAATAATAAAAACCGTCTTAAGTTTATTAAAACTTGTTTAAAGCACGGAAATCAAAGCTGTATCAATTGAAATGAAGTTTTTGGTAAGTGGACATAGCTATTTACCCAATGACTCGGATTTTGCCATTATTGAGTCATGTGCGAAAAAAATCAAAACATCTTTTCACCAGATGATTGGTACCATATATTCAAAAAATGTAAAAAGAAAGCGCCATTTCATCTAATACAAATGACTCACCAAGATCTTTTGTCAACAAAACCCTTAGAACGTTCTATCATTAACAGAAAAGTGATCGTCATAAAGTGACCTGGATAAAGTTAGAAAGGTGAAAACCCTATCTCATACAATTCAAAAATGACTATAAAGAAGATACTGAATTTCAAGCCATTAATTTAAAAAATCTTTAGTGGGTAGATCGCAAAGTTTGATAAATATTGATCAGCCTTTATTATTTCCTAAAGGAAGAACTGTGACAAAGAAAATATGTAGAGAAATGATGGACCTGCTAAAATTCATTCCTCCTGTTAAACACGATTACTATAATAATTTGTCAACAAATCGAAATGACGAATAATCGCCTACAACTGATAAAGAAGACATTATGGTATAGTATTGCTGAAACATCCCAAAGAATAATACCCCAAACCTAAAGCTGCTATAAATTAAGACAAAAAATTAAAAGCTGTGCTTAAAATGTATAAAATTTAACTTTTTCTTAATAAAAACTTAAAAAGTGTAAAGTATAAATTTAAACTTATTATTTTTTTCAGTTGCCAAATCGATTAACTCCACCAGTCACATAAAAACTGTAACAATACTGACGATTTTTTACTTTTTTATTTATTTTATATACCGTTAGATGAAAGATATATTTGCAATTGTGCATTCTACATTTTTTTAAAAACAATATATATTACATCATCACGTTTCTCAACTTTGTGTTTTATGGAGTTAATCAATGTTTGCTCTGAACGGCTCAAAAATGCTTTACCCCTGGTAATGAAAATTGTGTGATGTGGTAAAACTAGTCCTTTGAATCATCTACTCGCTATCTGTCAAAAAAAATTCCTTACACTTGATTTATTTATACACATATTTCTTTTAATTATTATAGTTACAATTTTATTTATTTAGTTCCAGATTGGAATCACCATCGAAAACTTTTGAATCCAGCACTAAGCCACAAAGTTTTATTAGGCTTCTTTCCAATATTTCAAAAACATATTGCCGAATTTTGTAAAAAGCTAGATGAAAATATTGAGTGTGGTGAAATTGATGTGAAGGATTTAATATGCAATCTTTCGCTAAGTACATCGGTTGGTAAGTCCTATTAATAAAACGTCAAAAATCAATTTCTGAACTTAATACCATAGTCTATTTTATCATTAAAAATACTGTAAGGAATATTTTAAGACTTAACAATCTAAGCCCTACATCAATTAGAATTGTTATATTGTCTATGCTTACGGGATAATTTTGTTGGCATATAAATAAAAGTCTACTACCTTTTTAATCAAGAAGGGGCTTATTTTACATGTCATAAGGCCACGGAATAACTTCAAATCTTTCTAACTGTCATTAATTTTAGAAACCACGATGGGCCTAAAATTTGATGAACAATCTGACACAGATTTTTTGGAAAAATGTGAAAGGTTAGTATATAAACATTGTTTACTTTCAGTGTTTAGGGTTTTTTAAATCCAATCAAAAAAAATTATTGTTTAGTTATAAATATATTTTTTCCAAGAGTTATGCGATTAAAAACATTTTCCTGCTATGCTTTTTTTCTATAGAATGTTGGCTATAACTACTCAACGTGTATTAAATCCTCTACTAGCTAATTCAATCATTTTTCGTACAACCAATTTGGCTAAATCATATTCTGAACTCAAAAAAAGTGTTCTTGGATTTGCTCATGATGTAAGTAAAAGAAATGTCTTCAAAGACGTATAAGCAATCTTCAGAAACTTCTTCTGGTATGGATTTCCTTAAACATTTTTCAAAATATCAATTTATAAAATTTTACACTTAAAAATATTTTTAAAAAATCTTTTTTGTAGCTTCTTATGAAGAGAATTAAAAATATTGAACAAAACCATCCAGAAGATAAACCCAACCATAATATTTTTATAGACCATGTCATTAAGATTCATCAAAATAATGGATATACATTTGATGAAATTATATCAGAAGCGAATCTAATGGTCTTTGCAGTAAGTCAAAACGGGTATTTCCCTTAATTCCATATGATCAAGTTAAATTCTTATTTCTCGCAGGCCTTTGAAACTACAGCAACATCGATGTTTTCAACCTTAATGCTTTTGGCTATGCACCCAGAGTATCAAGAAAAAGTTTTCGAAGAACTACTTGTTGTTTTCCCCGAAAAAGAATTCAATGTAAAGTATGAAGACTTCAGAAACTTGATCTATTTGGAAATGTGCATTAATGAAACATTGAGGATTTTCTCCTCAATTCCATTGATTGCGAGAAATTGTTCAAAAGATGTACCCATAACAAATGATATTGTTATTCCAAAGGGAACACAAATATTGATTGACATATTCAATATTCAAAGGGACGAAGATACTTGGGGACCTGATGCCAGAGAATTTAATCCTGACCATTTTCTACCATCGAATCTAGCTGGTCACCACAGCTACTCATTTATACCATTTTCAAAGGGACCAAGGAACTGCATAGGTAAGCGTTTTTCGTTGTATTAATATAGTATGGATAGTAGGTACATTTAAGGTTGTGTGGCTAAATTAAACATCAAGCTTAGACTTGCGTATTTAATTGGTTTTGAATAGAACAGTAGTTCCTAATAATAAGTCTAATGTTTTAGGAGTACATTTAACTTTTTCAAATCTTGTCTTCATTCAAGAGCATTTTCACGATTACGAATATCGGTCTATTCACTTAAAGCATCTCCGTTATCGTACTCAAGATCAATATTTAAGTTTGCCAATAAAGCTTCGATCGCAGGTGTTCAGCCATTGATGCAGTATTTTAAGTGAAAGTTAATTTGTTTTTTTGATTGCACTATTTACGGTCAGTTGAACTCAACTAACAAAGGTTATTCACTCATATATAAAATTTCAGATATGTTCTTAAAAGAACTAATGTAAGACTTACAAAGGCGTTGAAACTGGTCTTATGTAAAATTTGTTCCTTAGGGACCGGTTATAACTATCAGTTAATTTTGAAACAGCAGGAATCTGTTTTACTGATGAGCGTTTATAGCAATCAGTAATTTGTTGTTTTTTTTTGTAATTTGTTGTTTTTTTTGGATCATAACATCGAGCTTTGCGCCTAGGACATATTTTGACTTTTGCTTTCTTCAGTAAAATTTCTAATGATGTTATCGGAGCAGTAAAAACTTGGAATGCCAACAGTAAAACAAAATGGAATTTGTTTTTACTTTTGGCAGTCAGCTGTTAAATTAAAATAAAACTTCATCATTAAAAAAAATAAAATTGATTTATAAATTAAATGAAACTTTAAATGCATTCTTTTTTTTTGAAAAAATGCTTGAATATAGGATTCATCTTATTGCATCAATCTTTTGCTAGAAAAAAATCTGTAACATGTTCAAAAACTTAAAACAAACATTTTACTGATGGATTTTACTGATAGCTATAACCGGCCGGCCCCCTAGTCACTTATAACCTTCGCAAGAACAGCAAATAACATCACAGAATGCGTCAAGTGCTGAACAGTCTCTTTTGCTTTTAATTTTCTACTTACTTACTTACTTAAGGTGGCGCTACAGTCCGGGGCGGACCTGGGCCTCAATCAACATGCGTCTCCAGCCAGCTCGGTCCCTAGCTAACTGTCTCCAGTTTCGCACGCCAAGTTGGTTGAGGTCCTCTCCAACATGGGTGCGCCACCTGAGTCGCGGTCTTCCTCTACTGCGATGATGTTGAACTTTAATTCTGCTAACTAGGTCAGTGTCGCTGTACAGCCCGTACAATTCGTCGTTATATCTTCTCCTCCATTCTCCATCTATGCGTACGGGACCAAAAATCACCCGAAGAATTTTTCTCTCGAAGCATCCTAAGACGCTCTCATCTCAGCGCCATAACTGAGAACCGGGATGATGAGTGCCTTCTAAGCCCAAAGAAGCAGCGATTTGCAAGAGTTATTCTTCGTTTGATTTCAGCGCTGGTGTCGTTGTCTGTATTAATAGCGGTGCCTAGGTAGACAAAGTCCTTAACTACCTCAAAGTTATAACTGTCTATGGTGATGTTTTGTCCAAGACGTCGTCGTTCAGTGTCCTTTTTTGATGACAGCATATACTTGGTCTTGCCCTCATTGACCACTAAAGTACTATCTTCTTAGCTTCCGTCGCAACGCTCAAAAACGCTCCACTGACATCACGCTTTGATCTTCCAATTATGTCAATATCATCTGCGTATCCGAGTAAGTGGATGGACCTTTGGAAGATTGTGCTTCTAGTGTTGACGGTTGAGTTTTGCACAATTCTTTCCAGAACGATGTTGAAGAAGTCGCATGACAGTGCATCGCCTTGTCTAAAACCTTTTTTTGACATCAAATGAATCGGTAAGATCTTTTCCGACCTCGATAGAGCAGCGTGCATTCTCCATCGTCATTCTGCACAAACGGATAAGTTTGACAGGGATGCCAAAACTAGACATTGTTCGGTAGAGCTCTTCCCTATAGATGCTGTCATACGTGGCTTTAAAATCGATAAAGAGGTGGTGGGTATCGATTTGAAGCTCCTGGGTTTTTTTCCAAGTTCTGCCGTAGTGTGAATATTTGGTCGATAGTGGACTTTCCTGGTCTGAAGCCACAATGATAAGGACCAATCAGGTTGTTGACGAATGGCTCAGACATTCAGATAATATGGCAAAGAGGATCTTATACGCAATGTTAAGGAGAATTGGTAAAATTTACCAATCGCGCGCTTCTCATGCTCTCTTTTTTTCCATCTAAGAAGCCGGTGTTCCTCTCTCCTCTTCTGCTCGTAGAGCTCGCGAGCAGCTCTAGTCCTTTTGTGCAGCGCCGTTTTGTATGCCTCTTGTTTCACTGAGTGCGCTTGCCGGCATTCGTCATCAAACCAGGCTTTTCGCTGTTTTGGCCGTGTGAAACCTAGCACTTCAGAGGCGGCATCTCTGATGGCTGCAAGGCACTGCTCCCACTGGTTTTCAATGCTTAATGCAGGAAGCATAGGACTCCTTAAGAGGTTATTAGAGACTCGATCGGAAAAGCACATGGCAGTCTCTTGCGATTGTAGCCGTCTAACGTCGAATCTTCTCACAGTACTTCCTTGTTTTGGCTTGGATCGGGATATCCGTAGCCGTTCCTTGGCTACAACGAGGTAGGGGTCCGAGTTAATGTTGGCCTCTCGGAATGTTCGGATATTCTGGATACTGGAGAAGTGTCGTGCGTCGATCGCAATGTGGTCAATCTGGTTGACGGTTGATTGATTAGGAGATTTCCATGTCCCCTTGTGGATATTAAGATGCGTGAACTGCGTACTAGCTACCAGAACGTCTCGCCCCGCAGCGAAATCGACCAGCCTGAATCCGTTGTCGGAGGTGGTGTCGCACAGGCTGTATCTCCGGATTATGCCACCAAAGATGTCTTCTCTTCCCAGCTTGGCATTAAAATCTCCTAAGACAATTTTAATGTCATAGCCAGGGCACTTCTCATATGTCTTGTCCAAGAGCTCGAAGAATATGTCTTTGGTGTCTTCATCTTTCTCCTCTGTTGGGGCATGCGCGAATATTAGGCTTATGTTGGCGAATTTAGCTTTGATGCGGATTGTCATGATGCGCTCGCTCACACTGTTGAAACTCAAGATTTTTTGCCTGAGTCTAGTTCCAACAACAAATCCACACCCAAATAGACGCTGTCTTTGTTCTCGGTAGCAGTCGCCGTAGTATATATCGCAGTCTTTTAGTTTGCGTTTGCCCGGTCCATCCCATCGCACTTCTTAGATGGCGGTTATATCTGCTTTGCTGCAGTTTAGGGCTTCCGCTAATTGTTCGGCTGCACGTGGTCTGTTAAGGGACCTAACATTCCATGTACATATCCGAATTTCGTTGTCGTTATTGCGTTTTCGTGGGTTGTCAACAGTATCCGAGGCTTGTTGGTGCTTTGCAACTAAAGGTATTTTGTACGTGGCCCTGACGGCACAACCCCCAACCTGGAGGGCCAGATCCTTAGTATAACTCCAAGGAAGGGGAATAAACCGCTCCTTACAGGCCTGGGCTCCGAATATGTCGAAGAAGCCCTATAAGGTGTTCACTAAGTAGTTCAACAGTACTGGAACTTTAGACGCCACCGTTGATTCCATCTCGAGAATTCGTCCGCTGCCGCCTGGATAAGGAAAGGTGCCTTAGTGGAAACACCTCCCCCCTTTCTCGTTTGCTGCCCCCAACAACTTTCCACTGGGGTTGAAACAAAATCTTCAATTGAGGTACTAGGCACCCGATGTTCACCGCGGGGAGGTGAGAGTAGGAGTTGATAGACAGAGGTGGGTTTTGAGAAAAACCTGTGGACGCTTGTGTCCTCTTGAATGCACATGTCTACCATTTGAACATCATTTTTTAATTTTCTACAATTACATATAACCTCTAAATAGGTTCTCAAGAACCGTCCAAATTTTAAAACTATACAGCTTATAGAATTGTGCACCTCTATCGATTGTATAAAAAGCTGCTTTAAAATCGATAAAAAAAATACATACAGCTTTTTCCTTTGTTTTAAGAAATTCTCTGCCAAGCTCCTGAATATAAAAACATTATCTATTGCTGAATAACTAAATCTAGACTTTAACTATCTCAGCAAATTTCCGGTCTCAATCCAACTAACAAGACGCTTATGCATCATTGTTGTAAATATCTTGTAAGATGCATTTAAAAAGGAAAACCCTCTGTAGTTAGCTGCATCAAATAACGATCCTTTTTTGTGGATTGGAAATATAATAGCATCTCGAAATCCATCTGGCGACAACTCTCCCTCCAAAACTGTATTAAAAAGTTTAATAAGGAGCTCTTTGAGCATTACAATCCCATATTTAAAAAATTCCACTGGAATACCGATCGATCCGTCTGCTTTTTCATCTTTAAGCGTCTTCAACGTTTCTTCCAACTAGTTAAATGTAAATGCACAGTGCAGAGAGTCGACTACGAATCCTGGTGCTGCGAATTGCCAGTTTGTCGGCGTTATTACAGGGTTTAAGATCCTTGAAATGGGAAAGCATTACATTTGAAGACAGTTTTGCTTATGTGGGGATAGTGAAACGTTTTCCATTCAGCTCCCTAACCAGTTTCTAAAAATCAGCGGAGCTCTTACAAGATGCTAATCGCTCCGCTTCCTTTTAAGTGTTGACCTTTTTTTAGTCTTACAAAGCTCTTTTAACTTCTTATTGGCCTTTATATAAAAACGCTTAAATAATCCTTCGGTGGAGTTACGGAAGATCCTCAACCACGCAAATGATGTTTTACGAGCTTTCAGACATTCTTCGTCAAACCAGGGTTCTTGTTTTCAACTTTTTTTTCTTTTGGTTGAGTCTATCTTGTGCGTATGAGGCTTTCACAATCAGTTCTAAGAGGGAAAAGTCCTCGATTTGAAATGATTGGAGTTGCAAGTCCATGTAGGAATGGTGTGGAAAGGTATTGCCTTTTTATCAATTAGCAGTAGCTCACTCTGTTTCTTTACAGATCGTCTTTTAGTAGCACTAAACAAATAAGACGGGATTTTGCAAACTTTCTTACATTTCTGGACATTCGGGCATATTAAAATGGTCCTTTATCTTCGCGAAAGTGTTTTCCCATCGAGAATGTCAATTATCTTCATGTTATCGTCTTATCAAAGTCAATAAACGATTTCTGTGAAATGTTGTTCAGTACTAAGCCAATTTGTTGGTAACATGTCTTCATTCTTTTGTTACAGAATTGAACCATGTCTATCAACTCTTATTTCTAATGATGGATCACTTAAAACATCACGTCCAGTTATAACCTTATTCTTGAAATATTTTTCAGATTCGTCCAAGAGTTTGAAATTTTCTGTGAGAAGTATTGGATGATTATTTCTAAATGAGCAATGAATTGGCATAGCAAACATCAATAAATTTCTATGGTATGGTTTTTTCGATTTTGGGGTCAAAGTGATAACCACTTAAATGGATATATAAACAAAAGGGCATGGTGCCCTGATGTCATAAAAGTGTGTCCAAGACGTTTTGCTTTCAGCCTTCCCCTAGCCAGATAGCCACCAAAATGCGCGAAAATCAACTTTTTGGTTTGAAATGATAACCACATGAATGATACATCAAAAAATCTGAAAAATTCTCCTGATCGTAAAAATGTGTCTCCAAGATGTTTTACTCTCAGCCTTTCCCTTGCCAGACGCATTTTAACGCTTTTTAAAAGAATGTTGTAAGTTAAATCCTTAATAACCTTTTTCCTATTAACCATAACCAAAACAATCATATACCAAAATATCAGAAGATTTCCAATACGTTTTCTTTTCAGTCTTATGCTTGCCAGAAAACCCTTAAGAAAGAATGCACAAAAACCACCGTTTTCCTTTAAAGCATAACAATTTTATTTTATTTAGAAAAAAATGTAATCACATGGTATAAAATTGAATGAAATTTTAAAATTAGAAATTATAAACAAAACTATTCTTTATCATCAGATTCGTCCGATGAAGAATTTTGCGAAATATTGTCTTCTTCACTATCATTTTCATCACAGATAATTAAATTTTCAATGGTTTCTGTGGCCACGGCTCCGTTGAACCATTTCAATTTGACCATGTCATCCTCTATGGTCTAGCCGAATTGAAATGGGGAAAGTTGTTTCCATGTATTTAGCATTGCACTTTTCCAAATATGGCATATATAGTTGCAACGATTAATTTTTTACAGTAAGACGCTTCTGTTTGGTGGCAATAAACTACCTTGACAACCTTGCTTAAGGTTTTGAAAAAATGTTTAAAAATTTTAAGTTACTTTTAATGTTTTTTTTAAAAAAATTTCGAAGTCGGTTTACAAGTTTTGTAAAATAGTTCAAATCTGGCATCATTCACTTTGAATGCGGTTGTTTTATAAATGTTGCA
This sequence comes from Eupeodes corollae, assembly GCF_945859685.1. NCBI lineage: Eukaryota > Metazoa > Arthropoda > Insecta > Diptera > Syrphidae > Eupeodes > Eupeodes corollae. Next base: position 151,058,070 of record NC_079147.1, read on the forward strand.
AACAAATTCCTTTATTGTTATGTGCTTCAGTAAATCCGGATATTGTTGAAGAACTTTTTCAGATTTTTAACTTCGTACAGAAAACTCGCAAGGCAATTTTTGTCGTATTTTAAAACATCGTCTTTATAACTTCTTATTAATTTTTTGTAAACTGAATCGTTTTGAAGTAAAATAGCCTTACAAACAACATTCTCCAAAGAAAATTTTCGTCCGAACATAAGATTTTATTTTTTGTTTTTTTTTTTTAAATATTTCTTAACACGATCACAAAAGATGCAATTTTAAGTTAAAGCCTCTGTTATAGTGTCAGGTTCTATAGTGTTGTTTTCAGAGGTTTGAAAGTAGGATTCTAATTAAACGTGGCCATCAACTGCTACAAACAATAAGGATCTATATAGTTGCTTTTGAAAATACCAAAAGAAAATGTACAATCGAAACTTCATTTTGCATATGTACCATCATTTTTAGTCACTGAATTTAACTTTGGAACTTTAAAAACTTTGCTGGAAAGTGTTCTGGTTCGAATCTCAAACAAATATTCCAGCTATTTTGTACAATTGGTAATAGTGAACAATTTTAAGACTTACATGATTTGGAAATAGTTTGATTTGAAGATACCAAATGCATTGGAAAAGCAGAAATTGTCTGTAGCAACTACTTTGATAACCACTTACACTATCTATTTCAGTTGGAAGGTTTACATTGGCAAATTTATATTTAAAAGCATAGAATAGTATGTCATTTTTGTAAGGTAGTTTCACTAAACAAATTAATTTTTCCACGTTGATTTGGGCTATCAATGTGTATACAACACTTAACACTCATGCCTTGCAGTTTATTAGCTAATATATTAAAATTGGAGTATTTTTGAATAAGAACCACTAAAACCTCTACAAAGTATAATACTCATATCGATAATCATTATTTCATTGAATGATTAAATTATAAAGTATGACTTATAAAATTCGAATGCTTAAAGGGGTATGCTCATTTTCGGCCCGGAGTGTACACCAATGAATTTGGTATCAAATTAAAGGTTTTTCTAAGCCGGATATATCTGCAAAAATATTTTGTCGATAACTCATGGGAGATCCGAGATATTTGAGATTGAAGTTCGAAATGTCCAACCACTAAAAATCAGCGCTTTTTCGACTTAAATGCTAATATCTTTGGATATAGAAAAGCTAGGAAAATCAAAAAGGTAGTAAAATAAAGGTGTCAAAAATATCTTTCAAATGAAACTAAGATTACATTTTTATGGTATATATATTTTGAGTTAAGATTTTTTTTGTATTTTAGGAGCATATTTTTGAATTATTATTGGCAAAATGAATAAATTGTTGAAGAAACTAAAAAATTATATATGAAAATAAAGGTTGTGAACTAAGCCACTTATTGGTGCCAAATAAAATTAATATCATTATTGAATTTTAAAAGATATTATTGTACAAAAGTTTGCCTAAAAAAAGCTGTTATTCAAAGGTTTGATTATAAATATGTCCCTTATAAAATGAGCAATCCCCTTTTTGTAATCATGAAGTGTTTATAAGGTTTTTTTAATAATAACTAAAGCAGTATTTACATGATCACGACCAACGAACGACGAATGAACTACAAAATGTGAGTTTTTAGACATATTTCCACACAAATTCTTAACAAAACGATAGCAATATAGTTTCTATTTGATTTATTATGCACACTTTTACTTTTCAATATCATATATTAATAAATTTAAGAAAACAAATTTATTCGTCGCGAAAAAAATTGTAGTTGATACGAACTGTCAAGCTTTATTCGCGTTCCACATTATCCACACTCGCAACAAATAAAATAATCGCGCGTACTTAACCTAAAAAAATCATTCTCGTTTTGGTTTCGGACTTCGGTGGTGAATGGTGTTTGGCTGTGGCTCCTTGTCAAACTTCATTCGATACGAATTAAGAACTCTCATGTGAAAGGAAGGTCAAAATCGACGAAAATTCGTTCATTCGTTGGTCGTTGGCCGTGCTCATGTGAATAGTGCTTAATAACAAAGTGCTTTTAAAAAGTGTTAAAATGAGTCTTGGACACACATTTTTACAATCTCGAGAATTTTTCACTTTTTTGACATTGAACATTGGTTTCCATGCGCTCTACCTGACTCAGCCATCTTAGTCGTTGGACTTTTACCTTCTAGCTAAGTGTACACCGTTTAACAGCCCGCACAGCTCGTCGTTCTATCTTCTCCTCCACGTCTGTCGATGGTGAGGTTTTGACCTAGACGTCAGTGTTGTTAATCCTTTCGCGGTGACAGCATGTGCTTTGCTTTGCCTTCATTAACCGTTAAACCCATTTTGCCGCCTTTGCCTCAATACTCGCAAAAGCTCCATTGACATCACGGTGAGTTCTTCCAAATATGTCAATGTCATCAGAATATGCTAGTAATTGGCAGACTTTTGAAAGATAGTGCCTCAAGTGTTGACGTGGGAGCTCTGCACTATTTTTTCAAGTACGTTGTTAAAAAATATATCACTAACAGCTCATCACGTTGTCTAAAACCTTTTTTGACATCGAAAGGTTCAGTTAAGTTGTTTTCAACCTTTATGGAGCAGTGCGAATTTTCCATGGCCATCCAGCACAAACGGACGGCAGGGATGCCAAAACTAGACATTGCTGTATACAGCCCGTCGCTGTAGATGCCATAATATGCGATCTTGAAATCGATAAAAAGATGATGGGCCGTAATGTGAATATTTGATCGACTGTGGACTTTCCTGGTCTAAAACCACACAACCTATTAAGTTGTTGACGATGGACATAATAAGGCAAAGAAGATTTTTAAAGCGATGTTAAGTAGACTGATGCTTCTATAGTTGGTGCAGTTTAGAGGGTTTCCTTTTTCAGAATCGGGAAAACAAATCTCAGGTTCCGTTCAACGGGCAAGCTTCTGATTTTTTTTAAAAACAATTTCGGCAAATGAATTTAAACCTTTCTGATCTCATTCTTTAACTAAGGAAATAATAATACAATTTTTTAATTGGCTTTTGAATTTACAAACTTCACAATATAGTGTTAAACTTTTATCTTTATTTTAATTTTTTTAAATTTAATTTATTTTCAGGTTGGCAATACGCAAGAATGTTTTTGAAAATAGCGCTAGCCCAAGTCTTACGAAAATATCGGTTTACAACAAAGTTTAAGTTTAATGACATAAGGTGTGTGGAGCACATAACCTTGCGTTACGAAACGTTACCGTTATTAGAAGTTCATAGGAGATAAGATTCTGTTAAATAATTATTGTTATTAAATAAAAAAGATTGTAAATTTTTAATCTTAATTGTTTTACTTTTATTCTCTACCATTTCAACCATTGTCAAAAATATCGGTCTTATTAAAGGGCCCTACTACAAATAGTTGACGTATTCATCACTCTATTTTGATACTTAAGCTAGTTTAAGTTTGACAATTCTTCCAGGTCTCCAGCAATGTTCTGTAACTAAGGCGATAACTTTTCGCATCGTTAAAAAATGAAACAACTCATTCCTCAGTTATCACCTCTGGAAAAAATCGGGTTTCTGTAATTGAACGCGATAAGTTCAATTTCCAAACTATTCTGACAGGAATATCCTTTGGAAGGCGATAAGTTGAACTGTCAATCTTCTTTCAAATAAAAAAAAGAAAGTTCTAAAATAATTGATATTGAGTAAAAGTGAAGAAATATTAATATATAAAATATATCTACTATGTTTGCAATAATTTTACTGTCCTACCAAAGGGACGTTGGGCACGACTTTTCAGCAGCAATGAGCCGAACTATGGTGTCCCGCATTGTAGCCGAAGTATCCAAAATACTTCAGGACAAGCTAGAGGGCAAGTGGATAAAATGCCCCAGAGAAGAGGAATACGATTCAAAAAAGCAAAGTCAAATTTGAAAAATATTTTTGAACTTATTATTATTATAAATTATTATTAGATATTTCAATGAGACCGGATTTCACGGAGTTATTGGGGCTGTTGACTGCACCCATGGGAGGATCCAAAAAGCAAACATTGAAATCGAAGCATGCTACCTCAACAGAAAAGGATACCACTCGAAGAATGTCCAGTTGGTAAATATATTCTTAAGAACTTAAAATCTTAGTTTTAATGAAAATTGCTTTCAGGTATGTGACTTCAACCTGTGTGATAGCAAAGTTTGGAGGATCCTTACATGATTCCTATATATGGGATGGATCTCAAGTGAAATCTTTGCTTGAACGACGCTATGAAGCTTGTGAACCGGGGGAACACAGCTCTTGGCTGTTAGGTAAGCAATTATGTTTCACAAGGCGTTTGCACTACAATTTTAAATCTTTTTTTTGTAGGTGATTCTGGCTATCCACTTCGCCCTTATCTCATGACACCATACCGCTCTTCTTCTGCTGTTGATGAAAGATCCTACAACTTCATTAATGCAAGAACACGCAACTGTGTCGAAAGGCTCAACGGAGTTTTAAAATCTGTGTTCCGGTGCCTTAAATTGGGATTATGTTATTCTCCGCCAGCAGCAGGAAGAATAATTAGTGCATGCTGTATGCTGCATAACTTCCGATTAAGGCACGGCCTTTTAGAAGAGGAAAATTTTCAAGATGAAAATGATGCTGGAGATGAAAGCTCTTTCCACTAAAATAATTAATATGTCTGAAAATATTACTAAAAAATTTAAATTAAAAAAAAAAAAACAAAGTATAGAAAATCATCATTGATTTCGTATTATTTTCTCTTCAAGTTCTTGTAAGTTTTTGATATGTAAATGTCATTTTAAAACCAATCGCTTCTTTTGGTTAAATCAAACTCTTCTGAGTCTTAATTTAGATCCTATAGGTACGTGGTACTAAAATCCATTTTCGATTCAAACAGAAATTACAAAAAAATTCCAAATAGGAATAGTTTCGTCATTTCGTATACAATCCTTGAACATTTTCATATGATGTTTTTTTGAAATATTTGTTGAAATTAAAAATTGTTTTTGAAATTCAGCATAACACTAATTTGTGACTCAGAAGCGTTTGAATTATCCAAATCGAGCAAATACTTTTCGAGTGACATTGAAATTTCACTGAAATTCTGATAAGTATAAGTTGGAAAACAATGTCACTCGAAAAGTACCAATGTTTTGTTAAGGCATGAAAAACGAAGTGCAAGTCTTTATAAATATATGCTATAGGCTTATTTTTATTTTAACAAAATAATAAAAAAAAAACATCCTTAAAAAAATAAAAATAGTGAATCCAATAAAATAAATAAACTTCATAAAACATACAAACAGTAAAATAAATATGTATACTTAAAAAAAAAAAAAACAAACAAATCACATGGAGAGAGTTAGTTACATATAAAGTGCTGATATTCACTTTTTTTTTTTAAATCCAGAATTTTCTTGATTATTTTTAAAATTTCGTCGAGCTTTTGTTTGACGGAGCTTTGCATGGCCCTTGCTTCCTCCAAAGCATTTGCATACCCAATATTTTGGGTCTTCTTAACTTTTGTAGGTTAAGGGCCCTCGTCTTCATCTAGTTCAATTTCTAGATTCTATACATAAAAAAATAGATTAGAATTCAATTTAATAAAGAATAATTTGTAGGTATTTACATCGTATTCATTGAGTGCTACTTCTATTCCCAATTCAGGGGTTGAACCATCCCCATCAACGGCATCAATTGTTATGATCGACAAAACTTTTTCATCCATATCACTGAGTGGTCGAGGTCGGTCCACTACGCTCCCACCACCAATTTTATTCATAAATGCCCTTTGCTCGCTGGCTTGTTTTTTAACGGACGATTTGATGTCTGTCCAGCACTAAAACAAAAATTAAAAATTAAAAACTTTGTCCTCGAAACAAGATCAACACCAAAATTGGTGCTTACTTTGTTTTTGTATATGTATATTATGTATACCTTTTTCCATTGCTCAACAGTTTTTATGTTAGGTCCTTGAGTATTTAGCTGTGCGCTTAAACTCTCCAACGTCTCGCTGTTATTTTGCCTAGAATTATGGCTTGAGAATTGGCCTCTTGCAAAGGGCTTGTTTTCGGCCATAAATTCTATTAAAGTAGTCTTCTGTCCACCGGTAACTCGGGAAGATCTCTAATTTATAAAATTTGAATAAAATAATGTACAAAATACAACTTTTTATTATTTATTTAGTTTCTTGATCTATTCGCCTGCTTGATGGTAAGTGATAAGTTTTGACATTTAAATCAATGAACTTATCTTTCAAAGATACGGAAACCCGTTTTATCACATTTTTCCAGTATTTCTGTTCCGTTTGTTTCAGTCGATAAAGTTATCGACTGTCAAAAGATACAGAAACCCGATGATGCGATAAATTGATTTTTGTACCGATTCTCACCGTTTCTCGAAGAATTTTATCGATGTGATAGTTACAGAACATGGGTCCAGGTCATCCGCTGAATAGTGCATATTGTTTTGGTGAATTGGAAAATCAAATCTTCGGTCTAAGTCTTCTTCCGAACATCAGCAAAGCTTTCGAGAAGACCTTTAAGGACCACAAGGGATACGTGCAAGAATTGGTGCAAGATGATTATCGTTAATCTTCATAGGCAGCGAACAACGAGCAAAATTGTAGCGAAGTACCTTGTTGTCGGGTTAGATCCGTATTTATATTTCTCTGCTCTGACCAGGACCCGAGGAGCCTTTGGTCTGACGAAACGGCTGTATCATACGGCCTGTGTGGTTTAGCATGGGATGAAGAAGAAGCTTCGGGTGTTCGAGCGGCAGTCTTTACGACGCTGTACCGGCTTACATCGAACAGCTGAATCTTCTTATGTCCATTACAACGGGGCTCGAATCAACAGAATTTACAATTTTGTTCGAGTTCACATTGCGAGAGCTATGTCTTCGACCAACAATTTACGTTTGGGACGTTCTATCCGAACGAAGAGTGCGCACCAGAGGTATTCCTGCTTTTTAAACAGATGCAGTCTGATGCAGGTAAGATTTGCAGTTAAGTTAATCAACCACGTCAGACCAAGAACTGTGGATCGTGGGTACATCGGGACGTCATGGCACAAGACGGGGCAGAGGTCCTTCGATACAGTACACAAAATGAACCTAATACAAGAATAACACGTATGTATGTATTGTAATATGTATACACTCTTTATCTCTTTTAATGTCGTGTTATAGTAGAATAAAATAAGGGGCTACATATAGTGCTTCTATTAGGATCTAGTGATTAAGAGAACTCGCTTCGTTAAGCATCGAGAAACATCTAGTGATTAAGAGGAGAACTAACTTCGAGAACATTCAGCGCATACAAGAACCTCGAAGGGGCAACATCTAGTGATTAAGAAGAGAACAAGCTTTATTAAGCATCGAGAACAACCTAGTAGTAGTTTGAGGTATATAAATTGGTGCTCATAAGCGAAGCGGGATTATTATTGGTTGTGAACTGCGATAAAGTAAAGACTGTGTTTAAAAAGGAATAATTGAGTAAAGACTGTGTTTGAAAAGTATTAATTGAAAGTGTTCAATAAATAAGTTTGGAACAAATTAAATAAAGTAAAATTGTGTTTTATTTGCAAGTGTGAATAAGTTTTAACTGTCGAACCAAGCCGAATATTACAGTATATTAAACTAGAACTCCAAATAATAGTTTTTAAACGACTTTTTTTAACAAACGATAAACTTATTTAGCCGATCTTTACGAATTAGGACCGAATTTTTTTTATTTGAAAACATTTGACAACAGTTTTTGGTAATTAACCTTAAACAAATGTTGGCCTCTAACTTAATGTTTTAAATTTCTTGGGAAAAACACAATTTTTTAGCAAAGAAAAATCCTTCTTGAAAAGTGTAAAAAATTAATAAAAATCCAGTTTCCTTATGTTTGTTTCCATTCAATTCTTAGACCAGTCAACCGACTATTCTGAAAGTTAGTATTTACTCGTATATGGTGTTTGGCTCAAGTTAAGAGATATGAAGGTTTATATTTCGAGCAATTTTTATCAATTTACAATAAAATGATTACTTATGTGATGTGTCGATTTTTGTTATTAATTAGAGTCTCATACGATCGTGCCTGTTTTTATAATTAACGGGAAAATAAGGAAGTATTAAAGAGGAGATACCGGTGCTTATTGGTCCTTAAGTTGTGAACATCAATGAGTTCTTCTACATACAAACAGATGGCACCTTCAGTCAGTTGTATAGAATACTATAGGACCATCTTACAAAGACTAAAAAAGTAAAATAGTAACAAATTTTAAAAATAAAGCTTTCGTTACACTTGCAACATTATGGCTGCAACACTGATGCAGCAAGAGGAGCTTCACTATAATATTCATCCGATTTCCTATAATCTGCATTTTTAAAGAGGTTAGCATTTGTTATCTTCTCTCTATCCAACCAGTGTGATTCATTTATTTTGCATCTTTGTCTGCAGACTTCGAAGTGCAGATACACACATGCAAATTTACTATAAGTGGTTCTAAGGCTCTACTCACATGAGCATGACCAACGAATGAACGAATATTCGTCGATTTTGACATTTCTTTCACATGAGAGTTCCGATTTCTCTTCTGACAATTTCTGACAATTGTTTTTTTTTTGTGTTTATCATTATTGTTTTTTGTTTGAAAACAAACATATTTGTTTAAAAAAAAAAGTTATTGGTGTCCTTGTTAATAAACAAAATAAGAAAAAGATTTCATGTGCATCCATTTAATGCAAATCGGAAAATTGAAAGAAAATATGTTTCCTTAATAAGACTGCTGGAAAAATATCCAGAAAAGTTCTTTACATATTTTAGGATGTCAAAAGAAAGGTAGAGAACAAGTTGGTTGCGAAACTTACTAGCTTTAGAAACGACATTGGGGCGACTTTCCATTACAGCAGCACGAATTTCCTTCTGATTTTTTTTGTACAGTTAGGTAGGAGTCTCAATAGAACATGTTTTAAATATTAGGGCGAGGAAACAACTTTAAGTCATAAAAAAAAATATTTTCTTTTTCGGACTTAACCCTACTTTTTTTGTATTGCATTTTTTGAGCCTAAAACAAGTTTTTTTTAATTGATAGCACGGCGTACTAACAGCTAGGTATGTAAGGGGGGGCATGCTGCCCCCCTGCAACCCCCCTGCTTGGGGTCACTATAGGATTTGGGGTGGGTGCGAGTTTGGGTATATGCAAAGTACTTTTCCATTTGAGCACTAAAATAAAAGAACTTACCAAGAAAAAAAAAACAAGTATGGCAACACTGAACAAAAAACAGGGAAGAAATGTCAAAATCAACCATTTTTGAGTGTTTTGTATGGAAAAAAGTGAACTTTAAAAATTAATTAAAAATAGAAATAAATTTATCCTCGCTCTAAAATTGCTATAGTTATTGTTTATTTGCACATATCTATCGAATAAAAAAAACCGCGAGTCGAAATTCGTGCTGCGGTAATGGAAAGTTGAGCCACGACATTATAAGCCAAAAACCATTAACCACTGAAACCAAAACCAGAATGATTTTTTTAAGTTAAGATTATTTTATTCGTTGCGAGTGTGGATAATGTGGAACCGAAGCGGGACAGTTCACCACCGCCGGTTTACCTCCGCCGGTTTACCTCTGCCAGTTTACTACCGTCGGTTTACCTCTGCCAGTTTACCACTGGACAGTTTACCACCGCCGGTTTACCTCTAGACGGTTTACCTTCAGACAGGTAAGGTAGTTTATTATTTTCAAAACTACCTTCTAATTGAAAAATTTTGACATTTAGTTTTGTGTTCTTCTTTATTTTCATTTTTTATGAAATGAATTATGACACTTCCACAACGTTTTTTTTTATAAAGAAAAATATTCATTTGATATTTAAGTAAGTTTTTTTTTTTTTTGTAAGGAGAGTCCTCTATCCTCTATAAAAGTAAGTATATTTCAGTCCAGTAGGTTTAGTAAAAATTGTTTAAAATAAATAAACTCTCTGCCGAGTGGCACTAAAATATAAAACGCCAAAAGGCAGTAAGATTGGGCCTTGCATCACCAAAGAAGCACCCTGTGAGCAACATAAGACACATTTCAAACTACTTTACCTGCTCTGGAGGTAAACCGTCCAGAGGTAAACCGGCGGTGGTAAACTGTCCAGAGGTAAACTGGCTGAGGTAAACCGGTGGAGGTAAACTGGCAGAGGTAAACTGGCGGTGGTAAACTGGCAGAGGTAAACCGGCGGAGGTAAACAGTCATGTACCGATGTCGAACACGAATAAAGTTTGATAGTTCGTATCAACTACATTTTTTTCGCGACGAATAAATTTGTTTTCTTAAATTTATTAATATATGATATTGAGAAGTAAAAGTATGCATCACAAATCAAATAGAAACTATATTGCTATCGTTTTGATAAGAATTTGTGTGGAAATATGTCTTCAAACGTATATAAACTCATATTTTGTAATTCATTCGTCGTTCGTTGGTCGCGCTCATGTGAATACTGCTTAAAAAAAACATTGAAAAAGGAAATACATATCCCGACAAATCCCGAGGGAAGGCGCAGTAGAGGAAGACCGTGACTCAGGTGGGTGAAGACCTCAACCAACTAGGTGTGCGAAACTGGAGACAGCTAGCAAGGGACGGAGCTGGCCAGGTCCGCCCGGACTGTAGAGCCACCTTAAGTAATTAAGTAAGTATACTGCGATAAACCTTTGGTGGAAACATAGCAAAACTTAATTATCTTTTCTATTGCTTTCTCTTTCATCAGAAGCCCAGTTAGTCCATTTTCATTAACAAAACTAAATAATATCAACAGTAACAGATTGATTTGTTCCCCAATGCAAAACACATGATTCCAAATGCACAACTACTCAACGAACACAGCCATCGAGATACAAATACAATATATGTAAATCGTACCAACATTTGAGAACGAAATCACATAAGATCCATTCGAGATTCGTATAAATGACGAAATGATGAAAACCCGTTCATAGTAAGATTCTACTTTAACTTGTATCGGTAGTAACCATACCGCGGATATTGTTTTTGTCATTCGTGTAAAATCCTACTATACTATTGATACATTTTTTAAAAGAACATCGGTATTGAAAAAGAAAACCTATAAAAAATACGGGGCTCAACTTTCCATTACCGCAGCACGAATTTCGACTCGCTGTTTTTTTTATTCGATAGATATGTGCAAATAAATAATAACTATAGCAATTTTAGAGCGAGGAAACATTTATTTATATTTTTAATTAATTTTTAAAGTTTACTTTTTTCCATACAAAACACTCAAAAATGGTTGATTTTGACATTTCTTCCTTGTTTTTTGTTCAGTGTTGCCATACTTCTTTTTTTTTCTTGATAATTTCTTTTGTTTTAGTGCTCAAATGGGAAAGTACTTTGCATATACCCAAACTCGCACCCACCCCAAATCCTATAGTGACCCCAAGCAGGGGGGTTGCAGGGGGGCAGCATGCCCCCCCTAAGATACCTAGCTGTTAGTACGCCGTGCTATCAATTAAAAAAAACTTGTTTTAGGCTCAAAAAATGCAATACAAAAAAAGTAGGGTTAAGTCCGAAAAAGAAAATATTTTTTTTTATGACTTAAAGTTGTTTCCTCGCCCTAATATTCTATTGAGACCCCTACCTAACTGTACAAAAAAAATCAGAAAGAAATTCGTGCTGCGGGAATAGAAAGTCGCCCCAAATACGGTTGCTAATTTTTGCAAATTGAATCAAAACATCAAAATTCATCTTGAGATATTAAATGACAGCAACTTTGTATATAAAATACATAATAGCATCAAAGTGGCGTTGTTTGAAGTTTAATATACAAGTTAAAAAAAATGCAATAGGTAATTCCGCCGGAGCCACTAGGTGCCACCCCGTAAAAAAAGATAGTGCTATAGGTTTTTTATATATCCGTTATAGTGTTTTGAATGCTAGACACTACTATTCGATCACACCCATCGAGACTCAGACCGTCCACGAAACAAATACCTCGAAATTATCTTTTAATGTTTGCATAAAACTCAAATCTCTATCCACTGTAGTTTTTCACATCACTTTTAATATGCAGTGATTTAACGTCAGATTTATTTTGTTATTCTTATAAATATTTACTATTGACATACATACGTATATGATATAAATAGAACTGACGCTGTTTTCGTAAACAAAACGTAATTTATTTCTACGTGCGAACGGGGTCCTACGAATTATGAAAAACTTGGCATCACTTACTCATTGACATTGACGTTGACGCTTGGTCTTCGTTGCATTTGAACGCCAACCATCGCCCTAAACTTTTCAAAATGTGTCGTCTCTTCAAATGAACTAACGGAATTCTTGTCTTGTTTCTTGTGTAAAATAAATAACGGAAACAATTGTTCATATAATTTTGCTCATAATATTATTTATATTTTGATTTCAAAAGATTATTCATTGTAATTGTATCAATAAAAATTGTGGCAAACAATTATTTCCATCAACCAAATAATTAATCCATGAATTTGCATCACAATGTAAGTTTCTAGTGCAAGATTTTATGCATCGCTTTGCTTGTGTATTGTGTTGTGTTTTATTTTTGTTGAGACAATTTAAACATTTTCTGTGTATTCTAATCAATTCAACTTTTATTACTACACAATAAGAATAACATCGTAAGTTTGTGTTCTTTATTTATAAAAACCAAGTTAAAATTTTGTCTTGCTTAATTTGTTGTTAAAGCGGTTGCTGTCGCTGTTGTTTATGATTTATACAAGTCTTGATAGTTTCGCTTGATTGTGTCGCGAGATGTTTTTAAATTACAACTAATTACTTATTGGAATAATAATATATATGTACAGGAATTTAGAAGCGGATTCCTCCAGCACCAGGAAAATTAACTTTTCACCGCCTCGGAAGAAGAAGAAGCAGTCTAAAATGGTGTAAGTAAACAATTCTAACTTAAATGTAAACGCTGTAAATAGAAATCTTTCTTAAATTAAATAGGAATCTTTGAAATGTGCGTAATATTCTCAATAAATATATCCTTCAAATTACATAGGATGAATATAAGAAGTAACACAATTGCAACCAAATTAGTTGAGCTTTTTTCTCCACGACAGTCATGACGCTGTGCTGTGTGTCAATTATACGGTGTACAGATTGAGAGGCAAGTGATAGGTTCTGGTTGCACGTTTGGCTGCTACCAGCACTATTACCGTATCCCATTTCTTTCTCGCTTTTTCTATCTTAGGCAAGCCATGATTGTGGCTGTTGTGAACCGGTTGGTCCTTGGATGGGAGTCCTGTTCGTATAATTAGTTTTGTCAGAAAAATTCCCTTCGTCTTATCCCTTAGTTGGATAGTGGAAGAGTTTCCGATGGTTGGTTCATGATCTTTGTCAGCAATTAGTTTTCTCAACTGGAGACCAGCTGTAGACAGCGTCCTGCCAAGGGCCTCCTTTGGGAGAGGTTTCGGTCAGTTCTCAGCGGGTGGCCGGATAGTTTCCAAGCATTCCATTTCAATGGGGACAGTTCCACTTCTGTCACACCGTCCCAGTTCGACTTATACAAACTTTTTACCGTTCTCTTATAGGTAGTTTAGGATCGTGCTTCGTCTGAATGTTTTTAATAAACCTTAATTGCTTCGATGCAAGCCTCCTCTCAAAAGAAAAGAGTTGTAGTAAGAGATTTTCTCGTATTGGTCTATTTTCTTTCTTTAGATAATTTGTTAACTCTTGGATTCTAAAAATGTTAGATCTGTAACTAAAAAAAAGAGAAGGAAAAGAAAAAGATATTTAATATTTTTTAAGAGTATTCAGATGAAGTAATGGTTCGTCACCGGCGACTTCGCCTCCCGAGCCGAGTAACCAATGCTGCGTAGTCCCGGATGCAAACGTAATACCTCTCACCACGGCATGGAGGGAACCCGTCGAGGAGGGAAGGCTAAAACTCTTAGTTACAGAGACATACTTTGTACATGTCTATGTACACTTGTATACTTAAACAGATCAACAAACCAATGAAAGATGGCAAAGCTTCGAAACGTGTGCTACAGCCAAGAAACTGTGGTCCAAGTTCGGAAAATAGATTCTGTTCAATTATGCATCTATACAAAATATCTAAGATTAATTGTGAGCATATAAGCATAGATACCATAAAAAGAAATTGCGGCTTACCATGAACAACATGTGCAAAGGCTACAATTACGAGGAAAAGCATTAAGATACAGCCCACTTCTTATGCCATTGTATAGCCCAATGCTACACTAGAAACAATCTTAAGTAGACACTACTTCAATAGTCTTGAAGAACGGGTAGGTATTTCAGGAGAATCGCCTATTAGGCCTTATAAAAGGTTTAGATTTTTATATTTTATTTTCAGAAAAGTTTAGTACTTCAAAGCATCACAATGGATCTAAGTCTGGCGATAACGTCATCAATCGCCAGCCCATTTACCTATCCCAACCTTATTGGTTGGACTTGATAAAAAGTAAAAATACAATTATGATTACGCAAGCAGTCATGGAGCCCTAAAATTATGTAATTGATTTTAGAGTTTTTCTTCAGTCAGTATCTGAGAAAGATACCTACTCCTATATACTGTAGATGTAGCGGATTGCAGGTACTTTAATACCCGGTCGCTTACATTTTAGATTCTCCTATTAATTAATCACGGCAAATCCGTCACTGGTCCTTAATTCCCTGACTTAAGGTGGCGCTACAGTCTTCTGCACCTATCTCCGCCCTTTTTCGGTCCCTGGCTAGAAGTCTCGTCGCTGCATCATTTCCTCCATTAGCTGTCTATACATACGGAACCGTCGATACCAGGTTTCTGCATTTTATAGCAAGACAGAATTCGTTTGTTGCTCGAGAGAGGGCTTCACCACTCAATTGATTTTTAAGCCCAAAAAACAGCGTACAGCAAGAGTAATTCATCGTTTGATTTCAGCGCTGATTCAGGTAGACAAAGTCCTTAACTAGTACCTCAAAGTTACAATTGTCGTTGATGATGCCGTTGTGATCGAGATGTTGCCGTCAGTGTTGTAGGCCTTTTTTTGATGACTTATTTTTGACTTTACGAGCCGCTAAACTTTTCATTATCATCCCGTAAAAATGGACAAGTATGTCAGCGATATGCCAAAACCGGACAAGGCTCTAAACAGGTCGATCCTAGACATGCTGGCATTTGCGGTATATTTTACGGATAAACCAGATTATCTCCAGCTTGTTTTAAAAGATCGTCATCTTCTTTAGGGGCTTTTTTAGATTTCAGCTTAAATATAACAATTTTTTCTTAGCGCAAATGGTAGTTCTTTTCTTATCTCTGTCTTATCTGTCTCAATCGCGAGAGACAGTCACATTATGGTAGAATATTTTGGATATGCGCTTTATTGCAGGAGTGCAGATGACACCCATTCTGAGCTGAAAGTAGAAACGTAATCCTCGCAAGATATTTCTTCTATGACCTTAGTGACATTTCGGTTTGATCAATCAGGTTCTTTCAATTATTTCATCAGCGAATACCAGTCCCAAGCTGAATCTGAATCTGATTTTTAAGTAAATGAGTAACCTCAAGACGTCAGTGCTTGGTGAGGTAGCCTTTGTTCATAAAAACCGCTAAACTTATCATAGAATCAATTAATTTTTTACAAGTTTCCACAGGTTTTGGGACCATTTTTCTTCTTGCACGATATTCTACTTTTCAAATCTTTCCAAATATTTTAAATGGTGTTAAAATCTGGCAATTGTGGAGGCTATTGTAAAACTGACACATTATTTTGTTCAAATCTTTAGCAGTGTGTTGGGGTCATTGCTCCGCTGCACAGTGGTCCATTCATAGTCATTTCTGGAAACCCCACTTCGAAAAATGTTGTAATCCTTTTGACGAGCTTCTAAGACATCTTCCGAAAACTGTTCGATAGCCATTGGCAACCTGTCTATTATGTCAGCTTTGCGAACACTTGTGAGCTTATAATAATAGATATATTTTGATTTTGAAACAATCGAAAAACGTTTAACCAACTCCGTCTCCAAGTCCATAATTCGAGCGGTTTTTGCTAGATCTTTGAAAAATGTTAGGGCTGTGTTGCTGTCAGCGGTGTTTCATCTACCTTGTTTAGAAAATCAACTAAAATTCCCAGCTCAGTTCTTATTGCGCCCTGCAAAATTTCTTTCTTTTGTTTAACCGCCAATTTTCCTTCTAACCCTCTGGCCTGCCAGTTTTTGTTTTCAATTTTGTACGATATATGTAAAAGAGCTTCCATAAATCGTATTTGCACGTGAAGGTCTTCTTCTTTAGGATCTTTAGGCTAAGCTTTGCATATATAGCAAACTGAGCATTGCATCAACCATCCTTTAAAAAAAAAAGAATGTACAAAAACCGTTTTATCATTAAAAATTATGCTTGAAGTTTCAAGGTTGTTAATTTCATACATTCGGTTGAACTCTCTTTTTAATTTCAATATTTTCTTTTTCAAACTCGGACAAGATGTTCTTAACTTAGTCCAAATTACGATCGTTATTAGTTCTTTTTTTTTAAATTCTAAGGGAACTATGCACGTTACTACGTTAGCACTATATCGGTAGCACTCGCTTCTGGATTTACTAAAAAGTTTTGTTTATATCGCGGGTGCCCTCCATGTCCATCTGATCCCCATTTCCAAGAACACACGAAGGAATCGCCACTGGAATACGATGGAAAGGAATTTCGAACACTTTCTTAAGCCATGATTTTTCAGATTTTAAAAACTGTTCTGGAGACTTCTTTTTAATTTTTTTTTTAAGAGTTGGTTTTCTTCGAGGTCAGAGATGGATATTCTTGAAATTGCGCAATGTTTTAAAGGCAATATTCAAATCTTTCAATGACAGACATTTTGAGATTTAACGCCACATTACTTTTTTTCACAAAGGTTTCAACACGTGGTAATTCTCACTAAAAACTCACTTTTTTTGTTTAAATAACTTGCTTAATTTTGAATTACTTACCTGTACTAGATTCTGACAGCTTGTCTTCAACTAATTCCAAAACTTTTATTTCAGTAAATTTACTCGTAAAAGCTTTCCAACACTTGAAAGGTAAATTCGCATGTGATGGAAATTTAAATGCATTGCATTGAAAAACAATTATCGTTCCTTACTATTTGTGCAATAAGTTTAATGATTATCGGCTTTTTGTTTGCTTAATATCCTAAAAGAACTCTTACAAAATGCCTTAGACTAATACTTTGGGCTGATCGGTGTGGACTGGGTGTTAACCCACACAAAACCGATCTGGTCTTATTTTCGAGGAGATACAAAATTCCATTTGTCAACCCTCCTTATATTAAAGGAATCCAATTAAAATTCTCAGACGAGGCTAAATACCTAGGTCTTGTCTTAGACAAAAAACTAAATTGGAAACGCAACGTACAGGAAAGAGTCAAAAAAGCTACTGTAGCTCTCTTTTCTTGCAATAAAGCTATTGGTAATAAATGGGGTTTACAGCCCAGAATCACGCATTGGCTATACACATCGGTAATCAGACCGATTTTAACGTACGGTGTGGCAGTATGGTGGACTGCTTTAGAGAAAGGTATAAACAGGGATAAGTTAAATGAAGTCCAACGTTCAGCCTGCCTGTGTATAAGCGGATCGCTTCGCACGACCCCGTCTGCAGCACTGGACACCTTGCTCTACCTTACACCTCTTGACATATTTAGCAAACAAATAGCTGCAAGCTCGGCTATTCGCCTCAATGCTTCGTCGCAGTGGACTAACAACAACATTGGCCACTCCGTAATTCTAAGGTACTTAGAATCAATTCCAAAACACACAGACTACACCATCCCCCAACTACAATTCGACAGAAACTTCCAGATTTCTATACCTACCAGATCTTTTTGGGAGGATAGGACATTCTTAGAGGATGAGTCAATCCACTTTTACACAGATGGCTCAAAAACCAAAGAAGGGGTTGGTGGTGGTGTGTACTCTGAACGACTGAAATTAAGTCTCTCATTCCGCCTTCCCAATCATTATAGCGTGTTCCAGGCGGAACTTTTGGCGATTAAGGAAGTCTTGTCTTGGCTCAAAGAAAACGTGATATCAACATCTGATATCCGTATTTTCTCCGACAGCCAGGCCGCTATCAAATCTCTGGACTCTGTCTCTACAAACTCTATAACAGTCCATAACTGTCGAGCATCTCTAATGGAGATGGCGCAACAGTTTAATATTCACCTTTGCTGGGTGCCGGGCCATAGAGACATTCCAGGTAACTGTAAGACAGATGAACTCGCCATGAACGGTAGAGTACAGCCCATCCTACCGCGTTTGGCATGTACTGGCATACCAATCGCTACTTTTAAACTGTTGCCAGGGGGGACAACATCACCACGTGTCAAGTCACAAACAAAATCTGGTCAACACTGGATTTAAAACGTTCAAGGTGCTTGCTCTCTCTAAGTAGATCGCATATAAGCTCGATAATAGGTGTCATAACAGGACACTGTCTGATAGGAAAGCACGCCACGAGACTAGGCGTATTCTCAAATGACTTTTGCAGAAGCTGTATGGACGAGGAAGAGGAAGAAACAGTTCTTCATCTTCTCTGCAAATGCCCTGCTCTGGCTCGAAAACGCAAGAATTGCCTAGGGGAATTGCTCGTTAACGATCTAAAATCATATCAGCATAATCAGCCTCTCACGTTTCGTAAGGGACTCAAACTGGTTCCATTGATCTTAGGAGGATGCCTCAAGATTCATGTGGTATCACAATGGGCCATTAAACTGACCTAAGTGTGTCCGTTTCCATTTTTGACAGCCACAATAACCTAACCTAACCTTAGCTGTGTTTTGGGGTCATTACTCCTCTGGCGCTGGGGTAAATTATCTTTTGCAATTGAAAACATAAAGTTTTCTCATATTTGGAGGTACGTTTATTTGGTCATAATATTTTTGATTCAATGGAAAAGGCCTTCTACATTATAAGAAAAACACCCACAAATTTCTATATTACCGTCAACATACTTTACCGTATTTATGGTGTTTCTAAGATTGATTTCTTTATATTTTTCCTTCTAACATGTATCTGGCCATTACATCCAAAGAAATTTATTTTGGTTTCGTCGCTGTACAAAATATTTTTCCAGTTTCTTGGACTCAATGGTGTTTGGTTGAAGATTGCGAATTCAATGCGCTACCTTATTTTTCTTCTACTGAGGAATGGAACTTATCTAGCTTTTCCTCCTTGTATTTTTATTCTTGTAAACGTCGGTAAATCGTTCGGGAGCTAACTTCCAACGACAATTTTTTTTTCTCTAATTATTTTTCTGTCGAGACTAGGTGAGGTTTTCCTTGGACGTCCTCTTGTTCCGGCTGTTTTTTGTGTTTTATATTGGTCCTTTAATACTTAGATTAACCGTGTTGTTTCTATGGTACTGTTTTAGCAGTTTTGACCTTGTGGCAAAAGCGGAGATGGCCCTGTTTACCAATAATTCCTCAATATTAAGGAAATATGTTAGGCTTACAAGTTCAAACTATGTAAGACTTTAAATAATCTGTTTGAATTTCTAAGTCGATGAAAACAGTGTTCTTTACGTTCCTATGACCGAAAGAAGCCATATTTTATACGAAATACGCTTTTTTGCAGCAGTTTTTTTTTTGTAAGAGCAATGTCTCTAGGCCTGCATTTTTAGGAAATGAAACCACACTGATGTCGCTGGATGAAAGCGTATGGGGCTATTCATTTTTGTAGTATAGAAGAGAATATCTTCTAATCTGTACTTAACAATGTGTTACTTTATAATTGTGATACCTTTTTTATAATCTTCTAACATTTCGTCTTTATTCTTTCATACACACATTTTAATCTTATGAATTAAAACACTATTGTTGCAATTTTTTCTTCAAAGTTTTAGATTTATACAATAATAATTTTATCAATCCCTTAAAATAAATGCTGTAAAAAGCTCAAAAACCAATGTTTTTAATTAATTAATGAAAAATCAAACACCTTTAACTTTAATTAAATAATTGTTTTCAGTGATCCCAGAGAAAGCTTAGGGGAATTTGATTCCTCTATTTTTGATGCCAGTGATGGTCATAAATTGGTAGCTTTGATTCGAAGAAAAAAAGGCCTAAATGTCCAGACTCAAAAAATTTTCGATGATGTTCCATCGAATAGGCCAAGTTTAAATATTGAAATTCAAAGGCTTGACGAAGAGAAAGAAAATGAAACATTAAAACCACCAGAAACAATTCAACAAGAACCAAATCCTCCAGCTCCATCAAATGCAGCTGCTGAAATCAATAGCGAAGTTCCACCCACTGCCGAATTCGTTCCGAAATCTCCGAAAAGAACATCAATAAGAAGAACAATAACAAGTCCAATAAGTATGTTACAATTTGTGTAGCTTTTTATTTATTCATCTAATATTTTTTTTAATTTTCAGTAAAAATGAGTTCGACCACGTTGGGAAGACGGACATTGCTCAAAGAGTTCGAAAAGGCATTTGCAAATGAAAGTCGATTTGTAAGTACATAATTATGTATATTATTTGTATGTTAAGATTAGTTATTTATAATGTACAGTTGTGTTCATAAAAATAGCAGTGCTGGTCACATTTTATTAGATTGTCACTTATTTAAAGAACAAAAATTCTTTAAAAAAACTAACATGTTACTTGCATCTAACGGTCTTTCGTTTTCATATTAGAGACTTTTAGCTTGAAGTTATACTCTACTTTTCCCGGTGAAAAATAATATTTCAAACTCTCTGGATATAGAGTGTTCATAAAAGTAGCAGTGGTTTTGATTTTATAATTAAAAAGTAAATAAATATTTTACTATATAAAGTTTTAAGTATTTTTAACATACTAGCATATACAAAATTAATAAATATTAGCTCAAAAATAAACAATCAGACGGTCAAGACACTGCACCGAAGAAATTCGAAAACTTATTTAAAAACTGCGTTTGGAGAGAAAAACCTACCAAAATATTCAAGACATCCTAAGCTGTTCAGCAAAAATGGTCCGTAACGCCTTATAATAGCAAAATAAACTGAAAAGGCTAGGCCCAAAAAGGATTACTACTAAAAGAACTGACAGAAAAATTGTTCAGTTAGGAAAACATAACCCTTCCATAGTCTCTAGGAAAATAAGAAATAGACTTAACTGTCTGTTAACGCTGTCACCATACGAAGACGTCTTTTATATGCGAAGTTACCAGCCCAAAGTCAACGCAAGGTGCCATTCTTGACGAAACGAACGATGAAAGCAAAGTCGTCCTTTTTGGGTCCAAGGGTCGTCGGGAATATTGTGACAAGACCCTAAAATGCAGCAATCGATCCACGGTACACTATAAAAACAGTGAAGCATGGTGATTGAAAAACTATGATATGGGCTTGCTTTTCATATCATTTATCCTATCGGGGGTATAAGGGATACAACCGACTATGTGAAAATTCTCGAGGAGGTTATGTTACCATATGCTGAAGAGGAAATGCCGTTGGTTTGGGTATACAAACAAGACTATGACCCAAAGCATACGTCAAAAAATGCAAAATCATGGTTTGCGCAGAAGAAGTTATCCCTTATGGAGTGGCCCGCTCAATTCCCCAACCTTAACACCATCGAAAATTTGTGGGGGGATGTTAAGAACGCAGTTCATAGAGAAAAACCCAAGAATTCAAAAGAATTGTGGGAAGCAGTGCGTGATTCGTGGAACGTAATACCAGTCGAGAGGTGTCAGGTTTTAGTGGACTCGATGCCACGTAGATGCGAAGCAGTCATAAAAAATAATGGTTATGCAACAAAGTACTAATTGTAACTAACATTATTTTTATACTTTCATATAACTTTTTACAGTTTTTCTTACTTCTTACGTAATAGATCCAGTACTGTGTCATGCACTTTAACAAACAGTTTTTATTGTGACAAAGCTAACGGTAAAAAATCTATATATTATGAGTAAAATATTTTAGTTTGTTATTAGACGTTGATATTGAAGGCCTTTTTGTTTTATTTGGAGAGCACTGCTATTTTTATGAACACAACTGTATATAAGGATGTTGAAAAAGAGCTTAAGTTGAGTTGAATAATTTATGCTATATCTTAAGATAACGCGCTCATCAAACTTAGTCTTCAATAAATCGGTTGTAAGGTTTGCTTTGTTGATTCTGACACTATCCTGTTAAAGCCACGTGTCATCCAAGGTCATATTGAGTTAAAAATAATTGTTAGTCATAGCACGATAACGATTCTCATTCATAGTCATGCAAACTGCATCCTAAAACAAATGTGTTTCACCCTACTTATAGCGCATGTTTAGCTTATTGACGAACCCACTTAGCCAAAAATGCGTGAAATAAATTGACAATGTAATTGAGGTGGAGCAAGTACCGTTTTCAGATCACATGCCAATTGTCATACACTATAACAGTGGACGAACTGGAAATGAGGAAAGCGTGAGCCTAAAATTGATGCCAAAGCTACATTGGAAACAGTCAACATCAAATACATACAGAAAACGTTTAGATATGTATCTGGCGACAAATGAAAACATAAATTTGAACGCTACCGAAGATTGCATTAAAAAAGCAGCTGCAAGGCAGAATAAGTATGACAGAAGAGGAATATTTAAACAGCCATGGTTTGATACTAGGTATATATTGGCAAGGAAAACAGCATATATTTGGCTTAATAACTATAGGCGAGATAACTTTGAATCTTCTAAACAGAAATACCTTCAACTAAATCGGAAATTCAAATCGTTTTGTAAAGAGAAGAAAGTAACTCACTATAAAAACGAAGCGAAAAGCTTAGCATTATGTAAAAGTACGAGAGATTTTTTGCAAAAAGCTCAAACAATAAACGGGAAGGTACATGTTATCAATAGACACCTGAATTGTGAGACGTTAAGAGTACATTTTAATGAACTGCTCAATCATTTGCCTACCACTGATGATATTGTGCAATTTGCTCAACCAGCCTTTAGCAATGAAATATTGGAATCAGCAATCGAGAAGGATGATAGAATACCTTCCGAATTCTATAAATATGGATCGGACATGTTGATAAACCGATTAACGGACATGTATAATATAATCATGGATACTGGAGTTATACCGAAAGAATTCAAGGAAGCACTTATTTTTCCCATCCACAAAAAAGGCAATACACTAGGCCCTGCAAATTATAGAGGGATATCCTTCTTGAATGCATTCTACAAAATATTCACTTCAGTTTTGCATAGTAGACTTAGATTGTAGATTGATTCATACAAACTGTTGAAAGAATTTCAAGCAGGTTTCAGACAAGAGTATTCTACTGTTGACAACATTTTTGTACTTCGAAGTGTCGCTGACTTCTTTTTGGACAGAAATAAGAAGCTATATGTCTTTTTTGTCGATTTCAAAGCAGCTTTCGACACGATAGACCGTAATGCACTGATGTACAAGATGTACAGATTGGGAATCACATAAAAATTCGGACTTGTACTGCAGAACCTGTATCTAGAAACAAAAGCAGCAGTGTGGGATGGCGAACATATTTCTCAGTGGTTTGAAACGAAGACAGGTGTAAGGCAAGGTTGCATTTTAAGTCCAAGTTTATTTGCACTTTTTATCGACGATATCACCGATTATTTGCCGGGAGGAGTAGAATATGCTCTCATCAAGGCTCTCCTTTTCGCAGATGATTTAGTGTTGTTTGCTAATACACCAGAGTCACTACAACTTATGATAAATAAACTTGGTGTGTATTGCACAACTTGGAGACTAGTTGTTAATCTAGAGAAGTCGAAGGTGATGGTTTTTCGCAAAGGTGGAGGTAGAGCAAGCGGACAAGAACAGTGGTCATTCAACAATGAAAAAATAGAAGTAGTCAAGGAATACAATTATTTAGGGATTACTATGACCAAGAATAACAGTATGGAAAAACATCTAACCGAAAAACTACAAAAAGCCAAAACTGCAATAAATATTGCGTGGAAAAATGTTTTTAGTAATAAAAATGTAGCTCATAGCAGTAAATATAAAGTATTTGAAGCAGTAGCGGAATCAGCTTTAATTTATGCAGCCCAGGTTTGGGGTAGTAAGAAGTATGAGTCTGTTGAAAAACTGCTTCGTTTTTATATCAAAACGATATTTCGACTACCACCAAACTCTCCAAACTACATGCTCATGCTGGAAACGGGTATCTCTCCTCTATTTATTAAATCTCTGAAATTGAATATTGACTATATATGTAATGTCCTTGAGATGTCAGATGAACGTCTCCCAAAAAAAGCAGCACTTCACACAATACGAAGTAAATCAGGGTGGTTCAGAGATTGGTTGTAGCTAGCGGAAGAAGCAAATATAAATTTAGCACCAGATGAGTAACAAAGGTGGAAACCCGCTCTGTACCACTTGATTTCACAAGTAGACGAAAAATGTAGATTGGGATAAGCATTACAGGCAGAAGAATCCATCTATAGAATGTCATATAGCAAGCTGAACTACAACCTCAACCAAAGGAACTACTTCCGAGATGATTTACCAACGGAGCATATATCTTTGATATTTAGACTAAGAGGAGAACTTCTCAATCTAAATTACATACCTCATCGCGAAGACCTGCCTTTACTGTGCGAATTATGCAATATGGGTGAAAGAGAAAACATTTCTCATTTTATGGGTAGATGTCCTGTTCTACGAGAAACAAGAAGACATGTCTTTGGTAGTGACATCTTATCAGAAGAACGTATAACATATTATCTTAATGAAGTTGATGTTCCCTTATTATACAAATATTGTAAAATAACATTAAAGTATAGGAATAGAATTATAAATCAAAATTTTTAATTAAGTAATAATCAAACAAAGTTGTCAATCGGGCAGACGGCGAATAGCCATGCATTATTGTTGTAAAGTTGTATGTATTAATTAATTATTTGTAAATAAAATTACAACTTACTACTACTACTACATAATTGACAATGTAAGTTGGATGATTAGTAAAAGAAAAGAGCGTTCACAAATTAAATCCAAATTTAGGTAGGCATGCATTTTTACGTAATTTCGTAAATTTTACCAATTTTTAATTAAATTTAATCTCGTAGTTTAATTATTTTAGAATTTTATATTTTGACGAAGTGCAATTTTTATAATATAATGTTACCTTTATTATTAGCTTCCAGAAATATGTAGCACTCCAATATGTTCTGATATGCCAAACAAAGTTAATCAAGCAAATACAAACGATTTGTTGAAAAACACCCAAGGAGCTGAAAGGACAAGCCCAGAAGAAAATGTGGTTTGCTCACACATAACAATAAGTGATGAAGGCTCTCCAGCTGAACAATTACAAAATACATTGGAAAGTTGTAATGCTCACAAAAATACAATTAGGTCATTGTTAAACCAAAATCAACTACTCAATGACCTTTTAGATGGATCACAAAAAGAACCAAATGCAAATCTATTAAATGAGCGAGATGAATCTTCAAAAAAAAGTCCACGTCGAACTTACACAGTTGAATGTGACATTTCAAATGGAAAAATAACTTTGTCACCTTCTAAAGCTCGACAAAATAATGAAATAATCCCAAAGGTGCCTACAAAAAAACTAGTTTCAACTCCTGAACAGTTAAGGGTGTTCAAAAAATTAGGTCTAGTTTTAAATAGGGCAAGCCCAACTAAAAAGTGTCAGGAACCTACTCAAAAATCATCACGTATACCAATTCCATCTACCAGTGCTGCACCGATTGTTGTGAATCAAGAAACTACGACAGCAGAGTTTGCACCGATTGTTATGAATCAAGAAACAACGACAGCAGAGTTTGTCGAACATTTACAAAAAAAAGCAACTCCAAACTGTTCGATGATTGTTATACCAGTAAATCAGACTTTTAACCAAATCCCCGCAGATCACACAATCACAATTGCTAAGCCCAAAAATGCAACTTCGCCTGTACATGAAATAACTTCAACCATCTCAAGTCATAACACAATGCCAGCAGGCAGTCCTTTAAAACAAAAGAAGGAGCAAAGAACACTGACCCGTGTTGATAGCCCCTCAAACAATGTTATATCATCAACTACCATCTCAAATGATGAACGACCTAAAGAGTCAGAACATCGGTCTTCATCAACAACCACCTTGAATGATGAACGACTTAAACATCCAGAACACCCGACCTATACCTTAAAATGGGACGATATTATGACTGACGATGCCTCCAGTTCAGATAAAAGTGATAACCGGTCATGCCATAAGGAACGCAATTTACCAAGTGGTCTTCCACAAAATACTTCTAACATCGATACAAATATATCTCAGTTAGACGAAGGAAATAACAAAGAAATTGAGAGCTTTCAGAAACTTCCGCCACCTCCTGGATTTTGTGACGTAAGCGTACATTCAATTTTGGAACGCACAACTTCACAATCTCTTGACCAAGACCAAGACTTTGTAGATGAGCTTATTACAGACAGAATAGCCCTGGTACGTACATATAAAATATTATTATCTGCACAAAAAGAATAAATACTTAATGTTTGTTTTTATTTCTTTCTTTCTGACCGTAGTCACAGGATGCGTTTAAAAGACCCTCAGAAGTAATTGGCAAGAAAAAAAGACGGAAAACCAAAGCCATCGTAAGTAAAATAAAAAATAATTCTAATTACATTTAAAGTTAATAAATGTTTTTTTTTTATATTATTAATTTTTTATAGCCCAAAAATGTTAAAGAATATCTAGATGTAAATAAGAAGGTTGGCAAAAATCGTTATTTGAACATTTCAAAACGGAAACTTTATAGTAAAGGCAATTCCTTTGCAGAATCATCAGATGATTCTTCTTTAGAGAGAAAACGAGAGAAGGATAAATCAACCAGAAAATTTTCTAGATCTCTTTCCAGTAGAAGTGTTAAAAACACAGAAAGAGAAACATCAAAGAATGATGCTTCCAGTAGAGAGGGTCAGTTGGAGTCTACACCAACAAAAAGACACATCGCTTCTAGGCAAGTGGTCCCAAGAAACGAACTTAATATTAAAGGACGTCAACAAATCCGATCAAGACGGAGATCATCTCCAAGTTCATCAGATCTAGAAACGTCTGTTCCACAAACACCAAATCGTGCTAAAAACACAAGAAAAACAAATAAAAGTAAATCAAAAATAATTGATAAAGAAGCTAAACGTAATGAGGAACATCATATTCCCCTAAGAGAGCGGACAACTAGATCACAAATGCTAGAAAAAAGGTCTTTCGAGGTTGATAGTGAACAAACTTTAGTGTTAAAGCAACAATTCGAATCTTCATCAACAACGAGACACATCTCTTCTGAACAAGTTCTCCAACAAAACGAACGATCAAGGCGTAGACCGTTACCTAGTTTATCAGATCTAGAAACATCTTCTCCAAAAACTAGAAATCGTTCTAAAAATACCAGAAAAATAAATAAAAGTAGATCGAACATAATTGATAAAAAAGCTAAAAGTAGTAAATTAGAAAATCATATTCCCCTAAAAGAGCGTTCTACTAGATCATTGTTGCTAGAAAAAAAGTCAACCGAGGTTGATAGTGAGCAAACTTTAGCGTTACAGCAACAATTGGAATCTTCATCGACAACAAGACACATCTCTTCTAAGCAAGTTCCCCAAAGAAACGAACTTAATCTTAAAAAATTTAAAAATATTCCATCAAGGCGGAGCTCTTCTTCTAGTTCATCAGATCTAGAAACATCTAATCCAAATACTACAAATCGTTCTAAAAATACCAGAAAAACAAATAAAAGTAGGTCAACAATAATTGAGAAAGATGTTCAAAATAAAGGTGAGGATCACAATCTTACAGAAGAACGTGTCACTAGATCACTACACAGAAAGTCAACCGAGGGTGCTAGTGAGCCAACTTCAAATTTAAAGCCACAATTGGATTCCTCATCAACGCAAAAAAGACAAATCTCTTCTAGGCAAGTTCTTCCAAGGCGAACATCTTCTCCTAATTCATCAGATCACGAACAATCTACTACACAAACCAAAACTACTAGAAAAACAAATAAAAGTAGATTAAAATTAATTGATAAAACTGCTAAAAGTAAGAAAGAGGACCATCATATTACCCTAGAAGAACGTGTTACTAAATCACTATTGCTAGGCAGAAGGTCTTCCGACAGCGATAGTGAACAAACTTCAGTTTTAAACCAATGTAATATACTCTCGCCTAGTAGAAAAAGAAATTCGACCAATTCTTTCAGATCACTCTCACAGCCTAAGAAATCTAAGGTTCGGACATCTAGTTTTGAAAGAAGTTCCCAGAAAACCAAAGTCAATAACAAAGACGTGGAAGAGCACATTACAGTTTCATCATCGAAATCACAAGCTCAAGATATTAATCCAACCGAAACAATAAATCCTCCGGAACAAAGCAACAATCACGTAGTTGAAAGTAATCCAGAAAAGAATGCTCCAGCACCTGCGCCATCTAAAACCCGAACAAAAAAAGCATCAAAGAAAAATAAAGAACCATCATCACCGTTTCAAAATCCAAAGCATCCTAAAACCACATTGGCAATCAATGCGGAAAATCCTGATGGCGGTCTTGGTCCTCGTCGCTCAAAGCGAGAAAAAAAAATGCCAACAGCAT
The DNA here is from genome assembly GCF_945859685.1 of Eupeodes corollae. Classification (NCBI taxonomy): domain Eukaryota; kingdom Metazoa; phylum Arthropoda; class Insecta; order Diptera; family Syrphidae; genus Eupeodes; species Eupeodes corollae. The sequence goes on from NC_079147.1 coordinate 151,086,630, forward strand.
ATTGGGCTTGTTCGAATTCTAAGTATACACACGTGTATGATATATATACTATGTTAACCGAAGGAAAGGGAATGAAGCCTTACTTCCCCGAATTCCTTTCGAAGCCTAAATCAAAAGAGAAGGATACTACGAGCGCTGATGATAATTTAGTAGCAAATACTAATACAGTTGATTCAAGCTCGAAAAAAGAAAAAACTAATATTAAACAGCTATCGAAAAAACAAACAAACAAAAACATATCCAAACAGTCACAATCTACAACTGAACTACCCAGTACGAGTGGTACAAATGGTACGAATGCTTCCAGTGACTGCCCACCAATGCAAGACCAATTAGCTGAAGAAAGGCAATCGTCAACAGTTAAATCACCAGAAAAGACAAAATCTCGTATTGGGCCAAAATCAAAAATAAATCCTAAGGTTAAATTGAAAAAATCAAGTTCTTCCGAACAGGGTAATAGCAGCAATGTTCCAAGTTCAAAACCCAGTCGGATTAATAATAATCCATCAACAGATGCTACCGATGGTGACTGTCAAACTGATGATACCGAGTTTTCAAACCTTCAAACAAGGAGGCTTACAACTATAGCGGAGGATGCTCCAACACAAATCAACCACCAACGCAATAGCAGCACACTCATGCCACCACCGAAAACAAATTTAGTCAAAAAAGTGAACACAATCAGAAAGAATAACAGTTTTCATACGGAGCATGACGACTCTATAGCAGATGTCTCAGCAGTCCATGTAAATAATTTGTTTGATCAACTAAAAAATTCTAGCATGAACTGCAAAACGATGAACAGAAATCGACTGGCAATGAATTCTAGTGAGCAGGTTTCCCTAGATAGCCGTAGTAATAAAACAAAAAATCCTTCTAAATCAGGGGGCAAGCAAAAAAGGAATACATCTGTTCTTTTGCAACGTTTGAATCTGGAACAGGAAGGTTCATACTTCAATAGCGAAAGAAATTTTGATTCTGGATTTTCTTCCGATCAGATGGTAAGACTTTTTTATTTAATTTTTGTGTTAAGTGTTTTTGAAATCCAAAAAGTAGAATAGTCTTTCGTTTCTTTGAGTTATTTTGTATTGTTAAATGTAAAGTACTCCAAACAAATTAAACGCTGCTGTGCTTCATGGCTTCGTTTCCCTTATTTTTTATAAAATATCTCTTTTCTCTGAAACTTCTAACCCTTTAAATTGTTTCGCTGATGATAGTACCCTCAACTTTTATATATATATTTTTAGATTCATACGGCAGCGTATGATAAGCTTTAATCTTGACAGCGTTGTTCTCAATACTGCTTACTGTCGCGAAAGCTTAAACCTCCCCTAATGCTTAACTAGTTTCATAATCATCCCATGTGATGATAGCCTGTATTTTAAGGAATTTTTAATATTTTTTTACGACCAGTAAATAGATACAATTGCATTAAGTTTATTATCATTTATTAACATAGTTCGACAGTATAAATAAAAAAATTTAATTAAAAATTATTTGTGTCTGGTTGTTTTACACATAGGATATAATATATTTATTTATATAATAAAGAAAGATGTTGTATGAACAGCGTTTGAAATCGGAATCAGAAAATTTGTGACAACTAATTTTCTCATAATATTAAACATTAAAAAACGATTGCTTATGTTTTTCAATACCCCTACTCAATCGTTTAAACCAAGTCTTAAACATAAATCTTGAAAACGTGTTGAATCAAGGGATTTTGTAAGAACGTCTGTAAGTTGATCCTTTGTTCCAATAGACTTGATTTCAATCAGTCCATTTTGAATGTGATCTCGAATAAAGTGGTGTTTTATATCTATATGTTTAGATCGTTTACTCTCTAAATTTGTAGCCATTCCAATACATCCCTTATTGTCTTGGTTAATTATTGCAGGTTCCATGTTAATTTGCTTAAGGTCTTGTAATATGCCTCGGATCTTCTTCAATCTTAATTCCAAGCATATCGAATCAAAGGATTAGGGCTACTTACTTCAAGTACAAGTTTTTTCTTTTTTGTTTCCTTTTAAAAATCTCACAATTCGTTTGAGAGCTTGCTAATGAATTTCTGATGGGTTGTGTTGGTATCTTCCCATGTATCCAACTGGAAAACATATATACGCACATCATAATATACATTAAGCTTCTAAACAATTCTCTGTAGGGCTTGTCAAGTGTAATTTCAGTTATTGTCTTTTTAAGTTGTAGTCCTTTTTCCATCGGGGTTCTAGTAGGATTACATTCTTCCATTCTAAACTTGCTTAAAATATTTGCAATGCTAGATACTTGCGATAAATGTATTTCGTTTTCATGAACATCAATCTAAATTCCAAAAAAATATTTAAGATTCCCACAGTCTGACATCTCGAATGTCTTTTCCAATTTTTCTTTAATTGCTCTATTTGTCTTAAGCTTTTTCCAGCAATGAGTAAATCATCAACATACAGAATAAGTATGATGATGTCATCTTCTTCTTGTCCCATCTTGGTGTACAAACAATAGTCGTGCTTGGATCTTACTCATTCTCTTCAGAAAAACACCAGTTTTCCTTTGACAGATGATCACTAGCCCCAGAGTCTTATTTAAACTTAATTTTGTACCAAGATCTTTCATTCCTCTTGATTGGTGACGATCTGACATCAAACAGATGCCTTTCGTATTTTTGTTGCATCTTTGATTCGGCTCAACGTCATTTTTCCGACAGTCTTTTGCTAAGTGCCCTATCTTGTTACCCTTAAAGCATTTACCTTGAAACTTAAAGGTTTTCTTTGGGTATTTCTTCCCAGCGAACGCCGATTTTTTATGGAAAACTTCACCTTCCCTATATTCTAATTTCGCTTCTTCCAAAAGTATCCTATCTTTGACAATACCAAACGTAAGTTCTCCACCCGTTAAGTTTTGTAAGGCAGTAACTAACGGATCGAACTTTTCAGAGAGTTTTAGGAAGAATTGAGCCAACATATCGCTTTCGTATAGTGATGCTCCAGACATCTTCAGTTGCCTTACCAAGTTTTCAAAAAATCATGATGTGGTTAGCTACTGAATCACCATCATTCATACGAAGCTTCATTAGCTGCTTTCGTACCAAAAGTTGGACAACAACCGATTATTTTGCAAAAGATGATTGAAGGCGTTCCCACATCTCTTTAGCAGTATTCTTTTCACGGATTTAACTTAAGCAGTCTTTATGCACAAACGCTACGATTTTATCCTTCGCTTTCTGATCTCTTCTAGAAAATTCTTCTTATCCTGCATTAGTAGCCTTAACGACTTTCGTTAAAACATCAGCCAGACTAAGCGAGTCCAGATGTGTTCGAACTCTGAACTGCCAATCATCGAGTCCGCTTCCATTGAATTGCGGAATTCCACAAACTAACTCTTTTGATTCGCCCATAACCTACTAAAGTCTGGTTGTTTTACAAACAGGATATAATATATTTATTTATGTAACAAAGAAAGATGTTGAAATCGGAATCAGACAATTTGTCACAACTAATTTTCTCATAATATTAAATATTAAAAAAAAAAAACGAAAATGTTTTTTAATAAAAATATTGTAATGAACACGAGTTACACCGGTGTGAACAACTCCACTTCAAAAAAATGGGCTCGCACTTTCTCCACGATTCCGGCTAATTGGCTTATCTAAAACAAAAAAAGAAAACGGCGTTTTAATCTGTGCGCCTAAATGCATGGAATGAACTATCATCAAATGAATATACCAAAAATTGGACTTTTGGGAGACATTTGAAAAAAAGTCTCGAATTTTGCGTTTTTTTTTTTTTTTTTTTGCTATACAAAAAATCGAAATGTTTTGAATTTTTGCTTGTCGATAGTTCATTCCATGTGTTTACGTGTGCTGACTCCAATCCAACAAACTTAAAGTCATTCGGTCGCCGTTTTTGAGATACGTAGGAGGAAAGTTTGAAAAACCCAGTTTTAAGAAAAACTCGTTTAAAGTTTCAAGTCCTCTTAACTATGAAAATATCAACTTACCTTTCAATCGGCCATGCCTGGTCCAAATAGTATCCCTTCATCTTCCTCTTGAAACTCTTTCAAAGCAGATTGTTCAGGTCTTGAATCAATTCTGGCTTGTTTAACGGCATCACTTACGCGCCACTCAGAACGTGAGATTCGCTTTTCATCACGTTTCTCAACATAAGTATTGGCTTCGTGGCCTATATTGCATCCCATAACCGACATTACTTTCAAATTACCTTTAAAACCTTGATTAAAGATTTCCTGAATAACTTTATCAGTAAGTTTACCTGGTCCTTTTCCACCGATTCCTTTATTTGTTTAATCTTTTTCAACAGCCCGAAGTTGTATCTTTAAAACGACTTCGAATTTTGAAAAATCCCTTTACTACCGTATTCTAGACATATTAAACTAGCAATTTATAAAAAAAAATGTTTGAACCCATCACTGGGATGACCCCCTTAATTATATAAAAACAAAGTAGCTGTTTAAAAATTAATTTGAAAATATCTTATATTAGTGAGCTTACGTTTGGTTAGGTTAGGTTAAAATGGCTGTTCGTGTTGGAGTAGAACACACTTAGGACGGTTTGATGGGCCATTTAGAAACCACGTGAATCTTGAGGCTTTCTTCTAAGCGCATTGAAACCAGTTTGAGTCCCTTGCGAAACGTCAAAGAATGATTATGTTAATATGATTGTTAGTCTTATTATGTTAATAAGATCGTTATAGATGAATTCTTCTAGGTAATTCTAGCGTTTTTGAGTTAGAGTTGGGCTTGTACAAAGGAGGTAAAGAACTGTTTCCTCATCATACAGCTTCTGCAAAAGTCGTTTAAGAATTATATTATACAGTGCACGGTTATGACACCGATTTAGATGGTATGGGATCTCCTAAGAGATAGCAAGCATCTTGAGCGCTTTAAATCTAGTGTTGGCCAAATGTTTTGTCGTGACCTGACACGTGGTGATGTTATTCCACCTGGTGTTTGCCTTCGTCATAGCGTCTTGCATTAGCAATAGTTTACATGTTGCGATTGGTATGCCAGCATTAGCCAAACGTGGTAGAATGGGTTGTACTGTACCGTTCCTGGCTAGTTCATCTGCCCTAAAATTTTCTGAAATGTCTCTATAGCCCGGCTGCGACCAGCAAAAGTAAATATTAAACTGTTGTGTCATCTTGATTAGAGATTATCGACAGTTATGGATTGTTTTAGAGTTTAGTAGAGACAGAGTCTAGAGATTTAAAAGCGGCCTGGCTATTTGAAAAAAAAAAAAAAAAAATACGGATATCAGATGAGGATATCACGTTTTCTTGAAGGCAGAACAAGGCTTCTTTTATCGACAAAAGTTCCGCCTGGAAGACGCTACAATGATTAGGAAGGCGGAATGAGAGATTTAATTTCGGTCGTTCAGAGTACACACCCTACCAATCTATTCATTTGTTTTTGAACCAACTGTATAAAAGTGGATTGACTCGTCCTCCAGGAATGACAAATCCTCCCAGAAAGATCTAGAAGGTAAGAAGTCTGGCAGTTTCTGTCAAATTGTAGTTGGGGGGATGGTGTAGTCTGTGTGCTTTGGAATTGATTCTTAACATTTAAGAATTACGAATGTTATTATTAACCAACTGAGATGAAGCTTTCAGGCGAATAGTAGAGCAGATGGAGCTAAGCAATCCACTATAGTGCCAGTTTTTCATATGCATAAAACTATTTCTCTCTCTACAGTTCTGACTCAGTGTTATGAGAAAGATCTCAAAGCTCTTTGTATGCACTTGCAAACAAGTCTTCTGAAAGCGTAAATGGAAGTGTAATTATAAACAATAATGCTGACCATCTCATTGAATTTCTAGTAAAAGATCTGAAACTAAATAAAGTTTTACTGGAGAAGTCGCAGTTACCAGTTTTAAAGGCAAGAACAAAAATGTTATGCTTAAAATCATAGAAGCATTTAAAGTAAACTTCAATGGTTGTAAATTTTTCATCCGTGTTGCACGTAGCCTGTACATTTATTGAGTAGTATCCTTTGCGGTTGACGTTCTTCTCGTAGTGATAGAGTGGTTTCCTTATTTGCACATGTGTACAAACCAGAGCACCAATGGCGTAAGGAAACTCATACTTACTGCTCCATAACCTTTGCGCTTCTTTTATTTATTCAGGAGTGTGTGGAAATATGATCCAATCAGTTGCACGTCTTGCAATTTTTGTTGCGACTTGCTGTACCACCTAGATATCGTTGGTTGATTGACACCAATGTCTTCACCAACACCGCTTTGAAATTCAGGATCTCCTATATCGTTGGTTGATTGACACCAATGTCTTCACCAACACCGCTTTGAAATCCAGGATCTCCTACATAACGGAGACAAATCCTCATTTTTTCTTGATGTTTTCAGGGTTGGGTCCAAAAACTCATTCGTCAATAATTGCACACCTGTTTCACTAAAACTACACAATTTTCGAAAAACTTCACCAATTGGACATCTTCTATTTTTTGAAACACGATTTGTATCAAAATTATTCAGAAACTCTTCGATTTTGATAGTTGTTTGCCAACTAAGTAAGAGAAAACGCATCCATGCAATCGAGGGTTTGCTCCTCTTTTTGCATATCAAAACTAGAACTTTCTCACATAGAGCTTTCGTCGAGAGATAGATCTCAACACTTTGAGTTCGAACTCACAGCTTAAGATCGATCTCGGTCTCTTTATTTTTTTTGCATACCACTTTAAGAAAGTGAGTAAAGAGCTTGGACTCATCTTTTTGCATCATTACATTGATTTAACCAAATACCTTTTTTATTAGAAAGTATGCAGTGTTTCCTAATGGTTTTATCTGTTGAAACGTGTGTTCCGTACTGTCTTCAAATCGTTGTAGTTCAATACTTACAAATTCACCTGATTGTACCTATGCCTTTGTTTTTCTTAGGTTTTGTTATGCAATATTTCATTTTTTCTTGTTAAAAAAGTTTATTTAATAAACTTTTATATTTATAGGTGCTCAGGTGTGGCAAATCCTTATCCTTGCACATAAGAAAATAAGGATCAAAATTTAAATTTAAAGAAGATTCAACCATTAAATGGAAACAGTTAAATAAGTTATACTTGTGAATATTGTTATTGTACATAATCTTGTTCTCTTAAAATAAAAACTTTATAAAGGTAGAAATGTGTGTATTATTTTTTTCTTACAATCCAATGATGTATCACAATATTGACATATTATCAGTTTTATCAATATTGAAAGAAAAAAGATTTCTAACAGGTTAATTTTCTTTGAACTTAAAGCTACTCCTAGAGTTATTTTCTTAGTTCTTAAAAAACGACCATTACAAACAAAAAAAGAATACGATTTATTGGACCGTGAGTAAACCACTTTTGTTGAGCTCCGTCAATAAAACCATTAAGAAATCGAGAAAAGAGTTTTCAAACAAAAATTAAAATTTGCAGATTGATCGAACTGCGAATTCATCCTTTTGAAAATAATAGTAGGCTAAGAGATTACTTGTGAGCTTTCGAGTGAACCGAACAAAATGACCATTTTTCCAACAGAAGAAAAAGAAATCCTTTGAACTCATTTAAAAAATTATATACATAACATATTACTTAGTAATTACCTTAATTTGTTTTATTTATTTAATATTTCTCTAGAATTCAATAAATACAAAAAAAGACATCCTTCTGGATTGGCTGGTTCAAATGATTAATAATTGCAAAACTCCTTCCAATCAAGAAAAGGGATTGGCTAGACTTTTAAAACCAGATGGCTTTGCGATTGGTAAGTTGTAGATAAATTAAAATTAAAATGCATTTCAATTGAAAATTAATTTTTATTAACAGGTAATGTTTCTGAATTAACATTTGAAGAAATCGACGGTGTTGACTATGCTTTCTACAATAGTAATGATCAAAAATTTGGATACTTGCGTTTTAAGCCAAGAACGCAAAAAAAAATATCAAAGGCAAAGCGATATGAACTGGTAAGTTTATTTTTTTTTTTCTTTAAAACATAATTTAAAAAATTACATTTACCAATATTAAACAAAATAAATATCTAAAATTTCCTATCGGCAAAACAATCAGGTAGCACTTTAACATCTGTGATATAAGTGTTTTTTTTTTTTGTTAAATCAATAGTTTTTTTTGCTTGTTATTTTCATAATATTTTTGTATTTATTTTCAATTTGTGTCAGTGCCGTCAGGTGTGGAGATAAAAGAAAACAATATGATTTAATACAAATATTGAATAAAGAAAAATATCCCCTGAAGAAGTACCGAATTCTTACGTTGGGAGAAAGGATGAAATAGTTTTTTATTTTCATTCCCAAACCAAAAAAACCAAAAGAGCCTTTTTTCAAAACAATCAATCTCAAAGAGGTCTAAATTTCTTTGAATTTACTTTTTATTGAAATTTCTTACTGCTCAGTGCAAGTTGTTTTGGAGTAACACACTTTATGAGCAGGATTTCGATGCACTCAATAGTTTTATTGAACCTATCACAAATTTTATCGTAATCGAAAACTTTTACGAATCCCGAGAAAAAAACTGTTACCAAATACTTTCGTAATACAAAATTGTGCGAGGCTCCCTCCAAAAATGGTCAAACATTAGTTTTTTGGTAAAGTTATATTCAAAACCTGTAACTAAGAGGGTGGGTCAAAAAGTTCGCGGAAGGGAAGGGCAGGGGGATGAAATTTAACAAATTTTTGTTTTTTCTTTTCTCCCTTATTCCTAATGCACCTTCGAAAAAAAAAATATTTTTAAAGTCCTTCAAAATAGGCAGAAATTGTCGACTTGACGTCTTCATCAGCGGTAAATCCTTTTCCACTTAGTTCTTTCTTCAGATTTGGAAATAAAAAAAACATTAGAGAAGTCCAAATCTGGGCTGTAAGGGGGTAATTCAATAAACTGAACCCACATTTCTGCAAGGCTGTTATTGCAACGAGACTCTTGTGAACCGGCGCATTGTCTTGCAAAAGCAGAAATCCTTTTGTCTATTTTCCTCTCCTTTTTTCTATGATGGCTTCTTTTTAATTATGTAAGATGTTTGCTTAGTAAATATATAGATAGATAATTTTATTTACAAAAAGAGTTTTATAAAAAATGAGTATTGTTGGTTTAAAATTAGTTTTGAAAATAACTTTAAGTTGCCTGTCAGGTGAAAAACTTACTTACTTACTTAAGGTGGCGCTACAATCCGGGGCGCACCTGGGCCTCAACCAACATGCGTCTCCAGCCAGCTCGGTCCCGAGCTAGCTGCCTCTAGTTTCGTACGCCAAGTTGGTTGAGGTCTTCAACCACCTGATTGCGCCATCTGAGTCGCGCTCTTCTTCTACTGCGCCGTCCCTCGGGATTGGATTCGAAGACCTTCAGAACTGAAGCGTTGATGTCCATTCGCTCTACATGATCCAGCCATCTAAGCCGATTAACTTTAACTCTCAGTCAGTGTCGCTGTACAGCCCGTACAGTTCGTCGTTATATCTTCTCCTCCATTCTCCATCTATGCGTACGGGACCAAAAATCACCCGAAGAATTTTTTCTCTCGAAGCATCCTAAGACGCTCTCATCTTTCTTTGACAGGGTCCAGGCCTCAGCGCCATAAATGAGAACCGGGATGATGAGTGTCTTATAGATGGTGATTTTAGATGCTAGAGAGAGGACTTTACTTCTCAATTGCCTTCTAAGTCCAAAGAAGCAACGATTTGCAAGAGTTATTCTTCGTTTGATTTCAGCGCTGGTGTCGTTGTCTGCATTAATAGCGATGCCTAGGTATACAAAGTCCTTAACTACCTCAAAGTTATAGCGGTCGATGGTGACGTTTTGTCCAAGACGTCGTCTTTCAGTGTCCTTTTTTGATGACAGCATATACTTGGTCTTGCCCTCATTGACCACTAAACCCATCTTCTTCGCTTCCGTCGCAATGCTCAAAAACGCTCCACTGACATCACGCTTTGATCTTCCAATTATGTCAATATCATCTGCATATCCGAGTAATTGGATGGATTTTTGGAAGATTGTGCCTCTAGTGTTGACAGTTGAGTTTTGCACAATTCTTTCCAGAACGATGTTGAAGAAGTCGCATGACAGTGCATCGCCTTCTCTAAAACCTTTTTTGACATCAAATGCATCGGTAAGATCTTTTCCGACCTTGATAGAGCAGCGTGCATTCTCCATCGTCATTCTGCACAAACTGATAAGTTTGACAGGGTTGCCAAAACTAGACATTGCTCGGTAGAGCTCTTCCCTATAGATGCTGTCATACGGGGCTTTAAAATCGATAAAGAGATGGTGAGTATCGATTTGAAGGGTTTTTTCCAAGATCTGCCGTAGTGTAAATATTTGGTCGATAGTGGACTTTCCTGGTCTGAAGCCACACTGATAAGGACCAATCAGGTTGTTGGCGAATGGCTTCAGACGTTCACATAATACGGCAGAGAGGATCTTATACGCCATGTTAAGGAGACTGATGCCTCTGTAGTTGGTGCAGTTTAGAGGGTCTCCTTTCTTATGTATTGGGCACACTATGCTGAGATTCCACTCATCGGGCATGCTTTCTTCCGACCATATTTTGCAGATGAGTTGGTGCATGCTCCGTACCAAGTCATCGCCTGCTGCTTTCAATAGTTTTCAGGAGTAAAACAATGATGTCCACTTAGCGCTCTTTTGTTCTCGTTATTTATAAATGATGTTGCAGATGAACTTCCAGGGGGATTAAGAATAGTAAGCTGCAAGCTTTCAGAATCACCCGAAGATTTACAATTGATTATCAATAGGTTATCTGTATATTGTAACAGATGGGGACTTTCTATTAACACAAAAAAATCCAAAATAATAGTATTTGCCCGTACACAAAGCGCTTATAATGGAAGAAGCTGGTATTATAATGGTACGCAACTTGAAATTGAATCCAACATTAAACTTCAAAATTCATTTATCGGAGAAAGCCCAAAGCTCACAAAGTTTGATAAAATTAACATGGAAAAATATCTTCTCCAACAAACAAATTAATTTATCAACAAAATACAAAATATTTAATTCAGTAGTGAAATCTACTCTCTTGTATGCTGCTCTGGTTTGGGGATCAGAAGAATATGAAGAAATCGAAAATTTTTAAAGGAATTTTATAAAAAAACTTATCAACCTACCTCTGAATACGCCTAGTTATGCCATATATTTAGAAACATGAGTTCCAAAACTTTTAACAAGCACTCTGAAGTATCTGACTACATCACCAAAGAGCACAGCAACTTCTTTTATATGAGCTGAGAAACAAGGATTGGTGGTTTGCAAGATGGCAATCTGTTTACATTGTAAACCATGTGACAGAACAAATGTACAGCATCATAGAGAAAAATGAAGACATAATTAAGCATTCACTGGTAGAAGAAGCAGTCAGCTCAGCTATAATCTTGGTCCCAGAAATTATTTCAAAGAGACACTGTGTTATGAAGAGATATCCCTAATCTTTAAAGCAAGATGTGAAGTTTTCAACTTAAATGGATGTCTTTATAATGGTAGTTTTAACCAATTCTGTACGCTGTGCAACTTAAAATCAAAAGAAGATTGTCTACATTTCATTGGTATCTGTCCAACATTCAAAACTCAAAGATGATACTTTTTCGGGAAAATTACTCTTACCCTGCAAGAGACTATAAACATCCTTAACAAGCATGATTGAAAAACATTAAGTACATTTTTAAAAGATATCTACAAGTATAGATTGTTATAAATAACAGAATACTATTAAATCAAAACATACATAAATTTAAATAATCTTACTTTTTTTGTCAATCTGGCTGACGGCATAGCCATAGCATCTAAATTCAAAGTATTGTATAAAATTAGTAGTACCCGTGGCATGATGATTAGTGCGTTGGACTGTCATGCCAGAGGTCTTGGGTTCGATCCCTGCCTATGCCATCTTAAGTCTTTTCACGGGTACTGCCTCTTGCTAGGAATTGACAAATTCTCCAAGAGTAACTCTTGTCATGAAAAAGTGCTTGCTCAAATTAGCCGTTCGGATTCGGCATATAAACTGTAGGTCCCCTCCATTCCTGACAACATTACTCGCACACAGGAATGGTTGAGAGTTGTGAGTCACTAGGCCCTAGTTCTCAACGGACTGTTGCGCCACCCAATTTATTTATTTTTATTGTATAAAATTTTGTAAATTAATGTAAATAAATAAATTACTTACTTACTATAAGCTTAGTAAGTAGATTAAGTTAAGTTAAGACGCTTTTAAGAAGTAATATAAGTTTGAGTAGCAGTAGCCATTAAGAACGTTGAGAAAGGATGCGGGCAGGTATTTTCCGATTCATCCATATTACATAATGTACATATGCCTTCTATATCTCCTTGGAAAGCTCTTCCAGTGATATAAAGGAACCCGCAGCGAGCTTTAAAAATTATGGAAATAATATCACGTGAATTGGAGTCATCAAAGTAGCTCGGTATACAAGAGTACATCAAGTTGCAATATTAATCGTGAAATTGAGACTGTGTCCAGTGATTTCTTTCATTTAGAGAAGAGTAAGAGAATGTTATGTAAGCTGGGACATACAAGTAGATTCATGTCAAAAGAAAAATCCAACGAACATCCATGAAAAAGATCGAACCATTCCTACGCCCAGAAGATTTTCTTGTTTATAATGACTTTCGATAAAATTTTGGGTAATCTACAAGGGGCGTTCAATATATTCTCCGTATCGGGGTGAAGCTGTGGTTATATATATAAATTGACTTATTTATCAAGTAATACTATTATTTTAGTGCATTTATGTAAAAGTTCATATAAATGTGATTATTATTTACCGTTAAATCTCTATTTAAACAGAATCATAATGGCAACTGAGACGATGATGGTGAAAATTGAGCATCGCGCTGTAATTAAATTTCTCACTAAGCAAGGAAAAAGTCAAAAAACTATTCATGAATAAATGGTGGCAGTTTACCAGGGTTCCGCACCTTCATTATCAACTGTGCAAAAGTCGTCAAGTGAGTGCTATGCATCGGATTGTTACTGGGACGAAACATGGGTTCACCACTATGACCCTGAAAGCAAACAAGAGCCCATGCAGTGGCATAAAAAAGGAACATACCCCCCCAAGAAGTTCAAAGTCACTCCGTCTGCCGGGAAGCTCATGGCCACAGTTTTTTGGGGCTCAAAGGGAATCTTACTCATTGAGTACAAAAAAAAAGGTGAAACCATCAACGCCAAATCCTACGCTTCCACTTTGCATAATTTGCGGGAGGAAATTAAAAAGAAAAGACGGGGTAAACTCGCAGCGGGTGTGTTGTTTCTTCATGGCAACGCGCCTGTTCACACGGCGCGAGTTTCCAAGGCTGCTGTGCGAGATTGTGGTTTTGAAGAAATTCAACATCCACCCTATAGTCCAGACCTTGCCCCTAGTGATTACTTCCTGTTTCCGGATTTGAAAAAATATCTTCGTGGAAAAAGATTTTCGGATGATGAAGAACTCAAGTCGGCAATAAATGGGTATTTTGCAGGGAAAGAGGAAACTTATTTTTTTGAGATTATATTGAAAAATAGAAACAATTTAAATTGAATTCGCATTTTCCTTCATATCGATACCGAGAATATATTGAACGTCCCTCGTATTATTAGAAAGATTTAGATTTCGTCTTATGAAAGAAAAATGTAGCTGGAGGGACGTTAGAAAACCCTTCGGTAAACCTGTTTCAATGTGCAGTACATAGTTAGGCGTATTATCGGGCAGTAAAAAGCATCTTTTCATGAAGAAACGCTGCAACTTTTCGACTTGGTTGTATTCGCGGTATCACAGTACAACGTAAAAGCTTTTAAGGCGGCATTGTATATTTTGAACTTTGTTGAGTGTTGGACGGTATTGTCTCGCAGCAGTCTCGAACACGTTGCATCGATGGAATTTTTAGATGCTCCCAATCTGTTTCTTAGATGCTCATTCCAAGACATGTTGTAATTAAACACTACCGCAAGATATTTGTATTGATTAGACACCTTTATTTCAGAATTATTGTAAAACCATTTTTCGCACGCTGCTCTTCTTCCACCATTGCGAACTATTACTATTTTCCGATTTTTTTTTTGCATTATTGACAGTAATAGTGACTTCAAGTTTGGTGTTACATACTTTCTTAAATTGTTTTTTTTGCTTTTTCTATTGTCTTAGCATTTAAACATTTGACAATTATGTTCTGCCGTTTGGTGTACTTCTCGGCCTCTTCCAATCTTCTTTCAAACCATGGATTTACTCATTTTCATCTTATCTATTTCCTCTTTCAATACTTTGTTTTCCTCTTCAAGTTCTGCCGCACGCATAATAACACCGCTAATATCATTCTTTGTGGCAATATCTCTTAATTTTTCATCTAAAAGTGCATCCATTTTCGAAATAATTGAATTCATTAATAATACGTTTGCCATATTGGTATTTGTGCAATTTTTCTTAAACAACAAGGAATCAAATTCTGGCGAATTCTGTCGTAACGATCTCTTCGAATTTTAATTTTCATTCATGAGTAAGGTTGGTGAATTTGATAAATATCAAGAGGTTGTGGGATAAGATACTGGAATAATGGTCGCATTCATAAAGCTAGTGGCTACGTAGTCAAGGGATTCTGATTGGCTTAATCTAACTACAAAAGTAGTTGAAATTTCCCCTCCGACGTAGTGTAAAATGTTCGACTGCAAATTTAGTGCATATTGGTTTTGACGTTTCAGTTCCGGATTGACTAGCTTTGTAGTGCAATTTTGCATTCACAAAGCTAGTTGAATTTTGACCACGTAGTCACTAGCGCTTTGTGAAAGCGCCCAATTTCTGTGCTTTATAGTGAATTAAGAGCTTTGTCAAATAAATAGCTATGAGTTGTTTCGGTTATTTATTTTGGTGAGAGTTGAAAATTTATTCAACTTTACAGTTCTACCTGAGCATGCGCAGACAAAATTGCAAGCGTCAGAGATGCATTTGTTTCCTTGCTTGTGGTGAATTATACTTTATGTATTTGATTGTTATCAATGTGTGAAAAATGTTCTACTCACAAGTATGTTAAGACTCAAGCAGAAAGAAAGCACTCAATTCAAATTTGTATATTCTTTGAATTAAATAATTAAATATATTATTGCTTCATGCACTAAGATTAAGTTTTATAATATATTTTTTAAGCACAATGGTTGCCACCTTCAAATTACACAATAACACAGACTTTAATTTTGTTCACAAATCCTAAACGGCTTTAAATTCAAAATCTTCTAAGAGTAAAATTTAACACATCCACATTGCACAGTATCCGCCGGTTATATTGACACCCTTTTCTCTGTAATCAATAAGCAAAATCTCCTCCGAATCCCAAAAGGCGTTAGCCATAATTTTTCCAGCCGATTGTGAGACCTTGAATTTCTTACTGGGTGCTTCGACTCTTTTTCCCCACTGCATCGACACCTGTTTTGACGAAGGCTGAAAAAAATAAACCCAAGTTTCATTCCCAGTCACATTTTGAGCAATAAATTAATCTCTCTTTCCATTAGACAGATTCAAAAGCTCAAGAGAAGACTTTACACGCTGTCGCTTCTGAACAGTTGAAAGCATTCTCGGCACCCACCTAGCACTGACCTTAGACATGTGAAGATGCTCATGCAGAACATTTAAAATGGTTGCAGGTGATACTCTAAACCGGTGTTTTTCAACGTCTGGGGCGCGACCCCCTAGGTTTATTAAGAAAAATGATAGTTAAAGCAAATATTCATTTGTGTCAAATAAACAAAAAAATAAAAATAACCTATGAGATATAATCCATCTTAAACATTTGTATCAAACTAACAAAAAGTTATTCTTAATGCGAGGGTTGCTCTTGTTTTTCAAAAATCAATCTCTCCCAACGTGGATCCGTTTTTACTACATTGAGAATTAAATCGTTTTCCAAATTTAAGCGATTTCTTTCCTTACTTTTAATTTTGGCCATTGATGCAAATGTCAACTCGAACAGGTACGAGGTGGCAAATGAAATAAAGCACTTCAAAGCTTCTAACGTTAATCCAGGATATTCTAATCTCCTTTTTAACCAAAAGGTATACAAATTGAAAGACTTAATTTCCAATTTCAGTATTCCATCGGCAGATTTACAGCTGCATTTAAAAACGGATTAAAGATCCACCTTGACCCAATATTCTTCGATATCTCTTCCACTGAGAAGTAATGACACATTTTTTCTGTCAACTTTTCTAACACCATTTTTTTTCAACAAAAGATTGTATCGAATAAAATAAATCTATGTAGTTTTTATTAAAAGACGATGACCAAAATTCAATTTTGTTTGCCATGGATTTTGTCTTTAACAGTGATGGCATTTTCATCCCGCCCTTGAAGACTTTTATTCAAGATATACAAACAAAAAAGTTCGAGATGTCAAAGTTGCCACATATTTTAATTAAACAAAATTCGAGTCATCGAAGTTAGAGATATCGAAGTTCGACGGTACGGAAAAAAAGCTAAAGGGTGCGTTTTATGTAAAGGGTTGAAAAACACTGCTCTAAACATTTCTGCAAGTTATTTCTACTATAATCGAGAATCTTCCAGAATTAGTTTCTCGACTTTTCCGACGATGTCTGAGGAAGTTGCCTCGATCGTTCGACGGACCAACCGGGGATCTTCTTATATGGAGCTTGTTTAAAAAGTCTATGCCAATTGTAAATCATTAAACAGCTGACATCTCTTCCAAAATGATCAGAGCCGATTTACCTTGCTTAGTCAAGAATTTTATCACTGCCCGAAACTCGATTTTGTCCATTATTAAGTTTTTCTCTCGGTTTGCCTTACTCACTCAGAAAAAGCTCAAACACTACTCACCAGATTTGAACCAAGATTGGCATAAATTTCCCTAATAAATGCCCTAACAATAAGGTAAGAAAATCCTCCGGGTTTAGATGGTATACCGGCCGAGTTTTACAAAAGTGCCAGCTCACAATTTCTAGAACAAATTTTACTTTAAATAAACAAGATGTTTATAGATGAGACAATTCCAAATAGCTTCCGATCTTCATACATTTCTGTGATCTTTAAAAAGAAAGATCCTAATCTACCGCAAAACTATAGGGCAATCTCTGTTCTCATCTCTCTGCGGAATATTTTCACTCAACTACTGTACCTAAGGCTTGTTTCCTGGGTTAAAAGGAATAATAAAAAAAGTTGTTTCCAAGCTGGGTTCAGAGCAATTCTCTCTACAATACACCAAATGTTTACTCTAAAGAGTATTGATAAAAAAAAGAATTCTATGCATTTTTTTGCATA
The DNA here is from genome assembly GCF_945859685.1 of Eupeodes corollae. Lineage (NCBI taxonomy): Eukaryota > Metazoa > Arthropoda > Insecta > Diptera > Syrphidae > Eupeodes > Eupeodes corollae. The sequence goes on from NC_079147.1 coordinate 151,103,892, forward strand.
TTTCAAAGCCGCCTTTGAAACTATAAACAGAAAGTTACTACTTTTCAAACTGACAGGTATAGGCTTGTTTACAAAGTTCATAAGAATATATGAACAGCTAATATCAAATATTCAAATGTTCAAATGGTAGACATGTGCATTCAAGAGGACACAAGCGTCCACAGGTTTTTTCTCAAAATCCACCTCTGTCTATCAACTCCTACTCTCACCTCCCCGCGGTGAACATTGCATGCCTAGTACCTCAACTGGAGATTGGGTTCCAACCCCAGTGGAAAGTTGTTGGGAGCAGCAAACGAGAGAGGGGGGGAGAGGTGTTTCCACTAAGGCACCTCTCCTTATCCAGGCGGCAGCGGACGAATTCTTGAGATAGAATCAACGGTGGCGTGTACAGTTCCTGTAAGGTCGAACTACTTAGTGAACACCTTATAGGGCTTCTTCAAAATATTCGGAGCCCAGGCCTATAAGGAGCGGTTCATCCGGCTCCCCTTCCTTGGAGTTATACTAAGGATCTGGCCCTCCAGGTTTTGGGTTGTGCCGTCGGGGTGACTTCCTGGCCACGTAAAAACATCATAGTTTCGAAGCAACAACAAGCCTCGGATACGGACGGATTCACTGTTGACAACCCACACAAACGAAATAAGGACAACGAACTTCGGATATGTACGTGGAATGTTAGGTCCCTTAACAGACCACGTGCAGCCGAACAATTAGCGGAAGCCCTAAACTGCTGCAAGGCAGATATTAGAGCCATCCAAAAAGTGCGATGGGATGAACCGGGCAAACGCAAACTAAAAGACTGCGATATCTACTACGGCGACTGCTACCGAGAACAAAGACAGCGTCTATTTGGGTGTGGATTTGTTGTTGGAACTAGGCTCAGGCAAAAAGTCTTGAGTTTCAACAGTGTGAGCGAGCGCATCACGACAATCCGCATCAAGGCTAAATTCGCCAATATAAGCCTAATATGCGCACATGCCCCAACAGAGGAGGAAGATGAAGACACCAAAGACATATTCTTCGAGCTCTTAGACAGGACATATGAGCAGTGCCCTGGCTATGACATTAAAATTGTCTTAGGAGATTTTAATGCCAAGCTAGGAAGAGAAGACATCTTTGGTGGCATAATCGGGAGATACAGCCTGCACGACACTACCTCCGACAACAGATTCAGGCTGGTCGATTTCGCTGCGGGGCGAGACGTTCTGGTAGCTAGTACGCAGTTCACGCATCTTTATCCACAAGGGGACATGGAAATCTCCTAATCAATCAACCGTCAACCAGATTGACCACATTGCGATCGACGCACGACACTTCTCGAGTATCCAGAATATCCGAACATTCGGAGAGGCCAACATTGACTCGGACCCCTACCTCGTTTTAGCCAAGGAACGGCAACGGATATCCCGATCCAAGCCAAAACAAGGAAGTACTGTGAGAAGATTCGACGTTAGACGGCTACAATCGCAAGAGACTGCCATGTCCTTTTCCGATCGAGTCTCTAATAACCTCTTAAGGAGTCCTATGCTTCCTGCATTAAGCATTGAAAACCAGTGGGAGCAGTGCCTTGCAGCCATCAGAGATGAGGTTTCACACGGCCAAAACAGCGAAAAGCCTGGTTTGATGACGAATGCCGGCAAGCGCACTCAGTGAAACAAGAGGTATACAAAACTGCGCTGCACAAAAGGACTAGAGCTGCTCGCGAGCTCTACGAGCAGAAGAGGAGAGAGGAACACCGGCTTCTTAGATGGAAAAAAAGAGAGCATGAGAAGCGCGCGATTGGTAAATTTTACCAATTCTCCTTAAAATTGCGTATAAGATCCTCTTTGCCGTATTATCTGAATGTCTGAAGCCATTCGTCAACAACCTGATTGGTCCTTATCAGTGTGGCTTCAGACCAGGAAAGTCCACTATCGACCAAATATTCACACTACGGCAGATCTTGGAAAAAACCCGGGAGCTTCAAATCGATACCCACCATCTCTTTATCGATTTCAAAGCCGCGTATGACAGCATCTATAGGGAAGAGCTCTACCGAGCAATGTCCAGTTTTGGTATCCCTGTCAAACTTATTCGTTTGTGCAGAATGACGATGGAGAATGCACGCTGCTCTTTCAAGATCGGAAAAGATCTTACCGATGCATTTGATGTCAAAAAAGGTTTTAGAGAAGGCGATGCACTGTCATGCGACTTCTTCAACATCGTTCTGGAAAGAATTGTGCAAAACTCAACTGTCAACACTAGAGGCACAATCTTCCAAAAATCCATCCAATTACTCGGATATGCAGATGATGTTGACATAATTGGAACATAAACGGAAGCGAAGAAGATGGGTTTAGTGGTCAATGAGGGCAAGACCAAGTATATGCTGTCATCAAAAAAGGACAATGAACGACGACGTCTTGGACAAAACGTCACCATGGACAGCTATAACTTTGAGGTAGTTAAGGACTTTGTCTACCTAGGCACCGCTATTAATGCAGACAACGACACCCGTGCTGAAATCAAACGAAGAATAACTCTTGCAAATCGCTGCTTCTTTGGACTTAGAAGGCAATTGAGAAGTAAAGTCCTCTCTCGAGCATGTAAAATCACCATCTATAACACACTCATCATCCCGGTTCTCATTTATGGCGCTGAGGCCTGGACCCTGTCAAAGAAAGATGAGAGCGTCTTAGGATGCTTCGAGAGAAAAATTCTTCGGGTGATTTTTGGTCCCGTACGCATAGATGGAGAATGGAGGAGAAGATATAACGACGAACTGTACGGGCTGTACAGCGACACTGACCTAGTTAGCAGAATTAAAGTCCAACGGCTTAGATGGCTAGGTCATTTAGAGCGGACTTGGATGGCTAGGTCATGTAGAGCGGATGGACATCATCGCTCCAGCCCGGAAGGTCTTCGAATCCAATCCCGAGGGACGGCCGGCGCAGTAGAGGAAGACCGCGATTCAGGTGGCGCACCCAGGTGGGAGAGGACCTCAACCAACTTGGCGTGCGAAACTGAAGACAGCTAGCTAGGGACCGAGCTGGCTGGAGACGCTTGTTGGTTGAGGCCCAGGTCCGCCCCGGACTGTAGCGCCACCTTAAGTAAGTAAGTAAGTAAGTAAGTAATATCAAATACAAGTTCAGTAGTAAAAATTGATATGATATTGTCAAATCAATTTAAATCTGAAACGGGAGTACCACAGGGTTGCATTTTGAGTCCCTTGATTTTTTCCCTCTTCATTAATGACATTGAAGATCAAATTCCAGGTAATGTTATTTTTAGAGATGTACTTATCAAAGTGCTTTTATATACAGATGACCTTGTCATTTTAACCGATAATCTAGAGACTTTGCAGCTTTAGAATAACAAATTAAAACAATATTGCGATACTTGGGATCTTAAAATAAATACTTCAAAATCAAAGATAATCGTTTTATTATTATTTCTATTATAGATGAAACAATGTATCTAAAATCAATAACCCGGGCAAGAGAGTCTGCTACAAGAACAGCTTACTCTAAACTCAACTTCGAAACGAGTTTACTGCCAATGAGATAAGTCTAATTTTTAAAATACGAGTTGAAATGCTTGAGCTTAATTAAAGACCTCACAGAAATGATTTGAATCCAAATTGTTCACCATGTAACTATGTTCAGGCTGAAAATATTTCTCATTAATAAAAGTTTTTTTACAACTGAAGAATGTTTTGCAATTTTAAATAGAGGGATGGAAAACTCTCATTCGAATTGTTTCAAATGGCTTATAAGCCATGCATGTACATCTTTTAAACTAATTCTGTTAAATAAATTATATATGGAATAAAAGAAAAAAAAAAAAACCAAGAGCTGCTTCTTCTACTCCATTCCGCAAACTTTTTGACCCACCATCGTATCGATTGAAACCGTTGGATTAAAAAATCTTTATTAATGTATTTTTAAGATCTCCCCTTTTAAATATTTCCATGTTCTTATTTTTCGCAGAATTTTGTGCTGTTGGGTGGAATAATTGAAATATCTGTAAATAAGCAAACTTTTGACATGAAAAATGGCGATCTTATTACAATTTTTATCGGTAACTACAAATATTAATAACTATTTCTAAAAACTATTTACTAATTTTTTTTATTTTTTAAGGAACATCGTATGGCATGAAAAATGTAACTGACGATCCGGCTTTAGTCATGGTAATAAGAAAATAAATTAAAAACTAACTGTACAAATTATTATAAAATATTACTTCATGAAATTTAAGCATTTTGTTATTATAAATTATGTAAATTAATTTTTTCTGTAAACTAAGGTATTGAGTAGAATTATTTCTCAATACTCGGCTTATGGCAATAGATAAATATTAAATATATTTTTTTATGATGATTGATTATTGGTTTGTTATAAAATGGTTCAATGTTTAACAACTGAAAATTGTAACCGATCAAGCAAAATAAATCATAGGAACAACAAGAACAAGAATTCTATGTTTAATATTTATGTAATTGAAAATGTAATTGGAATTAAATTTTTATAATTTAACCTAAGATCGTAATCTAGTTTTTTCTTTAAAGATTATTTAAATATTTAAGTTTGGAAAGGAAGTAGCTGAATTTATTAATAATTCTTTAATTTGGCATTGGAACAAATGTTGTTCCGAAAATCAAAGTAATAATGTACAAATTTTACTTTACTTGCCTCCTTTGTTAATTTTTTGTAGGGAATTTTATTCACTTCTAAATTCTTTAATTAAGGAAAACAAGATTTTATCAAAGAACTCATATTTGCGAACTGTAATGACAGAATAAAGGTTTGTACAAAAATTCAGCTACTTCTGTTAGATTCCGAGGTTTGACCACTTTTTCTGACTTAGATTATTGTTAAACATATTATTTATGAAAGTAAAAATCAATTTGGTACATAGAAAGTAATCCCGCTCAGTGATAACATATTTACTTGGGTTTAAAACTGTAGTTACATACATATATAAAATTGGAAGTTCTTAAATGTAAATATAAATCTTAAGATATTGACGTAATACATTAAGATGCCTTTGGATTCTAACGCAATCTAATGTCAAATAAAAATAAACACTTTAATAAGTAAAATTAATTAAAAAAGTAACTGTAAAGTAAGTTGTTTTAAAAAACAACAACAAAGAAACGAAAATTAAAAAAAAACTAAACAAGTCAAAGCGTATTTTTGTCAATATTTTCCAATATTCAACAAATTCTGTTGTTTTGTCCATACAGTGTGAAAGTAAGTAAGTAACATAAACGCTCTAAATTTTATGTATAGCCGCCATCCATGAACGAGTTTCGGCAACAAATTTTTCCCTCAAACTCGTCACAAAGGATGCAGTAGGAGAAACGCGTGTTTGAGAAAATTTAAAATTGTATACAAAATATAAAAATAAAATGTGCTTGAAAAAAATTACCAGTAAAACAAATAGAGCCTTATCGGGAATTCCTTGGGAAATATTTTTCCCTTCCCGGAAGCAAGTTCCTACTTTCGGGAATTCCTCACGGAATTCTTTTTCCTTGGGAACAAATTTTGCCAACATGAAAATAGTAAATTTTTTTTCGAACATAGTTTTGGAATGATTTGACAGTCAGTTCTTAGTGAAAAAAAAATGTTTGTGTTAGTCCTAGATCTAATCCTTAATTAAAAATGTAGTGAATATCATTTTTATTATTAATCGATAAAATAAAACGAGAACAACTAAGTGTTTGTTATGTAAACGTTTTTGGAAATCGAGCTTTGCTTTAACTTCCTGCATTCTCATCACTTCCATTTCAAGGTTGTGCCTTGAGGTCATCCAACATCTTTTTCTCAAACTCACTAATTTTGTCATTGGACCTGTATGTGTATTCCATTTCTTTTTGGTGTCGCTTCATAGCCTCAACTGCCTCTTCAACCTTGTTGCAGAGTCCTTTTTTGATTTCAATTTCTCGTTTCAAAGCGACGTTACAAGTTATGCATTTTTTTGGCTTTTTTGTAGGACGAGGAGTTAAAGTTCTGTTTTCAATATTCAGCTGGCAGACCAAAAGTTAAAGCATCAGGGCATTCTTCCACCGATTCTTCAAAGGCACAAATTCGTATTATCTTTTCCTTCAACGCACTAAATTTATACTCAGACATTTTATTTCTCACGTACTTTTTTTTATCAAGCCATACCTTAAATTATAAATAATAAATATAAAATAATTATAAATTAAATATAAAAAAATTAGGGTTATCAACTTATCACCTCCTTTTTCCCAATTTCGAAAAATTCCCGATATCAATTTTTCGAACATGGGAACAAATCCATTTTAAAAGAAGTTCCCGATAACCCCAATAATATAATTTTTATTGACAATGTGATATTTTTTGGAGTAACAAGTGCTTCTGAGTTGAGAAGAAGGTTTGGATCAAATATGGTACACCATGCAGAAATATATATTCGTCTATTTGAACCAAAATGTCTAAGATCTGTGCTAAGTGCAATCTTTCTATAAAGCGTTCGAAAACTTGTGAATCCGTCGAGTGCGGTTTTTACTGTGGTCGTCATTTTCACAAAAATTGTGTAGAATTATCTGAAGAAAATCTTAAATCATTAACTAATCGAAATTTGTTTTGGAAATGTGATTCTTGTTTGAATATTAACTTCTCAGCATTCATCAATAATTTCCATAATCTTTCTTTAAGTGTTAGTGATATCAAAAATGATCTCAATGCTCTCAAGTCATTGTTTGCAATCAATTCCCCCCCACGTAAAACCGCAAAAAAAAAATTGTAAAAACTCTGAGAGAGTCACCGACTCATCCTCAATCACATCATTTAATTTGGACTCTCAAAATCTTGTCCTACCAACTCCATCCCTTAACATACCTCGGGAAACAGATTTATCTCAACAAGCTTCAAATTTGTCTTCATCTTCTTCTCAGATTAACCCTGATTTATCGAAACCGACAGTAGCTGAATCTCAACTTACTCTTATCAAGGATAACTCTGAATGGATTCAAGTGTGTGATAAAAAAAAAATCTCAAACTCTTCAATTAAAAACACTCTAATCGGTACGGACTCTTCAACTTCCCTTTCTGCTTTACCAGAATACAAGTGGATTCATTTATCGAAATTTAGCAAAGACACTAAACCCGTTGATATAATTAATCGTATTTCACAAAAAACAAACATTTCGCCTTCTAATTTTAAATGCTATGCATTAGTAAAAAAAGAAACTGATTTGACAACTCTGAAGTTTATAACTTTTAAATCGGGAGTTCCAGCTTCTAAATATTCAGTTGTCATGGTTCCATCTATTTGGCCATGTTTTATGCGCATACAAAAATTTGTCTCGCGAGAAATCAGTAATATCAACAATAATATCAATAATATACTGCCGCTCAATTCTACTCATGCAAATACACCTCAGCATACTAAAACATCGTCGTCTTCGTCATCTTCATCAAAACCATCTCATAAGGTAAAATTTAATTACACAAAAGCTAATTTCGAAGGCATACCGAGTTATATGTATGTCCGTTATTCCGTGGCAAGAAAATTTTAATTCTTTCAATTTATCGCAATTTTATGATTATTTTATTGATAATATGAAATTCTATATATGTACCAAAAGTTCAAGTAAAAAATAACTCGAAGCCTCCTTGGTTTAATATTAGGCTTTGTAATTTATGTAATAAAAAAAACAAAACCTATAAACGAGCGCGGGCATCGGGTAATAATAATGACTTAAAAGGTGTTTATATACGATTACAACGAGAATTCGATGTTCTTAACAAATTTCTGTTTAAATCTTATATTTTAGCAATTGAATCAAACCTTAAAAAAAACACTAAAAGTTTTTGGTCTTATATTAAAAACAAGAAATCTTCTTGTGGCATTCCTAGTAATATGCATTACCTTGATTCAACGCATTCAGATCTTTTATCTATTTGTAATTCATTTGCTCATTATTTCCAATCAAATTACACCAGATCTGACGAAGAAACTTCAAGTAATAGGGAATTTTTATCTCAAAATTGTAAGGTGAATATTGGCCAAATAGAGCTAAATATGTCTGAAATAGAAAGTGGCCTTTTGAAAGGGAATGATTCCTAGATCACAATCCTGAAATTTCAGCCATCTAGGTGGTCTAGATGAAGAAATATTGGAGTTCAAAAATTGTCCATTAGGTGCCGACTTTGATACCTTTTAGATGCGTTTTAAGCGAGATATTCGCATTTAAAGTTTGGACATGGATTTTTGCCCATAACTTGTTGTAGAGTTGGTCGTATTCAAAGATAGGCACACCAATGGAAAGGGAATGATTCCTAGATGACAATACTGAAATTTCAGCCATCTAGGTGGTCTAGATCAAGAAATATTGGAGTTCAAAAATTGTCCATTAGGTGCCGACTTTGATGCCTTTTAGATGCGTTTTAAGCGAGATATTCGCATTTAAAGTTCGAACATGGATTTTTGCCCATAACTTGTTGTAGAGTTGGTCTTTTTCAAAGATAGGCACACCAATGGAAAGGGAATGATTCCTAGATCACAATCCTGAAATTTCAGCCATCTAGGTGGTCTAGATCAAGAAATATTGGAGTTCAAAAATTGTCCATTAGGTGCCGACTTTTATGCCTTTCTTTTCGTGAAAGAACAGATTTCACCATTTCAACACGGTTTCGTATCGGGAAGGTCAACAACAACCAATTTATCTATTTTCTCCAATTGTATTTTAAATAAACTCGAAAAAGGTCACCAAATTGATGTAATCTACACTGATTTTGCGAAAGCTTTTGATAGAGTAAATCACTCAATTTTGTTGAAAGAATGAATTTCTTTTGGTTTTCATTCAAATCTTTTGAAATGGTTGGACTCTTACCTTAGGAATCGTATTCAATTCGTTAGAATTGAAAATATGGTTTCAAGTCCAGTTTTGGTAACCTCAGGTGTTCCCCAAGGTAGCCATCTTGGGCCACTTCTTTTCCTAATTTTTATCAATGACTTACCTGATATTTTCGAAAATTCTGTCCAACTTCTATTTGCTGATGACTTTAAGTTTTTAAGATGTATAAAGTCCATTACGGATTGTCATCTGTTGCAAAATGATCTTCGTAAATTATCTGAATGGTGCTCTGTAAACCAATTATATTTAAATGCCTCTAAGTGTGAATGTTTTACTTTTTGTCGTAACTTTTCCCAAATTATCTTTGAATATAAGATTAATAGCCATGTTCTTGATAGAGTTTGTGAAAAGAAAGATCTGGGGGTAATTTTCGACTCTAAATTAAACTTTGTCAAGCATATAGAGTTCAGTGTATCCAAAGCAAATTCCATGCTAGACTTTATTAAACGTAATAGTAATGATTTCAAAGACCCTTTTGCTCTTAAATCGCTCTATTCATCTTATGTCAGATCCATATTAGAATACTGCTGTGTTATTTGGAATCCATTCTATAACGTTCATTCAAACAGAATTGAAATGATTCAAAAAAAATTTACTAGGTTCGCAATTAGGAAATTAGGTTTGAACATCGAAACTCCATCATATACTACCAGATGTCAACTTTTAGGTATGCAATCACTTGTAAATAGACGAAAAATGTATTCAGTTATGTTTATAAGTGCTATTTTATCGTACCATATTAAGTGCCCATTTCTTTTATCCTTAATTAATTTATATGTTCCATCGCGACAACTGAGAGTACGTTCTTTATTTCGTGAAGATGATCATAGAGTTAACTATGCAAAAAATGAACCTATAACCCGCTGTGTCAGTGAAACTAATCTTATTGCGTCTCATATTGAATTTGACTTTCATCTGAGTAGATCTTCTTTAAAAAATAGATTGTTATTGTATTTTAATTTTAATTGATTTTTTAATTTTACAATATAATTTTACTGTTGTCATATTGTTAATGTTTATTTTTATTTTATTAAAAATATTTTATTGTATGTAATACACTATAAGTCTATCTTGATGTATTAGCATGTATTCGGTAGTCTAACTGTAGATTTAAAATCTCTAAATGATGTAAATGAATAAATAAATAAAATGCACAAAAGTTGAATATTTATTTGTATCTACATTCATACATATTTATGTAACAAATAAAAAACAAATTGCCGGCAACACCCTTAATTACCTTATGTTACAACTTCCTGTATATTGCCCTCGATCATGCACAACAAGGGCATGAATATATAACCAACTGTATTTACAATAAGAATCAAAGGGTCGTGATTAATCAATTGGAATACGTTGCAGATAACGGATACAGTAAAAGTGTATTTTTTTTAAATTGCAGTTTTTTTAGTGAAAGTAAGGTAAAGAGTTAAAAAGAATGTTGATTTCGAAGTTATTCACCCCTATCACCGAGTCCCTCGTAGCGAGTCCCCGAAAATTGTGTTACGCTACGAATACGAATACATTTACATCATAAGCCCTGAACGAATTCAAGAAAGCATTGGCACACAAAAATACTAATTTCGGAGTCCTAAAATCAGCTGATATGCGTCAAAATAAGAAAATTAAATAAAAGTTCGTTTTTCATCTTTCGATTTGTTCTTATTTTTATTTGTTTTTGTCTTTAAAAGTTGATTTTGGTATCAAAACTGCGCACTACAGCGCTAATTGGATCGCAGGCTAGGTTGCCTTGAGATCGCCATTTCTACCTATCTTAAAAGTTGATAGTATTGTCGTTGCAATCTTTGCAATAAATGAAGAAAATACACGAAGACTGGATGAATCATATGATTGACGCGAAGTGGTTGGAAGACGCCGTGGAACATTTCCCACATCAACTACGTCTGATAACATGGAAACATCGGCAAATTGGTTCTTTTCACAAGGTTCATTTGATTCTAAAGGCTCGGAAGAATTTTCGAATATATAAGATTGTGGATCTTTTATTCCGCTGGTCAAAGTTCATTCATTCTTATGACACCTTCTTCGAGGCTGCTAAAAAAATGCATTCTATTTGCTCAACCATGTTCCTCTTGATTTATGCCTTCCAATCTAACCACACTTAAGAATTCAATTAAATTATAAAAAAGTTTGGACTAATTTATTCAATTTACTTTTTTCCAGCTAGAGGTGTCCTTAGAAGGTGGGTCTTTAACTATTTAACTCTATTTTTACTGCCTCCCAAAACGAACTCACTTACTCCTTAGGAATTTTTGAAAATCCTTGGGCAATTTCAAGTTTTTCTTGAAGAATTTTCATAAAGCTTTTCGAATTGAATTTTATTTGTGATAACTTTATTTGCCCTTCAAAAAAAAAAAATAAAAAAAACATATGTAGGTAACACTTTCACATTAAAACAATAGTAAAACTTACATGATTCTTTTCATATATTTTATTTTTATTTAATTTATCTTCGCAAGCTTAATTTTTTGTTAGTTTTAAAAACTCCGATCAAAATAATTGTTCGTAAACAAAACTGCCAAACTTCCTATTCATTCGGGGCTAGTGATACCAATTTTCACGAACTCCGAATTTCGTAGCAAATTTTTTTAGTACGACGGGACCAATGATACAATTATTCGGGGTTCGTACTACGAATCTATTACGACGGGGCCTGTGATAAGGCTGATTATTTGAGGAAATAATTAGCTTGGATACAATACGTCAAGTACTTTTTTTACAGACGAAATGTTCAAATATATAGAACAAGAAACGTCCAGAAAAGATTGCCCATATAACAGTAATGTAACTTGAACAGTTTTTTGGAATATGCCTTTACATGTCCATCGTACAGTTACCATTAACTAGGTTTTATTGAAATAAAAGCCTAGGTTGCCCAAAAATTAACTGCGCAATGGCATGTAACCGGTTCGAAGAAATAAAAGTGTTCATACATTTCAACAAAAACTCGACTCAAGCACCCAAAAGACAACCAGGACATGATCCCCTTCATAAAATAAGAGCATTCTTGAACCAAATAAAGCAGAGACTCTTTATTGTCCCTAGAGAAGAATATATGGCAGTAGATGAACAAATTATATAAGCAGATAAAAAAAATACACAAATGGGAATATACAAATTTTGTTTTCAGTGGTAGCTCGGGCTTCAGCTATGATTTTGAACTTTATACTGGAGCCGATTTGTCAGAGATTAGTACATCCATTGACGTTGTTGTTCGATTGGCGCGAACTATTCCCGACGAATCCAACTACAAATTATTCTGTTGACTTATCTGGCAAAGAAAGCGATTTTACTGTTAGGCACAATCATGCCTATTCTGTCGTCTCGTTTTTCGACGACTCTCGTTTTTTTTTAAGTGGCATTAAATAAGTTCTTCGACGTGACGAATTTGTAACAGAAGTTTAAACGATGCAAGAGAGCGGTTTTATTTAATTATTGGTAAATAAATAAGTAAATAAAATGATATGTGTAGAAATGTATTACAACACGAGTAGCGATAGTGATGATGATGAAGAAAGTGGAGTACGATTTTGTTCGTCTGCATCTGCATCTGTAGCATAGAGGAAATACATTTCCTCTATGATCTGTAGCTTGAGTTCGTGTTGATGTATGTCCGGATGTAGTCATCAAAGTATTTGGAAGTAAATTAGGCTGGGATACACCAATTGAATTTCCGTTTGGGTTTAACCACTGTTTGTATTTAAGCAAATTTGCTACAGCATCTTCCAGCGGAGACAAAATTTGCAATTGGTTTGAACCTCGTCCATATGCTTCTATTTCTTTTAAATTGTTTATTATTTTCTTCTTCACTTTGAACTTAAAGTCGGCCCAAACCTGATTAAAGCAAACATTAAAATATTTTTTACATTAATGAAATATGCGATTCAAACCTTATGCCAACCATCTCCATATCTTACTAGAGGACCCTTGCTGTTCAGCTATGGAATTCCATTCCCTTTTTATGTCAGTTTTGTTGATTCCCTTAAAAAATCCCCTAGCCAACTGCTCGTTGCTCTCCATCAGCTCGACGAGAAGAGGTGCAACTGTGGTAAAACTGGCTCATTTGATAACCTGGATATTTCTGTGGTAACATGGTTTCACAACAGAATTGTGAACCTTGCTTTGACATGTGTCGGCAGCAAACCGTCTTCTGAAGTCGAGCTATTAAACTGTATCATGTCCAAAAGCAGTCTTTACATATAATCGGCATATGGGTTGAGTTGATCTGTTGAATTCTCTTCTTGGATATCATACAATACAAATTACATAAAAAAGTACCATAAAATGTTCTTCCACATGATCGACATGACAGCCGTGAATGCGTGGCTATTGTACAGATGAACACTTGATGGTTCTGAGCCGTGGCTAGACGAAGATAGATCCAGGAAACTAACGGTTTCCATAATGCCATTACAGAACTATAAATTAGTTTACCTACCTGTTTGGGCCACAAGACAGCGGTGTAAAGTTCCAGACTGCAATGGAAGATCTTATGTGGAGTGCCGAAAAAATGCAAAGTAAATCTTTGCTTGAATGAGAAAGGAACTGTTTCACGATATTCCACACTATATAATTGTTTGAAGAAAATGTTGATTTAATTTTTTCAAACCATTTTTTTTTTTTACTTTTCTGCTCAATGTGCCATATATGATCCAAACCGGAAATCTCAAAATGTTCCACTTTTTTTTCAAAAAAATCAACATTTCTGAATCACGTGTTTTCTTAATTATATTTAATCATGCAGTAAGGGGTTAAAATGTAATTTTACTTACTGTATCAAAGTTCCTTAAGCTACCCCGCAAAATATCACGTGAAAGTTTTAAAAAAACAACAATAGTAAGTTATCTCTGCAATTCTCATCTCAGCCGCTTTTTTTTAAACAATTGACATTTTGACGAAATTTATAATTTTTCACATTTTGATTTGAATAAAGGCAACATTTTAATTGCAAAAATCCTTAATGTGTTTTAAACTCTGTTTATTTAAGCAATATAAAAATAACATCTTTTATTAAAATAAAATAATGCACAGTTTAGTTATTTCAATTTACATACATTTTATCATATTATGTAATTTGATTATATAGGTATGGATGCGAAAATTGGTGAACATTTTTGTTAGTAATAATAATAATAATAGATTTTGTGTACAATGTACATGTACTATATTTTTTTAAGTTTCATCTAATAAACTTCGAACATGCTTATGAAAATAGAAGGTAAAGTCATTAATAGATCTCTGTATATATACATATACGTTATATGTTCGATATTAAATTTTTGTTTTGAAAATTAAACTTTTTCTTATATTAAAGCTAAATAAATATTCACATTTTGGGTGAATTATTATTAAAAAAAAAATTACTTATAAATTATGGGAATAACAAAAACAATGAAAAATGTTGAAATAAAAAAGAAAAAAACAAACAATCGATAATTCTTTGACATTTGACTATTCAGGTAGGAAGAAACAGTGTATAACAATATTAAAAATTAGCTAGTTCACTTAAGGTGGCGGAGTTTGAGGCAGCCATGTATAAAATAGAATGTATCCCGCACTAGATACAACGTCTGTTGTATCAATAGGTGATACGACTTGGTCATCAAACTTGAACCATCTGTAAGAAATAAAGATTATTGTAAATATATATATTCTTTAAGTTTTAAGTTCTGATGTGTATAATTTTGATTAAATATTTACTACTATAATTATAGCAAATATAAATTCTTTTATAATTAGTCTTATATTTTTTAATATTCAAGTAACATTAATAAAGCTTCTTTTTTTAAAACCTACTCGGTCCTAATGAGGTATCCGTTTGGACCGGAAAATTCTACGATTTTATATAATTCGGAGGATTTCTGCTTCGAGTTATTCAGCCCTATCACGAATTCCATCGTAATCGGAAACTTTTACGAATCCCGAAAAAAAATTTTGCGAAATACATTCGTAGCTTAAAATTTCATACGGTTTTTCCGAATTTGTAAAAGTTTTGGATTACGATGACTTACTTACTTACTTAAGGTGGCGCTACAGTCCGGGGCGGACCTGGGCCTCAACCAACAAGCGTCTCCAGCCAGCTCGGTCCCTAGCTAGCTGTCTCCAGTTTCGCACGCCAAGTTGGTTGAGGTCCTCTCCCACCTGGGTGCGCCACCTGAGTCGCGGTCTTCCTCTACTGCGCCGTCCCTTGGGATTGGATTCGAAGACCTTCCGGGCTGGAGCGTTGATGTCCATCCGCTCTACATGACCTAGCCATCTAAGCCGTTGGACTTTAATTCTGCTAACTAGGTCAGTGTCGCTGTACAGCCCGTACAGTTCGTCGTTATATCTTCTCCTTCATTCTCTATGCGTACGGGACCAAAAATCACCCGAAGAATTTTTCTCTCGAAGCATCCTAAGACGCTCTCATCTTTCTTTGACAGGGTCCAGGCCTCAGCGCCATAAATGAGAACCGGGATGATGAGTGTCTTATAGATGGTGATTTTACATGCTCGAGAGAGGACTTTACTTCTCAATTGCCTTCTAAGTCCAAAGAAGCAGCGATTTGCAAGAGTTATTCTTCGTTTGATTTCAGCACGGGTGTCGTTGTCTGCATTAATAGCGGTGCCTAGGTAGAAAAAGTCCTTAACTACCTCAAAGTTATAGCTGTCCATGGTGACGTTTTGTCCAAGACGTCGTCGTTCAGTGTCCTTTTTTGATGACAGCATGTACTTGGTCTTGCCCTCATTGACCACTAAACCCATCTTCTTCGCTTTCTTCGCAATGCTCAAAAACGCTCCACTGACATCACGCTTTGATCTTCCAATTGGATGGACCTTTGGAAGATTGTGCCTCTAGTGTTGACGGTTGAGTTTTGCACAATTCTTTCCAGAACGATGTTGAAGAAGTCGCATGACAGTGCATCGCCTTGTCTAAAACCTTTTTTGACATCAAATGAATTGGTAAGATCTTTTCCGACCTTGATAGAGCAGCGTGTATTCTCAATCGTCATTCTGCACAAACGGATAAGTTTGACAGGGATGCCAAAACTAGACATTGCTCGGTAGAGCTCTTCCCTATAGATGCTGTCATACGCGGCTTTAAAATCGATAAAGAGATGGTGGGTATCGATTTGAAGCTCCTGGGTTTTTTCCAAGATCTGACGTAGTGTGAATATTTGGTCGATAGTGGACTTTCCTGGTCTGAAGCCACACTGATAAGGACCAATCAGGTTGTTGACATATGGCTTCAGACGTTCACATAATACGGCAGAGAGGATCTTATACGCAATGTTAAGGAGACTGATGCCTCTGTAGTTGGCGCAGTTTAGAGAGTCTCCTTTCTTATGTATCGGGCACACTATGCTGAGATTCCACTCATCGGGCATGCTTTCTTCCGACCATATTTTGCAGATGAGTTGGTGCCTGCTCCCTACCAAGTCATCGCCTGCTGCTTTGAATAGTTCGGACGTGATGCCGTCAGCTCCAGCAGCTTTGTTTGACTTAAGTTTAGATATAGCTATCTTCACTTTGTCAAGGTCGGGTAGGCGGAATTGTTGATCTGCGTCGCCGAGGTTGAGTGGTTCTATCTCCCTTACAGCGGAATTCGGTTCGTCGTCGCCGTTATATAATTTGGAGAAGTGATCTTTCCATATTCTCAGCATCGACTGTGGTTCTACTACGATGTTGCCTTGATCGTCTTTACAGGCTTCGGTTCGTGGCTGGTACCCTTGGGAGGTTTTTTTTACCTTTTGGTAAAATTTACGAACCTCATTCCTATTGTGACATCCCTCTATCTCCTCGATCGCGCGCTGCTCATGCTCTCTTTTTTTCCGTCTAAGAAGCCAGTGTTCCTCTCTCCTCTTCTGCTCGTAGAGCTCGCGAGCAGCTCTAGTCCTTTTGTGCAGCGCCGTTTTGTATGCCTCTTGTTTCTCTGCGTGAGCTTGCCGGCATTCGTCGTCAAACCAGGGGTTTCGCTGTGGTGGCCGTGCGAAACCTAGCACTTCAGAGGCGGCATCTCTGATGGCTGCAAGGCAATGTTGCCACTGGTTGTCAATGCTTAATGCAGGAAGCATAGGACTCCTTAGGAGGTTATTAGAGACTCGATCGAAAAAGGACTGGCAGTGTCTTGCGATTGTAGCCTTCTAACGTCGAATCTTCTCACAGTACTTCCTTGTTTTGGCTTGGATCGG
Organism: Eupeodes corollae; assembly: GCF_945859685.1. Taxonomy (NCBI): domain Eukaryota; kingdom Metazoa; phylum Arthropoda; class Insecta; order Diptera; family Syrphidae; genus Eupeodes; species Eupeodes corollae. Next base: position 151,120,949 of record NC_079147.1, read on the forward strand.
GATATCCGTAGCCGTACTCTGGCTACAACGAGGTAGTGGTCCGAGTCAATGTTGGCCTCTCGGAATGTTCGGATATCCTGGATACTGGAGAAGTGTCGTGCGTCGATCGCAATCTGGTTGACGGTTGATTGATCAGGAGATTTCCATGTCCCCTTGTGGATATTAAGATGCGTGAACTGCGTACTAGCTACCAGAACGTCTCGCCCCGCAGCGAAATCGACCAGCCTGAATCCGTTGTCGGAGGTGGTGTCGTGCAGGCTGTATCTCCCGATTATGCCACCAAAGATGTCTTCTCTTCCTAGCTTGGCATTAAAATCTCCTAAGACAATTTTAATGTCATAGCCAGGGCACTGCTCATATGTCTTGTCCAAGAGCTCGAAGAATATGTCTTTGGTGTCTTCATCTTTCTCCTCTGTTGGGGCATGCGCGCATATTAGGCTTATGTTGGCGAATTTAGCCTTGATGCGGATTGTCGTGATGCGCTCGCTCACACTGTTGAAACTCAAGACTTTTTGCCTGAGCCTAGTTCCAACAACAAATCCACACCCAAATAGACGCTGTCTTTGTTCTCGATAGCAGTCGCCGTAGTAGATATCGCAGTCTTTTAGTTTGCGTTTGCCTGGTCCATCCCATCGCACTTCTTGGATGGCTGTAATATCTGCCTTGCAGCAGTTTAGGGCTTCCGCTAATTGTTCGGCTGCACGTGGTCTGTTAAGGGACCTAACATTCCACGTACATATCCGAAGTTCGTTGTCCTTATTTCGTTTGCGTGGGTTGTCAACAGTAAATCCGTCCGTATCCGAGGCTTGTTGGTGCTTCGAAACTTAAGGTATTTTTAAGTGGCCAGGAAGTCACCCCGACGACACAACCCCCAACCTGGAGGGCCAGATCCTTAGTATAACTCCAAGGAAGGGGAGCCGGATAAACCGCTCCTTACAGGCCTGGGCTCCGAATATGTCGAAGAAGCCCTATAAGGTGTTCACTAAGTAGTTCAACCTTACTGGAACTGTAGACGCCACCGTTGATTCTATCTCGAGAATTCGTCCGCTGCCGCCTGGATAAGGAGAGGTGCCTTAGTGGAAACACCTCTCCCCCCTCTCTCGTTTGCTGCCCCCAACAACTTTCCACTGGGGTTGGAACCCAATCTCCAGTTGAGGTACTAGGCACCCGATGTTCACCGCGGGGAGGTGAGAGTAGGAGTTGATAGACAGAGGTGGGTTTTGAGAAAAACCTGTGGACGCTTGTGTCCTCTTGAATGCACATGTCTACCATTTGAACATAGAATTACGATGACACATTAATTAATAATAATCGTGAAGAAATCAAGGGTGTCATTCCGTAATTTTCAAAGCCATAATCATCAAAACGATTATAATTAACGATATCGTCAATAATTTGCTTCACGTAACTTTATCGCTATCGTCTCGTCAATCGTTCAGTATGACTGAAATGTCAAAATGAACTGAACGAAAGATAAAGCTTGTTCGATAACTTGAAAATGTAATTAAATTTGGTTTTTGTCTTTGGGAAATTGTGAAAATTTGCAACAATCTGCTTTTTACCAAACATACCAACTAATTTGTGGTATTTATTGTTATTGTAACTGTTACTGATTTTATTTTTTGTCGCCGACGATATAAGTCTAATTTAACATGTAAGTTATTTATGTCTGATATTGTAGTTATAATTATAATTTTGTGTATACATACATAGGTCAGTAACACAAATTCATCTACAAAAGATAAGACTCAATTTTATTAAGGGACATAACTTGGTTTCAAAAATATTTGTTGTTACCGAAACTATTTTGAATAATTTGCTTAGTGCAAAGGCATTGGTAGCTTCCGCCACACAAAGTTTTAATAGTTATAGCAAACCGTCTGGCAAATTATTTATTGTTTGCAGTATCTTGGAAGAGATAGAGGGTCTGATTTATCTCTTAATTGTCTCCATAACCATATTAATTTTTTTTTCTGAGTTTTCATTTTCACTTCGTAACAAAACTCAGTTACGCCGAAAAACATTTGTATTTCAATTTGCTTAATTAATATTTGGAAACCAATGACAGACGATACCTATTTAGCTATCGTGCAAACGCTATCGTTTTGACGATAATCGTTTTACGGAATGACCCTACAGCCTTATTGCGACAGGCGTTGAACGCCATAGGAAAATATGACAGAAGTACACTTCATATCAAATAGATAGGTACAAGCTTTTTTCGTTTTTATTTGCCGATATTTTTGAAATTCATAGGTTTTCTTGGAAAACCCCAAATGTGGAATGAATGAGGTATGTATTAAGTTTATATTGGATTACGTTAATAAATACAAGTTTTTTGGCGGTTTTTATTTTTTGTCACATGAATAGGGACAAGTTCTTTATTTATCTATTAGCGTCTTTTAAATCATATAAAAGGATAGTCTGATTGTTTGGGAGCTTAGAACGAACATTTCCTGGATAGAATCAAAAATTATGGGTAGAGTAGTAGTAGGAGTCTAAGCAAGGAGGAAATAGGCCAAATTCTAGTTTACCGGGATATGGGCAAAATCAACAATTTTATAGCCATATAAAAGAAGAAGTTTAAAGGAACAGTTGAGAAAGCCACATCATTTCAAAAAAAGCGGGCGATAGTGAGATCTGCTTTAAATTCAAGGCTTTCCATGAGTAAATTCAAGGCAGAAGCTGGGGTAAATACCAGTAGATCGACTGTTGCTCGGGTGATACAGAAGGGCAGACTGTATACGACACCAACAAGTAATGAAAATAGAATGCTACACGCAAGAGCGAACGCCTTAATTTTGCAAACTAATCATCATCATCGAGCTTGGCATACCGTCGTCTTTTCCGATGAAAAAAAATTATTTCTGATCTGATGGATGTCCAGTGTTGAAAAAAATAATAGAAACAAATGTCTTCATCATTTTCAATTTACAATATTTTTTTTAGGAATTAAGTCATTCGTCGTTGGTCTTTCTATGTGTTAATCGGTACCTAACAGTGCTTTCAAATAGTAAATTGTTTCGTCAAATCACTTTATTATTTTCACTTAACCGTCAAAAAGATATAGGAAAATGATGAATTCGCCTTGAAAAAATAATAGAAACAAGCCACTTTAACTGTCATTCTAACGTAAGGATCAATTTGTTTTGTATGAAAATAGGCGTTTTGAGTTTTTTTTTATCAGTTTATCAGATATTTTCTATTCGATACTAGACAAATTTTTTAAAAGTCATCTACTATTTTAATAAATATGGGCGTGGATTATATTATACTCATTTTGACCGCCAAGTGATGAAAAAAACTAAGGCAAAATGAACTCGATGGTTGAAGTTGCGAAAACCTTACTGTTCCAAGAAAAAAGTATTTAAAGCTCTACATTTAAGCCCAAAAAAGAAACAAGATGAAGAAAAAGATACACATTTTGATACACTATTGGTAAGAATTTGTAAGAAAAACCAATTTCTTTCTAAAAGATTCAAAAGTCAAAACTGAACTAAACGGACCAGTGACAGATAGAACAAGAAAAAATCTTCTGAAAGATGCAAGTCTTCCTGGTAGAAGTACATAAAAAGTGTAGTTCTTGAGCAAGACAAACATTGTACAAATTCTTGCTTTGCAAACAAACACTTTCATCGTTCTAATTGGAATAACGTTTTGCGTTCGGATGAAACAAAGATACATTTGTTTGGTTCCGATGGATACATTTGTTGTGAGAAGGCTTAAGAACAACCCGAAATACACAAAAAAGGATGGAACCGGTTAAGCAGTTATTAAAAATAAGGGTACCACTACAAATTACTAAAATAATTGAAATACTTTTACCGTTAAGTTACTTTCTCGTTACAAAAAGAGTACTATTCGAACTTTGTCTAATTATAATCCTACTTTTTAATCATTATAATTCATCGTTATAGTTGAAAAAAATTGTTGCATTTAAGCAATAAACTATTAAAAATTTATCTGGATAGTTTTTTTTCCATCTATTCACAAATACCATTTCAGTTGTAAAATCTTTGTAGCTGCTATTATCATTTTTAAAAGTGGAAGAAATCTATCTTGAAAAACAGCACAGCAAAGGAGGTGGTGTAATGGAATGGGAAGCAATCATCTATTACGGAACAGTGGAGCTGGATTTTCAAAGCTCTTAAATGACGGCAATCACTTACAAATCGATTCTGGAACGAGCTTTTCCGCAGTTTTATGAATTATTTGGTGGATTCAATGGACTTTCCAACAAGATAATTCACCAATCCATACAGCACGGACAAAAAAAGCCTGGATTCAGGGGCAAAATGTGTTGCCCATTACCATGGCCCCCATATTCTTCTCATCTGAACATTCTTTCAAGAAAAGTCTACGAAGGAGGACGGCAATACCAAAAAAAACCGAAGAGATTATTGAAGCCATAAAATAGTCCTGGGCCAAATTATCTGACAGCACTCTGAATCCATACACAACAGGTTACTTGAAGTTATTCAGATATCAGTAGGCAGCAAACTTTACTGAAAATAATTTTAATCCAATAAAACCAGTATTTACCTAAACCATACGATTTTTTGTTATTTTCTTTACATATATTTAGATCTTGTTCCTATCCACGTCACACGAAGTGTATTTGGCATTACTTATGGCGTTCAAGAGCCAAAAAATATTCCGAAATGTAAGTTTGTTTTGTCTTTTGGTTTAAAATTGTAATAAGAAGTCTGTTTAGGGTAAAAATAACAACTTCCAAACAAATCAAACGGCTTTTGAAGCTCATGGAGGCAAATGAAAGCCTCGCAAAAAAAAATTAAAACAGGTGTCCTAAGAAGTAAACAAAAAAAGTTGGAATAGGAGCTTTTGGCCAATGAATTAAATAGTATTGGCCCATCAACACGAAACGGAAAGGAATGGCAGAATTTAAGAAAATTGTTAAATGTATGAAACCAACTACAAATATTTAGGTTTGGTCTTACTCCAAATTCAACGTTAGACAAAAATGTGTATTTATCAAAAAAAGAAATCGAAGCGACAGGCGGAAAAGGCTTTTACAAAAAAAAATGTTTGAAATCGAACCAGATTTGTGGCATGTATTTCCTATAATTTTGACGCTCATAAACCATTTCTCTCAAACACTCTCCCCCTCCCCATATCAACTAAGAAAACACCGCCTCTAAAATTATCTAAATTATTAGGTGAGCCAAATTCCTTTGAATAGTCACTCAGAGCTGAACAACTCCTGTGTGCGAGTATTGTTACCAGGGATGGAGGGGACCAAAAGTTTTAAGCCGAATCTGAACAGGCTTATTTGAGAAAGCACTTTTCATGACAGGATTACTCTTGGAGGATTTGTCAATCCCTCGCCAGAAGCAAAAAAAACTTTAGATGGCACAGGCAGTAATTGAGCCCAAGACCTTTGACATGACAGTCCAACGCACTAAAATGCATTCCACGGGTACTACTCTTTGTGATTAATGTCGAACTTTAAAACAATTTATATTTCACCAAAATAATTTCTGACTATTTTATGAAAAATAAAATAAATTAATACATAAGACAAACCATCCTGTACTTAAATGGTTTCACGTTTTGAAAAACAGTATAAATTAAACTTAACATATTTTACAAGAGGGCATAACTCTCTTGTTATCAATAAGGGTAAAATGAAAAATAAAATGGATAAATAGCTAAAACTACTTAAGTCGACTTAGAGCCTTTATCTTTTGAGCACACATTTATTCCTAATAAATTGCTTACTTTCGAAAGTTTTTGCACCCCTGTTTATGCATGCCAAATCTGCGTATTGTGAACGTTTGACTTTGAACGTTTGAGTGTCATTACGCAGTAATGTGTTTGTGAATTTACTCTAAATTCAAAGCAACTTCAACCATAGCCGAAATATCGCTAGGGTACTTTTTCGTTATTCTACGGATTACTGTTTTATGCTCTGGAAAAAGCTATTGGTAATAAATGGGGTTTACAGCCCAGAATCACGGACTGTTTAGAGAAAGGTATAAACAGGGATAAGTTAAATAAAGTCCAACGTTCAGCCTGCCTATGTATAAGCCGATCGCTTCGCACGACCCCGTCTGCAGCACTGGACACCTTGCTCTACCTTACACCTTTTGACATATTAAGCAAACAAATAGCTGCAAGCTCGGCTATTCGCCTCAATGCTTCGTCGCAGTGGACTAACAACAACATTGGCCACTCCGTAATTCTAAGGTACTTAGAATTCCAACCATCCCCCAACTACAATTCGACAGGAATTTCCAGATTTCTATACCTACCAGATCTTTTTGGGAGGATAGGACATTCTTGGAGGATGAGTCAATCCATTTTTACACAGATGGCTCAATAACCAAAGAATTGGTTGGTGGTGGTGTGTACTCTGAACGACTGAAATTAAGTCTCTCATTCCGCCTTCCCAATCATTGTAGCGTGTTCCAGGCGGAACTTTTGGCGATTAAGGAAGTCTTGTCTTGGCTCAAAGAAAACGTGATATCAACATCTGATATCCGTATTTTCTCCGACAGCCAGGCCGCTATCAAATCTCTGGACTCTGTCTTTAAAAACTCTATAACAGTCCATAACTGTCGAGCATCTCTAATGGAGATGACGCAACAGTATAATATTCACCTTTGCTGGGTGCCGGGCCATAGAGACATTCCAGGTAACTGTAAGGCAGATGAACTCGCCAGGAACGGTACAGTACAGCCCATCCTACCACGTTTGGCAAGTATTGGCATACCAATCGCTACTTGTAAACTGCTGCTAATGCAAGACGCTGTGAGGAGGGCAGGAACCAGGTAGAACAACATCACCACGTGTCAAGCCACAAAAAACATCTGGCCAACACTGGATTTAAAACGTTCAAGGTGCTTGCTCGATAATAGGTGTCATAACCGGACACTGCCTAATAGGAAAGCACGCCACGAGACTAGGCGTATTCTCAAATGACTTTTGCAGAAGCTGTATGGACGAGGAAGAGGAAGAAACGGTTCTTCATCTTCTCTGCACATGCTCTGCTCTAGCTCGAAAACGCAAGAATTACCTAGGAGAATTCTTCTTTAACGATCTAAACGATCTAAATGATATCAATATAATCAGCCTCTCACGTTTCGTAAGGGACTCTAACTGGTTCCATTGAGCTTAGGAGGAAGCCTCAAGATTCATGTGGTATCACAATGGGCCATTAAACTGGCCTAAGTGTGTCCGTTTCCATCTTGGACAGCCACTATAACCTAACCTAACGTAACCTATGCTCTGGATTTAAGGTATAAATACATATAACTTTTCGTGGCCATCGCGAAGTTTACATTTTTTTTTTTAATTGCGATCTTGTATAAAGTCATAAGCATCAAATCAAATGTAAGTTTATAAGCAACCTTTCTACCAACTTTTTAAAGACATAAATTGTCCTTATAGAGTGAAACATTTTTAATATATCCAAATTTTGTCGGGCGAAAATTAATCCAAAGAAAACTTTAGGATATGCGTAAGATATGCAGCTCTAATTTTCTATCCGATTTTAATGAATATTTCAATTCACGTGAGTATTTTCATTTTAATAAATTTACCTAAGATTATTAAATAAAATCTTTGATATGTTCTTTTTTAAATTTCTTAGAAGATTTTTTGGTAATTAAGCTTTTACCGATTTTGCTGATAATACAATTTTAAGCTATGATCAAATAATATGAAATACAAAAATACTCACTTTCCAAAAACTCCACTCTTACAAAATGCTGTATAATGGCCGCTTTCCATCGAGCCATAGTGATTCGATACACCATAGAGCTCGTAAGTCTTTGGCGACATTGAACGTAACTCCGACTTGGCAACATACGGCGTCATATCGAGATTCTCTAAAGGGAACGTTACATAGTTTAATTTCTTTCTATATGAAGGGCCCATGCTATCAGGATTGGCATAGAATCTGAAAAATATTATACATTTTTATTTTTTAATCAAATCGAATTTAAATAAATATGAAAAAATTAACCTTTTAAAATGGACAACTAAAATTGGTGGCAACTTCGAAATGTCTAACTTCTTTATTGCTTCCCTAGGTTGTTTGCATGTTGGACAAACCCACCCGTGAATACGTTCACCATTGAAATACATATCCATACATTGATTCAATGTACACATATTTGCACTAGATGGTAGTTCCAAACTTAAATTTGAGAAACACTCGTAAGTAGCACTTTCCTTATTGCAATAAACACATTTTACAGTGCTCTTAATTTGGCCATAAAATAAACGCAATATCAAGCTCTCTCGAGCTTTGGTAAATTCCAACCATGCACGTTCCGAAGCTGGCATATTTTCTCGGACTGATTTTTGTTGCGCTTGCAATGTTTGCAAATCTGAATGTAACCAGTCCATAAGTATCGTTAGGAATTCATGTGAATCCTGTTGTTCGATTCCTCGAAATATTTTTTGATACTGGCCTACAACATACTGAAGAATCGAAAAAAATGGGATGATTTGAGATACATAAAAAACTAAGTACTTTTATTCTTACCCTCAACTCTTTGCTGGCAACACATTTGTAATTACCATTCCATAGGACTTTGATGAGGGCAGCAACTTCTTCCACAACCTGTCCGTTTGTCTTGTTTGCGCGACTTATGTAGTTTTTGTATCTATCAGATAAGCAATATTCCGTCAAGGGTTGAGTATTGCTCAAACATTGCAATATGCTATTCATGTAACAGGTATTGCCAAGATTTTTGAGACCTGTCAGACCACGACCCTGCAAAAGTAAGTATAATCAACATCAAAAACAATGAACAAAACATCAAACCTTAGGCTAACCTTTTTAAAGGGACTTAGAAAATTGTACGTCGGTATGTTGATTTTAACACCAGCCAGAAGAACCATTTTGTTAACGACGGGCTAGTGTAAAAATGCCGTCATAGAAATCGAGAATTCATTCAAACTGAATGTTAACTACTTCCGACTATGGTCTTAGACATACTCGGAAACTTTGTGTCTACAACGTTCATAGTTGGTTAGTTAGTGCACAATTGTTTGCTTTAATCAAATTTAAAGTTCAAGTTCGTTCTTGAAGGGCGAGGGGTGAAAAGTTCATTAATGTTTTGCTATTTGTTGTCTAAAAATACAGTGACAGCTATAAGTATTTTATAAATATACATTTGTATACATGCGTACATATGTTATTTTAAAAGTGAAACTATAAGAAGGGATTTTCTTTTTTTTGCGCTTTTTAACACAAAACTACATCACAGCACCGGTGAGTCAATATTAGTATGGTCATGTTGTATTATGTTTATCGATTTAAAAAATATTTTTAAAAATAACTAACATTTCACGTGTGTGGGGAATTGAAAAACGTGATATTATGCATGACATATCTTTATACTAATGCATTAATAAAGATTTAGCTTAGAAAAAAGACATTGTATATATTTTGTTTTTATTTTACTCTCTATAGAAGAGGTATTTTTATTTCGCTATGAATATCTAAACTGAAATTTCAATCAAATAGTATGACTCAATTCCTAAAATTACTCGCACACTGGAATGGTTGAGAGTTATAAGTTACTAGGCCCTAGTTATCTACGCAATATTGTGCCACATAATTGATTTTTTAAAAGGTATGAAGCGTTACTAGGAAAATGTGACTCATTACATTTTATGGAAAAAAAAATGGAAATCGGAATATGTTTACAAATATCAAAACGATATACCTCGTTTCTTGCCCTTGAACTGATTATTTCGCATAGTTATTAATTTTGAAATCTATTTTAATGGTAACTATATTTAATCAATTCTATATTATTGATTTTGACACTTATTAAAATTTTTAAGTTAAAAAATATAAAAAACTATTGACTACTAATTGTTCGATAAATTGGTAATAAGAGGAAAATTTAATCGCTCTTCTGCTAAGGAAATAAAAATTCGTAATTTCTGTCCCTAGTGAACACTTGAACACTTTGAATGAAGAGCAGAAGTCTTGAAAATTCATACATTATTAAAATTGTTAAATAGTAAGTAGGGATCAGCTTATTAGAAAAGAGAAAATATATGAGAACTGGAAAAAGATTTGCTGTGTCCAAAAATCAGGATTCAGCTGTGATTCAAGAAGTTACGTAATCCCAGTATATCTCCAAATATTTGGCATTATGCGTCACCTTGATTCATCAAAGAAATTTGAGACTCTAAATTCACTTTAAGAGAGAAGCTTCAGGTACGACCAGTAATCCAGTTACATGAATACATTTTTTTAAATATAAAACTGTTGCTCTTAAAAATGCCTTAGTACACTTTTCAATGAAATTATGGAAGGGGTTATAGTAGCTAAGCGAGTTTCAGGGTGCAATTATATTTTCAATCTACAAAAAAGAATTAGTGATGGAAGCTTCCAACTTCCGTGGAATTTCTTTTCTTAATGCAACGTATTAGATTTGTACAACGGTGTAACATAAGCGACTCATAGCCTGGGAAAGTTTTGAAAGAATTCCAAGCTGGCTTTAGATCAGGTTACTTAAAATTTTTAAGTACTTTTCGTCGACTTTCGGGGAGCTTTATTTTATAAATTGTATGGTTTAGGAGTATCACTTGTATAAAAGAACTCAGTCGGAAATTTGGAATGTTGCGGAGCTTTCTGACTGGTTCGCAACAACAACAGGAGTGAGGCAGGGTTGTGCATTGACCCTGATCTTGTTTTTATCAATGACTTCATTGATTACCTTACTTGTGAAGCCCTTTTCGAAGGTTTGTATCAAAGCTTTATTATTTGCGAATGATATAGTTATGTTTGTTTAATCTCCAAAAACTTTTCAACTCATGGTCAACAGATTCTACCAGTTTAGCAGTTTATGGAACTTCATTTTTAACGCACAAAAGTCCAAAATTATATTTTTAAAAAAAGTTGGAAGTGGAAATGCTTTCAACGAAAAATGGACGTATATCGGCGAGACAATTGAATGTGTCATTGAATATATATTTACAACTGCGTGTAAAGAAAAGAAATTTTAATATGAACAAAATTTACAGTACCAGAACAACTGCAAAAAGCAAAAACTGACATTAATTTATCGTGGAAAAGATGCTTTATAAACGGGAAAGTGAAAGAAAGTATACTTCTGTATGGCTGTCAAGTGTAGAGTTCAAAAGTATAACAATGTAGGAAAACAATTAACAATTAATTATCGAATAAGCCGAATAACGTTCTCATGTCAGAAATAGGACTCTTTTCATTTAAACACCCTCCTCCTCCTTTTTTCATTTAAACATTGAAACTGCAAACTGACTATCTGTACGAGGTAATATCAAAGATGGACAAGAAGTATAGGCGAAAATACAGTAGGCTTAATTATAATCTGAGAGATAGAAACTATTTCCGTGATGAGAATAGATAGTATAAGTGTAATCTCGACAATGGTCAGACTTAGCAGCAAATTACCGTTGAAGTACAGTGACTGCAACTTTAGGGAAAGGGAAGACATTTTTCATTTTGTAGGGAAGTGTACTTGTCAGAAGAAGAAGTTCTTTCAGAATTAAATGAGATGAACGTAGCCAAATTGTATATACTTATATACTTTGATCGTCAATTTTGATTGTCACCCTTTATTAGTTCTGCGTAGAGTGATCGCTAAAATTTGTGTAATGCTTGGCAGCACTCACATATAATAATGCCATTTCGATAGTTTTTTTAATAATTTTTAGATACCAGCCCAAAAAATATTGAAAAACAGCGATTCGATGACATTGAACCTTTTTTTAACGAAGTTACAAATTCGCCCAATTGGGGAAAAAGGCGAACTGAACAAATATTCTCCAAACCCAAAGAAGATAGCGAAAAGAGAAAGAAGTGGATTACGTTTTAAAAAAGCAATAATTGCAACTGCAAGAGAATTTCTTTTCGAAGCAATTGGAAATTCTTGTTGAAATCCAAGATGCTCTTTGACAGCCTGCAAATAGCCGAGTCAAAGAATGTGATTTTACTATTTTTGTGTAAAAAGATGAACTTGATATCAAAAAGTGGGAGCTTAAGTAAAGCCTAACCCTCTTTCACTTTTTTTATACTAAACTTTGGACTTATTGTAGAATATAAGTTGATACACCCCATCGGTCTAAAAAAAAATGAAACAATGTACAAAAGCAATAACTAACTACCGTCTATAAACCATATCAAAGAAGTCATAGTCAATTTCATAATTACCTTACGTTGAGCAAAAGCCTTTATTTTGATGATGTACCTTGGCACGCGAGAAATGAGCATGAAAAAAATCTTTTTTTTTCGAATGAAAAGATTTTTGACTTTGAAGAAGTTTAAAACAAAGAAAACGATATAATTTACGCGATATCATCATATTAATCTAAAACTATAGTTCTTAGTTTAAAACGTAACCATCTACACCCTTTTGTAATTGTTTCATTGAAAGTCTCATTCCAAAGTGTCACAAAACTCAAGTTTTGGGAGCAAATTTTAAAATGAAGACAAGTTGTACTGGAGATAGATAAATTCTCTTAAAAGACTCCATTGAGGCAAACAAAGTAGTAGGTTTTTAAGAAGCTTTAGATTGGCTCTCGGGACTTCCATATGTTAATCCGTAAGATTAATTTTTTTGTTCAGAATTGGAGAGCATGCCTGAAAGACTGCTTACTTTTATTTTTACTCTTAAGATAGAGAGAGTGTCAAAAATATCAATAGAAACAGAGCGTGGCACTATATGACGATTGTTACAACGTTTAAGGGCTGAGGTCGGTCATTTTGAGTAATTTTTTTTTAACTTATATTATGCCCAAATAAATAAAATGCAATAAATACACAATTGTGTGTAGTTGTTATCTAGTTTTATGCTTCTAACACAACATATAGCACGACTAGGTGATTTTACACTCAATTTATAATCGATCAATGTCATAGCTATAAATTGTTTGGTCATCGATAACTTGACTTTTATTTTAGAACCCTTAGATTCATCAAATAAGTAAAAATAATAAATATTTTAATATTATAATCCATGACAACGTTTAAAACCTTGGCTGGACTTGAAATGTTTGGCAATTAAATTACATTAACTCCCAAAGAAGTTCAAAAAATCGATAAATCTTCATGTTATGTTGAAAATTTTTTTCAATCGAATTCTGTGTGGTAATTGTCTTGTATCTTTGAGTTTGGATAATTTTAAGCTTACAAGATAATAAGTCAAACTTACAACAGTTCCTGGTACCGGAGAAAAATCCCTCACTCGTTCTATAGTCTTTACTGATGGTTTAACTGATCGATCAAATTGGGGTATTTTTGGTCTAGACATTTCCTCATTGTCATCATGTGTTGGTGTTGTCATTCGTCTTTTCTTTTCAAGAGCAAGTTCTTGTCCAAGTTTTTCCAATAATCGAGGATCACGTTTCTCTTGAAGTTTATTTTGCTCCTGAATCACATTTTCAATTTTTTTAGTTTTTTCTTCAATTGTCTGAACTTCTTTTGGTGATTTTTTCTCATTCAATTGTTCATTCTCACGACGTTTAACCTCCTCAAGTTCTTGGCGCAAGCGATTGTTATCCGAAATCTGAAAAATAAATTATTATCTTTACTCCAACTTTGAAGTATTTGTATATATATATTTAATAATTCACCAAATCTTGTTGAGCGCTTTGCAATTGAAGCATCTTGTAATACAGTTTGGTTTGCTCTTCGTGTTCGCTCTTGCTTAGTGTTTGTATTTCACCTTCAGCTTGGAGTAGTAATTTGCTTTGATGCAAAGCTTTTTCCGCCACTAGTTCCTGATCTCGCAATATGTCCATACTTTGGCGCTCTCCATATGTTTTAATAGCGGCTTTTTTACTCGAACGATCTATACTAGGCTTTTGAACTGATGTATTGTTGTTGTCTTTTCTTTGATCATCTTTCATTGTTATATCGAGGATGCTTGGATATTCAATTTCTTCAATAAACGTCTCTTGTTCTTCCACTCGCGGCGCTTGAACAGACGGATTGGTACATTGAGATGGATACATAAGAATATAATATTCATAGCCCTTTTCGAGGATTTTTATAGGTGACTTATAAACAACATCTGGATCCCACTAAAGTGCAAAATAAAAACACAGACAAAAAAAATAGTAAACAAAAAATGTGAACACTAATTTTTAAGGAAGGCCTATACCATTTGTAAAATATCTCTCAATATTGCGATTGGTGAATTGGGTGGAGGATTTGCAGTGTTACAATTCCAGTCCATTAAAACAACTTGTTCTTTAATTGATCGAGCTGCCCAGAGGAGTTTAGATGCGTTGTCTAATTTATCTTGGAGTTTTCCAGCAGATATACTAAAGCAAATCAAAATTTAAAATATATTATGTCTGTAAAAATAAATATATAAATATAAGACATTTAAACCAGTATTTTAAAAATATAAACAGTATATAAGTGATACCAATAGCTTATGAATCTTTTTGAGTTTACTTGATGTATTATTTTCTAACGAACAGTAAATAATATTACAAGATCCATAAAGGATGCTTGATATCTATATTTCCATAAAACTTGTCGAAAGAGTGACGAAAAGAGACTTTTTCGAAAATAAAGAAATCGACGGACTTCGCAATACGGTTCTTCGGAATTCGTAAAAGTGTCAAATTGCGATGGAAGTCGTGATAGGCCTTAATAAGATCTATATTCTAAGAAATAGAAATTTAAATTTCCAGATGACATTTTTTAGAAAACGTTTTATATTTCATCAAAGAACTACCCACAGCTTGTTTTGAACGAACTAGGATTCAATACTAAGGAAAAATAATTAATTTCACATCGAAATCAAAAAAAAAAAATAATAATAATATTATGATTGTAAATACGTTTAATTAAAAAAATACTCATATTTGATGCCCTACCATTTTCGTGCAAATTCAGCAACATAATAAAATCAAATGCCAACTTGACCAGAAATCGACAAGCTCACTAACAGCGACAATATCCCGGAAGTTTTACAGCTTAATTTATGATAACTGTTTGAGGGAAATTAAACTTTCCTCATGCTCATGGTTCCCGAGTGACAAAACTAAAATGAAGCCAATTTCTTTATTTTTTATCGAGGTCAAACTTAAAGCTTAATGATATCAAAAGAATCATTACATTTTTCTTTGCAAGAATAATAGTTCTTGGAGTATTTGCCAATTTATCGCAATGGAAATGCCCTTCCAAGATAAAGGCACTGCATATACATACGAGGGGCGTTCAATATATTCTCGGTATCGGAGTGAAGCTGTGGTTATATATATAAATTGACTTATTTATCAAGTAATACTATTATTTTAGTGCATTCATGTAAAATTTCATATAAATGTGATTATTATTTACCGTTAAATCTCTATTTAAACAGAATCATAATGGCAACTGAGACGATGATGGTCAAAATTGAGCATCGCGCTGTTATTAAATTTCTCACTAAGCAAGGAAAAAGTCAAAAAACTATTCATGAAGAAATGGTGGCAGTTTACCAGGGTTCCGCACCTTTATTATCAACTGTGCAAAAGTGGTCAAGTGAGTTCAAGAGAGGCAGAGAGAGCATTGAAGACGACCCCCGCTCCGGCGCCCCGACTAGTGCTTGTACGGGAGAAAGCATCAAAGAAGTCGAAAAACTTGTTCTCGAGGATGCCCGAATAAAGGTGAAAATGATGGCAGAGATCACCAAGCTTTCGACTGGTATCATTCACACCATCCTTTATGACCATCTTAACCTTTCAAAGGTCAGTGCAAGGTGGGTGTCACGAATGCTCACAGCGCCTCAGAAAAAAGTGAGAATCGCATGCTGTAGAGAGCTTTTGGAGATGTGTAGTGAGAACGCGGACGGTGTTATGCATCGGATTGTTACTGGGGACGAAACATGGGTTCACCACTATGACCCTGAAAGCAAACAAGAGTCCATGCAGTGGCATAAAAAAGGAACAGACCCCCCGAAGAAGTTCAAAGTCACTCCGTCTGCCGGGAAGCTCATGGCCACAGTTTTTTGGGACTCAAAGGGAATCTTACTCATTGAGTACAAAAAAAAAGCTGAAACCATCAACGCCAAATCCTACGCTTCCACTTTGCATAATTTGCGGGAGGAAATTAAAAAGAAAAGACGGGGTAAACTCGCAGCGGGTGTGTTGCTTCTTCATGACAACGCTCCTGTTCACACGGCGCGAGTTTCCAAGGCTGCTGTGCGAGATTGTGGTTTTGAAGAAATTCAACATCCACCCTATAGTCTAGACCTTGCCCCTAGTGATTACTTCCTGTTTCCGGATTTGAAAAAATGTCTTCGTGGAAAAAGATCTTCGGATGATGAAGAACTCAAGTCGGCAATAAATGGGTATTTGGCAGGGACAGAGGAAACTTATTTTTTTGAGGGTTTAAAAAAGCTTATCTCAAGATGTAATAAATGCATTGATGTTAGGGGAGATTATATTTAAAAATAAAAACAATTTAAATTGAATTCGCATTTTCCTTCATATCGATAACGAGAATATATTGAACACCCCTCGTAGCTGGTCAAAAAATAGGTGTGATAATTAATTTTTGTATTAATTCATTTTGTATTCCTTTTTTATGTTAAATATAAATTTTACGTAGGTATTTTTAAAGCTCTTATAATAATTAAATTAAAAAAACACTTTAAGCCTTTAAAATACAATGCAATTATAGATAATATAGCCCCAAAACTACAGATGGAGGTTTTTCCACTTGGACAAAAAAATAGTTGCGTCTTCCTTAATTAGTAATATTACCGTTTTTAACAATAATTTCTGGATCTTATCACAATTTTTGTTTTACTTACTTAAATAACCTGAGTATCCTCCATTATTATTCAAAACTTTTTAAATTCGTCACGGCATTGACTCTATTAACTTTCGGCATATTTGCTGGGGTATGGAATATCATTCTTTTTGAACCGCTTCCCACATTTGGTTTCCATTAGTGAAATATTAATTAACGCTTAAGCTCACTCCACAAGATCTCAATAGGATTGAGATCAATCTTTCACAAGACCTGCGGTTTGTTTAGGATTGTTGTCTTGGTGAAAGTGCCATCGCAGGGGCAAGTTTTCCTCAGAAAACGGTAACATGACATCTTCCAAAATATCACTATATCCGTATTTTGTTGAGATGTTATTCAAACGGAATATAGGACCTACACCGTACCAGGAAAAACAGCCCCACACCATTATATTCCCTCCTGCGTGTTTATTAATTTTCGGTGTATAGCGGGGGTGGCAGTCCCTACCTTTTGGTCGCCTTAAATTGACCCCAAAATCCGATAAAAACACTTCACATTACTCCACAACATATTTCGATAATTTTGGTTCGTTCCAATTAGCATGGTTTATGGTAAATAATTGTCTGGACCCTATATTGCTTGCCCTAAGGAATGGAACTTTCTCGGCAATTCTTCCTGGGATATTTGAGCTCTAAAGCCTTCTTCAGATCGAGCGTGTACTGACCGCATTATCAATTTGAGCACCTATAGTCCAAAATAAAAGGATTAGATTTAGCTAGAAATAGTATGAGGCGGTGAGTGGTAGCTGATGTTTTTTTCGGACAGCCTCTATTTTCGCGTATTCCTCTGAGCTTGAGAGCATTTGTTATTAAATTTTGAGATCTGCCTACGACCTCCGCAATAAAATTGTAGGTCTTGCCCTTATCTCTAAGTCGACGAACTTATGTCCTTTAACCTGGCGAGCAGTGGACTTTACGACCCATATTCAAACAGTAATAAATGAAAGACTATTGCTTAAAGCTAATAAAATGATTTTAACCACCCACCTCAAGAGTTCATGCCATAAAATAAAGAATATTATAAGAAGCTTGAATTTCATTTGGAGCATACCTATTTTTATGGCCAACTTCAAGAAAGCACAGAATCTTATTCCAACCCAATAACTTATCTGCTTAGCATTACATTAATTAAATGCAAAAAGTTTAGCATCCTCATAGATAGAATAACTGATCTTTCTTTAAAAAAAATGTTGGTTGCATTGCTTGCATTCAAAACAACCGCTAATCAGCAACAAGTCAAGAGTGGATATCAAAAATTTTCTCACACCTATTTTTTTGACCAGCTGTGTATGCAACTCAAGTCTGTGGCATGACATGATAACATTTCTTAACATTTTGATATTTCAGAGATGACAAATTTGTATTTTAAAAGCATTTTTTACTTTTCAGTTCTCGCCTAAACTTGTTTTCTGAGCTTATTCTCAAAGCTTTACCATCCTGAATTTAAATACAATAATAAAGAAAGAAGTTACTAGATACAAATTTTAAAATAAATTATTAGAATCCAGGACATTGGTCCTCTTGTCAACATTTTCTTATATAAGCTAGGAGTTTTAATTTTGCTATAAAAAAAATGTCTACCCTAGAATTGTCTTCAAAAATTCATACCGATTAGAATTAGAAATGAAAATCAAAGTCCTGTAAATGGGCGATAGATGACTGTCACTGTTTTGATCGTCAATTTTTAATTTTTTACCCTTTCTTTGTTCTTCGTAAAGTGATCGCTTTAAATGTTAGACTGCTTTGCAGCACTCACATACTATTTACCCAGAAAATAGACAACAATGGCGATTCGATCTACAAAATTACAATTTCACGAAATTGGTACAAAGACACCAACCAACAATTCTCCAAACTCAAAGAAGACACAACGAAAAGAGAATACAGTGGATGACATCTTAAAAAAGGAAAAGAATTAGGCATTTTATTTATTGAAATCCAAGATTCCATTGGACAGATTGCAAATATTTGAGGCAACAAAATGTGATGTGAAGGAGGGGAGCGCATTCTTGATTACCATATTAGAGAAATCCTAGTTGGACGAGCTCTCAGCATGCTTATCTTAAGGGCAAATCTACGGAGACTGCCCTTCATGAGGTATTGCGTACTGTAGAACAAACAATCCATTATAAAGAATATACTCTTGCCACCTTCCTAGACATAGAAGGTGCTTTTAACAACGTACTTAAGAATCCATAGAAGAATCGCTCGTTAAGTTCGGTGTAGAAGACTTCATTCGAGAATGGATTATTTCCATGCTCAGTGGTAGGAAGATTCGAGCCTCTCTAGGCAATACAATCGCAACAAAACACGTGAGTAGGGGAACACCCCAGGGTGGTGTTCTTTCGCCTCTTCTATGGCTTCTGATCATGGATACAATTCTCGTTAAATTAGAGAGATGTGGAGTAAAGGCGGTAGCCTACGCGGATGATTTGGTGCTATTGGTGTCAGGAAAGTACACCTTTGTGATTAGTGAAATCACGGAGTCAGCTTTGAAGAAAGTTAGCAACTGGGCCACGAGTTGTGGACTAGGAGTTAACCAAAGTAAAACTGAACTGTTGCTCTTTACCACCAAAACTGAAGTACCGCCCTTCACGCTATCACGACTCAATGGTCAAATCCTATCATTGTCTTCCAGTGCAAAATATTTGGGAGTTATACTCGACCCTAAACTAAACTGGAAACTTAATATTGAAGTACGGGTTAAGAAGGCCTGTGTTGCCTTCTACGCCTGCAGCAAAACTTTCGCCAAAAAGTGGGGACTTCAGTCGAAGATGATTTTATGGACGTACACAGCCGTAGTGCGCCCAATCTTAATATATGGTTCGATTGTGTCGTGGTCTGCTTTTAGCAAAGCCTATAATATTAATAAGCTAAAGAAGGTTCAGAGAACAGCTTGCGTGGGCACCACAGGGGCCATGCGTACTTGCCCAACGGACGCCTTAAACTTTACTTTGGATCTTCTACCAATCGACCTTTTTATTAAATACGTAGTTTCCTGCAGCACTATTAGGCTGAAGGAATCAAATAGCTGGTTGTCAAAACCTTATGTTCACACCAACACTACGAAATTGATTCCCTCAGATATTATCTCGGTAGACAGTGACTACTGCACTCCTACTTTGAACCTTAGTAAGGGTTTTAAGGTTATTTTCCCATCGAGAGAAGGTTGGGAGGATGACATCGTGTCGATAGGTTTCGACACAACCATCTTTACTGACGGCTCAAAGATGGAGTGCGGAGTTGGTTCTGGTATCTTTTCTGAGTCCCTAAATGTAGCCAAATCCTGGCTTCCTGACTTTGCTAGCGTTTTTCAGGCTGAACTGCTGGCAATAAGGGAGGCATGTAAGATACTTAAACAAAACCCAAACCAAAACCGAAATGTGGCTATCTTTACAGACTGTCAGGCAGCTGTCAAAGCCATTAACTCGGCCATATCCCATCTAAATTGGTCCAGCAATTTCGCGATGAGCTTGCGAACCTGAATATTAACCTCGGTGTCACCCTGATCTGGCCATAGTGGTATCGTGGGAAATGAACGGACTGACGAGCTAGCCAGGCAAGGATCGGCCCTTCATAGCTCACTTGCGGAAATGGTTAACATTCCTCTTGGTGCTATGAAGGGTAAAATATTTTCTATCTACCAAACTGAATCAAACCGAAGGTGGAGCAATTTACCCAACTGCTTTATATCTAGGAAGATATGGCCCACCTATAACAAAACCCGTACAAACGATCTTCTATGCAGGCCAAGGCAAGACATAGCCAGGATTGTTGCGGTTTGTACCGGACATTGGCCTAAAGGAGTTCATGCAGAGAAGTTGGGTATCTCTTACAACACCTTTTGCCGTAGCTGTAGTGACCAAAGAGAAAGTGAAACCATAATCCATTTCCTCTGCAAATGTCCTGCTTTGCAAACACCAGAATGAAATGCTTTGGAAAAGCATTCTTTCAAGAACTCGATGAGCTATCTGAGACAAAGATTAGAGACCTTATCTTTTTTCTCAATACGACAAAATGGCTCTAACATAATCGCTATGAAGCTTCTCTATCAATCTATCCCTTTCAATCAAAGGTCAAACGAGTTTTTGGTATCAAAACGGCGCACTACAGCGCTAATTGGATCTCAGGCTAGGTTGCCTTGAGATCGCCATTTCTACCTACCTACATACCTAAGGGTTTAGAAAACATAAGTTTTCAGTTAAGTTCTTTAATTTGTTTATTTTTTAACAAAGCTGAATTGAATTAGTTGTTTGCAAACAAATCACCCCTTATACAGTCAGGGAAAATTTTTTGCTTTCACTCTCACTTTTTTCACTAACCTGTAACGAGCCGCTTTGCCTGTTTGGGGTCGTGACTGGCTTAATTGAACCCTTAGCTCAGCGGTTTCGAAGGTTCTTCGACCCAGGACTCATCACAAAAATAATGCCAGTCTAGCATCCCGGTGGTAGTGATGCGCGAGAAATTTATCATAACCCTCCCTACCTGGTTGTCTTCCTCGCTAAGAACAACCCCATTCCTCGGCTTCTTTTCCTTATCACTTCTTCCCCATTTTCCCCTTACTCCCTCATCCCTTTAGAACCAAAACTTAGGCCATCATCTTCATGATTTTAGGCTTCATAAAAATTCCATAGCTTTCCTTTTTAAATACAAATTATTTTATTTAGATATTTAAATTTTAAAATGGTTTAATTTATAAACTGTATATATATATTTATATGCACGTAGGAAAATTTAAATTTTTATTTAACACCAAAATTAATTTATTACTTTTAATCTTGTATTTAATTTTACATAACAAAATAAAGTGGCAATCATACGCCAATCAACCAAAATCTATCATTGATTCGATAAGAATCGTCTTCGATTTTATTATCAAAAATTGGATCTTCAAGATCTCTTTTACTTCTTGTTCTTTCAAACTTTATTTCAACTCCCCTTTATGCGGAACCCTCCCTTTGTTTGAAGTTATATATATACGAACGTATATCTTCCTTTTTTTTTATTTTAATTCGTATATATGTAAAAAAAAGAAACATAAACGACTTACCCCGTTCTTCTGCTGTAGTGGCCACTGCTGCTGGAAGGCTGGGTCGACGAATGGTAATTAAGGTGCATATATGTACGTATAAATATTATTCACTTTAACTAACTTCAAACAAACTATGTAAACTAATTTTATATTACGTTTCGCGGAACGTATCAAATCAAAATATTTTCGTAATTGATTATTGATGTTTTTACCACAAATTTAATATACTCGTTAAGAAAATTTTTTTAATTTTAAAACAAAAAAAATTTAACTTTAAAAAAACACTATATGTATTATATTCATCGGCTTCGAACAGCGTTAAGTTTAACGGTGGGGTTTTGTGTCGGCGCCTAGACACTCTAGGCTACCGGGCTTCTATAGCTTGGGTGTGCTGAATGCTGAGTTTGAATCTGGCCACGCAATCCTGTTGATTTTTTTGTCATTGAACATTTATAGGTGTTTTATCCTTCAGGATACCTTTCGGGAGCTTGATGGGTGGATAATTAATTCCTTTTCAATTTCTTGCACACCAAAGTAATTTTTTTTTTAAATAAAGAAACCAAATTCACGTAAAAAAAACTTTAACGTTTATTAGTTAAAATAATTAGAATATGACACTAATATTGGTAACAACTTTATTTTTTGTCATATAAGACTGCTCTTTATGTTTCTGATGTTTCTCTTCGGCTTTTAAAATTGAAAAAGGTCTAGGCTTCCTAGCCAACCTGCGGACTACCCGTTTTCATATAATAGAGAAAAGCTCCTATCCCGTTGATGGTTCTCCACTTCACCAACACACGAATCCCAGTTTTTATCTCACGCTTCTGAATCAGCGCGGATTGGTCTCTTTTTGTAAAGTGGAAATGTTGCTTCTTAGAAAATCTACTCAACCTAAGCTTCCTAACCAACATTTCCACTTTACCGCCTCCGTATCTGCAACGATTGCTACCAGCTATTAAGTGTTGCCTTCTTTTTGTTGCATACTTTAGGGATACACGGTTTCGGTTATTTTGAAAATGAGCTTGTAGGTAACAGGGCTTTGCATTTTGCAAGTGTATCGCCCACAAGGAACATGCAAAGGAACCCACGACCTATCTAATAAAAACAGAGATCAAAAAAAAAATTCCAAAAAAAAATCGTGACTTGAAACGAATTTACGTTACATACAAAAATAGGAAGTAAACATCAACGAAACTCAAGTATTGATTGGCAATAAAGCAATCGGATTAAGCCTTGTCAAATAAAATGTAAACACAAAAATATACATACGCACATATACACATACCTCTGTATGAGAATTGGAGTTTGGTTATGCAATGACCATATGGTTACATTTTGTTAGTTTTGTTTTTGTTTTCTTTTTCTTTTTGTTTTGCCGTCGGCAAATGAAGTTTGAAAAAGATGCTTTGCCGACGGGAAATAGAAGGTTAAAAAAAATGTTTTGCCGTCGGAAGAACGCATTTTTAATGGTTTAAAAATGTTTCATAGTGAAACGAATTATGAAAATGTTTTTTTTTTCACCAGGAATCATTTGATTCAAGGAAAACGTGGGACGCGAACCCACTTAACTTTTATCTAGTCGGGCAAAAATAAAAAATTAAGAAAATTATATTCATTGTCTCATATCCTTGGCATGGAATATACCTAAGGATTTGCCATTTAAATTCTCTAGTTCATACATGGCACTGCCTATAACTTTTTTAACGCGACATTTGACAAATTTAGGCAAAAGTTTGGCGCTAATGCCCTGAGTAAAGTTACTCTGCGCGAAGTTTCGATGAAAAACTTCTTGTCCTTCACGATAATTGACGGCTTTCGCACGAGTATTGTACGTGTTTTTTGACTTAACGTATGCCCTGAATATATTCTTCGATATATTTTGTCTCGCGAGGGCAGTTTTTACAGCATTTGGCAAGACTAACATTTCCGAGTCGTTCAGGGCATCCAGTTTTCGTAAAAGTCGGTATGAGGATCCGTGAGATATCATGTTTTGCCCAAATAGAGCAAAGTATGGTTGGCAATTCAACGATTCATGTACATCGGATCGTAGAGCGCAAGCTATGCTTGACAAATGATCGTCCCAATCATTTTGCTCCTTAGATATCATCACCCTTAACTTGCTCAAAACGCTCCTGTTAACGCGCTCGGCAATGTTAGCCTGCGGAGAATATAGTGCCGTGCGGATGTGCTGCACTCCATAATTAGACAAAAACCGTTTAAACTCGCTGGAGATGAATTGTCGCCCATTATCGGAATGAATATATTCAGGGGTCCCGAAAGTATGAAAAATATCGCTTTCGAGGAAAGCTATAACTTTCGACGAGGTAGCTTTCGTCATTGGTTTGAGGAACACGAATTTAGTGAAAGCGTCAACTACTACGAAAACATATACATTTCCTCGCTTCGTACGTGGATAAGGTCCCAAAAAATCTATGTACAACCTCTGAATTGGTCTTTCGGTCACGATCTGCTTGGTGATTGGTGGACGAAGAACCTTATTTGGGGCCTTTACCATTTTACAAGTATCGCAGTCACTCACGAACGCTTTTATGTCTTTAGCCATTTTTGGCCAGTAGTACTTATTTTTTAAATGACAATAAGTTTTCGTAAAACCACCATGACAACTGAGTTTAGATTCATGGACTGATTTAATACATTCGTAAGTGAGAGCATCTGGCAACCAAAGACGCCACAATGAATCCTCCTCCACCACATCACCAGTCCTGAACCTTACTCTTTTGTATATATATTTTCCCGATACAACAAGGTCAGGAAGAGCAGATTGATTGGAAAGGATGCTCTTTCTCAACTGAGAATATTGTTCCGAATCGAATTCAACAGAATCAAGATCGATCTCTTTACCTATTGTTAAAGAATCTAGCTCTTCATAGTCAGCTTTTGAAATGGTTAACTCTGCAGAAATCTCTTCCATCTCCATTCGCGACAGGACATCCGGCACTACGTTAAGGGACCCCTTACGATGTTCAATTTTAAAATCATAGCCTTGTAATTCCAGGCTCCATCTAGCCAGTCGTCCGGATAACTCCTTCATTGACATTAGCCATTTTAGGCTAGAATGGTCTGTTATTATTTTGAAAGGTAATCCATCAACATAGGGCCTAAACTTCCTGACGCTTAATACAGCTGCAAGACATTCCTGCTCAGTAACTGTGTAATTTTTTTGCGCTTTGTTCAACTTTTTTGACATATAGGCAATAGGTGATTCATTATCGTTCTCATCCAACTGGAAAAGAACGCCACCCACTCCATCGGAAGACGCGTCGCACTGAATGACAAATTCTTTCGAAAAATCAGGTTGTTTTAACACTGGTGATGAGGAAAGTGCATCCTTAAGCTTGTTGAAAGCCAACACCGCTTCGGGTGTTAATTCAAATTTTGTCTTCTTCTTAAGACAATCCGAAAGTGGAGCGGTGACATCAGCGTAATTTCGAATGAATCGGCGATACCATCCGGTAAGACCGAGAAACCTTCGCACTTGTCGAATTGTTGTTGGAAGCGGAAAGTTGACCATTGCCTCCACCTTGTCAGGATTAGTCTTCAAAGTTCCTTGGCCGACAATATACCCAAGGAATTTTATCTCCCGCATGCAGAACTTGCTTTTGTCTAAGTTGATGGTAAGGTTCGCTCGACGGAGGCAAGCAGCCACTTCGGTAAGAATGCGCATATGAGACTTGAAGTCTGCAGTACAAATAAGCAAATCGTCTAAGTAAACAAACACATTATCACGGAGATGACTGGGCACCACTTGGTCGATAACTCGACACATTGTCTGACCCGCGTTACTAAGACCAAAAGGCATTACTCTGAACTGGTAGAGTGGCCTACCAGGCACTGCAAACGCGGTTTTCTCTCGAGACTTCTCTTCAAGGGGTATTTGCCAGTACGCGTCCTTTAAGTCGATCCCCGTGATAAAGTGAGTGTCTCTTATGCGACTCAATAAGCCTTCAACGTGAGGCAACGGATACGCATCCTTTACCGTGACTGCGTTAACTTTTCGAAAGTCGAGACATAACCGAACTTTACCAGGCTTTCGCACCAAAACGACCGGACAGCTCCATGGCGAATTACTGACTTCAATAACTCCAAGCTCTAACATGCGGTCCAATTCCTTGTACGCCTCTTCTTGACGAATTGGAGACAGTGGGTAATGTCGAGATTTAATTGGTACAGCGTTACCCGTATCGATTGTATGACATCCTAGACTCGTTTTCCCTAAGCCTAACACCATAAAGTTGGGAAACAGGTTTTTCACTTTATCTAACTGAAGTTTTTGTTCTGGAAGAAGATCTATCAGTTGGGCGTCATCTTTAAAATTTACCTCCTCGTCACCATTGTCAATATTTCCTTCA
Source organism: Eupeodes corollae (assembly GCF_945859685.1). Taxonomy (NCBI): domain Eukaryota; kingdom Metazoa; phylum Arthropoda; class Insecta; order Diptera; family Syrphidae; genus Eupeodes; species Eupeodes corollae. The sequence continues at coordinate 151,147,130 of NC_079147.1, forward strand.
ATTTCACTGATTTCAGGCATTAAATGAAAATTTCGCCAAAAGTTCATCCCAAGGTAAAGCTTTTGAGTGAGGTTGGGGATTAGATAATAAGTAATTGGTTTGGTAACTCCGTTGTACGTTGTTGGAACTTCGCAATATCCCACGATATCATGCGATTTCCCATCCGCAGTCCGCACTTCGTTTTTATATGGAGTTACTTTTGAACCAATTTTCTTTACTAATGCCCAACCATCTTTTCCAATAACGGAGATTGAAGCTCCGCTATCTAACAACCCGAAGATAGATTCATCGTAAAGCTTTACGTCGGCATACATCCGACCATCTGAATTAGATGAAATTATAGTTTCGACAATTTGCTTACGAAATTTTTTTCGTTGTCGAAACCTTCGACGACACTTTTGAATATGAAAGCTTGATACATTATAGCCATGCCCAAAAATTCGAGCACGAACTTTGGCATAATTCATCTTGCGATCATGTAATGTTTGAAGATTAAACGCTTTAATGGGATAGGATGCAACTTCAGAATCTTCGACGTGACTTCGTTCCAAGATCTTGATTGGAACGTCTTTATCAGGAGCTTTACTTAAATTGTTGTTGGATGGAAATGATTTTATTGTTGGGAGTGGTTCGGAGCATTCCTGGTGGAACGAAGATCCCCACTCCTCCTCTCGTTCCCGTACAGGTTTCCCGAGTGTTTACCGCATTCCACAGTACTCACATCTTTTGCTCCACAAAAAAAGCAAAACAAATTTCTGGTTCTTGATGGACAGAAATGATACGCATGGCCTTTCTGGTCACAATTCCAGCAAACATAGTTTGCCGTTGAAGTTGCTTTTCGAGCACCTGAAAAAGCTGCAACTTCCTCAGCCTCGAAAGGTTCAACTTCTTGGTTTTCCGCAATAGTAATTTCATGTACTACTTTTGGTACTAAGGATCTTTTAGCTAAAAATCGCTCAGCCTCTCGCGCTTTATTTCTGAGCTCTTCAAGGCTCTTTACATTCGCAGCCAACAAGATTTCACCGAGTTTATCCTTAGTGTTGTTTCGAATAACGTTTATCATCTTCTTTTCGTCAAACGGTTCCATTAATCGGTCGTTAAGACCCGCTACAGCATGGTAAAAATCATCGAATGACTCCTTAGGACCTTGCCTTCGTGTAAGCAAACGCATATATATTTCGACATCACTTTCGAGTCTACCGAACTCCTTGTTCATTGCCGTTTTGACGTCACTAAATTTTGCATTGGGGTTTCTTTTAAGATATGCCCAAAACCATTTGTTTGGCCTACTTCCGGATGAGAGCAAAATTTGAAAATTTGCCATCATCTGTTCATCTGTATAACCAGAGGATTTTTGCATACGTTTGACTTTGAACAAAAATTCGGAAACATTTTCAGACCCATCATAGTTGATATTCCACCGATCAAGCCTACATCTATCTGGCGTGCTAAGCGAAGACGATGCTGCAATTGATTGCCTTGGCTCCGAGGTAAGAACTTCCGGCCCTCTATCAGCGTTTATCGAAAACGGATTAATATTCCTTGAATTATTTTTTTCTTGTTGATTGATACCAATCGACTCCAACTTTGCTATGACGTTATTCATAAAAACATTTAACGTCTGCATGAGCCTAACCTGATTACCAGTTATCGATGACTCTATGCGATCCAACAATTCATTTGTTTCATCTACTCTAATTGCATTATGGTTAGTGCCACCGCTTTCAGGAGCTTCACCTTCAACATTTTCGTTTTCACTGTTCATGGTAGATGTTAAATCAGAAACAATTGAGTTAATATCTTCAGAAAAACTAAACGTATTATTAAGATCAAAACGATCGATCGTATTTCTAAATCTTTGATGGAACTCCTCAAATTTAGCTTCGGTATACAAACTGACTTCTTGAAGTTTCTCTTGGAAAGACTTTCTTCTCTGTTTGCTCATACCTCAACCAGAATCTACCGAGTATACCCCTTCACTACGAAAAAAAAACTTCCGCTACTGACTCTTTGAATCCGAGAAAAAAAAAATCAAGATCAATGAATTAATCAATTCGAAAACCCTCACCAGAACAGGACACTCGAACTCTATAATGGTCCTAATGCAGGTTGAACTAGGAAAATTCAAAAAAAAAATAAAAACTGTCTATTTGAAAGTCTAAACCAAAGAAAATGCAATTTGCTTTGTGTGCTCAAAAATGTAAATAAAAAAATGTACCTAATAGTAAAAGTATTAAACTGAAAAAAAATATAATTTAAAAACTTGAGTACCAAAAAAAGTTCAAATTTCAAAATTATTTTCAAAGATAAAAAAAATGTACGTAATCTGTAATTCAATTCAAAGTAATTGTAATTCAATATTGTTTATATTTATATTCGATTATATTTCACAAAATCAACCCTTTTTCTAACAGGATGTTTAATATTAAACTAAATTTTAAAAATGATATCTCAACAAAAAAAAATCAAATTGAAAATTAACTATAAGTTTTTGAGACGATAAGGAAAATTTCATAAGGATACGTGACCAAATTCAACATAAACATCCAGCTCCAAACCTGAAATTCTTGTTCGAACTTACCATCAAATATAATATTTTAAAGAAAAATAATTCAAAAATGTTTTCAAAATATATAAAAAAAATGTATTATGTTATTATATTAAGAAAATTTAAAATCTTCAAAATGATTGATTATTATTTAATATTGTGTTTATTTTCAAAATGTATCTTCATAAAAAAAATAAAGGGATGAGAATCTGATAAGAGAAATTATAGGAAAAGAAATGATAAAAATGGAAAAGAAGCCGTGTTCTGCGAGCCAGATAATAAAACAAAATTAAAATAAACTACTTTAACTATTGTTCAAAAAAAGGACTTGAGAAAAAAAATGTAATCTTTGAGTTTCAGAACTCCAATGACGAATCACTAACTTCATCCTTGAAGGACTCTGAAACTCTCCGAAAATAAATGACTGCTGGAAGGACCTCCGAATACGCCTTTCCATAGACGGGTCTCTTCCGAGCATTAAGATTTGTTTAAAGTGTGTGCCACTTGTCTTGCTATTTGAGTTCCTTATCAAGAATACTCAAAGACTTAAACACTTGATTCACATCACTTTTTAATAAAAAGAAAATTTTGATTATGTCTCACTTATGGCAACGCGGAACCAAATACCTTATATCCAGTAACCGGGACTCACAAAATCAACATAATCAAATTCGAATTTAAATGAGAAAAAAAAAAATTAAAGAATGTTAATAAATTATTTTAAAATAATGAAAAAAAACTAAATGAATTGGCTCAAAATAACTCTTTAGCCACTCTATCTTCAGAATTCAGATAGAGGGCTCCACGTTGCGGGCGCCATTTGTAACGAGCCGCTTTGCCTGTTTGGGGTCGTGACTGGCTTAATTGAACCCTTAGCTCAGCGGTTTCGAAGGTTCTTCGACCCAGGACTCATCACAAAAATAATGCCAGTCTAGCATCCCGGTGGTAGTGATGCGCGAGAAATTTATCATAACCCTCCCTACCTGGTTGTCTTCCTCGCTAAGAACAACCCCATTCCTCGGCTTCTTTTCCTTATCACTTCTTCCCCATTTTCCCCTTACTCCCTCATCCCTTTAGAACCAAAACTTAGGCCATCATCTTCATGATTTTAGGCTTCATAAAAATTCCATAGCTTTCCTTTTTAAATACAAATTATTTTATTTAGATATTTAAATTTTAAAATGGTTTAATTTATAAACTGTATATATATATTTATATGCACGTAGGAAAATTTAAATTTTTATTTAACACCAAAATTAATTTATTACTTTTAATCTTGTATTTAATTTTACATAACAAAATAAAGTGGCAATCATACGCCAATCAACCAAAATCTATCATTGATTCGATAAGAATCGTCTTCGATTTTATTATCAAAAATTGGATCTTCAAGATCTCTTTTACTTCTTGTTCTTTCAAACTTTATTTCAACTCCCCTTTATGCGGAACCCTCCCTTTGTTTGAAGTTATATATATACGAACGTATATCTTCCTTTTTTTTTTATTTTAATTCGTATATATGTAAAAAAAAGAAACATAAACGACTTACCCCGTTCTTCTGCTGTAGTGGCCACTGCTGCTGGAAGGCTGGGTCGACGAATGGTAATTAAGGTGCATATATGTACGTATAAATATTATTCACTTTAACTAACTTCAAACAAACTATGTAAACTAATTTTATATTACGTTTCGCGGAACGTATCAAATCAAAATATTTTCGTAATTGATTATTGATGTTTTTACCACAAATTTAATATACTCGTTAAGAAAATTTTTTTAATTTTAAAACAAAAAAAATTTAACTTTAAAAAAACACTATATGTATTATATTCATCGGCTTCGAACAGCGTTAAGTTTAACGGTGGGGTTTTGTGTCGGCGCCTAGACACTCTAGGCTACCGGGCTTCTATAGCTTGGGTGTGCTGAATGCTGAGTTTGAATCTGGCCACGCAATCCTGTTGATTTTTTTGTCATTGAACATTTATAGGTGTTTTATCCTTCAGGATACCTTTCGGGAGCTTGATGGGTGGATAATTAATTCCTTTTCAATTTCTTGCACACCAAAGTAATTTTTTTTTTAAATAAAGAAACCAAATTCACGTAAAAAAAACTTTAACGTTTATTAGTTAAAATAATTAGAATATGACACTAATATTGGTAACAACTTTATTTTTTGTCATATAAGACTGCTCTTTATGTTTCTGATGTTTCTCTTCGGCTTTTAAAATTGAAAAAGGTCTAGGCTTCCTAGCCAACCTGCGGACTACCCGTTTTCATATAATAGAGAAAAGCTCCTATCCCGTTGATGGTTCTCCACTTCACCAACACACGAATCCCAGTTTTTATCTCACGCTTCTGAATCAGCGCGGATTGGTCTCTTTTTGTAAAGTGGAAATGTTGCTTCTTAGAAAATCTACTCAACCTAAGCTTCCTAACCAACATTTCCACTTTACCGCCTCCGTATCTGCAACGATTGCTACCAGCTATTAAGTGTTGCCTTCTTTTTGTTGCATACTTTAGGGATACACGGTTTCGGTTATTTTGAAAATGAGCTTGTAGGTAACAAACCTCTATGGAACAAAAGGTTATTCATCTCAAAAAAAAAATAAACAAAATGTATAAAATCGAAAACTAAATCGCTGTCATCCATAAGCCATAGCAAAAAAGTGAAAGTCAATTTGATAATCACCTTGAGTGGAGCAAAAGCATTTATTTTGATGATCAACTACCGCCTAACGCTATACCACCCTTGAATTAATTTCTAAACGCGGCAAAATGGCTTTAGCCACCTTAATATCAGTCACAAGGGCTGTTTGTGACTGCCATTTCTACCTAGAATTAGAAATATTAACACTTCCTCAATTTTTGTAAAATACTTTATAGATTTGGTTTTTGGAACAAATATTCGAATGAAGCTTAAATATATAAATATGTAGTTTTGCTGTTATCAGAAAGCTTAGAGCAAATTTGACCGTTTGGTAATATGTATATGTACATATATACAAATTTGGTAAGATCGCCTTTAACGGTGTAGAGTTTGAAAAAGGAAAGCTTCAATTTTAATTGTTCACTGGTCAACAAAACTTGGTTCTTGGTCATGGGTAAATCAAATAATTTTGTTGGTCTAAATTCGAATTTCATGTTTCACTAAGTTCCCGGAAATTCAAATTATTTTAAAACAATTGAATGTAGAGTTTTTATGGTTATACAAATAGCTATACAAATTTTCATAAAGACACCAATAGGAAGTTTTCTGTATCACCCCAGAAACCTCGACTTCAATCCTATTGTTCAAAATTAGTTGAAACTTTAATTCATTGTAATAAAGAAACCATACAAGACAAAAATACGAAATGTGGGAGGTAGGATAGAATGTTTCGCACCCGATATTGTAGTCAACTTGATTTTGACATAAGTTCACTTGTGTTGTTTTTCTCGTGGCCAAAGATTTACTTAATTCTGTCAGCTCTCATACAATTTGCTTAAAATGAAATATTAAAAAGAGGCTGGGATGCGACCCACACTGATAACTTCCCATCCCGTCTGTCGATTTGTCTGGCTTAAAAGTTTGTCTATATATACTCGTATCAATTTTTACCAAATTTGGTACTATTTTTTGTAAATTTTATTTTTTTATGAAAAACCGGCTGTTGGATTTTTATATACAAATTACTGAATATTGAAAACAATATTTTCTGTGAAATAAAATAAGTTTAAGGCCAATATTTTTAATTTTTGAAAAGCTATTTGAGCCGAAAGTAAATTTTTACTAAGTTTTAGTATTGTTTTTTTTTTAGAGTTTTATTTTTTTGTAAAAAAAACTGTCAATTCGAATTTTTTAAAAATTTTACCAAATGTTGAAAACAATATTTCTTATAAGATAAAATTAGTTTGAAGCCAATATTTCAAATTTTTGAAGAGATATTTGAGTCGAAAATCAATTTTTACCATCTTTTATACATTTTTAGGTTTTTTATTTTTTGTAAAAAAAACTGTCAATTCGATTTTTCTCAACATTTTTCAAAATGTTGAAAACAATATTTCTTATAAGATAAAATAAGCTTGAAGGATAAATTTCAAGTTTTTGAAATGATATTTGAATCGATATTCAATTTTAACGAACTTTGAGTAATGTTTTTTTTTAGATTTTTATAAAAAAGACTGTCAATTCGATTTTTCTCAAAATCTTATCAGATGTCAAAAACATTATTCTTCGTTGGACCAAAATGTTTTAGAGATGAAATCATATTTCAGTCCTAAAATTTTGGAGGTGACAAATTTTTTTTTTCAGTTTTATTGATTTATAAAAAAAGTGTTATATTGATTTTTTTTGAAAAAATATACCTGTTTGGTATCACGTTAGAATATATTATATAAAATTTAATTCAAGTCTCTAGCGTTTTTGGTTCGTAAGATATTTAGAATTAACCAAAATCAAAATGTTCCCCTTTTTTTTAAACTGCTATGGTAAAAAAAACCACCCACGCAATTTTTTGAGAGCCCTTTCTGCATCTTTCTGCCTTATTATCTGTATAACAAAATTTGTTTGAAGTTGATATCTCTTCTGGTTCTTGAGCTATGGAGGACGAAAAAAAAGTCGCGAACTTACCGACGTACGAACGTCCGTACACGCGCACGCACGCACAGACATCTTTCTAAAAATCTTTTATTTCGACTCTAGGCACCTTGAAACGCCAAGAAATGTCAAAATTTTCAATTTGACAAATCGGACCCATTACAATAACTTCCTATTGGAAGTTAAAAATATCCAAAAAACTCACCCTGCTTGAATATATTCTTCTGGAACATTGACACACCACTGAAAACTCAAATGTGAGTCCTGAAAGTCCGCCTTCGACCTACAATCCATAATCAAAAGACTACCCGAATTACGTATTAAACGATGAAGCTCTTCACAAGATATGACACCAAAAGTATTCATATCTGCTGTGCAACCATTCGATGCATTATTGCTGGATAGGTCAAAGGTGTGTGGCATCAAACTATTATTGCTCGCGTTCTCGTTATCATACAACTCGGGCATCTCCATGGTATTCCTGTTTTCAGACAAGCCCTTATATCTGTTCTGAAGTGATTTAGTTAATTTCGATAGCTTGTTCATTAATCTAATCACATCTTCATTGCTTCCAAGATTCTGTTTCACTAGCTTCTTGTGTTGTCTATAGTCTGGCATTTTGCTAATACAATCAAGCAGATTAAAAAATTTCATGTATTGTATGTAACTTTGCTCCTCGTCCCCATCTAGTTGGCAACGCTCAGCGTCTTCCAGAAGTTTACGAGCGCTCGAAACAAGCCTAATATAAAATTTAGAATTAACATAAATAAATTTAATTAAGAAATTAAAACAATTATTGTGCATACATGGTGATTTTCCTTCCTCTATAATCGGGAAGATTGTGATGTTTTTCCAAATCACGAAGGCTTTTGCCCATGTAGAGTTCTTTAGTATGTTGATTCATTTTTATGCTCCTTTCATTGAGATTAGAAAATTAATATTAATGTTTAGAAAACATTCTATTTGTTAGTTTTTAGTTGAAATATTTTGGAATCGATAAGAAAAGAACTAAGAAACAGAAAAACACCGACCACCGACAGATTTTTGATTTACAAAAGTTGAATCATGAACCACCGGCAGCCATTAGAATACACTGACGTTTTTCAATCGGCGTGTTTATTTTAACGAATTTGAGAAATCTTTATTGACTTTGACAGTTGTTAGATAAGTTTCAACAAATTTAAGTTGCTGTCAATTTAAACTGATATGATGGCAGCTTAAAATCGCCAGAGTAAATGTTTAACTTAATAAAACATTTTCTGAAAAAATTTGCCTATTTTGAGTAAAGTTCAAGTCATTGGTGCGTAGTCAAGGGATACTGATTGGCTAAATCTAACTACAAAATAAGTTGAAATTTCCCTTCCGACGTAGTGTAAAAATGTTGGCTACCTATAAAGTTAGTGCACACTGGTTTTGACGTTTCACAATCAGCTGCTGAAATGAATCTTTTGGTATTTAAATACAAATATAAATCAATTATATTATATCTTCTATTTGTTTTATTGAATTAAAAAAAAAAATTAAGTTCTGAGAACACAAATGTTTCCTAATTTATATATTTGTATTTGTCATTAATATGACAGTTCCAGATTAACTAGCTTTGTAGTGCAATTTTGCATTCACAAAGCTAGTTGAGTTTTGACTACGTTATCACTAGCTTTGTGAATGCGACCATTGTCAATTCGAGGTTTCATTTTAAATAGACCACTTTCTATGTAACTTTCACTTCTGAAGTTGTCATCATCTGATAATTGACAAGCAAAAACTCCATTAAAAATATGTTGCAGTTTTTGTGACTCTAATTCGTCAAAACCTTTACAATGCTGGGAAATTGGAATAACTTACAAATATGAAAAAGAAGGACATTAAACGCACAATTTGTTAAGGGGGGGATTTAACTGAAAAGTAACTCAGATGTTTATAGTTAGAACAACTCAGACCTTTTTCTTTGAGGTGAATTCAAACATAAGGTATATACCAATGATCCACAATAGATTCAAGACTTAAGATGTAATTCAAAAACAGAAATTATCGAGGAAATACAACCGCAAATGTGCTACATGCAAATGTATTAAAATAATTTTAAGTTTAAAACATTGGATTCTATTGAAGAATTTTTAAAAATAATAGATATGTCGCGAGATAAAAGTTATTTCAATTTTTTGAGCAAGAAAATGTTAAAAGATAGTTTTGTTTACATCGGTTCTGCACTTTTATGTACATGTAATTAACTATTCGTTGTCAAATTGAGTCTTATCAAATTGGAAAACCTTGGTTATAGTTCCTGTTCCGAAAATAGAAAATTCAAACAAATGTGCAAATTTTAGATCAATTAATACGTATGTTACCACAGCTTGAAGAAATATTAGAAAAAGTAGTGCAACTAGAGACATATGTACTTTGATGAAAATAACATACTAATGGAAGAGCAATCTTGGTTCAGGCAAAAAAATTCATGTGAATCTACTCTAAACTTTATGATAGAGGACTAGAAACAAAAAATACATGAGAAAATAAAATAGCAGCTGTTTTCCTTGACCTAAAGTTATATTTCGGGACGGTAAACAGGAACTATTAAAAAACTAACATGTGTATGGAGTAAGAGGAGTTGAATATAATTGGCTAAATAAACTAAACCTAATAAGCATTTTCACATAACTGAAAGGGTCTAACTAGAAATTTATATGTCAAGTTCAAATATCCTACACACATTGATAAATGTGAGCTTATCTGCTTTCGCAACGCGGCTGGTAAAGGCCACCACCTTGCTGTTCGTGAAAGCCGATATCTCAAACTATCCATAGATGGAAAATCGATTCCTTTAAAAAAATCGATTAAGTACTTGGGCGTCAATCTTCACGAAAGATTGAAAATGAATCCACACGCGAGAAAAGCTCTAAACAACAGCAAAGCTGCAGCTGCTAAGTTAAAATTGTTACTCAATTCTACTAACGTTGAACCAAAAACCAAACTTTTAATGTATAAGACATTAATACGCCCTTTAATATCTTATGGGTTCCCTATATGGTTCCAAATTACACCCAAAGTGGTACTTGAGCTACAGAGATTCGAACGTTATATCATTCGAAAGTGTATAAATAAGCACCGCAGACCAGGCGGCAAATGGCATAATAATAAGACAGTCTATAATGACTCAAAGATCTCTCCCCTGCTTTACTATCTAACCGGACTTTCAAAAAAAAGAATCTCAGCATTACAATATCATGATAACTTTCTTCTTCAAAACATTTTTATTAACAACATCAACTGGTCTCTAAATGATAGATATTATATATCTCCAATTAGTATCCTCAATGAAGGGTCCAACGCTGTTTTGGAAATCGAGGATGATAATCTTTTGACTTCACCATTTTACAAAAATCGGGTCCCAGGCACCTACAGAGGCTAAGTTGCTCAACAGCTCTGAATCAAATAGAAAAATAAAATAGATAATACAAATAATTGCAACGTCTAGACTGAACTCATCCAATTACAATTGGACTAACTTAAGTTCCTATAATATTAGTAACTGTGCTGTGAATTAAAATATATTATTTATTGATAAATTTTAGATTTAAGTAAAGATATCTTAGATATATAAAACTATGTGATACATTTAAAACTCTACATACTAATGAAAACAACCAAACTGAGATACCTACTTGAAAAGGAAAAACGTCATGGATACAAATTTAATAATAAAAACTATATGCTACTCCATTTGAAACTAGCTTCATCTTATGTAAGGAGATAGAAACAAACATATTGTGAAATCATTATCATTTCTTCTTCTTTTATCTTTTTTTATTATTCTCTTAGGTTAAGCATTCTTTTAGGTTAAGTTATCTTTCTTATGCATCTAAGTATCGTCTTTTTGAGTGGACGTATTAATAATCTTAAAAATATATCAGACTGTTGTCTTTAAACTGTGAATCGCATTAAAAATTAGTTAATATTAAATATATAATAAGTATAGCCAGACCAATTCTAAGTCGGCAAATTAATTAAAAAAAAAAAAACATATATGTATATTTATGGATGTGTACCTCCTAAAAATTAAGAATGTAATTTGTGTTAAAAAAAAATCTCAATAAAGACTACTACTACTACTACACACATTACCCTTAACAAAGAAATAAACATTCATTCATTTATCTAAGAAAATAAAATTTTCTTGAAGTGAAAAAAATGTTTTTTTTTTATTTAAAAAAACTAATTTTGGCCTTTCCGAAAAACCAAGAAACTTGATATTACTAAGTACTGCTAGACATTAAGTTGAGTCTATTAAAGTTGGGTCGGGCTCGTTTATTTCTTACTTGCCAAACCTATCTTTGGCTCTGTCGTGTATGACCAGCTTCGAATAAATGCATTTTGCCATAAAGTTCCAAAAATTTAATTGGAACCATCAGAGTTCGTTCTTAAGCAATCCACTTCGTTTGCTTAAAAATAAGTTTCATCCTCTGAAATAGGACTAATGTCAATAAACAGGGTGTATTTGTATCGAGGTTTTTAATTTCGTTAAATACTTATTCGTTAAGTTCACGTCATCCGTAAATGTCAAATTCAACGTCAGTTGAAAATGTCAAATTTTCGGCCATAAAATTTTTTCGTATTCCTGGTGCCGTAAAATTCCCACAAAAATTTATAATTTCCTTTTCTCGAATTAAGTTTGAACAAATTTCTGAAATAAAGACTCTTCCAAACAACTACCTCAATTCAAAGATGTTCGAAGAAGCTGATAATTTTGCGGACATATTTCGTGGTGGCCTTCCCTATTATCTTCTCATTACTCTACCAATTTTGATAATTTGTTCCTCGAATCCAGTCTTGGCATCCAGTGAATTCACCGTCCAACGGATGTCCCAATTCGACGTCAATGGTGTCCCCTATGGTAAATTATTTTCTCGTATTGTTTAATTAAATTAAAGAAAAAATAAAAAAATTCTAGAAGTCATCTGCTGACTCAAAAATTAGTGAAAGTTCATCACTTAATTTTATTGAATTACAATAATGTACATTATTTAGGTTAAGTTATTTCTGTTGAGATATGCATTTAAAGATAAAAACCATGTGTAATATTTGAAATACTTATTTAACTTTCTTGCTTTTGATTATAGGTTGCCGAGCATCTGCATTGACACTGGAAGCGAAGTCCTTATATTCATGGGGAACGTCAAGGCACTGCGTAGTGACAAAGTATGTTAAGTTTATAAAAACACGTTCTATTAATAATTTATATGCAATTAATTAATATTAAATAGGTTCCAAGATATGACAATAGATCAATTTAGAGAGATTCGCCAGAAAGCGGGCGGATTGGTTATCTTATTGCCAAATAATATTGCATCGCTATCAAATGAGGATAAAGAGGTAAGCAAATTGTTAATAATAGTTGCAGGTTCATTATAATCATTTAGACTCTGTAATAATTCAGAAAACCTTAATTCTAAAGTTATTATTATTAGAAAACATTTTCTTTCCCGCTAAATTCTTTTTGCGTTTGGGCAGTTAAAAACTTAAAAAAAAATTATTAACAATATTTTAACATTGTTTCCATTGATTGATTGATGGGTATTGTGACATCTAACTACTCCGTTAAGATGTTAAAAATAGAATTTGAAAAGAATTATCCAAAATTAACTACCAGTCTTTCATTTGCCCACTTGCAAAGCTTTCTACTCGGAAAATAGAACTTGTTTTTAAGTCATATTCTTAAATTAATTTCGGTATTTATCCTACATCCTTTTGTACAAATCTTTAAGTAAAATTAAAAGACACTATGACTTCAGACAATTTTGTCCGCTGCTGCACGTCCGGCTAGGTCTTAGTATCCAATCAAGTCGATTCTAGCTTCTGAAACACTTCTAAGGCATGTTGTTCTACCCTATGGTCTTAAAATTTTAGATCAGAAATTTAATTTCAGTTAAAAGACTTAAATTTTTGATTTAAACTATCTAGTACTTGAAAACGCTCATAGACAACAATTTAATTGTCGATGTACCTATTCAATTGACTCAAAAAAAATATTCTTCTTTTCATATGAAATACTTTACAAGCGGACGAAAAAAAGACTCGCTTTTTTTACTCAAATAAATATATAGAACCAAGAATGATATATACCAACAGTGAGATAGACAAACATTTCCTAGAGAGGTCAAAAAACGTTACAAGGAAGAAAGAGCAGTTAAAAATGTGTGAATGATGCAGATGAGAGGTGGATTATTCGACAGCTCAAGGATAACCAAAAAATAAGGTGGCGCTACAGTCCTACAGACCTAGGCCTCAACCAACATTTTCCGGGTGGAGTGTTTATTACCATTCGCTCTACATGACCCAGCCATCTAAGCCGTTGGACTTTAATTCTGCTAACTAGGTCAGTGTCGCTGTACAGCCAGTACAGTTCGTCGTTATATCTTCTCCTCCATTCTCCATCTATGCGTACGGGACCAAAAATTACCCGAAGAATTTTTCTCTCGAAGCATCCTAAGACGTTCTCATCTTTCTTTGACAGGGTCCAGGCCTCAGCGCCATAAATGAGAACCGGGATGATGAGTGTCTAATAGATGGTGATTTTAGATGCTCGAGGGAGGACTTTACTTCTCAATTGCCTTCTAAGTCTAAAGAAGCAGCGATTTGCAAGAGTTATTCTTCGTTTGATTTCAGCGCTGGTGTCGTTGTCTGTGTTTATAGCGGTGCCTAGGTAGACAAAGTAGTTAACTACCTCGAAGTTATAGCTGCCCATGGTGACGTTTTTTCCAAGACGTCGTTGTTCAATGTTGACAGTCGAGTTTTGCACAATTCTTTCAAGAACGATATTAAAGATGTCGCATGACAGTGCATCGCCTTGTCTAAAACCTTTTTTGACATTTGTGAGATCTTTTCCGACCTTGATAGAGCAGCGTGCATTCTCCATCGTCATTCTGCACAAACGGATAAGTTTGACAGGGTTGCCAAAACTAGACATGTCTCTATACAGCTCGTCCCTGTAGATGCTGTCATATGCGGCCTGGACATCGATGTAAAGTTGGTGGGTGTCGATTTGGTGTTCTTGGGTTTTTCCATGATCTGCCGTAATGTAAGTATTTGATCGGATGTGGACTTTCCTGGTCTTAAACCACACTGATAAGGACCTATCAGGTTGTTGACGAACGGTTTCAGACGTTCAAATAATACGGCAGATAGGATCTTATATGCAATGTTAAGGAGACTGATGCCTCTGTAGTTGGCGCAATTTAGAGGGTCTCCTTTTTTATTTATCGGCTAAACTATGCTGAGATTCCACACATCATTCAAGCTTGCTCAACAGGCTAAAATTTGTCTTTTATTTTGAAGATGATGAAATACAATAAAAGCAATACATCTAACAGAATGTACAAAACTGTATTTTATGATATAACAGCTGAACTAAGTCAAAATTCTGGAATATAGTATTTACCGAGACGGTTTCAGGAAAGCACCTCCTTTGACTCAAGTCTTGAAAACAGTTCTTTTAGCAATACTTGATAATATTGCTTTCACTTTCACTGCAGAGGCAAAACTTAATTTTAAAAACTACTATTAATTTATACAGGTCATATTAACGTTGTCCCTTTTTTTGATTAAGGGTCAGAAGCCTCACTCAGCTACCGCTCATTTTCCATTAGTCAGTAAATTTTTAATTTTATGTTAATAAATTATAATAATAAAAAATAATAATATATTGGCAAAAAAACGTATTCCGAACCAATGCGGATAATGTTGGGAAACCATACCGTGAATGAGTTGCTAATAAAAAACCTTTTTAACCAACGAAAGCAAATATAATATTTTTGGCTCCGGTAGTAAGGTTAATGCTTGGCGTAAACCAAATGCAGAGCTCTAAGAAAAAAATTGAGAGCAACAGCAAAGCATGGCAATGGCTCGGTCACGGTTTGGAGATGTTTGACTGCATCGGGATTTGGAAGCCTACATTTTATTGAAGGAATGATTTATCAGCATATTTAGTTGGACATCCTGAAAAATAATGTACATGCTAGTGCCGATAGACTTGGGATAAAAGATATATTTAAATATCACCAAGACAACGATTCCGAACACAAAGCTTACAGAGGGCGTTCCTGTTTGCTGTATAAGTGCCCAAAAGTGATTGATACCCCACCACAATCACCTGTTTAAATGCAATCAAACATTCTGACCTCCAACACAGTTTTGGAGCAGGTGTTGGAGGTCAGATGTTGTATTTCAGGTAGGATAAATAGAAGAACGTTCTTTTTTGAGGTAGAGGTGGGTGGCAGCGGTATGGCCAAGTCGGAGTCGGATAAAGTTTTTTTTGTTTGATTTTTCGCTGTTTGTAGGGTATATAGGTTTTGATTTAGTTGGATTCACACCTACATAGTGGTGATTGTATCTTCTCCATTCGTTTTCTTGGGTGCTGGTCAGTTTTCTTGTGACGTTCTTCACTAGGTCATTCTTGGTGTAAATATTGTAGAGGTAGGTTGGTGACTTGCTTGCGAGACTGGCGGCTTAATCCGAGAGCTCATTGCCACAGATGCCACCGTGTACAGTGGTCCACATAAGTTTTATGTGCTGGTTTGAATTTATCAATAAAGAGAGGATGTTGTTATTGAGATTGAGCTTTGATAGAAGAGAGACTGTCTGTCTCTTGAAAGGCTGTAAAAATGACAAAAGCTTCAGCAGTTAAAATGGATTCGGTTTGTGGAAGCAATCCAAAAAGTATCGTCTTCAGTGATTGCAAAGGTTGGTGTTTTGGATCCATCCGTAAATTTCCAGTTTTTAGACTTGAGCTCAGATGAAATACTTCGAAAAATCTTGCGATATATCTCAACGTTTGTATGTGTTTTCCTTTGAGATGCGATTTGCATTATAAAGAAATTGGAGTCGATGAGCCAAGAAGGTTACAGTAGAGCAGAATTTTTTGTTTTTAACAACTCTTGTTTTGAAATTTTAGAGTTAACAGATTATAGGATGTGAATATGGCTGATAGTGTCTTGTAATTTCTTTTCCCGTTCAGTGTTAAGTTGACTTCTTTGTCGATTATCGAGTTCGACGAAAATATCAGTTTAGCATATATTTAATTTTTTCACTTCGTTCTTCAAAATTAGGGAGCCCAGCCTCTGCCAGGATGTTTTAGATGGGAGTAGCACGGAAGGCGCCAACACTACATCTTGCTGCTTAGTGGTAGATTGGTTTTATGATCCCGAGTTTTTTTTATATTATACGCGCATTCAAGGGAATATGAATACCCTTATCATGATTAATCACAGTGCGAGCAATTAAGAAGGGAGGATAGGATTAGAAAGGAGATTTGTATTTGTATTTATTTATTTCATCAAGCAGAGTACAACTCTTACAGACTAATATGTATACTTATATGTAATATGTTAATAGTAGAATAATATAAATAAAATATAAATAATAATTAAAAAATAAATAAATAAATAACAATTCCTTTTAGATAATACAATGCGAAAACGAGAAACATTTTTAACGATTAAATAATAAAGTCATTTTCAGGTCTTTCATAAATACATCTCTTGAACAATTTGCAAAAATATCTATAAGGCCTATCACAGAATTTGTTTCTCTTTTACAACGTGCAAATGGTTCGTTCATACTATAATTTCTCCTAAAGAAGTTCTCCCGTAAATGAAAATTTACACGTATAATCCGGCAAGGAAAAAAGAAATTTATGCGCTCCAATAATTGAGGACAATTAGTACGATTATTAATTAAGTCTTTGATAAGCATTATACAAAAGTACTTTCTTCTAAGATCAAGTGTTTGAATATTAAAAAGCAGACATCTAGTAGCATAAGAGGGAACTTCAATAGACCAGTTCAATTTGATAAATAAAAATCTAGTAAATCTTCTTTGAACACCTTCCAGTCTTAAAGAGTGGATTTCATAATAAGGGTTCCAAATAATGCAGCAATAATCAAGAACTGGCCTAACTAGCGAAACGTATAATATTTTCAATGTGAAAGGATCAGAAAAATCCTTTGAGTTTCTTCGTATGAATCCAACCATTTTGTTTGCCTTATTAACAACATAATCAATGTGACTCGAAAAAGAAAAACGTTCATCCAAAATAACTCCAAGATCTTTCTTAACAAATACTCTTTCAAGGACTATATTGTTAATGGTGTAATTGAAAATGATGGGCGACATTTTCCGATGACAAGTGAAACTTTGACATTTTCCAACATTCAGAAACAATTTATTATCATCACACAATTTTGCCAGCTTGTGAAGATCTTCCTGAAGAAGAAGGCAGTCATTTGAAGATTTAATAGACCGGTATACTTTGACGTCATCAGCATACATCAGATTTTGTGAAAATTTAAAATTGGAGGGAATGTCATTAATGAAAAGGATGAAAATCAATGGTCCAATATGGCTTCCTTGAGGAACACCTGAAGTAACAGAAATTTGTTTGGATAAATGTGTTCCAATTTTAACATACTGAACACGATTTTTCAAATAAGAAGAAATCCATTTGATGAAGCAAGAATGAAAGCCAAGTTTCGATAGCTTAAAAATCAGGATCTCATGGTTTACCCTATCAAATGCTTTAGCAAAATCTGTGAATATAATGTCTG
Source organism: Eupeodes corollae (assembly GCF_945859685.1). Taxonomy (NCBI): domain Eukaryota; kingdom Metazoa; phylum Arthropoda; class Insecta; order Diptera; family Syrphidae; genus Eupeodes; species Eupeodes corollae. The sequence continues at coordinate 151,164,852 of NC_079147.1, forward strand.
TTTGCAAGCTGTTTTCAAATCCATTAACTACCGAGTCACATAAAACTGCAAGATTTGTTGTTGTAGACCTACCGGCAATAAAACCATGTTGAGAATCAGAGATTATGTTTTTAATAGTATAACTCAATTTTTTGGGGACTAACTTTTCAAACAATTTTGGAATCACTGAAAGTTTACATATTGGTCTATAGTTCATTACATTCTGTTTGGGCCCAGATTTGTGTATGGGAGATATATATGATATCTTCCAATTATTCAAAAAAGTTCCAGTCATTAAAAAATCATGTGTCCTATATCAACCACATCAACCGGTGAAAAGGGAGGAAGTTCACATGAATTTGGAATTGAGTAGACAGATTTGAAATAATCAGCAAAAAAATTACATATAACATTCAAGTCACTGGAAATGCTTCCAGAATATTCCATACAGTTTGGAAGACCAGTGGTTTTTCTTTTAGTGTTTATAAATTTCCAAAATTGTTTACTATCTGATTTTATTTTAGATTCCACTGATAAAATATAATTGTTATAAAGAAATTCATTTAGACTGTTAAAATCTCTATGGCATTCTAAATAGTTTTGGCGGAGGATAACATTATTTTTATCAAGCTTATGCAATTTATACGCTTTATTTTTTCTGTTTTTAAGGTTTGTAAGCCTTTTATTAAACCATGGTAGTTTTGAGCTAGACCGGGCATTCCACATTCGTGTGGTGCGACTGAAGAAAGAATCTCTGTACTTTATAGTACGTCCGAAATTGGGCTCAAGGGTAAACTGATGAGCATTCCTAGAGAAACGGGTATTTCGGTTGAATTGTTTGAGGGGAGGAATGCAACTGGCTATTTCGGAGCGTTGCCATACATAAAAATACAATAATCTATTTTACCTAATATAAGTTGCTTGGTTATATCACAAAGAGTGCATTTGTGAGTTAATTTTTAATTTCCATAACATTTAGGTTTTTAGAGGGGATATATACATCATCAGCATCGACTTGTGCTTGGTAAAAATGTCACATATACACTGCCAATCACTAGGATTTGGCCACATATTTTTCAACCGATTTTCGGTCCGATACCTGTTGGAATTTGTTTAACCCGGAAAATTTTACTACATGAGAGTAGGTACATATTTTCTTAAAACAAGTGATACAATTATAGGGTTAATTAGAAAAGACCGTTGGAATTTCCCTACATTAATGAATGAGCTACCTAAAAAGGATATAAAAAAGTGAGTCACTAGGATGAGGCCATTGCGAATATTTCGTTGTAGAAGTTCAGATCAGCAATTTTTTTTTCAAAATTTGGGTTACAATATTTAAGAACGTTTTACAAATAACTATTTTTATTAAATTTCAACTACAAATGGGTTCCGGAAAGACGTTGACAGTAGCAGAAAGAGGACAAATCGATGCTTTCAAGGAAATGGGACTCTCAAGCCGAGAAATAGCAAGGAAGCTGAACAGAAGTAAGACAGTTGTAAACAACTATCTTGCTGATCATCAAAACTATGGAAAAAACCAAAAAGGACGCACAGCCCAAGCAACAACATCCCGAGAAAAGCGGTTAATTGTACGTATTGCTTCAAATTCTAATCAATCAGCTACTAAAATAAGGTCCAAAAGCGGAGTATCAGCCAGTATTTCGACAGTCCGAAGGATAATAAGAAAAGATGGTACTATCCAGAGAAGAAAATTCAAAAAGAAACCTGTTCTAAAGCAAGTACACAAGGAGCTGCGAATGAACTTTGCAACAGAACATGTCTCTTGGAGCAGTCAATGGAAACGCGTCGTCTTTTCGGATGAAAAAAAGTTTAGCTTTGACGGCCCCGATGGTTACAACTTTTATTTCCATGATTTAAGAAAAGAGGAACTAATTTTGGGAATACATCACAGCCGTACATCCGGTGTTATGGTGTGGGGAGCTACCACCTACTATGGCAAAATCGAATTGTAGTTTCTTTCACTAACAATGAACGGAAACAGCTACAAATACTTGTTGGAACGCTCATTTCCAAAGATGAAAAATATTTTTGGACCTCTGCCCCCATCCACACTTCCAAGGTTGTCAAAAGCTGGATTTTATCAGAAAACGTAGAGCTTTTGCCATGGCCACCCTATTCACCGGACTTGAACATAATCGAAAACGTATGGGCATGGCTATCTCGAAAAGTTTATGAAGGCGGTAGACAATTTAAAGACAAGGACTCCTTAATTGAAGCTATCCGTGACGCCTGGGACCAGATTTCACTTGACTATTTAAAAAAACTTTATGATTCCATTCCAAACCGTCTAATAGAGATCATATCGAAAAATGGGGGGCATACTCATTATTAATTGAGAAAAACTTAAAAAATAAATGTTTGAAAACCAAAAACTGTAAACATTTCTTTCATTTTTTTGATATTTTATAAGATTTTTCATGTGGCCTCATCCAAGTGACGCACTTTTTCATACTGTTATTAAGTAGCTCTTTAATTAATGTAGGAAAATTCCAACTGTTTTTTCTATTTAACCCCTTAATTTTATTACTTTTTTTAAAGAAAATATCTACCTACTCAAATGTAGTAAATTTTTATTGGTACGAAATTTCCAGCAGGTATAAAGAACGAAAATCGGTTGAAAAATATGTGGCCTCATCCTAGTGATTGGCAGTGTATATTGAAATGCAATAGAGAACAGAACAACAGATAATGTGATCCATGAGGTATTCCGTTCTGTAGTTTGTATGTAGCAGAATAGGAGTTATTAGTTTTTATACAAAATTTTCTATTAGTAAGAAAAGCTATAACATAATTGTAAATATTAGGGCCAAAGCCTTAATCTTCGAGTTTTTTTTTAACACTACATGTATTTCTATTCTGTCGAATGCTTTTTCAAAGTCTAGGGTGAGAGACATAGTCATCCATAAAAAGCAGGGCGTCTGTACATCCACGATTAGTTTTAAATACTACTTGATTTAAGCTTAAAATTAGTTTAGATTCTGCATACCACATAATTCGTTTTGCGACAATTTTTTCGAGGATTTTAGTGGTACAAGAGAGGAGAGAGATGGGTTGGAAGCTATCTGAAGTTAGTTTATGTTTGTTAGGTTTAGAAATCGGAAGAATTGCCGCAGTTTTCCAGTTTTGGGTAATTTAAGAATCGTATTGGCTTTGCTTTGTCTCAGCTGGGAGGTTTGTAATCATAGGGTACGATATTCTGTCCCTGCTTGAAGTTTTACCTTTTAGTTTATGAAGACACGTTTCCAGTTCTACCATAGAGATTTCATCCTCAATAAGTTGGGCTTGGGAATCAGCTGCAGACAAGACGATTTATTGGGTTATGGCCTCATGTTTCAATGTTTTGAATTCCTCTGTAAAATTTGAATATGAGCAATATTATACACTGTAGTATTTATTTAAAAAAAATATTATTAAACATTTTCAAAGCGCGTATTGAACTGAGTTAAACTTTGATGTTTAAAAATAGACTTAAACGTTCATAAACAAAACATTTCTTTTCAGCATTTAATTCTACTTGAACAAGCAATGTTGGCTCAAGTTTCGTCAATTCCTGTTTATTTCTCAACCTACAACGAAGATCTAGACCAGGTTATATCGGATATTACAATAGCCAGTGATGCATCGAAAGCAGCTTCAAGTGGCAAAGTGGAGCGATCATCAGCACTTTCAGAACTTCTCAATATGATATCAGCCAATGGCTATCAAATTGTAGTGTCTGGTGCTAGTCATGCAGCAAATAAGCAAAGTAAAATTCCAATAATTCAAGGAGAACTTGCACCAACAAAGAATATTAAATCGGCTGAAATTGAAGTCAATACTAAATTGCCATTAATTATTGTAACATCGCACCTCAACACATTTGGACTTTATAATGTAAGTAAATACTCAAAAGATTAAGATTTCAAAGCCATCAACATCAACTGAGTTTTAAGTTTTTATCATTTATACTGTTGTGTTTTTTTTTGCAGGACTACCCTCTTAATGCTGACACTGCAGTGTTACTTACTCTTGCTGATTTGTTTAGTAAGCTCCACAACACCATTAATACGGCTCCCAAATTTCGTTTAATGTTCTTACTCTCGGAATCGGGAGCATTATTGAATTTTCAAGGTGTCAAAAAATGGCTTGATGAAAATGTTCAATTACAGGTAATTTTAAATTATAAATTTCTTTACAAAAATTTGTACACATCAATTAGGGCGGTCCTTATAAAAGTAGTTACTTTATTTTTAGCATCAATTTATAGTTCATTTAACTATAAATTCGATAGATAGAAAGAATTTCGATATAAATTAAATAACAACAACCTTAAGGCCCGTCGTAATTATACAAACTTGCATAATGCTCGCATATTTTTAAAAACAAATTTAAAAATTATATTAATGCAATACTTAGGAAGATCTAGTGTCCATAACCGGATATTTAATTGCAGCACGAAGAATGAGTACAATTTCAGTGAAGGTGGTATTATTAAAGATTTAAATTAAAATGTAGAATTGCTAGAACTGTAAATAAGTGTTAGTTTCCAATAAGGATCTTATAACTTTTTTGTTATTTAAAACCTAGTTATTTTGGTATGTTTCGAAAACATGAAACATGGTACCGGAATATTAATTATACTGAATTAAATCGACCAGACTAAACGGCTTCCTACATCTACGCATGTTGGCTTATTCGCCTGCATACATTATGTAACTTAGACCATCATCTCTAGGTGCCTAATAATCAGACAAAATTTATCATTATAACATTTAATCAACTTTTACACCCCCAGTGTGCCTTGTGGATCCTATCGTATATGTGAATCGAATAACTCGTAAGCCACCAAAAAAATTGACTTTTTAGTTAGCCTAAGACCGATAATTTTAAAGCTATCACTCAGTACTTTTATATCAAGTTTCTCCTTTAAATTAACTTTTCTTGATTATAATGTATTTGGTCTAAAGTGATGATATATAATGTCTATTATTTCGAAAACATGCAATTGACCAAAAAACCTCTGTGACCGATGTCCATTAACTGTTACGTGGTGTTTATTTTTTTGAGCTGAAGAAACTATCCCAAAGCTGGAATAGTTGCTGGCTTATTTGTGTAGACTTTAGACTTGACGTAGCCCCACAAAAAATAGTCTAAAGGCGTCAAATCGCATGATCTTGGTGGCAAACTTACCGGTCCATTCCTTGAGATGAATTGTTCTCCGAAGTTTTCCCTCAAAATGGCCATAGAATCGCGAGCTGTGTGGCATGTAGCGCCATCTTGTTAAAACCACATGTCAACCAAGTTCAGTTCTTCCATTTTTGGCAACAAAAAGTTTGTTAGCATTGAACGATAGCGATCGCCATTCACCGTAACGTTGCGTCCAACAGCATCTTTGAAAAAATACGGTCCAAAAATTCCACCAGCGTACAAACCACACCAAACAGTGCATTTTTCGGGATGCATGGGCAGTTCTTGAACGGCTTCTGGTTGTTCTTCACTCCAAATGCGGCAATTTTGCTTATTTACGTAGCCATTCAACCAGAAATGAGCCTCATCGCTGAACAAAATTTGTCGATAAAAAAGCGGATTTTCTGCCAACTTTTCTAGGGCCCATTCACTGAAAATTCGACGTTGTGGCAGATCGTTCGGCTTCAGTTCTTGCACGAGCTGTATTTTATACGGTTTTACACCAAGATCTTTGCGTAAAATCTTCCATGTGGTCGAATAACACAAACCCAATTGCTGCGAACGGCGACGAATCGACATTTCACGGTCTTCAGCAACACTCTCAGAAACAGACGCAATATTCTCTTCTGTACGCACTGTACGCATTCGTGTGATTGGTTTAATGTCCAATAAAGTAAACTGAGTGCGAAACTTGGTCACAATCGCATTAATTGTTTGCTCACTTGGTCGATTATGTAGACCATAAATCGGACGTAAAGCGCGAAACACATTTCGAACCGAACACTGATTTTGGTAATAAAATTCAATGATTTGCAACCGTTGCTCGTTAGTAAGTCTATTCATGATGAAATGTCAAAGCATACTGAGCATCTTTCTCTTTGACACCATGTCTGAAATCCCGCGTGATCTGTCAAATACTAATGCATGAAAATCCTAACCTAAAAAAAATCACCCTTTATAAGCAAATGTTTTTTTAAGCCCCTTATCCAAAACTCCGCTAGAGCCTACACGTCAATATCATACCGAGAGACTACGTAACTCATAAACTGGAAGCTTAACAGAACAGACATTATTTTTAGGATTGTCTTAATTTTTTATATTCTTGGCGTTAGATTGTCTAGTAAATGGCTTACAAATATTACATTCTATCAAAGCTTTGTTAAAGAAGCATTTGGTGGAATTTATGATTGATTGCTTGGACTGAAAATATCGCTAGTCAGTCAACTACACTTAGAAAATGGCATTCACACCATTCCCATTATTGAATTTTGTTTTAACGAAACATTAAAATAAAAAAGTATAATAAATATAATCTAATACTTAAGTTATACTTTTAAAATAAAATTAATTTTAACTTTCATTATTTTAGAATGTTGACTTTGTTCTTTGTTTGGACACAATTACCCAAGCCTTAAATACAGAAAGTGGATCAATGTACATGCATGTTTCGAAACCACCAAAAGAAGGAACCGCCATGAACAACTTCTACAAACTTCTTAAATCTGTTGGACAACAGTACAATAATATAACAATTGATGGTGTACATAAGAAAATCAATTTAGCTGATGTGCAATTGGCATGGGAACATGAGCGTTTCAGTATGAAAAGACTACCAGCTTTCACTCTATCTAGTCTAAAATCACCAAAAGAACCCGTCCGAACGACCACATTCAAAGACGATCAAGACAAAATCCTTTCAAGTATTCAAGGAAATACCAAAGTAATTGCTGAAACTCTTGCACGTTATATCTACAATGTAGAAGAGGGTGAAATATTCTCCGGTGCCATAGTAAGAAATGTTTTGAATATTTTTTCAAATAGTTTTTAATATTTTTTTTTTGTTTCGTTTTTTGTAGGATATCAACAAGAACCTCATTAATTCGTGGATCAATATAAAATCATTGCAACATAATAACGACCTAAAAAATGCCTTTGAAAAATATTTGAAAAACGTTAAAATTGTTTACGACAAACCAGATGTAAGAGAGCCAGACTTTATGCTCTATGAGGGACAAGAGGCAAATCTATATGTTTACCGTGTGAAACCAGCCGTATTTGACCTCTTTCTGACTATCCTCATTGCTGCGTACTTGACTTCTGTATACTTTTTCATTCAGAATTTCCCAGCACTCTATACACTCGTCTGTAAAATGACGAAAAACATCGCACCATCGACATCCAAAGTTAAGTTAAATTAATTTACGTACTTATCTTACGTGCTAAAGCAATTTTTCTAAATAAGTTATAGAACAACAAACAAACAAAATTCAAACAAAGAATCCGATATCATAAAAAGTGTAGGATAGTGTATTTTACCTCTAGGATCTTTGTAAGACTCTAGATAAATTGTATTTTTCGAAGTAATGTTGTCAACAAAAAAAAAAAAAACAAAACAAAAAATAAACAAATGAGAATTGGTGAAGCAACGGCGACGGCGCCGATTACTCGGCGCCAAATTAGTCCTATATTTTGTTGTATCTTTAAAATACTTTATTAATTTAATTGAAGATGGTGCTGGTACCTAACTATGGCCATTGATTTCCTTTTCCGATCTACCTTAGTATGTTGTTTTTTTTTTTCGCTTAATGTTTAAAAATAATACTTGCAATATTATTTTGTTCAACTATGCATTTAAATTGAAGTAGTTTTAATTAAAAGAAAAGAAATTGGTGTTCTTATTCAGAGATTTAGAATACAACGCAAACATAATAATTGTGTGTTTCCTTTCCGAGAACAAGCAAATACAAAATGATTTTCAGTAAAATAAAGTTGTTAAACAAGAATAAATGTATTTTTATTTTAATTGGTTAGGGTAGCTTGGTTAAAAGGGTGTAGTAGATTTAAAATGCTTGTCTACAATATAAACCCAACCAAATAAAGTGTGGATAATAAAGCAACAGAAAACTTTCCAATTCAATTCTTTCAATTTATAATTTTTATTATTAACGCCCGTTTGGTGATACGAAGCTTAAGAGTTTTTACGTTCCATATAAACCTTTGATGTTCAAATGGTAGACATGTGCATTCAAGAGGACACAAGCGTCCACAGGTTTTTCTCAAAACCCACCTCTGTCTATCAACTCCTACTCTCACCTCCCCACGGTGAACATCGGGTGCCTAGTACCTCAACTGGAGATTGGGTTCCAACCCCAGTGGAAAGTTGTTGGGGGCAGCAAACGAGAGAGGGGGGGAGAGGTGTTTCCACTAAGGCACCTCTCCTTATCCAGGCGGCAGCGGACGAATTCTCGAGATAGAATCAACGGTGGCGTCTACAGTTCCAGTAAGGTCGAACTACTTAGTGAACACCTTATAGGGCTTCTTCGACATATTCAGAGCACAGGCCTATAAGGAGCGGTTCATCCGGCTCCCCTTCCTTGGAGTTATACTAAGGATCTGGCCCTCCAGGTTGGGGGTTGTGCCGTCGGGGTGACTTCCTGGCCACGTAAAAACATCATAGTTTCGAAGCAACAACTAGCCTCGGATACGGACGGATCCACTGTTGACAACCCACGCAAACGAAATAAGGACAACGAACTTCGGATATGTATGTGGAATGTTAGGTCCCTTAACAGACCACGTGCAGCCCAACAATTAGCGGAAGCCCTAAACTTCTGCAAGGCAGATATTACAGCCATCCAAGAAGCGCGATGGGATGGACCGGGCAAACGCAAACTAAAAGACTGCGATATCTACTACGGCGACTGCTACCGAGAACAAAGACAGCGTCTATTTGGGTGTGGATTTGTTGTTGGAACTAGGCTCAGGCAAAAAGTCTTGAGTTTCAACAGTGTGAGCGAGCGCATCACGACAATCCGCATCAAGGCTAAATTCGCCAACATAAGCCTAATATGCGCGCATGCCCCAACAGAGGAGACAGATGAAGACACCAAAGACATATTCTTCGAGCTCTTGGACAAGACATATGAGCAGTGCCCTGGCTATGACATTAAAATTGTCTTAGGAGATTTTAATGCCAAGCTAGGAAGAGAAGACATCTTTGGTGGCATAATCGGGAGATACAGCCTGTACGACACTACATCCGACAACGGATTCAGGCTGATCAATCAACCGTCAACCAGATTGACCACATTGCGATCGACGCACGACACTTCTCCAGTATCCAGGATATCCGAACATTCCGAGAGGCCAACATTGACTCGGACCACTACCTCGTTGTAGCCAAGGTACGGCTACGGATATCCCGATCCAAGCCAAAACAAGGAAGTACTGTGAGAAGATTCGACGTTAGACGGCTACAATCGCAAGAGACTGCCATGTCCTTTTCCGATCGAGTCTCTAATAACCTCTTAAGGAGTCCTATGCTTCCTGCATTAAGCGTTGAAAACCAGTGGCAACATTGCCTTGCAGCCATCAGAGATGCCGCCTCTGAAGTGCTAGGTTTCACACGGCGACCACAGCGAAACCCCTGGTTTGACGACGAATGCCGGCAAGCTCACGCAGCGAAACAAGAGGCATACAAAACGGCGCTGCACAAAAGGACTAGAGCTGCTCGCGAGCTCTACGAGCAGAAGAGGAGAGAGGAACACCGGCTTCTTAGACGGAAAAAAAGAGAGCATGAGAAGCGCGCGATCGAGGAGATAGAGGGATGTCACAACAGGAATGAGGTTCGTAAATTTTACCAAAAGGTAAAAAAAACCTCCCAAGGGTACCAGCCACGAACCGAAGCCTGTAAAGACGATCAAGGGAACATCGTAGTAGAACCACAGTCGATGCTGAGAATATGGAAAGATCACTTCTCCAAATTATATAACGGCGATGAAGAACCGAATTCCGCTGTAAGGGAGATAGAACCACTCAACCTCGGTGACGCAAATCAACAATTCCGCCTACCCGACCTTGACGAAGTGAAGATAGCTATATCTAAACTTAAGTCAAACAAAGCTGCTGGAGCTGACGGCATCACCGCCGAACTATTCAAAGCAGCAGGCGATGACTTGGTAGGGAGCATGCACCAACTCATCTGCAAAATATGGTCGGAAGAAAGCATGCCCGATGAGTGGAATCTCAGCATAGTGTGCCCGATACATAAGAAAGGAGACCCTCTAAACTGCGCCAACTACAGAGGCATCAGTCTCCTTAACATTGCGTATAAGATCCTCTCTGCCGTATTATGTGAACGTCTGAAGCCATTCGTCAACAACCTGATTGGTCCTTATCAGTGTGGCTTCAGACCAGGAAAGTCCACGATCGACCAAATATTCACACTACGGCAGATCTTGGAAAAAACCCAGGAGCTTCAAATCGATACCCACCATCTCTTTATCGATTTTAAAGCCGCGTATGACAGCATCTATAGGGAAGAGCTCTACCGAGCAATGTCTAGTTTTGGCATCCCTGTCAAACTTATCCGTTTGTGCAGAATGACGATGGAGAATGCACGCTGCTCTATCAAGGTCGGAAAAGATCTTACTGATGCATTTGATGTCAAAAAAGGTTTTAGACAAGGCGATGCACTGTCATGCGACTTCTTCAACATCGTTCTGGAAAGAATTGTGCAAAACTCAACCGTCAACACTAGAGGCACAATCTTCCAAAGATCCATCCAATTACTCGGATACGCAGATGATATTGACATAATTGGAAAATCAAAGTGTGATGTCAGTGGAGCGTTTTTGAGCATTGCGACGGAAGCGAAGAAGATGGGTTTAGTGGTCAATGAGGGCAAGACCAAGTATATGCTGTCATCAAAAAAGGACACTGAACGACGACGTCTTGGACAAAACGTCACCATGGACAGCTATAACTTTGAGGTAGTTAAGGACTTTGTCTACCTAGGCACCGCTATTAATGCAGACAACGACACCAGCGCTGAAATCAAACGAAGAATAACTCTTGCAAATCGCTGCTTCTTTGGACTTAGAAGGCAATTGAGAAGTAAAGTCCTCTCTCGAGCATGTAAAATCACCATCTATAAGACACTCATCATCCCGGTTCTCATTTATGGCGCTGAGGCCTTCGAATCCAATCCCGAGGGACGGCGCAGTAGAGGAAGACCGCGACTCAGGTGGCGCACCCAGGTGGGAGAGGACCTCAACCAACTTGGCGTGCGAAACTGGAGACAGCTAGCTAGGGACCGAGCTGGCTGGAGACGCTTGTTGGTTGAGGCCCAGGTCCGCCCCGGACTGTAGCGCCACCTTAAGTAAGTAAGTATATAAACCTTTGGGTATACATAGAGCTCTACACCAAACTCTAATCTTAACTTAAAAGTCGTTAAGTTGCACATAGTTTATGATTTAGAAAAAGTAGTAAATGTTCGGTATTTTAGATTTTCAACGCATTTAGTGTGAAAAATAAATAAAAATTTAGTGTGAAAAATAAATAAAGAATTTCGAAATATTGGATGTGCTTGAAGAATATGGATAATTCCTTGAAATTTCAGAAGTTGGAATTCCTCGTAGAATATACGACAGAAATTAATATTTTTCTTCATATGATGACCTATCTCTTTACAAAGGTTTTCGGTAAACAAATATATGTTGTCCGGCTGCAAGTACAGCAGCGCTTTAACTCCTCCTGGAGCATAGGGCAGCAACAAGATCCTTCAACCTATCCCGATCCATCGCATCTGACCCCAGCTATGGCCACGATTGAATACCTTGAGACCGAGCCTCCTTCAAAACTGATGACGTCCAAGTTGTCTTTGGTCATCCAACGTGTCTATTACCCAGGGGATTCCATTGGTTTGTTTTGCTATATTGTTGTTAGGTTTCATCAGTGTATGGCCTATCCAACGCCATTTCCGTTGCATGATGGCTACGTCCAATTTTTTCTGTCCGGTCCTATTTCACAGCTCAACGTTAGAAATGGTTTCCGGCCACCTGATCTTCAGAATAGAGCGCAGACAACGGTTAACGAAAGCTTGTAGTCTGCTCGAGATGTTGGCAAAGCATTTCCATGTTTGAGAAGCATATAACAGCACTGATTTGACGTTGGATGCGAAGAGTTTCAACTTGGTTAGTAGCGATATTTTGCCAGAGTTCCACGCAGGAGAAAGGATTCCAAATGCACTACTGGCTTTGTTTATTCTACTATTAAAATCTAGGTCCATTCCGCTATAGAGAGCTATAAAACTTCCAAGATAATTAACCTGCTCAATCTCCTCTATGGTCTCCTGCCTTAGAATAACTTCTGCGCTTTGGCCCATGGTCATTACCTAGGTCTTATTTGTGTTAATCCTTAAGCCAGCCACCTCTCCATTCAATTGCAGCGAATGACACATCTGATTTAAGCCTGCCGTGTTGGTTGCCATGAGACATATATTGTCAGCATAACCTATGTGGGTAAGCTTGTCAAACAGACTCCATTGTATACCGTGTCTTTCATTTGTACTCACAGTGGCAGTCATCACATCGTCAATCGCCAGCAAAAACAGAATTGGTGACAAGACATCTCCTTGACGCACATTGAAGGAGCCCGAATACTGTCTATTGTGCAACACAAAACTCCTTGCACAATTACGATTCTTTAACAACAGCGACAATTTTGTCAGGGATTCCTCGCACAATAAGCGATCTCCAGATGCATTCACAATTGGCCCGATCAAACGCCTTCTTAAAATCTACAAACATAAGGTACAGCGGTGATTGGTACTCAAATGAGTACACGCACGTTCGTCCACTGCAAAACCCGGCTTGGTGCCTATTGAGGGTAGACTAGATCCTGGACTTAATCCTCTAGAGAATGATAGTTGCCATTCTTCTGAACTGTGAACTGTGGATTCAATTCTGCATCCGGTCATCATTTAGCAGCGCCTTTCATCTTTGTAGCTGATCTTCTATCGTCAATAAATGGTTGCCGTTCAAATCTAACACGAAATGGTTAGTGTTAGTGCTACTTCGCTGTACGACAATGTCTTTAGTGATGTTATACAGCTCCTTTGCGTCCCCTCTTCCTGCAGCATGTTCCGTATTTTCGTCTCACACACCGCTGCACTGTGTTATGAGATGCTCTATACTCGTTTCGTAGAATCAATTGCCGCTGAGTATTACTTTCTAAATTAATTCTAATTTTAAGTGTTCTTCCATATGTGATTTTGTCCCAGGTGTCTTGGGATACCCAGGAATATCTTGCTCTTGTCTGTCTGGGTATAGTTTCAGTTCCAGCTTCCATGTAAGCGCTCTTAATTTCGCCCCACAAAGCATCTACCGATAAGCCAGCATTTTGTATGTTCGATGCTTTGTCGCCGAGTGTGGTGACGAAATTACGACGTACATTAGGGTCATGTAGAACGTTTGTGTTGAATCTTGGTCTCCTTGCTAAACCCTCTGAGCGACGCTGTACAGCAGCTGTTCGCAAGCGAAGCAAACCCAGTAGCAAGTGATGGTCACTACCTGCATCAGCCTTTCTTTCGTTACGAATATCGCACAGTGATTTCCTCTATTTCTGCTGTATAATGAAGTGATCGATTTGATTTTTGGTTCCATCAGGAGATTCCCAGTAGATTTTGTGGCAGGTCTTGTGTGGAAATAAAGAACCCTCAATCCCAAGTTCACGAGCGTTGCAGAAGTCGACAAGCATATCACAATTTTCGTTAGGTTGACCTAAGCCATGCTTACCCATAACTCGTTCGAGGCTTACGTTATAAGAACCAATTTTGGCATTAAAGTCCCCCATGATGATAATGATATCGCCCCTTCAACACCGTTGTACACCGAATTCAGATGAGTTGAAAAGAGGTCTTTTCGTCCGCTGAAGCCTCATTCGTTGGAGTGTAGCATTGAATAACGTTTAACAAAAGAAAAAACAATAGTGGTTTTAGCGAAAATCGAAAGCTTATTGGAATTTCCATCAAACAGGTGGAACATAGTTATTTCCAAATTAATAAAAACATACAATTAAGTGTATTCAGAAACAATTCCAGCGCTCATATTATTCAAGTTTTGGTTGCTTTGCGGTTCCTTGCAACTTGAAACCATCTTCTGAGCATAGCTGACCTCGGACGAATGCATGCTTCGACACTTAAAATTTCCGGGAAACGCCATCTGATATTTTAAAAATCTAAGTGTCAGAGTCTTACATTCTGTCGTCGTTCATCACCTATGTACATAGATGTTTTGAATATTTTTTAGGAAATACCACTCTTGATAAAATTAAAGAAAAGAAGGATCTAGGTGTAATATTTGACACTAAGTAGTCACATAGTCTATCTAGTAGCCAAATCAAGTACTATCTTAGGATTTTTTAGAAGAAATTCGAAGGAATTTAAGGATCCCTACACTCTTAAGAGCCTGTGTTTCTCATACGTGAGATCTATTTTTGAATATGGTTGTATAGTATGGAATCCTAAGAATCTACAAGAAGGCACTAAGCTTCTGAAGCCTCTAGGTTACGGAAAATTCTTTCAACTAATCCAGCTATGCCAAGCTGCTTGAAAAATACAGCTTGTGGACAAATTCAAGTAATGAATTGCTGAACTTACTATTGGAAACTCACTTTCCTGGTAGTTCTCTTACTGAAACTTGCAACAGTTATATACGTTCAAGTTCAAATACAACATATTCACAAGGTCTGATCACAAGGGATACGCTACAATGGGCTCTCAACAGCTTCAAACCATTTAAAGGCTGCAGGACCAGATGAAAAAATACCAGCCGAATTACAAAAGACTTCTGATATAATTGCACCAATCCTTGAGGCAAAATTTACCAGCTGTCTTTACCTGGTCCATGTTGCCTCGGCATGGAGAGAAGTTAAAGTTGTTTTTATACCTAAAGCAGGTAAATGCTCCCAAGTCAATCCTAAAGATCTACGACCTATAAGTCTATCATCATTCCTTCTTAAGACGTTGGAAAGATTGATTGATATCCATTTAAGGGCACGTATCGATACAAGACTTCTGTCTTCGTCTCAACATGCCTACTGTAAAGGTAAATCGATGGAAACAGCGTTACACACTTTAGTACGCACCATCGAATATTCCCTCCATCATAAAGAGTTGCTTTCCTTGACATCGAAGGTGCCTTTAACAACGTGGACACATCTGCAATCACATCTGCACTGACAGTAAATGTAGAGAGTTCGCTTCGGGAGTTAATTCATTTAATGCTTACTGGCAGAATAATTAACTCAAAACTTAGCAGACGATGCGTTAGTAGAGGGACACCGCAAGGTGGTGTTCTATCCCCTCTCCTCTGGAACCTAGTGGTGAATGAAATCCTAACTAGTCTGGATGCGGAGGGTTTCAGAGTGATAGCCTATGCGGACGACGTTGCTATAGCAGTTTCAGGAAACCATCTTAATATTCTAAAAGAACTCTTACAAAATGCCTTAGACAGACTAATACTTTGGGCTGATCGCTGTGGACTGGGTGTTAACCCACACAAAACCGATCTGGTCTTGTTTTCGAGGAGATACAAAATTACATTTGTCAACCCTCCTTATATTAAAGGAATCCAATTAAAATTCTCAGACGAGGCTAAATACCTAGGTCTTGTCTTAGACAAAAAACTAAATTGGAAACGCAACGTACAGGAAAGAGTCAAAAAAGCTACTGTAGCTCTCTTTTCTTGCAAAAAAGCTATTGGTAATAAATGGGGTTTACAGCCCAGAATCACGCATTGGCTGTACACATCGGACCAATTTTAACGTACGGTGTGGCAGTATGGTGGACTGCTTTAGAGAAAGGTATAACCAGGGATAAGTTAAATAAAGTCCAACATTCAGCCTGCTTATGTATAAGCGGATCGCTTCGCACGACCCCGTCTGCGGCACTGGACACCTTGCTCTTCCTTACACCTCTTGACATATTTAGCAAACAAATAGCTGCAAGCTCTGCTATTCGCCTCAATGCTTCGTCGCAGTGGCCACTCCGTAATTCTAAGGTACTTAGAATCAATTCCAAAGCATACAGACTACACCATCCCCATACCCCCACTACAATTCGACAGAAATTTCCAGATTTCTATACCTACCAGATCTTTTTGGGAGGATAGGACATTCTTGGAGGATGAGTTAATCCATTTTAACACAGATGGGTCAAAAACAAAAGAAGGGGTTGGTGGAGGTGTGTACTCTGAACGACTGAAGTTAAGTCTCTCATTCCGCCTTCCCAATCATTGTAGAGTGTTTCAGGAGTAGCCAGGCTGCTATCAAATCTCTGGACTCTGTCTCTCCATAACTGTCGATCATCTCTAATGGAGATGGCGCAACAGTTTAATATTCACCTTTGCTGGGTGCCGGGCCATAGAGACATTCCAGGTAACTGTAAGGCAGATGAACTCGCCAGGAACGGTACAGTACAGCCCATCCTACCACGTTTGGCAAGTATTGGCATACCAATCGCTACTTGCAAACTGTTGCTAATGCAAGACGCTGTGAGGAGAGCAGGAACCAGGTGGAACAACATCACCACGTGTCAAGCCACAAAAAACATCTGGCCAACACTGGATTTAAAACGTTCAAGGTGCTTTCTCTCTCTAAGCAGATCGCATATAAGCTCGATAATAGGTGTCATAACCGGACACTGTCTAATAGGAAAGCACGCCACGAGACTAGGCGTATTCTCAAATGACTTTTGCAGAAGCTGTATGGACGAGGAAGACGACGTACTTTTCAAGTTTGTTGATCTTCAGTTGCATACTATTAACTGTGTCGGCTAGAAAGACAATATCGTCAGCATACATAAGGCTTGCTATTTTATACTCCACCCCCGATTTCATCCGTTATACCATTGATGAACAGTATGAAAAGTAGCGTGCTCAAAATACAACCTTGTTTCACACCCATCGACGTTGGAAATTCATCAGACAAGAAGAATCCATCCCATACCGCTGCTTTATTGTTCTCGTGCAGAGCTCTTATTATATTAGACAATTTTCTGCTTACCCCATCCTGTAGAGTTTGAAAAAGAGTGGAATGAAATCAAAAGCTGATTTGAAATCTACGAACAAACCATAAAGTTTCTTATGTTTTTGCTTATATATTTGGGCAATGTTAAGCAGCGTGAAGATTTGATCCACTGTGAAATAATTCTCTCTAAAGCCAGCTTGGAATTCGTGTTTTCGTTAGTCTGCTGAAGATTAGAGCGGTAAACAATTTGGATACAGAGTTAAGGAAGGATATCCCCTTATAATTAGCTGGATTTATAAAATCTCCTTTTTTATGAAGCGGGTATATGATAGTTTTGTTAAAGCTCTGTGGAAAGTCTGCACTCTCGAAAAGTCGGTTAAACCCATCTGCAAGGGTTTGGGGGAATTCAGTACAACAATTTTTATAAAATACGAAAGGCACTTAATCTTCTTCTGGTGGTTTATTATATTTGGCGTTCTTGATGACTAGAGTTACTTCAGCTAGTTCAAATGATACATCTAGCTACTCATCTATAATTTGGGGTTCTGCGTAGTGGATACCGGGTGATGTTTGTGGCGTGTTCAAAAGTGCTCTAAAGTGTATGTGTAATTCTTGGGCTTGAAAACCAGCTGATATCTGATTTTTACTGCTTTCCAAAAGTCTGACGAAAATCGGGAACAGTTTATCTGTGCAATATTATGTTGCTTAAACGCTATTCTTTTAACATGACAGATACTTTTGAAGTTTTTGTTTGCTTTGCCATAGAGGTTTTTAAAAATATCTGTATTATATTTTCTAACCAATTAAAAAAAAGTAAATGATTTCGATCTTGCCGGTTATATTTTTGCTTGAGTTCCTAGACGAATCTTAATTGAAAGCACTTGGCAATGCTGGTAGAGTCACAGCGTCATGTTTCTGGCATCTTGACTACAATCTACAACACTGCCACCATAAACATTTGTATAGCAACACTCCAATTGTTCTTTATCATTATACACTTGTTTCATCAAAACAAGATTCATTTAATATTTTCTTATACCACATCAACACCTGTTGGCTCTTTCTTTCATGTAAAAAACAAAAAAGCAAACCAAAAGGAAAACTTCACGATAAATGTCATTTAAAAGCAAACCTCTAAAAAAGGGCAAAATGGCGTTGTTCGTAGTGGTGTCTGGTGTAGTCTCGTAAAGCATAGAGTTAAAACAAAAAGAAAACTTTTAAAAAACGACAAAAATGTAAATAAAGAAAACTAATCTGCAAAAATTCCAATCGTGTTCCAATTTATCATTTTCTAATCGATCCAAAAATCGATTCAAAGTCCACACGCCTAAGCCCAAATGCATCTAATTTCAATCGTTTTCGGTAGCAAAAGTTAAACCAATCAACTAATGTGACGGTGACCATTACCATGGTTCGGGTAGTCGTGGTCGTGGACAACAAATTTTAACTCGAACAAAAAGTACAATGACTTCCCCCAGCACAAGGGTAGATTTCGAATTGATTTAAATGAAAACATAATAATTATTATTTTAAGAAAGTGGCATAAATTTGAATAAGAATTCGACATTCGAAGACTTGGGCGGAGAATTCGGGCAAAAACAAATTTGATATGGAATTGAAAGTTTGGGTTGAGGGAATTCAGAGAATCGTATGTGGAGTTACGGTCAACACAACTTGTCAGGTAATTGGAATGTTTGTTTTTTTTTTTTTTATTTTTTTTGTGGTTTTTGGGAGGAGTTGGTCAGAAAAATCTTAATCATAGCTTTTTGTATTGTTAAGTGTGAAATAAAAATTAAAAACATTTTCAGGATGTAGTTTTCGCACTGGCTCATGCAACGGGGAAAGTGGGGCGTTTCACTCTGATTGAACGGTGGCGAAATAATGAACGGCTGCTGGCTCCAACGGAGAATCCATTAAAATTACTTCTGAAATGGGGTGAGTACGCTAATGATGTGCAATTCATACTGCAACGATCAGAGCAGACAAAGAGGCCAGCAGCCGCAGATGAGAAGGGACAATCACAGCAATTTAGTGCAACAACAGCATCAAAAAAACAACCACTCGCTAGCAATGGCAGTGACTCAGATATAAATCTGCAGCAACCGATGCAACAACAGCAGCAGCAGCAACAACAGACAATACACGCAGCCACTGAATTTATTCCACTAAATCGATGCAAGGAATTGAGAAAAAGTTTTGGGTAGGTTTCGAAATGACCTTGATAGTCTTTTTTTTGACAAACATTACAAACTTATTGACATTTATTCATTAGAAAGCACAACATACAGGTACCTACCTATACATAGGTAGTTCTTATTTAGGTAAATTTGTGTTGTGTAACTAAATAAATAGTTAAAGTTTTATCATGAATAGTCAAGCTTTTTTTTTTTTTTTTTTTATATCCGATGGAAATCTTCAAAAGACACTCGGTAAGAATCGGTACCGAGTAGTGTGGGACTCTTACCGCACTAAAACCACCGGTGAATCAGGACCAATCTATGAAAGATCGACAAATGATTTTTATTTCTTAATTTTTAAAATCGCATTTGGGGAAGTTTAAGGTTATAACACTTTCCCGTAGCTTTTAGCCCATCAGCTCATGAGGCTTGGTTCTTCTTAATCTCCGAACATTGTCTCGTACATTTAATACGGTCTCCATTTCAGAGTTAGTATGACTTTGCAGTCGCTGATTGTGTGATACAGCGTGTTTCTTAACCACTTCTGTAACCATTTCAATTTGAAGGTCACGATGTAGATCGCTATTTCTTATATACCAAGGGGCATTTATTATTCCACGAAGGACCTTGCTTAGGAATTTTTGGATGGGTTCAGCATTTGTTTTCTTTGTACAGCCCCATAGTTGGATGCCATATGTCCAAACGGGTTTCAATACTTGCTTATATAACATTAGCTTGTTCTGGATAGATAGGTCAGAGTTCTTTCCTATTAACCAGTACATTTTTCTGTACTTCAAGTTTAGTTCTTCTCTTTTCTTTTTGATGTGTTCTTTCCATTTAAGCTTTGCATCCAAATTCATTCCAAGGTATTTGGCGGTATTGGAGTAAGGTACTTCTGTACTGTTTATAAAAATTGGAACATTGTTTATGTTTTTGTTTGTAAAGTTTATATGCGTCGATTTTGTTTCGTTTAATTTAATACGCCATTTGTGCGTCCAATCACTAACTTTATCGACTGCATTTTGCAATTTTTGTGTAGCCTTCGTAACGGATTTATCTGGCACCAATATTGCAGTATCATCAGCAAAGGTGGCCATGATAGCGTTGATGTTCACTGGAATATCCCTTGTATATAACAGATACAGGGTTGGTCCTAGGACACTTCCTTGTGGTACACCGGCTTCAATTTTCTTAAGTTCCGAGTAATTTTGGTCGTACCGTAACCTAAAGAGTCGGTTCGTAACGTAGGATTTCAGTATTTCGTAGTACTGCCTGGGGAAGTCCCTATGCAGTTTGTACTCAAGTCCTAAGTGCCAAACCTTGTCAAAAGCTTGAGCAACATCTAAGAATACAGACGAGCATACTTGTTTTTCTTCAAGTGCCTTTTCCACAACATCCGTAATTCGATGCACTTGGTCTATCGTGGAATGTTTATTTCTAAATCTAAACTGATGGCTCGGAATTAGTCTTCTTTCTTCAATTATTTTGCTAAGCCTTTTCAGTAGCAGTTTTTCAAAAACTTTTGCCATGATTTGTATAAGCGATATTGGTCTGTAAGATGTAACTTCTGTTGGTGGCTTACCTTGTTTAGGTATAACAATGACTTCCGCAATTTTCCAATGATGTGGCACATATCTTAGTTTAAGGTATGCGTTTATTATAAATTGGAGTTTCTTGAAGGCTATAAGAGGCATTTCTTTCAGAACCTGAGCAGTTATAAGATCGTAACCTGGTGATTTTTTGTTTGACAACTTATGTTAACACATGCTTCTTACTTCTTTAAGCGTGACAAAAGGTATTTCACATTCGTCGTTTCTGTCAACAAACTGTAAGGGATCTGTAGCTGTGCTTGCTGGGAATGGCTTGAAAACATTCGCGAGATGTTCAGCAAAGAGATCAGCCTTTTGTTTCGGGTGTCCGATCCATTTACCATCTTGAGATTTTATCGGCGGGTTTTGTGTCTGAGGTCTTTTTAGGCGCTTAGTTGCTTTCCATAAGGAGTATTCTGTAGAAGCATCCGTCGTCAGACTTTTCAGGAATCTACTTAGTGAATCATTTTTAAACTCACAGATTCTTTTTTTAATTCGTTGTTAAGACGGTTAAAAACTACCTTATCATCTGGGAATCTCGTGGATTGCCATTTTCGTCTAGCTCTTCTTTTTTCCAATATCAACTCCTTTATTTCGATAGGATATTTTATTTCTTTTTCTCTCGCATTCGAAATAGTTTGAGTACTTTCTTCTGCAGCCTGCTGCACATCAGCAATAAATTGTTCTACTTCATGATCAATTTGTTCAATTGTTTGCATAGGGGATCTTAGGTTTATAAAATTTTCAAGTTTGTCTCTGAATTCGTTCCAGTTTGTTCTGTTATTCACGAGCTTGGGATTACTTTTTTCTATTATTTCTGTTTCGCTCAGTGATAAAATTACTGGAGTATGATCTGATGATAAATCGTAATTACCTTCGACACTTATATGATTTCGTTTAATACCTTTAACTACGAAAAAGTCAATAAGGTCTGGTATTTTGTTAGTATCAGATGGCCAATATGTTGGCGAACCAGAAGAATAAAATTCGCAGTTGTATTTTCGGCCTGCTTGGTAAAGCCGTTTACCTTTTGTTATTATGAGCCTAGATCCCCATTGGGTGTGTTTAGCTTTGAAGTCGCCACCAACAAGGAAGTTATGTCCTAACAAATGTAGGAGTTCTGCATAGTCTTCTTCAGTTGGAGAGCGCCTCGGAGGGCAGTATATAGCTGCTATTTTGAATTCTTTCTTTTTTATACCAGTACTAATTGTTGTTACTTGCATGTTTTCTTTAGTAAACTTTGGTTCTTCATAGTGTGTTAAGCACTTTTTTATAAGTATTTCTGATCCTCCCCTAGCTTTTTTCAGCTGGGTGCGGAGTGTGATAACATGTATAGTTTGGTAATTTATTATCAAGATTTTGTTCAATAGCGAGGTGGGTTTCGGACACCAAACAAATGTCTATATGCTCTATGTCTAAAAAGATGTTTAGTTCTGATACATGCTGTAAAAGACCGTTTGCATTCCATGTTGCGATTTTGAGTGTTCTGTCCATCATTGTTTTTTAAGAGCGACTTCTTCGCTTAGCTGTTTTATGTTTAAATCTTGTTGGTCAATCCTTTTCAGGATGAGTTCCAGCATTTCTTTTATAGAAGTTTCCTCATTCTTCCGCACATTTTTTACATAGTCAAGCTGACACAAAAGTTTATTGTATAGATTCCTCACCCATTTCAAACGTCATTACCCATTGGTTTAAAACAATCCAATGGCATCAAATTGAATTCATCTTGAATGCTATAAAATTTGAAAGCAAATATCAAAAGAAAGTCAACTTCTTTGTTTTTGCAAAAATTAGCTTTTCGACACATCTAGGAATGCGAGAATTCGATAGCTAATTAAAAATTTGAATGTTATCTGCACTCTAAAACTTATTTTCCATTCACCGCCAACGATTTTGTTAGATATGAAAACAAACTACTAGTGTGCCTCCTGGAGCTGCGGGAAAATTTAGTGGATTAACTTGTCATAGAAATTGTTGGTGAGACTAATTTCTCTAAAAATAAGGATCTGTTGCATTGCAAAATACCAACAGAAGTTCATAAAAATAGGCAGATAACACAGTTCGAACAAATAACGTTTTTTAAACGATTTTAGTATCTTACTTAGTTTCTTCATAAAGTTTTGAGAAACCTTGAATTGAATGCTTTCATATGAACTTTGACTTTAACTATGTGCTCAAACTTTAAAAATACCAATTTTAAACAATTTTTTTAGGTTTTTGCATTATATTTCAAAAACTTAATGTTATATCCTTGTTTAGATATGGACGAAGAAGAAAAGGAAACAATCTCTCACCTTCTCTGCACTTGCCCTGCTCTTTCACTAAGACGCAAACTTCATCTGGGAGACTACTCTTTTGATAATCCCAGTGAACTAGCTAAAAAATATATGAAATATCTTCTTCGCTTTATAAAAAGCTCAAAATGCGACTAGTAAGAAGTAATTCTCTAGATTCATGTGGTATCAAAATTGGCCTTTTTTTTGGCCTAGTGTGTGGATTCTAAATCCGCAGCCACGTTAACTTAACCTAACCTAACCCAACTCTTGTTTATTGGGAACAAATTCGTTGCAAAAACAAAAATTACTTTTATAACGTTTTACTTTTTTCTGTTTAAAGCCATTTTAGCATATATGGTTCAGCGTTTCTTTAAGAATAAACTGAGACACGTAAAATCTAATATGTCATGAAAAATGTTCGAACACTTTATGAATTACTACTTCAACGAAGAAAGGGATTATAGATTTGGAAAACCATCACGAATGTATTGACAAAAAAAATTATCTCAATAATTTATAAAGCTTTATAAAACCTTATACATACATTGAGGACCATAAGTGAATGTTTTCTATTACTATTTTAGGTAAAATCAAAAAGTATACCAAGGAAAATAAAAATGTGAGCCAATATTTTAGTTTTGATTTATTTATCATGAACAGAATATGTATAATAGAAGATAAAAACACAAAATAAGTAATTCATTATAAGAAATAAGAAAAATGCAGAAAAAAATACTCCTTAATATCACCGAGCAAAAGTTTAGGTACCTTTAAATAAAACGTATTTTTTTATTCATTTTGTTTTATTGAAATGGTTCAAATTCATACCAAGTAATTAGTTGGAAATCCCTTTAATCTTATAACTTCTTTCAAACGATTTTACGTTGAGTATACTAGTTTCTTAGTAACATCTGGAGATATCTGTTGCCATTTATCAATAATGATTTGTTTCAGTTGTTTTTTGTTTAGTATCTCATGGTTCCAAATTCGTTTTTCAAGGGGACCCTTAAGTGTTCAATGGGATTCAATTCAGGTCTTTGTGGTGGTGTAACAAGCATGTCGGGACTATTATACGCTATCCACATCTTCACGGTTAAAGCGGTGTGTTTAGGATTGTTGTCCTGTTGGAAATAAAACGTGTCCCTGATCCCCAGTTTATCGGCGCTTTGGTGCAGGTTTTCTTTTAGAATGTTTAGATAAACAATCTTATTCATTATTTTTTCAATTATTACAAGATTCCCAACACTGGTGGATGACATACACCCCCATAACATTACTCCAGCACCCCCATGCTTCACAGTTTTAACTGTGTTTTTGGGATTGAGTGCTTTTGCCTTTTTTCTCCGAACATTTTGTTAACCATCAGAGCCAAAGATGTTGAATTTAGACTCATCTGAGAATATGACGTTATCCCAAAGTCGGTGGTTTTGTATTCGTTGGCAAATGTTAATCTTTTTTTCTTATTTACATTACTGACACGGGGTTTTTTTAAGGGCAACGCAATTCTTAAATTCAGATCTATGGAGCGATCTTCTAATAGCCCACTCAGAAACTGTTTTGTTTAAGCTATTTTTAATCTCGGTGGCTATTTTAGGAGCACTTTTAAGTGGTCTTTTTGAATTATTCTTTTTATTTCCCTTTTTGTTTTCTACCCTTTTTTCATTATTAAAACGATTTATTATCTTCTGTATTGTTTATTTCGACCTGTTCACAATTTCACCAATTTCTTCATAAGATTGGTGAATGTTTATAATTGATGGTTTATAATTATATTTTTTCTTCTACTGTTATCTCTCTTCTCGTCATTTTTCTTAAGCTATTTGCACGTTATAAATAAAAATCGAGACACCAGAAACAAAGCGCTAACGGCTTATTTTGTAAAATGCATTAAATGAAAACAAAATAAATGATATAGTGATAACTCTTTAATAGCAAAGCATCATGTACCTACACTTTTGCTTGATTAAATTAAAGTAATTTTTTTTAATATGCAATATGCTTGAGATTTTTAACTTCCCATAGGAAGTTATTGTAATGGGTCCGATTTGTCAAATTGAAAATTTTGACATTTCTCGACTTTTCAAGGTCCCTAGAGTCGAAAAAAAAAGATTTTTAGAAAGATGTCTGTGCGTGCGTGTGGAGGTACGTTTGTACGTCCGTACGTTCGCGACGTTTTTTTCGTCGTCCATAGCTCAAGAACCAGAAGAGATATCGACTTCAAATAAATTTTGTTATACAGATAATAAGGCAGAAAGATGCAGAAAGGGCTCTCAAGAAAATTGCATGGGTGGTTTTTTTACCATAGCAGTTTGAAAAAAAGGTGAACATTTTGGTTAACCCTAAATATCTTACGAACCAAAAACGCTAGAGACTTGAATTAAATTTTATATAATATACTGTAACGTGATACCCAACAGGTATATTTTTTGAACAAAAAAAATAAAATAACCGTTTTTTTTATAAATCAATAAAACTGAAAAAAAAAAATTTGTGACCTCTAAAATTTTATGACTGAAATATGATTTCATCTCTAAAACAATTTTGCGCAACGAAGAATAATGTTTTTGACATCTAATAAAATTTTGAAAAAAATCTAATTGATAGTTTTTTTATAAAAAATAAAAATCTAAAAAAAACCATTACTCAAAGTTCGTAAAAATTGAATATCGATTCAAATATCTTTTCAAAAACTTGAAATTGAGGTTTCAAGCTTATTTTATCTTATAAGAAATATTGTTTTCAACATTTTAAAAAATGTTGTGAAAAATCGAATTGACAGTTTTTTTTACAAAAAATTAAAACATAAAAAAAAAATGTATTAAAGTTGGTAAAAATTGATTTTCGACTCAAATATCTTTTCAAAACTTTGAGATATTGGCTTTAATTTACTTTTATCTTTCAAAAAATCTTGTTGTCAACATTCAGTTAAAGTTTGAAAAAAATCGAATTGACAGTTTTTTTTACAAAAAATTAAAAACCGAAAAAAATGAACAAAAGTTGGTAAAAATGATTTTCGACTCAAATATCTTTTCAAAACTTTAAGATATTGGCTTTAATTTACTTTTATCTTTCAAAACATCTTGTTGTAAACATTCAGTTAAAGTTTGAAAAAATAGAATTGACAGTTTTTTTACAAAAAATTAAAAACCGAAAAAAATGAACAAAAGTTGGTAAAAATGATTTTCGACTCAAATATCTTTTCAAAACTTTGAGATAATAGCTTCTTACTAATTTTTTCTTATAAAAAATATTGTTTTTTAATATTAGGACAAATTTTGAGAAAAATCGAATTGACAGTTTTTTTACAAAAAACAAAAACCTAAAAAAAAATGTATAAAAGTTGGTAAAAATTGATTTTCGACTCAAATATCTCTTCAAAAATTTGAAATATTGGCTTCAAACTAATTTTATCTTATAAGAAATATTGTTTTCAACATTTGGTAAATTTTTTTTTAAAATTCGAATTGACAGTTTTTTTACAAAAAACAAAACTGTAAAAAAAAACAATACTAAAAGTTGGTCAAAATTTACTTTCGGCTCAAATAGTTTTTCAAAAATTAAAAATATTGGCTTCAAACTTATTTTATTTCACAGAAAATATTGTTTTCAATATTCACTAATTTTTTATATAAAAATCTAACAGTCCGTTTTTTCATAAAAAATGAAATCTACAAAAAATAGTACGCAAATTTGGTAAAAATTGATACGAGTACATATAGACAAACTTTTAAGCAAGACAAATCGACAGACGAGATGGGAAGTTATCAGTGTGGGTCACATCCCAGCCTCTTTTTATTCTTATTTTGCGTGGTAAAAAAATAAACTAAAATATTCATTACTTTTATTAATTCTTGCTTTAATTTAGTAGATTTTTCAAATTTTACAAATTTTGACATATCGCCGGCTGAATGCTTAAATGCCCCATATACAAAAAAATTATTCCTCAGAAAACGAATTTTATGGTTTGAAACATAATTTCGTAATTTTGCATTTGAAAATTTCGACCTTTAAATTTTTATATCAAAAAAAAATCAAAAAAAAATTTAAATCTATTTGTAGTGATAAAAATATAAAACAAAAAGGAATATTAATATAATGGCTTAGCACTTCCCTATATTACATTGGCTTAATTTTAAGTCGATAAAAAAAGTATGAAAAATGACAAAGTATTTTCACGCTTTACAATTAAAAATACCCAACTTGAACTTTGGTTCTTAAAATTTCATAGAAAAATACATTCAATTTTATTGGAAATTGGTTTAAGAACCACTTCAGCATTTATAGGATTAAGTTTTAGTATTTTTTCACAGTTTTTCAAAGTAACTATTTTTGGTTTTTACCTTTTCTGTTTTTATCCATTTTAGTAAAAACAAAAAAAAAATGCTTGAATATTATGCATAAAAACCTTATTAAGAATACTCTAAATGCATTTATTTAGTTTGTGAATCTGAAGATATAGAAATAGTCTTATTAAAAATATTTTGTTCCCCTTATTTTTACCTGGTTTTTTTTTTTTTTTTTAAATATTAAAAAAAATATATATATTATGGCCTTTTTTGAGAAATTATCGTTATAAACACAGCATATATTAATTAATCAGCAATGAAAACTATCAAAACCAGAATTGAAGCGTCGAAAAATAATCAATAAATGTTTAATTAATTATAGACAGCATTTTTTTGGGTTTTTAATTAATGTTTTTTATTTAAATTTTATTTTAAAAATGATTTAGAAAAATGGATATAGGGCACATAAGCAGGAAAAATGTCACTTGACATTGTGAGAGGTTACATGCTCTATAAGCCATCTCATGTGGATATGAGGAATTCAAGCATTAAGCGTCTGTTTTTAAAACTTTAATAGAAAAACTGCCCCACCTCGTACAATTTTTGGATATGCGGCAAATAAGCACGAACAGAACCGAAAATATGTGGTCTTTGGAGCAAAACTGGTTTATGTAACTTTATTAATAATAGAGATACAGCAATGGGAATAGCACCAAACGAAAGAGGACATACGAATTAGTATAACTGCATCTTTAACTCAGTTTCCCGAAAAAGTGGTCTGTGGGGCATTTAAGCATTCAGCCGGCGATATGGTACCTTCACTTATGCTCGTCACTGTATGTTTTTTCTTCGAATTTTAAAAAGCAATATCTCAAAAGCTTAATAATAGATTAATTATTGAGTCAAATTTGAATTAAGGCCATCTTAACCTATCCAAAAAATCTTGATAAATCGGTGCAGTGCATAAAGGAGAGGATATCTGTCTCTCGCTCTAAGTAGCAAGAAATTTAACTTCAGCTCTGATAAAAAACAAAAGAGCTACCATCCATAATTTGTTATTTTAATTTAAAACAATGAAATTAATTTTACGGAAATCATTGATCGAATTGTTAATATGTCAAACCCTAAATACAGAATAACAAATAATAACATCTGAGATATGATAATTACGGAATTCAAAATCTTAAATGTTGAAGTCTCGAAATTAACCAGATATGTTAGTCCAGATTTTTTGAAATTTTAGGGTATTTGAAATAATTTTACAACGTGCCCTCTTGTTCGGACGAAAGTTTTGAACTGCACATATTTAGTAGAAAGACTATAGAAGGCTTTTATTCGATATTGAACCTAATGGACGTGTTTTACCAAAGTGTGATGATAGAAGCAGCAAGTGTTTGTTCGAATTCACTCATCCTAAAAATGGAAATATATCCTTTGGTCCAAGAACGAAATAATTTACAAATCTTTACTTCGGAGTAAGAATGTGAAATAATTGATTTATAAGCTTCTACATATATCCCGTTCAATTTAAATTTTTATTACAGCCCTTATGGAAGAGAGATTTTAAACACATTGGTGCAATTTTGTGTTTGCATGGTAGTTAACTTCTCTCTCGCTTCTTGCATAGATGAAACAACTTCAGAGTTACCATTTGTCTAATACAAATTTTAATATATTTTACTTTTGTTTTTGCTAAGAAGCTTTCAGAATTGAAGTTTGCTATTGATCAAATAAGTTACAATTTATTCTTCAGAAAATGTCTAATTAAAATATTTGATGGCAAGATTATTTGAGCAAAAATTCCAAATAGTTGTTTTTTTTCAACTTAAATAGTGCAAATATTTAATGTATACATATATAATATTTATGTAATTTTTTTCACTCTTTGTATGTGATTTTATTTTATGTCATATTGATAATGTTCACCACGGTAACCATTTAAGTACTTTTAAACAAACATATCTTGTTGAAATCCGTAGTACTAAAGTTAAAATACTGAAATAAATCAATATATTTTTGATCTAGATCTGTCAAAACACAAATTTCCCCTGTTTTTGCATGCCATGGGGAAAAATAAATTTGTTTTTTTGTGATTTAAGATCAAATCTGAAAATCTGAATTAACCCCTTTTTGCACTAACAACATTATAAAAAAAAATTGACGACATAAGGGACTTAAAAAAAGGGCAAGTTTCTAGTATGGAAATTGGCCAGCTGCCAAAAAATTGCATTCCAATTAAGGCAACATTATTGAAAAGTTGACTGGAAAGTTAGTCAAGAAAAATCTCCCTTACTATCATGTTTTTTCATTTAAGCAAAAGCTTAACTTTATTACTCTATGACTTATTTATTTTCTGCACAATTTCTTTTAATGTTTCGTGTAAAAGGCTTTCTTGTCATATTGGAAAAGGAATGGCTAATATTTTATTACATTTCAAAATACTAGTCGTGATGGACTTGTAACTTGTATAAGAAGTGTTTCGCAGACTGTCACATTCTTGGTAGTCTTTGCACAAACAACTGAAGCTAGGGGTTAGTAAAGTAAAGTTCCAAGTTTGAAAAATTTGGCACTCGTCAAAATTTACGTTCATAGAATGCAGTTCACTGTAAATGAAGGTCCTTATGTTATCTGAACCTGCCCAATGCAAAAAAAAATCTAATCATGTTCCATGCGCCACGACAAAAGATCAATTTTTGATGGAAATCTAAATTTACCTATGGAAAACCCGATAAGAGTAAAAGGCAAATATCTATTCTGCTGTATGCAGTATAAAGGCAAATTGAACAGGATATAAAGCCAATCTATTGAGCTAACTGATCGATTAATTTTAAAAGTAGAAACTATATCTGAAGATTACATTATCGCAATCAGAACACTAGGAGCAAAAAATTAAGTACAAATTCTCGGTTTAAGCAGTACCCATCAACTTACTTCTCAAATACGATTAAACATTTTTAATGCAACTTAGTAAAAGAAAACAAACTGCACTTAATAGTTCGCTACAGAATTGTTGTCGTATGATTAATTCTTGGCAATTGGTTTCTTGAAACTTTTAACACTTGCTATAAAATATATTGAACAAGTCCGAATTTTGTTCAAAATAAGTTTAATATATCAAGTTAACCGTTTTGTCTTATAAAACCTGTCAGGAAAGCCTTCGTTAGCTGCAATAGTTATAAGCCATGAAATTGTTGTAAATAGTAATGACAAAAGTTTGCAAATCTTGTATAAAGATTTGTATGTGATGTTTGTAAATTAAATTTCTTACGAAATTTCTTTTATATTATCAATATTTTGATTGTATTTTATGGGGGTTTACAGAACGACTGAAGTTGGGCTCGAAGGTATACTGATGAGTACTCCTGGAGTCCTGGAGGTGTGAATGACTCTTGGAGGCAGTACCCTTGCAAGAGGCAGTACCCTTGAAAAAAACTCTACGAGGCATAGGCAGGGATCGAACACAAGACTTCTGGCATGACAGTCCAACGCACTTTTTTTTTGATTCATTTTTATTAATTCAATCTTAAACCTATCCATAACTAACAACTAACTTACTGGTCCCATACGGACACTCTAAGTTAAAATATAACTATTAATACTAATCCCTTTCGGCCCTAAGATCTATTTTACTGTAATTCTTTTTCTTTATTTTTGTATTTATTAAAAAATTTGAAAAAAAAACTAATATCAATGTTCTTTTTTATTTTTACTTAAAAATTACTTAAAATTAGGTCCTTAAATAAAACTTGAAAATAACTTAAACTACCAATTCTACCTAAAAACAACTTAAAACTATTTTTTTCAATTATTATTATTTTAAAATTTTTTTTTGCCACCATGCCTATTCTACTTAAAACTAAACCCTAAAACTATAAAACAAGTATGTAAGCCGGCCAAGGCTTAAAACCCCATCCCGACTACCCACTATCAAGTGCCGATTGAAGCCACCAAAACTGGTTCTCCTGCTTAACCCTATCAGTTCGGTCCCGTTCGGACACAACCCTACTGAACCCAAGGAGCTCTGCTCCGCCTTATGCCATGACGTCCCAATTGAACAGGAGTCGCCTATCCACGGTTCGTCGTCTGACGTGGTAGATTAGCGGAACTGCCAATCTATCCTGTATCAGACCGCATCTGTCTTAGAAGAGGAATACCTCTGGTGGAATGAAGCCGCTCAAGCGTGCACTCTCAAAATACTCGTCGTTCGGATAGAACGCCCCGAAAATTAAATTGTTGGTCGAAGACATAGCTCTTGCAATGTGACCTCGAACGAGTTTTATCACGAAATTGTCAATTCTGTTGATTCGAGCCCCGTAGTATAGGACCTCGTTGGAATAGTAATGCACGTAAGAAGATTCGGCTGTTCGATATAAGACTATACAGCGTCGTAAACACTGCCGCTCGAACACACGTAACTTCTCCATCTGGGAAGGGGCAACGTTGAACCACACAGGACAACCATAAACGATCATCGGCCGTATGAGGCTATGTAACAAGGCTCCTCTGGCCGTGGTCAGAGCAACATTTATATGTCTGTCGAAATATAAATACTGATCTAACCAGATAGTCCAACGCACTAACCATCGTGCCACGGGTACTACTATTTTTATTTTTGCCAGACGATTATTCGTTAAAATTACAAAACATATGGTATGATAAATGTCTCCAAAAAGAACAATTTCATTGGATTTCAAAATAACTATTGGCGTTCATAATAATAAGCAGATGACATAATTTCAAAATAAAAAGCGAAGGTTAACCACCATTATGACTTATACCAAAGAAAATTTTTTCCGTGCTCTCCGTTGAATGCTATCTCTAAGGCTTGAGATGATCTTTATATAGGCAACAAATTAATAAAGTCGTTAGTAATTTACACAATCTGTATCAAAGTCTTCGTGTTCTTTCTTTTTGCTTTAAAAGTGTTGAGTTACATATAAGTAATTTGTAGCTGTTGTTTATGATAAAATGCAAAATAAAGTGCAACCCCAGTCTAGCAATTAATTTTTCTGTTAAAGGAATATTTTCAAACTTTTCTCCTAAAAGTTTAATCAAAGTCCATTCAACCACATTTCTACACTTATCACTAGTTCTTATCTTATTTTCATAACGCTTATAAATGCATATAAGTTTTAATTAAGGAAAAAAAAAACAATTTTTGCTGAACTTGAAATAAACATACTTAAAAACCTTTAAACAACATATACAACTTTAAAAAATAAAAATAGCTATCAGGCACTTTCTATCGCTTTCAATTTAGCAAACATAACCGCTCAGTTATGAACTGTTACCCTCGTTGTTTTAAACGAAAAAATAAAAGGTATTAATACTGCTTCAATTTTATTTGAGCGATATTGTCTTTATATTACCGTATTAATTCATAAATATCCCTTAAGTTAAGTCCGATCAGGCTATAATATGGATGTGTTTTTCATTACTAGCTCTATTAATTTTATTCCTTGACATTAATCGTGTAAGTGCTAAAACAATCTTATTAAGAAATCCGCAATTTCTAAGATAAGGAGAAAAAAGAGGTCAGACGAAAAGTTGAAAAGTCTTCTCTGAGGTTCCAATAGCTATAGTTCCATTGCTGCAGTTATGGTTAGTTATAAAATTAAGCAACCAACTTTAGCATTCGATTATCGGGTGACAATTGCACAGTGTAGTGCCGTAGCGTGTTGGCTATCGAGTGGGACTGTTATACTAGCAGTCCAATCTTTAACTTCACGTGGACTTATCATAAAAAATACTCATCAAGTTATGTAGTTGTTGTTAAGATTATTCAAACAATCCCCCATCCATCCCTGCCGTAAGTTGCAAAGAGGAATGATTGATATTTTCGAGTCATTAAGCCCATGTCATTTAAAACCTGTAGTTTCAAATTTATTAATTTATTTAATGACTTGAATGCAAACTTAGAAAACCATCGACTGCGCCAACAAAATTGTCCATATTGCTTCTTACAAGTGCCGTGTAAATAAATAATACCCTAGGTTAATTAATTTTAGTTTTAAATATGACTGATGACATTAGATTTTATTTTAAATTCTTAAATAGTTAACACTTTCATAAACAAAAAAATAAAAAAATATTTGATCAATTATTTACAGATCTTCAGAGACAACCAAACCAATAGAAAATGTTGGAATTGTAAAAGGAGTACCACAACGTACACTTACAGCATCCCAACCATCGCCCACATCTCCTCATAAATCTGGAATAAGACATGAGAAAACACCATCAAATCTAAGCCTACCGTCGTCCACAAGTGCTTCAGATACAATAGTCAACTTTTATGATTCAAATCCAATCAATGAAATTAATCTATCCGATGTACGTAATTCACTTGATCGACGGACTTCTCCAAAATTGACTCAAATTAATTATTCCCACCAGCAGGATGCAACAACCAATAACATTTCAAATAGCAATGAAAATCTAGTAGATGTCTACAATGGAAACTCTTCTAATTCTAACAACAATAAATATCAACCAAACTCGAATAGTGTCACACCTGATTTGTACAAGAATACACCTCTAATATCATCCAATGGTGCTCTAGTTCCCCCTCCCTATCGAGATCCGCCACCACCTCGGAATAGTCCAATGCAATTGCAACAACAAAATCATCAAGTTAAGCTATTGGAATTTAGTACAGGTGTAGGTGGAAATAATTTAAAAAAAGCTGATGGTGCTTGTACAAACCCATTTCTTTCTGATATCAGCGATGGTGAATTTAATGATAATTTCTTTGAAGCAGCTCAATATAAAGATTTGATTCAGTTAATAAAATTCCAACGAGAAAAAATCACATCTCAACAATCTGAGCTGACCAAGGTGAGTTCTTTATGATTTGTTTTATTAGGCTAAGTAAATCAAAGATTCGAGTCCGAATGCCCATTTGGCTCAAATGACGAATTCTTTTATTACAAATTGACACTTCTTTATGTTCCAAAAATAGAAAATAAATGTGAAAACACACGTATTACCCGTGGCATGATGGTTAATGCGATGGACTGTCATGCGAGAGGTCTAGAGTTCGATCCCTGCCTATAGGTTAGGTTAGGTTATAGTGATGGAAAGATGGAAACGGACACACTTAGGCCAGTTTAATGGCCCATTGTGATACCACATGAATCTTGAAAGCTCAATGGAACCAGCTAGAGTCCCTTACGAAACGTGAGAGGCTGATTATACTGATATAATTTAGATCGTTTAGATCGTTAAAGAAGAATTCTCCTAGGTAATTCTTGCGTTTTCGAGCTAGAGCAGGGCATGTGCAGAGAAGATGAAAAACCGTTTCTTCCTCTTCCTCGTCAATACAGCTTCTGCAAAAGTCATTTGAGAATACGCCTAGTCTCGTGGCGTGCTTTCCTATTAGACAGTGTCCGGTTATGACACCTATTATCGAGCTTATATGCGATCTGCTTAGAGAGAGCAAGCACCTTGAACGTTTTATATCCAGTGTTGGCCAGATGTTTTTTGTGGCTTGACACGTGGAGATGTTGTTCCACCTGGTGCCTCCTCGCAGCGTCTTGCATTAGCAGCAGTTTACAAGTAGCGATTGGTATGCCAGTACTTGCCAAACGTGGTAGGATGGGCTGTACTGTACCGTTCCTGGCGAGTTCATCTGCCTTACAGTTACCTGGAATGTCTCTATGGCCCGTCACCCAGCAAAGGTGAATATTAAACTGTTGCGCCATCTCCATTAGAGATGATCGACAGTTATGGACTGTTATACAGTTTGTAGAGACAGAGTCCAGAGATTTGATAGCAGCCTGGCTGTCAGAGAAAATACGGATATCAGATGTTGATATCACGTTTTCTTTGAGCCAAGACAAGACTTCCTTAATCGCCAAACGTTCCGCCTGGAACACGCTACAATGATTGGAAAGGCGGAATGAGAGACTTAATTTCAGTCGTTCAGAGTACACACCTCCACCAACCCCTTCTTTGGTTTTTGAGCCATCTGTGTAAAAATGGATTGACTCATCCTCCAAGAATGTCCTATCCTCCCAAAAAGATCTGGTAGGTATAGAAATCTGGAAGTTTCTGTCGAATTGTAGTTGGGGGATGGTGTAGTCTGTGTGTTTTGGAATTGATTCTAAGTACCTTAGAACTACGGAGTGGCCAATGTTGTTGTTAGTCCACTGCGACGAAGCATTGAGGCGAATGGCAGAGCTTGCAGCTATTTGTTTGCTAAATATGTCAAGAGGTGTAAAATAGAGCAAGGTGTCCAGTGCTGCAGACGGCGTCGTGCGAAGCGATCCTCTTATACATAGGCAGGCTGAACGTTGGACTTTATTTAACTTATCCCTGTTTATACCTTTCTCTAAAGCAATCCACCATACTGCCACACCGTACGTTAAAATCGGTCTGATTACCGATGTGTATAGCCAATGCGTGATTCTGTAAACCCCATTTATTACCAATAGCTTTTTTGCAAGAAAAGAGAGCTACAGTAGCTTTTTTGACTCTTTCCTGTACGTTGCGTTTCCAATTTAGTTTTTTGTCTAAGACAAGACCTAGGTATTTAGCCTCGTCTGAGAATTTTAATTGGATTCCTTTAATATAAGGAGGGTTGACAAATGGAATTTTGTATCTCCTCGAAAACAAGACCAGATCGGTTTTGCGTGGGTTAACACCCAGTCCACACCGATCAGCCCAAAGTATTAGCCTGTCTAAGGCATTTTGTAAGAGTTCTTTTAGGATATTAAGATGCTTTCCTGAAACTGCTATAGCAACGTCGTCCGCATAAGCTATCACTCTCAAACTCTCCACATCCAGACTAGTTAGGATTTCATTCACTACTAGGTTCCAGAGGAGAGGGGATAGAACACCACCTTGCGGTGTCCCTCTACTAACGAATCGTCTGCAAGAAGAGTTGCCCAGTTTTGAGTTAATTATTCTGCTAGTAAGCATTAAATGAATTAACTCCCCAAGCGAACTCTCTACATTTAGAGATGTCAGTGCAGATGTGATTGCAGATGTGTCCACGTTGTTAAAGAAACCTTCGATGTCAAGGAAAGCAACCAAAGTGAACTCTTTATGATGGAGGGAATATTCGATGGTGCGTACTAAAGTGTGTAACGCTGTTTCCACCGATTTACCTTTACAGTAGGCATGTTGAGACGAAGACAGAAGTCTTGTATCGATACGTGCCCTTAAATGGATTTCAATCAATCTTTCCAGGGTCTTAAGAAGGAATGATGATAGACTTATAGGTCGTAGATCTTTAGGATTGACTTGGGAGCATTTACCTGCTTTAGGTATAAAAACAACTTTAACTTCTCTCCATGCCGAGGGAACATGGACCAGGTAAAGACAGCTGGTAAAAATTGCCTGCCTCAGCCACCTAAAGTTTTTTTCACGGGTACTGCCTCTTGCCAATTTCTCTAAGAGTAATTCTTGTCATGAAAAGTGCTTTCTCAAATTTGCCGTTCGGATTCGGCTTAAAATTCTAGGTCCCTTCCATCCCTTAAAACAGTACTCGCACACAGGAATAGTTGAGATTTATCAGTCACTACTCCCTAGTTCTCAAACGGACTGTTGCGCCACCCAATTTATATTTATTTATAATATGTTACCACGCATGAAAAAATCTTAGAAAAAGATTTTGCAAAGCAAAAAATAACCAAATTCCATCTACTACTCACCTCGCCCCAAAAGCCGCCATTAACTCTGGTATAACACCCGTGGAATATTCCAATAAACGCCAATTTACACATCCATATTAAAATTCAACAGGGGAGCTAGAAAAGCATAATGCAAGAATACAGGTCGGTTCAAAATCTGAAAATGGTACAGGTCTCACTATCGTATTTCAGGCAGAAACCATACTCTACACCACAAGAGTCTCAAACTAAGAGCTCCTGAAACAGCCATTGCATCTAAAATCTCTCCACGCTTGTTATTATCCCAAACATCAGAAACAAAAGTCTTATTGTGGTTAAAATTCGTGACAACATTAAAAAGAACAACAAATTAGTAAACCTTGTGTGGACTCCTGAACACTCAAACATAATAGGAAAAAATTAGTGGACGGCTTCTAGTCATGCGGCAAAATCTCACCTTCCTCCAAAGCAGAGAGACTTCTTAAATGTAATCAAATCAATCTGGGAGAGAAAGAGAATCGCAGAGTGACATAACTCTGTGCACCATTACTCCGCCATTAACCCCAACGGCAAATGACTTGTCTCCCGTGTCACTCATCCTCTAGAATAATAAAATGCTTAACGCGCTTAAGTCTCGGCCATACTCAACTAACAAACTCGTATTTCCAAAAAAAAAGAAAGCCCTATCTACAGAATGCAGTAAGGTGTCAGCCCTTTGTAACATCTTCTGGCAACCGACTTATCGATATTCTATCAAACACAAATTTAGAAAACATAAAAACTGTATACAAAATATTGAAATCGTGTAAGATTGAATCTATCACATGACGTATTTGGTTTTGTAATGTGAGGGGCTGTCGATGACACACTTCTTGTGTAATCATCAACAGTAGTTAAACTAATCTAAATAAACTATATCTAATTCTTAATCTATGTATGTTGACCTAAAACATTCTTTTTTATTCTTTCAGTATGATGCTGAAATTGTTTATTTGGAAAACAAGGAACGTGATCAGGCTCAGGAGCTAGAAGCCATATCTCGAGAAATAACAAAAGCTGATCAGATATTTCGACAAGGCAGTGAACAGGTGAATTATTAGTGCATTTGTTTTAGGTTGACAAAATGTTAAATGCTTTATTTAATAAATAATCAGTTACAGACACTGCAATATGTAGAAGAAGAAAACGAGCTAGTTAAACAGCAAGAGAAAACATTGAAATCTGAGATAACATTATTGCGATCGAAGTTAGCAAATTGTGAGACTGAACTACTGCAGTGCAAAAACAAAATAAGAATTCTCATGGATGATATTCAAGTTGAACAAAGAGCTATAACAAGTAGGCAAAAGGATAATCGGTAAATTTTCTTTCATAATTCAGTTTTTTTTTTTTTCAATTTCTGCAATAATTGTATTTATTTTAATATTTTAAGGCAAAATGTAGAACGTGATTTTCTAATTGAAATGGAACGAATTCAAACGGAAATCGACCAAGCTATACATAATACAGACTCTTCGAGCAAAGCAACAGAAAATTTAAAAAAGGAAATCAATATGATTGAAAATGCAATAGCTGAAAAAAAGCGTCAGGTTTGACATATACAAATATTAAAACACTTGAATTGAAAACTATTGAACGGTGTCGTTTTGAAGATCATTCGTTTTCATATCAAACTAAATATTCTTGTCCCTCAACAATTTTTATAATTAAATATGTTTTTTTCTTGCAGGTAGAACAATTAGTTAACGAAATGAAAGAGGTAAACTTACAAAGCTTAGCAGTTACACCTTCAGATGAAATTCGGAACCTTCTCGAGGGTAAAAGCAAGCTGAACAATTGCTTATAATTTTTTTTAGTTTAGTTTGAATTTTCTTATTTTTCAACAATATTAGGTTCCAACAAACCTGGCAGTAGTCGACGGATTATTGGTTCGCCAAGACAACTTGAAAATGCAGTCCCCACTAGTAAAAATCCCCATGGTGTATGGGTATAAGTTTTAGCGCAGCAATAATAATTTATTTCACTACTTTTTTATGAAAATCCTCACCCTGTACTATTTGGTAGTTAAGTCTTGTTAATGTTACACTGAAATTTGTTAATCCCATTCACTTTTGAGATGGCGTTGATCTCATTTTAATTCTTAAAATTTAAATCACATTTGTAAATTTCCTATCATGCTCCACAAGTAACATTTCATAGAAAGAAATAAGAGAATGCCGTCATAACTCGAAAATTATGCATTTTTAAATAGTCGGCTATTAAATTAAATTTTTGTGAGTTTATTGTTGTTCGGAGACTCTTTTAGCTATCGAATGCATTTTTTTAACTTTTATAAAGTAACTCTAAATTATTTTTCCTAAGCTTATTCCAGAATAATTTCGTCTGCACGTTGTATCTTTGGAAGAAACGTAAAAATACATTCTACACTATGTTCCTTTATTCCAAATCTAGTTATGGTGAGCAAACACCTGTTCAAAATAACATATCCTTAACATATAGCTATAGTTCAGGATAAATTATAATTAATAGGTCTTTGATATTTCAAACGTTTGTATACATTTTTATTGAATAATTTGGTACACTGTAGAATCGATTTTTTCGAAAAAGTTTTAATCTTCCCTAAGTACCCACAACTTTTAATTAACTATGCTTTTCTTTGCTAAATAAGATGTTTTCAAAAAACGAAAGCTTGTTTTTTAACTTTGATAACAATGTAGGACCTCCTGATTATAATATAAAGTGCAGATCGTATTTTTTTGTATCAGCAGTCCAGAATGGCAAAGCATTTATGGACGACTCCCAGAGGTCTACGATTATGTAAGATATTACATATTCAACAAAATAGTACCAATTTTCTTCATTTTTATTTTGTACGATGCCGTTCTTCGACCTTAACTTTTATTATTTTTTCAAGAAACTGCCGTTTTATGTGAGTTTGAAATGACTATTGTAGAAAACTTTATACTTTTTATTTTTGACATGTCTTTTCAATGCGTTCTCTAGAGTTTCATTAATTAAAAAAATGTACAAAGTCAGTCAACTGCATTCTTTTGGGGTTTTCCATTGGTGAATTCAGATTTCCTTTAAAAATTGACTTTTTTTCGTTGCGCATGGAACACAATTGGATCCGTGTGAGGTAGAGCTGTTATATACAGTGACGAGGAAAAGTGATCAAATATTGTCAATTATTTAAATAATTTACTAATTTAAATTAGTTTAATTTAACTTAATTTATCGTTTAAATTAAAATTCAAATATTTTTATTTTTTATTATTAAGGTTATGAATCTTACGTATATTATTTATAATATTTTTTTTTTAAAGTATATATTTTACAAAACAAAAATTATTGAATTAATTTGTTGACTTGTCCAATTATGCACGTTTCAAAAATTGTTTTTTCTTTTAGTATTTAGTCTATAGTCCTTTTTTTTAGTGCTTGTGAGCAACGCTTAGGCATACTTTCCACCAAATTATAAAGAAATTCTTTTGGAAAATGACTCCATTCCAACTCCAATCGTTACCAAAGCTCCTGAAGCTTCGATGGGTGATTTTGGTACTGCCCCAGCCGTCGTTTAACAATTGACAACAAATTTTCAAATGGATTGAGGTCAGAGCTTTGTGCTGGCCCCGTCATCGTCATAAACTGTTGATTTCTCAACCATTCTGTGTCAATTTTGGAAGTGTGTTTGGGGTCTCCGTCCTGTTTAAAAGTTATTTCACGCTCATTTTAGACCATTAATGCAGTAAAAGGTGGTAAATTTGTCTTCAAAATATCCAAATAATTTTCTTTGTTCATGATACTCTCGATTTATACTAAGGGTCCGACAGAGTTCCACGAGGAACAGCCCCTAGCCATTACCGAGCCTCCTCCATGTTTCACGGTCTTCTTAACTT
Organism: Eupeodes corollae; assembly: GCF_945859685.1. Lineage (NCBI taxonomy): Eukaryota > Metazoa > Arthropoda > Insecta > Diptera > Syrphidae > Eupeodes > Eupeodes corollae. The sequence continues at coordinate 151,205,667 of NC_079147.1, forward strand.
GATGTTGTTGAATTCCTTCTCCAGGACGTGACCAATAAAAGGCTATTCCATCCGTTCCTATTCTATTAACCTTCGTCTCGTCGGACCAAAGTACTTTTTTCCATTGGTCTGGTCCATTGTCTGTGCTTTTTAGCAAAAGCTAACCTGGCCTTAATATTTTTCGCTGAAAGCAGAGGCTTCTTTGGTTTCTCTTTAGCGGCTAATCCAATTCTTTTAAATGCCCGGCGTGCAGTCCATTCACTAACTGACTTGTCTATGTTTTTGGCTGCATGCTTAGGTGTTTATGATCCACAACTTCTCAACTCCCTTTCCATTCTTCATCCATCCATCCAAGTCAGTAAGTAGTCGTTTCCGTAATTTTTTAATTGATGGTACAACGATACAACTTTCATTAACAAGAAACTACGAAAAATAATAATTATCTCAACTGTTACTTGTAGAATAACAGTAAAATAAACAGCAGAGACTTAATTAAAAGACGTTGTTTAATCTCTTGAAACTTACACGTGCATAATTGGTCACATCGAAAAACTATTAATATTTTTATTTTTTCGTAAAATATATTCTTTTTTTTAAATCTTATTATACATAATAATTGCTAGTTGGATAACTAAAATAAGAAAAAAAATATTAATGTTATTCAAAACTCTTACTTTTGAAAAATTTGTTTAAATAGTCGAGAACATTTGACAACTTTTGCTCGTCACTGTACATATTTTTTAAATTTGTAAATATTGGTGCAGAGGGATAAATCTACCGAAAAATCCAGATCTGCAGATTTGATTTGTAATTAAAATAAATCAATTTATTTTGCCCCATGGAATGCAAGAGAAGATCTGGATTAAGAATAAATTGATTTATTTAGCCCATGGAAAACCCTATTTGAAAGCAACATTCAGTTGCTAGTAAATTTTTCAGACGTCAATAATTTCTATCTTGGAACTTTACTTCACTACCTTTTTCAGTAAATCGTGCACAAAGTACCAACAACATTATTATCAACAAAAAAAACTTTATAGCAGACAAGGCCAAAAAATACTTGTTTTCAAAAAGAACCCAATGAAAACATCAAGTTCCCTTCGTGGATATTTTTCATTTGAAATTTTTTTTGTTTATGGGATTTGTCGTTTACCACTGTAACTTACAGGTTAAGCAATTAAATATATTGGCACTTAAGTGCAATCCCCTAATTCTTAAACATTTTAGTCGCCGGTACTAGGACTTGTACTTATTTCCTTGAGGTCTTTTTAAATTCTATTTGAAGTTTTTTGTTCTTGAAAATAGAAAACTTAGTACTACAGTAATGAAAGACATTAGTACAAGTCGGTACTGGTACTACTTCAAATTTTCAAGTACAAGCAAACATCATTTACCTTTCTTTAATCTCTAACTTAATAAACTTTCCTGAATCACGTACAACAAATTTGCTCCTAATATAATTGGGACGTTACTCTACTATGGAATCGTTATCCAAATCTAAGAATACAAATTTTTGAGTTATGACATTGTTCTTTAAATTTGTCAATAAAAAATCATACATTCCCCATTTTACATTCTTGTTTTGTTAAAAAATATTTAGTTTTTAATTCATTCCACATAAATGCGTATTTAAAAAAATATATATAAAATCTGATACAATCAGAAAAAGCGTTTTGTTTTATATGGACTTTTTTGTTAGCTTTTAAGTAGTTTTCATTTACATTAATAATGTTTAAAAAATAATATAAATCAATTTGCAATAAACAAAAAATAATTTAAAAACAATTACAATATGTATAGAGAGTTCCACACATTATTGTGTGTTTCTATTTTTTTTTGTCAATCAATTAGTTTAAATTTTATTATTAATAAAATCTAGTCTTAGTTTGAAAACAATCCACATTAGAATTGCATTTATTACACATTTTCTTTTGTATTTGAATTTTGTTTGATTGTGTTGAAACATTGCCATTAGTTAATTTTAAACTTTTAAGTGCTTTAGAAATAATTTTTAAAAAAAGACATCAGGCAAAGTTACATCCTTCATTTATTATCATTTAATTTTATTAAGATTGTTTTCTCGAGACTTAAATTTCATCATACAATTGAACAAAAAATATTGTTGTATAAGTTTATAAACATAAAAAAAAATCATTTTAAAACACGTATCATTCCTTTATATCAAAAAAGAGGATTTTAATCCAAAAAGTATTTATATTTTTAATCATTAATAGAAAATTAAATTAGTGAAATATGAATATATTATATAAACAAAGAGTGTACTTATTTGTGAAAATCGGTTATAATATAATATAGACGTGTTCAATGCAAAGAATTAAAAAAAAAACTGTTTTTGTTTTTTTGTTTCTAATTCATTTTTATATCTCAACCATTTTACAGAAAAAAGAAAAAAAAAAGTGTAATGCTTTTCAATTATCTTCGTCCTTTGTAGTTGTTTACATAAACCTTACACCTTTTTCTCCAGAAATTCTTTTGCACTAACATCTCCGAACGTAGAGAGTTCGTTTGGGGAGTAAAGACATTTAATGCTAGCTAGCAGGATAAACAACTCAATGCTGGGCGACTCTTCTGCTAGAATATTAGTTAGCTGAGGGATACCGCAAGGTGGTATTATATTTCCTCCTCATCTGGAATCTGGAACAATTTATTCGTTGCAGTGTGGATTGTATGTGGAACGCGAATAAAGTTTGAAAGTTCCTAGCAACCACATTGCAATTCGTTGCTAACAAATTGTTTTTACAAAATTGTCTTGTTTTAGAGAACAAAATGAAAATTTTATTATCCTAACATAAGTGTCAATTGGTTTCTTATAATTTAATTGTGTTTTTGTTTGAAATTGACTTTTTGAAATGTGTAAAATCACGTTTGTTCGTCCATTCGTTGTTCGCTCTCATGCGCAAGGCTCTTAATAGCAAAAAAAGCTACTGCAGCTCTCTTCTTTTGCAGAAAAGATAAATAAAATAAACTAGGGCCAAGTGACTTACAACTCTCAACCATTCCTTGGCGAGTACTGGTTTCAGGGATGAAGGGGTTCTACAGTTTTAGGCCGAATCCGAACGGCTAATTTGAGAAAGCACTTTTTCATGACAAGAATTATTCTTGGAGAATTTGTCAATTTCACGCAAGAGGCAGTACCCGTGAAAAAAACTTTAGATGGCATAGGAAGGGACCGATCCCAAGACCTTTGGCATGACAGTTCAACGTACTAACCATCATGCCATGGTTACCACCTTGAAGAAAAGATATTGGTACTAAATGCAGCTTACGACCTCGAACTACGCATTGGTTATACACATCGGTTATCAGACCGATAAAGCTATAAACCGCGACGAACTTAATAAAGTCCAACGTTTAGATTGCGGATCGGACCCCTTCATAAACTTAGAAACAAATAGATGCAAGCTCTGCTGTTCGCCTCAAAGCTTCATCGTAGTGGATTAACAACAATATTGGCCACTTTTTAATTCTTAAGTATTTAGAATCAATTCTAAAGTACAAAGACTACACCATCCCCCAACTGCAATTCAAAGGAAACTTTCAGATTTCTTTACCTTCATGTAAACTATTGCTAATGCAAGACGCTATGTAGAAGGCAAACATCAGTTGGAATACCCTGCACTAGATTTAAAGCGCTCAAAAAAAAGCAGATCACATATAAGCTCGATAAATAAGTGTCATAACTGGGTACTTTTTAATAAGGAAGCACGCCATCGGGCTAGACGTATTCTCAAATTAATTTTGCAGAAGGTGTATCGATGAGGAAACAGTTTTTCAAATCCTCTGAGCATGATCTGCTCTAGCTCAAAAACGCAAGACTTACCTAGGAGAAGTTTTCTATAACGATCTTAACAATCTCAACCATATTAACATAATCAGTCTTTCACGATTCGTAAGGGACTTAAACTGGTTTCATTAATCATACAAGAAAGCCTCAATATGCATTTAGTATCACAATGGTACATTAAACTGGCCTAAGTGTTTCTTACTCCATCATGGACAGCCACTTTATCCTAACCTACTATAGTAATTAATTCACTAAGTGAAGAGAAGAAGAAAATATTCACAAACCCGTGAATAATAGAATACACTGGAAAGAATCCAGTGATAACCTTAAAAGCTACCAGATTTCAAGATGATAAGACAGTCTTCAACCGTCGTAACAATGAACTACGGACAAAATCAGTGAGTTAAAAATGAATTAACTATGTAGATTTCTAAAAAAAATTGACGATAGATGCTTCTACCAAATACTCTTTATTTAACCCATTAACACCCAAGGGTATAGAAAAATAGAAATTTTGTATTTTTGTGATATTTTCTGTTTATTGAGTTTAAATTTAAAATAATTGCAAAAAAAAAAAGTTTTCAAAAAATAGTGGTCAGCAGTTACGAGGGTGTACTTTTTTTAGTACAATGGTATCATACATACTATTTTAATTTTGATTAATATGAAAATTTTTAAAGCAATCTTTATGTATGCAAAGGGTCACATTGCAAATTTCACAACACTATTTCGATCGCTGATGGCACTGGCGACATCTTAACTGATTTGGTAACTTCTTTGCAAAATGGTATCCTGGGCTTTCTGTTATGCTCCTTTTGACTGCGAGTCTCGGTTGTCCTTGATTCAAAGTGTGAAATCTGAGATAATGCAGCGTAACAGCTCTTGTAAACTCCAGTAAATCAACTTTGTAGTTGTTGGTCAATTTGTGAAGCTTCCAGGCATTAGAGACAGTAGATGATATCATCGATGTGAAAATGTTCCACCACCACTTCTTCGCTCTTATTTCTATAGAATAAGTGTTGATGAACTGATCGTGAAGATCAACACCACCCATATTTTTATTATAGTTTTTGAAGACAAGCGGCTGAGGAATATTAATTTTTTCTGTTGTTCTTTGTCCCATCTTTTTACATTCTCGCAAGGTTCGATTTTGTCGTAGTTAGTGGCTATAGTAACGATGCTGTTGTCTTTCCATTTAACGAAAAGCAACTCATTGGTCTCGTCGATTTGGTGGTCAAAAGGACCCCTTTTTTGCTTTTGAAATTCTTTATTTTGAGGAAGAGGACATTTTTTGAGCCGATTGTCGCGAGCTGTTCCAGTTGCTCTAAATTTCTTTTGTTTTAAAATCTTCATAAGTTCATAGCTTGTAAAAAAATTGTCAAAATAAATTGCATTGTCAGTTGGACATTCAATATTTTTTAGTAAGTCAAGAACAACTCTTGACCCTAATGGCAATTTCTTTAGAGAAGGCTTAACATTTTTCCGCAATAAGTATCAAATTGATACATATAACCATCCTTGCTACAAAGCATCCAATTTTTGAAGCCGAACCTTACAGGCTTTCCTCTTATGAATTGCTTTGAAGAATGACGACCGAAGTATTTGACCATGGATTCATCTATAGATAAATGCTCATGCATATATCCCCATTTTTGAAATTTTTTGCACATAAGCTGGCTTAGCGGACGAAGTTTTGCCATTTTGTCATTCAAGTCAAGGTTGTTGTTTTCAGCAAAATGTATGTACCTTTTTATTTCTTGAAACCTGTTCCTTGACATACTGTTGGATACAATAGGAACATGGGTATCTGCCGACAGCTTCCAGTGCATATATTCTCTAGCTTCAGAATGATAGCCCGAAAACAACAAGATACCAATGAAAGTTTTTAAGTCATCTTCATTGAATACAAAGCTGTATTGATTTTTATGGCCAGCATACAACATGGTTTGGCTCACAATGAGTTGTCTTACCTCGACATCAACCAATTTTTCAAAAACATCAACTTCGCTGAGCCCAATCAAATCTGAAGCACAGTTTTTTATTCTTTCCAAATAGTTTTCAGTTCTTTGAAATTCGTTTGGGAAATTGTCTTTGTCCAAACAGGAGGGGCAATTAACTTTTTTAGCTCGGACAGCGGAAGGTCGTCATCGCTTTCGTATTCTTCTTCGAAAGTCAATCTATTTAAAACTCCGAAGATCTCAACCTTACCTGGAACATCTTGCGGTAATTCTATCGCTCTTATATTTTCTTCATCTAAATCCTCTTCGTCCGTAACGTAGTCCACTGGTGGAGGAACCATGACGATATCAGCATTGACTATATCGTCATTGCTGTATAGTTCGTCCAGGGCAGATTCCAGATTTTGAAAGCGTTTTCCATAAAAGTTTTTCGATGGGATGCTTTTGAAATTCATTTTAGAAACTAAAAAAAAGTGCATGCATAAACCCGTTGTACTTTTATCCTTATATATACAACGAAATATATTTGAAATTACAATTTTCTAAACGTTATCTTTATTTCTTTTGATTATTTGGAAGGAAATCGAAATATTTGGATTTTTACGAGTTTTATGAGCACTTATGTTTTTGCAACTAACAACACGAGTAGAAATATAATATGTCATGCACAAAAAAAAAGTTTCAAATAAGCCTACTTCGTTTTTTGTAAGAAAAAACTATGTGGAAAAATTGAAATTTATTGAATAAAGAAGAATAAATGTCAAACGTTTCATTTTTCAGTATTGCCATAATTTTATGGCTCCATCAACTTAGTTCATTTTACTGTACTTAAAAAAGTACAATGGGAGAGAATGGGTTAAAGCAGCAAAATGCCTTAAAGATAACAGACACAAAACCCCCATTAAATCTCAAGATGGCAAATGATTTTGTTGCTGAACATCTCACGAATGTTTTTAAACCAATCACAGCAAGTCTTATATTACAAACCGGATCCTTAGAGTACAATATGCCGAATCCGAACTATCATGACTAGAATTACTCTTGGAGGATTCGTCAATTCTTCGCAAGAGGCAGTACCCGTGAAAAAAACTAAGTTGCACAGGCAGGGATTGAAACTAAGTCCTATGGCGTGACCTCACTTGTACTAAACTATGGGAAAGTATTACAACTATAAACTTCCCCTACCGTGAATTATAAATTAAGGAAGACAAATAATTTCTCGATATTTCACAATTACCGTGTGTTTTAGTGCTTTAAGTTGCCCACACTACTCGATGCAGTTTCTCACTAAGTGTCAACAAATTAAATTATTAACAACAAAAATCTATTACCAACTATTTAATCTAACTAAAACAACTAAACACACTTTTCGATTGCATCAAAACAACCGCTCATCTCTATCAAATTTTTTGAGTTTTGATTCACTTTGCAGTGACATTTATTTCTTAACAAAAAACTATAGGTATAATTACTATTAATTCTATTTACAATTTACTAATCATAAATTTTTCTTATCAATAAGCCAATCACCATAGATCGCTGTCAAACCAACTAATCTGGTATTCAGGTAATTATGTTCCACCTCCACCCTATTACCAACTCCAGCCACTTTGGCAATTTGCTGAGGATTTGAATTTTTTGGCAAAAAAAAGGCAATATTCTCACTTATCAACCTTGATTTATCTGCCAAATCAGATGCTCCCAACGGCGCTAGAGACTCTTCAATGTTATACTCCTTTTGCGAAATATATTTTGGCCCACCCCATGGTGGACTGAGAAACACAACGTCCCCTTTCAGACTTCCACTGAGTTGAAGATAATCACCAATTATAAACTCAATTTTATTCGCCATACCATAGATGCTGGCATTATGACGAGCATTCTTGATCTTCTCTGGATCTATGTCGATAGCTATTACTCTATTACATGTTCTGGCAAATTGAATTGAATTACCACCACTGCCACAGAAAGCATCTATGATGGTATCGCATCGCAAGCGGTCTGCCATATGGATTGCGACTTTTTCAGGAGTCACCGAAAACCAACTTTCGCGATCGAGTTTTATGCCTTCGTCAAAGCGAGAAAACAGTGAAAAACGTTTATGCCAGTAGCTTCGGAGTGATTTGTCTTCAACTATGAATTTGGGAATTTTCTTCAGCTTTCGATTTTTTTTCTTCTTTTTAATTGTTGGGGCGGGTTTTTGAGAGGACGTTTGATGCACTGGAGCCATTTCGTGATCCTCTTCAGTTTCTTCTTCACTAAGTGAATCACTGCTTAAATCTTGTAAACGATTTTTGTGATATTTGCTATTTGAACCACCAAACGAAGTCGGCAATCCAAGGGCTTGCAGTTGCTCTGTTTGGTCGAGGTATTCTAATTCGTTTTCGTCCTCTTCTAAAGGATATGCCGATAAATCATCTAGCAGCACTTCCTCACTAGGCAACCTATAAAAGTTATAGTGGTGCTGATGAACCTCTGAAAAGAGTTGATAGGTTTTTTCGTAAGTTTCCGTGTAGTGTTTATTCCAGAGATCTTGCCAAAGGTAACTGTAAGCATCGGCTTCCGAAGTTATTTCTTTAGTTTTTGTAGAAGACTCCTGTTCTATTGTACATTGATCTACAGAATCTTTGATCTTTTCATCACAAGCTTCGTCCAGATTTTCATTTTTTTCTTCTTCGTTTTCATTCAAAATATACTCAGAATATTTTTTCAGCCAAGTCGTTTGGACAATTGCCTCACCTTCCTTTGTCCAGAACAATAGCCACTCGCTTTGAAGTTTCTCGTTGTACAACAACGGATCTTCTTCGGGAAAATATTCAAAACAATAATTTAAAATATTTTCAAACACAAACAATAACGGTGGCATATTCTGTTGTACACAATTAACTATTTAATAATTATCATTTGAGAGCATTCTTATTTCAATATTTCGCTCGGCTAATTCATGTCCCCGCTGTAATACTTGAATGTCATCAACTGCAATTGCCGGCTTGTATCTGCTTAGAAGAAGGTTAGAATACTCAAGTACGCTTTGGTGTTTTGAATGTAAATAGTTAAGTTTGTCCACAACGTCCTTAGCCGTAAGATGGACCTTATTGATTGTATCGTACAAAATACAATCGCCGATTACTTCGCATATTTTACCATCAGGAGTTGAGCGACGGTCCTTAAATGATGTTGATAAACGTATAGTTCCTTCGGGAAGGGAATATTTTCTGCGATTATAGCAAACAAAATTATAGCTGTTCTTTGAGTGTAACTTTCAAGCTATTTAAGGACTTACTTAGGTAAACTAGGCAAACGGATGTTCTCGATAAAACGGTTGCTGGAATCTGTTTGATCTATTGTTACTTTTCCAATAACACAACATCTTCCGTAATGCAATTGGTGATAATTTTCTTCTAATGCAAGCTCTTCGACCAGGAAAAATTTAGTATGATAACAATAAAGTGGAACTTTAATAATTGATGGTTCTTCAGAAACTTCGTCAATCATGCTACATGCTTTTTTAAAGAAAAATACAAATCAAGCAAAATGAAGCCAATAAATTTGACAGTAACTAAAATGTTGCTAGCAACATTAGGAAAACTGTTTGATTCAAGTGATTCAACATTTTTACATTTTGGTAAGTGTGTTATTACACTCAGACTTTCTGTATGCTGCGTGTTTCGCATATTTTCTTTTAAACACCCATCCCATCAATCTCGCGTTATTACACTAGGATGTTTTTCTCGGTTGCGTGTTTTTGACACTTCTCTTTCATTTGTTGTTCTCAACCACAAAGTCAAAGTGTGAAAATAATTTTAAAAAAATTGCACTTTTTACTACAGCAATGATTATTGACATTATAAATACGGATAATAAATCCGAATAATGTAAAAATAGGAATTGGATTGAAATCTGGAGAGAATCCTTCGTTTTCTTGACAAAAGAACTAAAATCAAATGATAAACCATTGTTTTTTAATTATAAAAGGATTAATGAGGAAACTTTTAACCTGCTTTTCATTGAAAAAATAATACAGTTTTGAGGGCCAGAAAAGTTGGCTATCTCTTTGTTTTAACGGGTGAAACATTCCAAAGCTTTTACTACCAAGCTAGACTCTTTCAATCATTCCTTCATTAAATTTCATTATAGATTCTTTGCTCCGGTGGAATATTTCTTGTGTGCTCGGTAACAATAGAAAGAATAATAAAGTCACGCCAAGAAACAAAGAAAGGCAAGAAAGAGAAACTGCAAAAACCATCCAAGAATCATGATCCTGAAAGTATTTCTATTTCACCCACTTTCTCTTTCGCACTTATTTGTGTCTTTCTAAAAACGTCTGAGTGTAATAACATAGTACCGCGGTTACAAGAGGAGATCGAGGAAACGAATCGAATTGAGATTTCGATCCAGGTATATGGTGGTGGAGCCCCAAATTAAATTAAGCTTAGAACCAAAAATCTCCATTTAAATGGAGTATTTTTGCTTAGAACAAACAAGATGGAAAAAACTTATCGCACGCACACAAGCAAGACCTCACACACCAATAACTCGATTCACCGATTCAGGTTTACAAACAAATTTTCGATTCGATTCACGTCTTTCAGTGGGATCAGAAAGATGTAATCCTGTTTCGATCCGATCCAGGTCTATACAGCGCTAAATCCTGATTCAATTCGGATTCAATTCTCCTTGTAAAGAATAAAATAACCGACATCGAGCAAATCGCTGAGCGAAGAAAACTTTTCTTATTTGGCCAGTTTATGACTCGTATTACTGAATTCAATTATGAGCTAAGGTGACATTTTCCAAAATGTTGCTATTGAACAAACGTCGGTAACATGCCTTAAATAACCAACATTTTATTCAACTTATTTGGAATCCCAACCATTTCGAACGCCATAAGAGATCTAAGATTTCTAATTATTGGATTGACAGAGCAGGGCAAACTTAATGCATTATTTTTGAATTGTAATAAAGAATTCTTAAGAAATCGAATTATAAAAATTCTGATGTCATATTTTTGACAGGAAAAGTGAGAAATTTAGTTTAAATTTCTGAGAATACGGAAATATCTGAGATCTTAGAAATATAAACTGGCCAATTGTTTCAGTGCTTTGAATAATAATGTGTGGTCCATGTGGTGGTATTCTTTTTGAACTTTAAGCAGAACTTGAACATTTCTAGAAAGCTCTAAGAATAGTTTGACTAAAGAGCTCCGTTTTATTTATAAAGCACGCTTGAGCATTGAGCAACATAAATTATTAATTGTCAGCAAAATGAAGAACCACTAAATATGGATTGGTAGAGGTAGCCGATAGTAATTCTCGTACAAACCCCCGTTTTAAAGTGCTCTACCTCTTGTAGGTTTGAATAAAAAGACCACAATTAGTTTTCAAACGACATCTGTTATTTCTTTGCTTCAAAAAGTAACTATAGTCATCTATTATTATAAAGTTTGATAATCAAAAGTTTCTCTAAATTTCCGCTAAACTTATAGAAGGAATAGATCATAGATCAAACCAATATGAAGCTACTAGCAGTCCATATCTAGTAAATCAAAGACGAGCGATATACACTGTCATTTGCTTTTTGTTGTGCACGAAAACTAACTGGTTTTAAAGAAAGACCGCCATTACTTTTATACAAAAAAATTAAGAGAAGTAAACTGAGGACTTTGTATATAAAATCTATAGTCTTATTGTGTAGGTGTTTTTTTACGTTCTCCAAAAACTTAAGGTTTAATGTCATCGTAGCCACTTGGTGCCACTCCCATTAAAACCCACAATGATATTATTGTAGGTTTTATATACAAAGCCTTCGTAGATGGCAATATATCTTGCATCATTATAAGTAGGCCAAAGAACTCCAAAATTGTATTCTATTGAGAATGTAGTGCTCGAACAGTCCTAGCTTGATATTATTAAAAAACATACGTCTTAATGTTGGTACTACTGTTTGTCAAAAAAAATGCGGGGATAACTACAATATTTCTTCTAACTCCTCAGAATAAACTTGTTTGAGTTTAATTCTTGTTTAAATATTACAAATTAATTATTTATACTATTATTACGTTAATACAACATCAACATATTATAAAAATATAGACCAAAATGTCTTTCATGAATCCAGTTGATATGGTAGAGGAAGACGCAGCCGATCTTCAATTTCCAAAAGGTAAACTTGAATCTGCATTGACTGCATTTTAAAATAGTTCCTCCAAAATATTGACACGGTAGCTTGTTTTGTTGCAATGCATTGTTTTTTTTAGTAGAAAACACAATAATAAAAGATGACGAAAATATTTACAAAGATAACGAAAATGACTACATTAAACTTGAGCCAAGTGCTGATACAAAGCACACGGTCAAATATTACAAACCGCACACCCCATCCATACACAATGATCTCGACATATCCCACGACCTTTGTGAGGCTTGCAACCAGATTCTCGAGATCCCCCATGTGAGGTGTCCTGAATGCCTTATTAACTTATGCCTGAATTGCTTTGCGCGTGGCAAAGAAATCGCTCGGCACCGCAATACTCATCACTACATTATAATCCATGACAATATTCATGTATTTCCATGGTCCGATTGGACTGCCTTTGAAGAGAAGCTCTTCCTGCGTTCGTTACAGCTTTTGGGTTATGGTAATTGGGATGATATCGCCAAGGCTATGCGAACCCGAACACCTGACGAATGTCGAGCCCATTACCACGAATGTTATTTTGATGGCATATTCCGTAAATTGCTGGGACTAAGCAATGAAGTCTATTTCCCAGAGCGGACTCCTTATTTGTATAAATTCAAAAGCGTAGATCCCCCTAGACACGAAGCTGACGATCCTATAAATGTCAAAATTATGGCAGGCTATCGTTGTGCACGCGGTGACTTCGACACTCCGTATGACAACTCGGCGGAGAGTATAATTAGTAATCTGGAGGATTTGAGCCAGTGGCCAAGTGCTTACAAGTACTGCGCTGAAGAGTTGCATTGTGCTATTGTTAAGGCATACAATCATCGTTTAGTGTAAGTAATTCACAATTTATAATCTTGCATCCACCCCATGTTCATGTTTGTGAGGTAGTTTTTTTTAACATATGTTTGTGCTTGCAGCGAACGGCAGCGTAGGTGTAGAATTATGCGTGACAATGGTCTGATTGTAGCCAGTCGAACGTTGGGGTGGATAGCAAAGTATTCTGAGGCACTTGAATCACAAAACAACGCTGGAAGATTTCTTGCATTTATGCAAATAACAAATGGCATGAAATTTGATATGCTTGTGGAAGCGATGAGTCATTTTACCGAATTGCGTAAATATATTTTCAGGTGACTAAATTTTATATCTACATATATTTTTTAAGTTATGTTTTTTTGCTTGTCATAAACAAGTCAATAATTTTATATATTCTGTAAAAATAATCAACAGTTCTAAGACACTAAACTCTTTACAGCAGCAAACTTCTCAATCTCGCTTAGTGACCCATTCCTGTCTTATTGGCATCTAATTTAATGAATATTCCGATTCTTCTAGAATGATGAAATCTAGAGTAGGCAGTTTTAACTTTTGTTTAATACTTCATTTCTTGGCTAAGCTGATAAAATAGAATACCAAAAAATCCATTTTCAATCAGGAGATAAATTACTTTGGTACCAAAAACAAAAACCGAAAGTTGACATTTTTATTTTATTATTTTATGTTAAATGATCCGTAGAAATTGTTTGCCCAGCGGTTTTGTGCCCTTCAAAACATTTTGTACGCATAAGTGTTTTATTTTTTTATCAGCTGATAAAATAGGTACTTAACGGTTGGGTTATGGTTATCTTTAAATTTCAAATCATCATGACTACATTTTAAAGGTTGAATTCATTAACATTAACTCCGATAAACTCCCTAGTTGAAAATTTAAAGTTGGCCTGCTTTAGAAATCATATCATTTTATATTTAAAATTATGTTAATGTAACGTGTTATTATTAACTATAAGTATTTATCAACCAGCAAAACACGGGGTTAAACTTCATGGATTGAAGGATAATGAATGAGTATAACAATATGCGGTCCAAAAGACTGAATCAAAATTAAAGTGATAAGAAACCAATATTTACTTCATAACAATAGGAACAAATGAAGATTATTGCACTTGGTTTTTCTTTTATCAAAATGCGTTCTTTTGGTATTGATGAATATCTTCTTTGTTGGATTAGAAACTACCTTTCTAACCTTTCAATACAAGTGGCATTGGATGGCTTCAAGTCTGAAACTCATAAAATAAATGCAGGTGTATCTCAAGACTCCGACTCTTGTCTGCCACTCCTAACCCATTAAACTGTTTCGCTGACGACAGTACCTTCAATTTTTCATATTCTCTTTCTAGATTCACATCCTTTCCCTTCGGATGTGGAACTTCAACGGCAGCATACGATACTTTCAGTAATTAGAATTTAATGCATCAAAAATTAAATTCTGTCTTGTCATTTAAAGTGCTTAGGATTTCTCCAACATTGTGGAACACTTTTCAACTTGAATATAACTTGCATAATTATCATCTTAAGAAATATCTCGAAGACCGAAAGCTTCTTAATGACCGGCAGTACGGCTTTTGCAGCAATAGGTCCACTGGTGATCTCATGGTTCATCTCACCGAAGAGTGGAGCAAATCTTTACATCGTTTTGGAGAAAGTAAGCTTATTGCACTTGATATTTCAAAAGCATTTGATAGGGTTTGGCATCATGCTCTCTTATCAAAAATGCGTGCATTCGGCTTTCATGAATCCCTGCTTCATTGGATTAGTAATTACCTTTTGAATCGTTCAATACAAGAAGTATTGGGTGGGTTCTAGTCTGAAAACCACATAATAAATGCTGGTGTGCCCCAGGGCTCTTTTCTATCTCCAACTTCTAATCCAATACATTGTTTCGCTGACGATAGTACTCTCAGCTTTTCATATTCGTTTTCAGAATCACATCCCTCTTCTTCGGATGTGGAACTGCAACAAAAAAATATGATAAGCTCATTAAATTCCGACCTTAACAGCATTCTTGAATGGGGATTAATAAACCGTCTTGTATCGTTAAAGCGAGATTCACCCCCCTTGCCATTATCCATAGATGGCGCTTGCATCGAGGAGACTGAACATCTCGATATTCTCGGTATGTGTATCACCAACCACCTTTTGTGGAATGATCACATACGCGATGTCGCCAAAAATGCCGCAGGCTGTTTGGGTTTTCTAAGGCGATGCAAGAAATTTGTCTCCCCCTCTGATCTGGCTATTATCTACAAAACTTATATACGTCCAAAGCTTGAGTATAACTCCCATATCTGGGCTGGTGCACCTGCAACCTACCCTTGCCTCTTGGACAACATTGAACGGAGAGCATTTAAATTAATCGGTGATTACACCATCATAGAATCATTTACGTCGCTTGGACATCGTCGAAATGTTTCTTGTCTCTCGCTTTTTTACCGTTATTTTAAGGATTTATGCTCAAGAGAAATAGCCAGTTGCATTCCTCCCCTTAAACAGTTCAACCGTAATACTCGCGCTTCTAGGAATGCTTATCAGTATACCCTTGAGCCCAACTTCTGTGGTACCGTCAAGTACAGAGATTCGTTCTTTAGCCGTACTACGCGAATGTGGAATTCCTTACCACACTCTGTTTTTCCCAGCCATTGCAATATTCAGGAAATCAAAACCAATGTGCACCGACACCTCCTTTCAACCTCTCTCTCCTCTTTCTAGTGCTCTGCATAATAAGGGTAGTAATGTTCCCTTAAGTGCGAGGCGATATAACTATAATCAAAACCGTGTACGTCGCAACAACCTCGGTAATTCATGTATTTCGTAACTTAACTGTAATACAAACAATGCTCCAAATTAGTCGGTTGCATTCTCAATCGCTTCCATGAATGCTCCTCATTTTAACTTTGATTTTGGCCGCACTTTCTACTATAGAGATTCTTCAAAAATGTGGAATGTCTTCTCCTCCTTAACTCTGTGTTTAAACTTGTTAAGGGTAGCAGTATTCCATTTAATATGTGCAAATATATAATAAAACTGAGACATAGAAGTAAAGCATTTTTGAAATGGTTTGTACTGAAATCCCACCAAGGACGAAATTGAAAAATGAAGCCATATTCTCGTTTGTAAAAAAGGACTGACATTTATTGAGATCCAAGAGTGAGCCAAATTACCAGCTTGTGAAGATTTAATAAAAAAAAATGTGTATATATTCATATATTTTTACGATGATAAAAAGTCGATAATAGATGAGAAACCCAAAAGAGCAGACTAATAATAACCTTATTTTTAAGATTATGTTTTAATTCTTTCTGCATCTTTTGTATGTATTTTGTTTTTACGCGAATTTATTTTTCTCAAAAAAGGCTCTACGAGTTACGAAAGAACGGTGTTCGTTCGCTCCATGGGGGGTCAATATATTTTAAACAATTGAAAAGACGTCAACAAGAAGCTCGAAACAGAAAGAGTGAACGTTTGAAAAACGACTGGAAAACTCTAATTCCCGATCCAAACAGTCAAATACCCGGAGTATGCATTATTCCAAATATATTTTCACCAAATCCTCGCAAAAAAGCTGCTCCTATAGATATTATAGGTAAAACGTTGTTGAACTTATAGCATAGTTTTTGGTTCATCGTATGTTTGAATTTATTTTTTTTTAGGCTTACCGGGTTATGCAAAACTTACACAAAGTGAACGTGATCTATGCAGTGTTGCTCGTATAATTCCGGCAGCCTTCATGAATTATAAAACATTATTAGTTGCAGAAAATACTAAAATTGGGTATCTTAGATTGGCAGATGCTAGACGATTGATAAAAATTGATGTTAACAAAACACGACAAATTTACGACTTTTTACTAGAAGAAGGACATATTAATAAACCAACATGAACTATATTTACAAAACAATGTTGTGTTTTTTATTAGAATTAGTTCTTTTTCTTAAAATATTTATGAAACAAAGCAAGGAAACAGTTACCGTGTTGTTACCATTTATGTGGTATCATCTTACTCCAAACTGTTTAGTTACTTATTTTTTTTGTTTAGAGTTTGAAAATGCAGAAACTTTGCTGATATCTGAAGTCCATATGTTATTGGATCATAGGAAAAGACAAAATGAATCGGCGGACGAGGAACAAGAGTTCTCAGAGGTCTTTATGAAAACCTACAGCTATACAGATAGTTTTCGTAAATTCAAAAATAAAGAAACCATTGCTGCAGTTCGAAGGTTTGTTATAATTGGATTAAGTTATATTTGTTTGAAATATTTCATTAAATTTTATTTCAGCTTACTCATGCAAAAAAAATTACATAAATTCGAATTAGCTGCTCTGGGTAATCTTTGTCCCGAAGCACCAGAAGAAGCAAAAGCTTTAATTCCATCACTTGAAGGACGTTTCGAAGACGAAGAATTGAGGCAAATACTTGATGATATTGGCACAAAAAGAAGTTTACAATATTAAAGTAGTTTTAATGTTGGCATAAATCATTTGATAATAATTTTATACTGGAGTCACATTCTTGGTTTTTTTCTGTTTGTGTTCAATTTTATTTAAGTGGTATAAAAAGACATAAATTAAAAACGAACTAAACAAAAATGCTTTCTTTAAACTAGTTTTTGGAAACTAAAACTTGAAGCTCATCAAACTTTATTGATCGTACCATATTTCTTCAATAATTAAGATTATGTTTGAATTTCTAACCTCTGAACACAAATTAATGAATATACATACATTTTTTTAGGTTTTGTTTCGTTTCTGATCTTCATAGTCATTTTCACTCATTATTTGAGAAATGGTAAAATAATAAATCTAAAAGCTTAAAACTCCCCGAATGCTATTATCAATGGGTGGTACTTGCGTCGAGTTTTTCAATCGTTTTGATCTGACTAGTAAATAAACCGAAAGTCAAGAATAATTTAAATATTTGACCTGACGTACCAACAACCAATTTGGATCACTTATGGCTCGCGTACACTTAATCCGTTATCAGCCAAATTTCGCTCGAACGAAACATATAGAAAGGAAAGAAGCGCCTATAGCACTGAAAGCGGCATCGTCTTATACCGCCAGATAGTAACCGATCAACCGCCATAATCCAAACAAGTTTGGATTTTTTGTCTTTGTCGAGTCAATTCACACCATAAAGTTCACGAAAAAAAATATAAAAAAATAACGAAAAATAATAGATACATTTTCAAAAACTTATAACAACAGAGACATTGCTAAATAGCTATGGGCCGAAATTTCTTCAGAGATGGATCTGACTGTTTCTCATATAAAGAAAAAATGGAGTATTTTAAGAGCCCAAATCCAAAAAAAAGTACACTAACTGCAATGGAGCTGGAAGATCTGGTGGTGCGGCCGAAAACAAAAAGTCTTGTTGGGCTTACTACGACTCACTTTTATTTTAAGCAAATCAAATGAAATAGGGAACCCCAGCCGAAAATATGATACGGAACCTCAGCTAGAGGTATCACAGCCTAATTCCTCGCTGTTTTTGCAACCGGGAACTTCAACAGAATTCCGACCTGATACCCTATAACTTAAAATCAACATTTAACTTCTCAAAGATTTCAAACCTTCAGTTCCTTTCTTTGCATAAATATTTCATTAACCCATACGTTGACGTATGACGGAATGAATATCGAAAATATTTCTATGAAATCTTCCATTAACAAAATTATTTTTACATCCAAGCTTTACAAATTTAGACTCTAGACCGATATCGTCCGCAGTCGGAAGCAGTGTATGCAGTCCAACGTTCGAGAATGTCGTCCAAATTGTTCCGACCCGATATCGGCCTATAATTCGGTCGTTAGACTGAATTTCAAAGAGAAACCGTAGAAAAATTGGTGATCGTTGTCTAACCGAAACATTCTCATCTCTCAAGCAACGTCGAAATATTTTATGCCTGTAATTATTTCATCGCTGTTATAATGACTAGTCTAGTCAAATAGCCAGTTACATTTCTCACCTTGAAGAGTTCAACCGTAATACACGTACTTCTAGGCATACTTATTAGCACTACATGAATTTGCCTTATCAGGGTGCCTACTCTGTATTTATTTCTGAAAGTGCTCTTCCTTCCGCTTTGCTCGTAAAACTTTCCAAATGAAATAAAAAAAAGAAACAGCAACCATTAATTGTGTTTTAAAAGAAGTAACTTAAAATAAATCGAAAGATAATAGTTTCGATTTCACTTTGCATGGGTCCCTGAGTGGAAAGCGAATCGGTTGGAAAATTATACGGGAGAAATACAAAGTTATAGAAAGGTAAATTTCGGTTAATGGCGGAGAATAATTTCACTGTGTTAATGAATGTTTATTATCTTAGTTTCGTGTTCTTAAGTCCATTCAAGATGAACTTTTTGTTCCTAAAAGATGCAACTACAGTTCCAGTTAACTTAAAATCTGATGTTTTTCTTGCTCTTTTTGCAGGCCCATATCTGCTTTATAACAGTCTAGGACCTCCGCTTATTGTTCGGCTGCACATGGTCTATTAAGAGACCTATAGTTGTGTTCATAAAAATAGCAGTGCTCTCAAAGGCCCTCAATATCAAAGTTATAATATATTTCATTAAAATTCTAATAACAAACTAAAATATTTTATTCATAATAACAGAAAATAAGTATTATTGGACCACTCCATAACGGGTAACTACTTCTGCGCAAACCCTGATTTTGCATTTTTTTTAGGTATGCTTTGGGTCATAGTCTTGATGGTATACCCAAACAAACGGCATTTCCTCTGGGCCCTTATTATGAATTACGAAACGAACGGCAGAAAAAACGAAACTCGAAGAAACGAAAGTCATGGTGAAGAGCGATTATAAGATACGAAAATAGAAAGCAAAAAAAGTTGCCAGGCAAAAACGAAAAATGATAATTTTTTAAAGGAGCAACTAACTTCACTCCTATTAACAAATGTCAAAATATAAATAAAGTCGAGGAAGTTTCAAAAATAAATGTAATTTGCATAAATTCTATAAAATGTTTTTTCACTGCGACTATTTCCTTGAAAGCGAAGATGAATCCCAAACTAACGAAGAAGAGGAAATGCGTATAAAAAGAAGAGTTTTAAGAGATTCATCGAACCCAATGAGCCTTCCACGCATTTTGCGCTTAAGATTGTACCTAAAATCTTTCCATACCTAACGAAGAACAGAATTAATCATAAACACAACCATCCATTGGTTTCTCTGGAGGACCGCATGAATTTAGCTTATCAGTCAAAGCCTTCCAAAGAATTTTGGATTTGGCTTTGGCTTGGCTCGTCGGCAAGTAATTTTTTGCTATGTTTGGATTGGTTTCCATAAAAGCTACCAGCAAATCCAACTGCTTAGCATTAGTTGTAGGCCTAGAAGGTAAGAAATAACTTATTTGTATGTTTTTGACAATTTTATTTGTTATTTACTTACATTTTTTTGCGCACTTAACAAAACAAAAAAATAAATGAGATTTGACATCTACCCCCAAAACGAAAGCTGAAGGCACTCGTAAATAAAAATACGAGTATCGTCATTTTTACGATTCTCGTTTTTCTTAATCGCAATTTGACGATTTAGTGCCACTACAATCGTTTTTTCTAATCGCAATTTAACGAATAAGCGTTATTTTGAACGAGTTTCGTTTTTCATAATAACCCCCCTGGTAACATAACCTCCTCGATTATTTTCACATACTCGGTTGCATCAATTATAAACCCCGATGGGATAAATAGGCCCGACCCCGTAGTATGAAAAGCAAGCCCATATCATAATTTTTCCTCCACCATGCTTCACTGTTTTTATAGTGTACCGTGGATCGTTTGCTGCATTTTAGGGTCGTGTCACATATTCTCGACGATCCTTGGACCCAAAAAGGACGACTTTCATCGTTCCACAGAATATTCCTCTATTTCTCTGTTGCCTAATCTCTATGTGCTTTAACTTTATTTAACTACATTCTCTTTGTTCAAGAATGGTACCTTGAGTGGACTTCGGGCTAGTAACTTTGCTTAAAAAAGACGGTTTTGTATTGTGACACGTTAACAGACAATTAAAGTCCTTTTTTTATTTTCCTAGAGCCTATGGAAGGGTTCTGTTTTGCTAACTGTCAGTTTATTCAGTAGTCATCCTTTTTGGGCCTAGCGTTTTCGGTTTATTTTGCTATTTTGATGCGTTACTGACCATTTTTGCTGAGCAGCCTTGGATGTCTTGAATATTTTGGTAGGTATGTATTTCCCTCCAAACTAAGTTTTCGAATTTCTTCGGTGCAATGTCTTCACCGTCCCATTGTTTATTTTTGAGCTAATATTTATTAATTTTTGTATATGCTTGTATTACAGATGTCTCATCCCAGCAGAAAAAAATGAAACACATTTTTCTATTAACAGACAAGCCTTAACAGACAAGAGCTTTTAAAAATAAAGCTGAGAAAGCTCTTTTTGCCATGCATGTTTTTTTTTCGTTCTAGAAACTTTTCTCTTCTCATTTGTTATTTTGTTTGCCAACGAATACAAAAACAAAGTTTGGTCCGTTGCAAACAAATGTACGTATATCTTTTTTTTATGCGCGTTTTGGTGCGTAAAAGAAGAAAGGGGTGATAATGATAATGTTGGATCTTGTTTTTGTATATTTTTTTTGTGAATGTCGATTGTTAGTTGTCCGGTAAGTAGAATAGAAGAAGTTGTTTGTATGTATTGCTATAAGAAAATATCGTGTAGGCAAGTGAATGTGCAGATGATTTAATTTCTGTGTTTTCTAATTTTAACTTCCCATAGGAAGTTATTGTAATGGGTCTGATTTGTCAAATTGAAATTGACTGGATCGCACGAACCTGCTCATGTATCCAAAGAGTCTGTTTAAATATAAAAAGTAATAAATTTGTTGATCATTAAATATTATTAAGACAGTATAATGGCTTGTGCAGAAAAAAAATCGGTTCATTAGTTCTGGAGAAAACTTAAAAACAAAATAACGGTACTTTTCTGGAGAAATACAAAAATATGACAAATCTAAAATCTAAAATAAACATGTTACAGAAAATTAGTCGACTTAAAAAGAGTAAAAAAAGGCTTTGGTCTGATGAAAAGAATTCTCTCGAAAGAGAAATCGATTTAATGGAAGGTATAAATCAAAACACCAAGACTTTTGCGAAACTTATTTTAACGCGAACGTTCGTCCTGCGGTTTTAACTTTCTCAGAGATCAACTTGGATTACACTTGCCCAACCATCTTCCTTACATAGACATTACAATATACCTATAAAATTTAATTGAAGTCTCTAGCGTTATTGGTTCGTGAGATATTTAGGGTTAACCAAAATTTTCACCTTTTGTTTTAACTCATATTGTAAAAAAAACCACCCACGCAATTTTCTTGAGATTCCTTTCAGCATCTTTCTACATTATTATCAGTATAACAAAATTTGAAGTCGATATCTCTTCTGGTTCTTGAGCTATGGACAGCAAAAAAAACGTCGCGAACGTACGAACGTAGTTACACACGCGCAGACATTTTCCCAAAATGCTTTTATTTCCACTATAGGGACCCTAAAACGTTGAGAAATGTCAAAACTTTCAATTCGACAAATCGGACCCATTACAATAATCAAAAAGGAACACGTTTTTTTTTATACAGTTATGTCAAGGAAACATCAAATCAGACAGTACAAATCTACAGGAAGACCCTTATTTGAACAGAAAACAGTACATATTTCATTTTTTGCTGCACAAAATCTACTTGTCCATTTTTGAGGAAGTTATGTATATTTTTGAATAAAAAAAATAAGATCATTTCTTTTAAAACTAGAAAAAAAATATTATTTTAATTGTTGACACAATACCTATGTACATTGAGGTACATACATGTACATTGGACATATGTATGTAGGTACCTCATCATCCAATTGACACCAGTCAACAACAATCCATTACGTTTAAAAACATATAAAACAGAAAAATGTATTTGTGGAGATTTTACAAAATTGAAGAAAAAGATGAATTCATAAAAAATAATTCACATGAATGCACGCAACTAGCATTTACATATCCGATAATAAGAACTCGAGCTATAAAGACAACCTTGTCCTAGCTTTGTTTCTATTTCCAAAGACAACTGTAAATATTTTTTGTTTCTCGTCGTTGACAAGCGATCAACTCTCATGCACCTATTTTCAACGCATCACCACCAGCCACACCACAACACAAAAAATCAAAATAAAACAGTTTTGTTTTCATTTGTGAAGAATGATCTTGGTGTATTATGTTTTACTGTGCAGTGCATTAGGATTACGAGAGGAAAAGAACATACAAAAATGATTTCAGATTTTTCTTTGCCTTAGTTTTCATTCATAGGAAAGAAGACGAGCAACATAGCTTTCGTGTATTCATTTAGTGAATGTGTTGAACTTTTTGAAAAAGCTCTTTTTTTGGTTGATTTCAGTTTCATATATCATTTCTCGCCATAAGGGTGAGACATCTGTATATTTATTATCTGTGCTTGTATGTTACAAATACTTAAAACTTTAAATTATTTACTAACCGAAAAATAAAAAAGTATTTTTAACACTATTTAATTATACAATCAAAAGCACTGCTATTTTTATGAACACTCTATACCCAGAGAGTTTGAAATAATGTGTGTTCACCGGGAAAAGTAGAGTATAACTTCAAGCTAAAAGTCTCTGATATGAAAACGAAAGACCGTTAGATGCAAGTAACATGTAAATTTGTTTTGTAAGAATTTCCGTTATTTAAATAATAGACAATCTAATAAAATGTGACCAGCACTGCTATTTTTATAAACACAACTGTAACATTCCTAACGTTTATATCTGAAGCTCGTCTTTAAATCGTTTGCCTGGGTTTTCAACAGTAATTCCGTCCGTATTCGAGGCTTGTTGGTGCTTCGCAACTTTTCTTTACGTGGTCAGGAAGTCACCCTGACGCATGACCTTCAACCTTTATGATCAGGTCCTATATTTAAACTGCAAGGCCGAGAGCCGGAATAACCGCTCTTTACAGACCTGACCTCTGGGGTGGAATCGGCTAAGATGATAGTTGACTATCATTTTTTCGATAGTCAAATTGACTATCATTCTCATTCCGTCTGTGTAAGATGATTCAACTCAATTCGATTGAACAATTTCAGATTCAAATTGTCAAAATCGTTGTTGCCTTTGTGGAATTTTAAATTGATTCTTATAAAACATCTAAATAAAAGTACCAAAATTTCTAGTTTTAAGTAAAATTCTTACTTTTTTCGAATATCGTAAGCTTTGTCGGTCACAAGAATGTGTTTTTGTACCTAAAAAAGGTAGCTTTTTTTTTTTTTTTTTTTTTTTTTTTTATATCCGATGGAAATCTTCAAAAGACACTCGGTAAGAATCGGTACCGAGTAGTGTGGGACTCTTACCGCACTAAAACCACCGGTGAATCAGGACCAATCTATGAAAGATCGACAAATGATTTTTATTTCTTAATTTTTAAAATCGCATTGGGGGAAGTTTAATGTTATAACACTTTCCCGTAGCTTTTAGCCCATCAGCTCATGAGGCTTGGTTCTTCTTAATCTCCGAACATTGTCTCGTACATTTAATACGGTTGTTACCGAAATATTCATTTGAATATTTTTTTTTATTATTATAAGAAAAAGGCGGCGCACGGCACTGACAACTTGATCGGATAGACGTATGTTTATGTTTGGTTTTGTTGGTTAGGATGACTGAATTATTCCTATATACCCATATGTTTATAAACATCGATAAATAAGAATGAATGAGATAGTGGTATGACAGGATTGAGAAGAAAAATTTATAAGAAATATTATCTAATATTGTAGTAGATTTTTCATTCCTAAGCTTAAGAGTGCGTTCCAAGCAGCAACTCAAAGAGAGGGTAGGGTGTAGAATTTTTGACTGGCCTAATTAAGCAGAAACTTGAGTTAGGTGGTTTTTGAAAAGCTTAAGCTCAAATATAAAATTTCAATATCAATAGAGTTCAATGATCCTGGAAAGAGGGGTTTTGCAGGATTATCTGCCGTTGGATAGCTGCAAAGCTTTTAAAAGAAAAAAAGAGAAATTAAGAACAAAGGCGTAGGTAGGTAATTTACTAACTTCTGAGCAGTGAAAGCCATTAAACGTTCGGTTACCGGAATAGTTATTGTCTAAACGACCATTTCAGTCGAGACAAAGAAATTTTCGATTTTTTTTTGTCGTTGAAAAAAAATTTTCCTTGGTAAAAAGACCCGAAACAAAGAAGGAGTTGCAATTTCAAAACTTACATAAAAATAATTTTATATTTCTTGGTAAGAATATTTTGATATATTTTTTTTTTGAAAGTGATAGGTATTAACTTTCTTTGTTTAATAGAATTTAAATTGGCAGTCGGAAATAACGGCTGCCCGATATATTCATCCCGGTTCCCGGAATAATTATTAAATACACCCCAAAGAAGAAGCCAACCTATAAAAACTACCAGGGTAACAAGGAAAAAGCAAGCAGCCTAAGTATAGTTTGAGCAGTGCAGGAACTTCGTTCCATATCCACCTTTAATACAACACCCATAGGAATTTGGAAGGTCACATAAGTGCGAAGATTGACCTCCGAAATTTATAAAGCCGCCGTAGTTGAGAGGTTTAAGCCGTTGATCGTTTCAAGGGCTCAAAGCAGAAGTTCATGGTTCAAGTCCCGGCCAAAACCATAAATTATTTTTTTTATATTCAAATTTTTTTTATTCGTAAATTCATTTTTTTTAACATCAATTTAATATTCTAAAAAGTCTATAACTTGGTAATTCGGAGTATAAAAGAATAAGGTGTTAATTCTAAGTATCACCACGCGAACCGAGTTAAAAGTAAAAGCTAATCGCGGAAGTGAAATATATACATATCTAAATATAAGTGAACAAATACCTACAAAAAAAAAAGGAAACAACATCAAGTGCATCGAAAGATTGCTCAGGGTACAACAAACCTTCTATTCAACAGCAGTGGCCACTTCTCGAGGAATAAAGGGGTAAGTTTGTACATATCTTTTTGATTAACTTGATAATTATTTATTCTGCACTTATACCTATATGTATATATAATAAAAAATATATTGTTTTAACACTTGCGCGAATTAGTGGGGTGGGTTTGAAAAGGGGATTTTTGACTTAAAGTGAAGTAATCAAAAAGAAAAGAAAAAAAAAGGAATTCAAATCCAAAATAATTGTAATAAGCCGAAGACGCGGTTATACTTTTAAATTCAAATCTTAAGATTTTGTGCTTTGCGTTGCCAATATAGATTGAATTATTTTTCTTTATTAGTGCACTTACCTAATTGAATCATTTTAATGAAATTAGTATTTGTAACTTAAATTTAAATAGATTAGTTAAAATATGATATATGTAGCTTTATAAAATAACAAATTTCTAATTAAAAATATATTTAAATGTCTGAAATTGAGACGTACATATCTTTTTATTTCTGAATATTAGTTGAATAATCATGGAGTAATTTCTTTAGTATAAAGGATGAGAGGATGATGATAAGAAGGGTGATGTCTTGAGGGAGGAAGAAGCCATTCAAAGGGGTTACTCTAGCGAGGGAGTTAACCAAGGTAGGGGGGGTAGAGGCGATGTCTCGCGCATCATCAACACCAGGATGCAGAGTCTGGCAATATTTTTTTTGTATCGACATTGAAGGGTCCAAGAACCACACCCACCACTGAGCTAAGGGTTCAATGAATTGCCAGCAAGGATCAAAAGAAGGCAAATAGGTCGTTACAAATGGCGCCCATAACGTGGAGCCCACTATCGCAAGATGGTGAGGCAACAGATTTTAATTGAGCCAATTCATTTTTGTTTACAAAATTTTAAATACTTTTACTTAAATTTTATTTTATTTTTTTTTCAATATTTTTTTTTAAATTCATTTTCGACATCCGTTGGTTGATGTGTTTGCACGTTCCTTGTGAGTCCCGGTGACTGAGTGTATAGCATTTGGTACCGCGTTGCCATACGGGAAATGCAATCTTACATTTAATCAATAGATGGAGTGGGTGCTAGATAGTCCGAGTCTTTGGGTAATTGCATAGCAAGTATCCAAATAGCAGGGCACAGTAGCACACACTTCAATTATAAAACAATGTATGAAAGAGACTCGTAGGTGCAAGATGCGCATTCGGAAGTCCGTTCAACATATTTTCATTTCATTTCTCCGAGGTTTTCAGAGGTCTTCGTTGATGAAGGATTGTCAATTGATGTCCTGAAAACTGAGGAGAAAACTTTACATAGAAATAGACTACAATAAGTTCAATAGCAAATTATATTAGAATATTTTAAATTTTTTTTGCTCATTTTTCGGCTCACAGAACTACGGCTTTTTCCTCAAGGTCAGGAATCACCCTTCTTAAATCTTATCTTCTCATCCTTGTACATTACATGATATACATATATAAATATAACATACCTATTAGAAAAAGTTTTCATTATTTTTTGGAAAACTTTGAAAAATTATATTTTTTCTTCTTTATTTTTAAACAACAATTTTTAACATTATTGTTATATTTTTGAATTTATTTTTTTTTATTTTCAATACCCGTTTATAATTTTTAATACAAGTGGTATTGGTGGAATTTGAACCAAAGAAGTAATCGATTGGAGTTTTGTTTTGAGTTCTTTGGGAAATCAAATTGAGGTTGTCAATTTCAAATTGGGATTTTGTTTTTTTTTTTTATTTTATGGTTTGCAGCCAACTGAACATTTAGAGTTCAGAGAAATTTTCGATATTTTTTTTTGAAGGTTTAAATTTTCAACGGATTTTTCTTGTGACATCTGAAGAAACCAAGATTGGCAGAAGTTGTCTTTGAGAACGGCATGAGTAGAGGTCGTCGGGTTTCAATTCACGACGATTTGAATGTGATTTTGGCGCACTCTGAAGCTAGGTTTGAAGAATTTTACCGACGATTTAGAAATAGTATCGATCGTTTCGATTTAGATAATTCATTTTCTTTTTCTGAAAATTTAAACTCAATCGTTTCAAACTCAACCTCAAACATGTCCAATGATAATTCCGCGGTCATTGACGAAGTTCAAGACAACGAGGCGGGTAATAATAGTTTAAATCCCGTAGTTAATCAAAGGGCAGATCCAACGGAAGAGTTAGCGAAGAGAATAGAGAAAGGTATGCTAGAAAATCAAGTCAGGTTGTTTCAGCAAATGGATGTTTTCATGGTGAACGTAATACAAAAATTGGAGACCTTGAACTTTCCCACTCAAGGACAAAACATCCCTGCTACACATAACCCCTTAGGTACATCTAATGAGGAAGCAAACAATAATCCGTTCCAGCCTTCACCTGCACCCCGAAATTCCGCTAGTCCATCAAATTTTAGTGCAACGGAATCTTGTAGGCTTGATCGGTGGAACATAAAGTATGACGGAACCGATAGTGTTTCAGATTTTCTTTTTAAAGTCGAACTCATGCATTCATCGTCATCGTATTCCGATGAACAGGTTACAGCAAATTTTCATATTTTGTTGAGCGGAAGAGCGAATAAGTGGTTGTGGAGATATTTGCGGAAAAACCCAACAGCTAAGTTATCCGATCTAAAGATGGCGATGAAGAAAGAATTTGGGCGTTTAGAGGACGATGTAGAAATTTATATGAAATTGTTGATTCGTAAGCAGGGTTTGAAAGAGTCGTTTGATGATTTTTACAACTCTGTTATAGGTCTTAACGACCGTTTAAAAGAGCCGTTCGACGAACGAAAACTTATGCATGTAATCCGAAATAATTCGAGAGACAAATTAGGGGAAATTCTGTTGTCGTCAAATGTAAAGAATATTGAGGAGCTCAGGAACAAAGCAAGAGAGGCTGAGAGGTTCCTAGCGAAACGAACTTCTTTTCAAAAGAGCGTTCACGAAATCGCAGTCGATGTTGAAAAGGAAGAAGTCGCTGAAGATGGTGAGGAAATAGCAGCTATCTCTTCAGCTCGAAAACTAACTTCGGTGGCTAATTATGTGTGCTGGAACTGCGATGAAAAAGGTCACGCTTATCATTTTTGCCCTTCTCGGGTAAGGAATTTATTCTGTTTCTTATGTGGTGCAAAGGGGGTCTCCACTATTGAATGCGGTAAGCATACGGGAAACTTTTCGAGGGACGAAAAACGGAAAGGGGAAATTCGTTCCTCGAAAAATACCCCCGAACACCTTCAGAAGTAAATACCCCTAATAATGTCATCGCCTGTTCGAAAGTTTCTCAAGAAAGTATTCCTGTTAAGATCTTGGAACGAACAGAACCTTTCATTCCTCAAGTTACTCAGTCTCATTCCTGTGAGACACTTAATCTAAAATCTCTTCATGAGCGCAAGCTAAACTATTACAAAGTTCGTTCTCGAATTTTCGGGAAAAATAATAGTTTAGCCAGCGTTCACATTCAAAAGTGCCGGCGTCGGTTTCGCAATCGAAAGAAATTTCGAAAACATATTGTAGAAACTATCATTTCCTCAAATGCAGATGGCAGGATGTATGCGAATGTCTTGCTAAACAATGAGTCAATTTTTGGCTTATTGGATAGTGGAGCATCCATATCTGCGCTAGGCAGGGAGTGTTGGGAGTTGGCAAAAAGAATAGGAGTCGTCGTGAAACCATATACAAATATCGTACGAACTGCAGATGGTAAGTCGCATGATATAATTGGTCACTGCGAAATTCAGACTACGTACAATGGTATCACGAAACCCCTTTCTTTCTACTTGATTCCCAACCTTACTCAAAAACTGTATTTGGGGATGAACTTTTGGCGAGATTTCAATTTGACGCCTCAAATAAGCGAAATACAAGCCAACATCGATGCTAGCGAAGGAGAAGGTAACTTCAAGGATGGGGCTGAACTGATAGAACTTTCACCCGCACAAAACCTAAAACTTGAAAATGTCAAGAGGCTTTTTCCTAACTTTGTCGTGCTAGGGCTAGGTAAGACAACTTTGGGTTGTCATGTCATCGATACACGAAATGCTGTCCCTATCAAATCCCGGCATTATCCATTGTCTCCGGTCCGTCAGGAAGAGGTTTATAAGGAGTTGGACCGTATGTTAGAACTGGGGGTTATCGAGGTTAGTAATTCACCGTGGAGTTGCCCGGTAGTGTTAGTAAGAAAGCCAGGTAAGGTTCGCCTATGTCTCGATTTCCGAAAAGTTAATGCAGTCACCGTTAAGGATGCTTACCCTTTGCCTCATATAGAGGGATTACTAAGCCGGATCAAGGACACACATTATATCACAGGAATCGACTTGAAAGATGCATATTGGCAAATACCTCTAGATGAGAGATCGAGAGAGAAAACTGCTTTTGCCGTGCCTGGTAGACCACTTTACCAGTTTAAGGTAATGCCATTTGGCTTAAGCAATGCTGGCCAAACCATGAGCAGAGTCATCGACCAAGTAGTGCCAAGTTCGATTCGTGAGAATGTGTTTGTTTATCTAGATGATTTACTTATTTGTACGGCTGATTTTGAGTCGCACATTAAAATCCTTAACGAAGTGGCTGCTCTTCGGAAGGCAAACCTTACGATTAACCTCGATAAAAGCAAGTTTTGCATGCGGGAAATTAAGTATCTCGGGTACATTGTCGGCCAAGGTACTTTGAAAACCGACCCTGACAAAATCGAGGCGATGGTTAATTTCCCCGTTCCTACGACCTTAAGACAAGTTAGGAGATTTCTAGGATTAACTGGCTGGTATCGGAGGTTTATTCGAAACTATTCAGATTTAGCCGCACCTCTTACCGATTGTCTTAAAAAGTCAAAAAAATTTGAGTTGACACCTGAAGCTTTGGACGGGTTTAATAGGTTGAAGACTGCGCTTTCCTCGGCGCCTGTATTGACACAGCCTGATTTCAACAAGCCGTTTATTATCCAATGTGATGCCTCTTCGGAAGGAGTGGGAGGTGTTCTTTTTCAGTTTGATGAGAACAACTACGAGAGACCAATAGCGTATATGTCAAAGAAACTAAATAAATCTCAGAAAAACTACACGGTTACTGAGCAGGAATGTCTGGCTGCAGTTCTGAGTATACGAAAATTTAGGCCGTACGTTGACGGATTACCTTTCAAGGTAATAACTGATCATTCAAGCCTTAAATGGTTGATGTCGATGAAGGAGTTGAGTGGCAGACTCGCTCGCTGGAGTTTAGAACTCCAAGGTTTTGATTTTTCCATTGAGCATCGGAAGGGCTCCCTCAACGTAGTGCCTGATACTCTATCTCGTATGGACATGGAAGAGATTTCTGCTAAAGTTATAGTGAGAGAAAATGGGCTTGATGAGGTTTCTTCTACAGTTATATGTGGTGAGATCGATCTCGACTCCGTTGAATTTGATTCAGAGCAATATACCCAATTAAGAAAGAACATCGATTCTAATCAATCTGCGCTTCCTGACCTAGTTGTATCGGAAAAATTTATTTACAAAAGGGTTAGGTTCAGGAATGGTGATGTGAACGAGGAAGACTCGTTGTGGCGTCTTTGGTTACCAGATGGACTCACTCGCAAGTGTATCGAGTTATCTCATAATACTAAGCTAAGCTGTCATAGTG
Organism: Eupeodes corollae; assembly: GCF_945859685.1. Classification (NCBI taxonomy): domain Eukaryota; kingdom Metazoa; phylum Arthropoda; class Insecta; order Diptera; family Syrphidae; genus Eupeodes; species Eupeodes corollae. The sequence goes on from NC_079147.1 coordinate 151,236,979, forward strand.
GCTTTGCAAAGACATATGCTCGTATAAAAGAGAAGTATTATTGGCCTAAAATGGTAAAAGACATCAAGACATTTGTGAGTGATTGCGAAATCTGTAAAATGGTGAAGGCCCCTAACGCGATTCTTCGTCCACCTATCACCAAGCAGATTGTGACGGAAAGGCCTATTCAACGACTTTATGCCGACTTCTTGGGACCATATCCGCGTACAAAGCGTGGAAACGCGTACGTTTTCATTGTAGTAGACCACTTCACTAAATTCACCTTTTTAAAGGCAATGCCTAAGGCTACTGCTTCTAGAGTAGTGCAGTTCTTAGAAGGAGAAATATTTCATACTTTCGGGACCCCGGAGTTTATTCATTCCGACAACGGACGTCAGTTCGTTTCCAATGAGTTTAAGAACTTATTCAATTGGCGGACTATGGCATAAAGCATGTGCGTACGGCGTTGTATTCTCCACAGGCTAACATTTCCGAAAGGGTTAACCGAAGCGTTTTAAGTAAACTAAGAGTGTTGATATCCAAAGAGCAAAATGATTGGGATGTCCATTTATCAAGCATCGCTTGTGCTATACGTTCCGATACACACGATTCGTTGGGTTGCCAACCGTATTTTGCACTTTTTGGTCAAAACATGATTTCACATGGTTCTGCTTATAGAATATTACGAAACTTGAACGCCTTACAAGATTCGGAAATGTTAGTTTTGCCTGTAGAGCTGAAAACCGTGCTTGCCAGACAGAAGTTGTCGGAAAATTTACAAAGGGCATACGTTAAGTCCAAAAATACTTACAATACTCGGTCAAAACCGGTGGTGTATCGTGAAGGCCAAGAAGTGTTCCATCGAAATTTTTCCCAAAGCAATTTTGGCCAGGGAATTAATGCTAAACTGCTGCCAAAGTTCGTTAAATCCCGAGTACGAAGAATAGTTGGCAACTGCATGTACGAATTAGAAACACGCGCAGGGAAATCCATAGGCATTTTCCATGCTAAAGACATACGGCAGTAATTACCCTGCAAAAATAAAACACAACAAACCACAAAGCAACGATTTCAAATTGCATAAATTTTGTTTAACTTATCTGATGTAATTGGTATGCCTCCCGGCTAGTTAAATGGGTTCGCGACCCACGTTCATGAAGATCAACGACCATTTGCCTTAAAATCATTTCATATTTCCACCGGCGATGATTAAGGATTAATGTCACATCTTTCTATACAATAGATTTTATTTTTTTCATAATTCACTACCTAAGAGAATTTCAAAAACAAAACATGAAAACCGCACAATATGCTTAGTTATAAAGCACTCCGAGCTACACAGGTAGCATCAATGTTTTGCCGACGGCAAAACAACTCGTTTACCCGACGGTAAAATGCCTGTTTTTATTGGTAAACAAACTTTTTTGTTTACATATTTTTTTGTTGACTTGCCGTAGTCGAGGGATATTTTTCTTATATACAACGGATCAAACGGAACCTTAAATTAAAACTTGGCCTTGCACTAGATGCCTCGAGCCTCGCACTATCTCAAGGATGGTTATTTAGGTGCATCTAAATAATAGTCTTATTCACTACCGACAGAGACGAAAGTCCGTGGGTTCATTTGCCTATTCCAGATATCGTTATACCTGGAAAAGGCAAAGCCCTGTTACCGAAATATTCATTTGAATATTTTTTTTTATTATTATAAGAAAAAGGCGGCGCACGGCACTGACAACTTGATCGGATAGACGTATGTTTATGTTTGGTTTTGTTGGTTAGGATGACTGAATTATTCCTATATACCCATATGTTTATAAACATCGATAAATAAGAATGAATGAGATAGTGGTATGACAGGATTGAGAAGAAAAATTTATAAGAAATATTATCTAATATTGTAGTAGATTTTTCATTCCTAAGCTTAAGAGTGCGTTCCAAGCAGCAACTCAAAGAGAGGGTAGGGTGTAGAATTTTTGACTGGCCTAATTAAGCAGAAACTTGAGTTAGGTGGTTTTTGAAAAGCTTAAGCTCAAATATAAAATTTCAATATCAATAGAGTTCAATGATCCTGGAAAGAGGGGTTTTGCAGGATTATCTGCCGTTGGATAGCTGCAAAGCTTTTAAAAGAAAAAAAGAGAAATTAAGAACAAAGGCGTAGGTAGGTAATTTACTAACTTCTGAGCAGTGAAAGCCATTAAACGTTCGGTTACCGGAATAGTTATTGTCTAAACGACCATTTCAGTCGAGACAAAGAAATTTTCGATTTTTTTTTGTCGTTGAAAAAAAATTTTCCTTGGTAAAAAGACCCGAAACAAAGAAGGAGTTGCAATTTCAAAACTTACATAAAAATAATTTTATATTTCTTGGTAAGAATATTTTGATATATTTTTTTTTTGAAAGTGATAGGTATTAACTTTCTTTGTTTAATAGAATTTAAATTGGCAGTCGGAAATAACGGCTGCCCGATATATTCATCCCGGTTCCCGGAATAATTATTAAATACACCCCAAAGAAAAAGCCAACCTATAAAAACTACCAGGGTAACAAGGAAAAAGCAAGCAGCCTAAGTATAGTTTGAGCAGTGCAGGAACTTCGTTCCATATCCACCTTTAATACAACACCCATAGGAATTTGGAAGGTCACATAAGTGCGAAGATTGACTTCCGAAATTTATAAAGCCGCCGTAGTTGAGAGGTTTAAGCCGTTGATCGTTTCAAGGGCTCAAAGCAGAAGTTCATGGTTCAAGTCCCGGCCAAAACCATAAATTATTTTTTTTATATTCAAATTTTTTTTATTCGTAAATTCATTTTTTTTAACATCAATTTAATATTCTAAAAAGTCTATAACTTGGTAATTCGGAGTATAAAAGAATAAGGTGTTAATTCTAAGTATCACCACGCGAACCGAGTTAAAAGTAAAAGCTAATCGCGGAAGTGAAATATATACATATCTAAATATAAGTGAACAAATACCTACAAAAAAAAAAGGAAACAACATCAAGTGCATCGAAAGATTGCTCAGGGTACAACAAACCTTCTATTCAACAGCAGTGGCCACTTCTCGAGGAATAAAGGGGTAAGTTTGTACATATCTTTTTGATTAACTTGATAATTATTTATTCTGCACTTATACCTATATGTATATATAATAAAAAATATATTGTTTTAACACTTGCGCGAATTAGTGGGGTGGGTTTGAAAAGGGGATTTTTGACTTAAAGTGAAGTAATCAAAAAGAAAAGAAAAAAAAAAAGGAATTCAAATCCAAAATAATTGTAATAAGCCGAAGACGCGGTTATACTTTTAAATTCAAATCTTAAGATTTTGTGCTTTGCGTTGCCAATATAGATTGAATTATTTTTCTTTATTAGTGCACTTACCTAATTGAATCATTTTAATGAAATTAGTATTTGTAACTTAAATTTAAATAGATTAGTTAAAATATGATATATGTAGCTTTATAAAATAACAAATTTCTAATTAAAAATATATTTAAATGTCTGAAATTGAGACGTACATATCTTTTTCTTTCTGAATATTAGTTGAATAATCATGGAGTAATTTCTTTAGTATAAAGGATGAGAGGATGATGATAAGAAGGGTGATGTCTTGAGGGAGGAAGAAGCCATTCAAAGGGGTTACTCTAGCGAGGGAGTTAACCAAGGTAGGGGGGGTAGAGGCGATGTCTCGCGCATCATCAACACCAGGATGCAGAGTCTGGCAATATTTTTTTTGTATCGACATTGAAGGGTCCAAGAACCACACCCACCACTGAGCTAAGGGTTCAATGAATTGCCAGCAAGGATCAAAAGAAGGCAAATAGGTCGTTACACGGTCTCCATTTCAGAGTTAGTATGACTTTGCAGCCGCTTATTGTGTGATACAGCGTGTTTCTTAACCACTTCTGTAACCATTTCAATTTGAAGGTCACGATGTAGATCGCTATTTCTTATATACCAAGGGGCATTTATTATTCCACGAAGGACCTTGCTTTGGAATTTTTGGATGGGTTCAGCATTTGTTTTCTTTGTACAGCCCCATAGTTGGATGCCATATGTCCAAACGGGTTTCAATACTTGCTTATATAACATTAGTTTGTTCTGGATAGATAGGTCAGAGTTCTTTCCTATTAACCAGTACATTTTTCTGTACTTCAAGTTTAGTTCTTCTCTTTTCTTTTTGATGTGTTCTTTCCATTTAAGCTTTGCATCCAAATTCATTCCAAGGTATTTGGCGGTATTGGAGTAAGGTACTTCTGTACTGTTTATAAAAATTGGAACATTGTTTATGTTTTTGTTTGTAAAGTTTATATGCGTCGATTTTGTTTCGTTTAATTTGATACGCCATTTGTGCGTCCAATCACTAACTTTATCGACTGCATTTTGCAATTTTTGTGTAGCCTTCGTAACGGATTTATCTGGCACCAATATTGCAGTATCATCAGCAAAGGTGGCCATGATAGCGTTGATGTCCACTGGAATATCCCTTGTATATAACAGATACAGGGTTGGTCCTAGGACACTTCCTTGTGGTACACCGGCTTCAATTTTCTTAAGTTCCGAGTAATTTTGGTCGTACCGTACTCTAAAGAGTCGGTTCGTAATGTAGGATTTCAGTATTTCGTAGTACTGCCTGGGGAAGTTCCTATGCAGTTTGTACTCAAGTCCCAAGTGCCAAACCTTGTCAAAAGCTTGAGCAACATCTAAGAATACAGACGAGCATACTTGTTTTTCTTCAAGTGCCTTTTCCACAACATCCGTAATTCGATGCACTTGGTCTATCGTGGAATGTTTATTTCTAAATCCAAACTGATGGCTCGGAATTAGTCTTCTTTCTTCAATTATTTTGTTAAGCCTTTTAAGTAGCAGTTTTTCAAAAACTTTTGCCATGATTGGTATAAGCGATATTGGTCTGTAAGATGTAACTTCTGTTGGTGGCTTACCTTGTTTAGGTATAACAATGACTTCCGCAATTTTCCAATGATGTGGCACATATCTTAGTTTAAGGCATGCGTTTATTATAAATTGGAGTTTCTTGAAGGCTATAAGAGGCATTTCTTTCAGAACCTGAGCAGTTATAAGATCGTACCCTGGTGATTTTTTGTTTGACAGCTTATGTTGACACATGCTTCTTACTTCTTTGAGCGTGACAAAAGGTATTTCACATTCGTCGTTTCTGTCAACAAACTGTAAGGGATCTGTAGCTGTGCTTGCTGGGAATGGCTTGAAAACATTCGCGAGATGTTCAGCAAAGAGATCAGCCTTTTGTTTCGGGTTTCCGATCCATTTACCATCTTGAGATTTTATCGGCGGGTTTTGTGTCTGAGGTCTTTTTAGGCGCTTAGTTGCTTTCCATAAGGAGTATTCTGTAGAAGCATCCGTCGTCAGACTTTTCAGGAATCTACTTAGTAAATCATTTTTAAACTCACAGATTTTTTTTTTAATTCGTTTTTAAGACGGTTAAAAACTACCTTATCATCTGGGAATCTCGTGGATTGCCATTTTCGTCTAGCTCTTCTTTTTTCCAATATCAACTCCTTTATTTCGATAGGATATTTTATTTCTTTTTCTCTCGCATTCGAAATAGTTTGAGTACTTTCTTCTGCAGCCTGCTGCACATCAGCAATAAATTGTTCTACTTCATGATCAATTTGTTCAATTGTTCAATTGTTTGCAAAAAAGGTAGCTGAAAAAATTTTCCATTCGTTTATTGTAAGCGTCTGGTAACTCTATTCAGAAACGACATATTTGTAGGAAAACGACTATCACATTATTTTTTGTGACAGCTTTTTAGGTATCAATTTGACTTTCACCTTCCATACATAGATCAAATTCGAACATTTTGACTGTCATTTATCAACAATTACCTTAGCCGATTCCACCCCTGAATATGTCTGGGTCCTTCAGTTGAGATACAAGGTAAATGTGAATTTTCAGAAAAACCTAGACGCTCGTGTCCTCTTGCGTCAACATGTAAAGCATTTAAAAATGGCCAAACGACTTTTGATATTTTTTTTGAATAGTTTTTAATAATCAATATATCCCCGCAAACAACTTTTGAAACGATTACTTATAGTCCTTGTTGTTATTTTATGGCTTTTTTGGGATGAAATGGCATCATGAATGCCTTGACTGGTGGCAAAAGGATTGACCCTACTCTTTCCAACTATGAGATGATATTCTCGTTGAGTTGGAAAGACCAATTGAGATTTTCAAGGCTTCCAGTCTCGGTGTTAACCTTTATAGCATTAGGTACCATCTTCTTTGAACATTTTAACTTGGCTTGCAATGGCTTTCTTAGAATTTTTTCGGAATAGTACATCTACATAACGAGCTTACACAACTTTACTTCCGTTTTTTTAACTAACTTATGGTTTGTTTTCACTTTCTGTGATGATTCGAATTCTCGCGTATTTGGGAAACCTGTTATTACGGGTATTTCCCATATCGAAATCAAAAACACAAACCTTCGTAATTTATTAAAATTTTCCACTCGCTCAATATTTTAAGATTACAGAAGTATCTGCAACTTTTTTCTCAAAAAATGTATAGCTTTACATTCAGGCACTGTTTTGCTACCTTTTAACCATTACCCAAGCTATCTTTTCACAGTCAGTATAAGTTATGCTACAAACACTGATTTATAAGCATTAGTCCAAACATTTCGTATCTATTTGTGCTCCCCAGAAATTGGATTAGGATTAGATTGAGGGGTAAGTTGGTGCAAGTTTCAAGGTTGAAAAGGTTAATCTCAAAAATATATTTTTGAGCTTTTCTTTCTTTTTTTTAAATACATGCGTAAAGTGTGCATCTTTCAACCAGAAATCAAAACCCAGAAAGAATATCAAAATAAAACCACAAACATACTATTCTACATTATTCATAAATGTATTTGCTTATTTTTTAAATATACATCAGTTCAAATACTTAGTTTTTCAGTTTAAATATTATTAAAATAGTACAAAAAAGAAATAAAATAAAAACATCATTATTGTAACTTTTTTCAAAAAATATGATTCGCTGAATTTCATTAAGATCATTTGAGTGTTTTTATGTTTTGTTTTGCTTATTTGAAAAAACAGTAAATCGAGATAAGTTGCTTAGAAAACTTAACTAACCTAAATTAACTAAACACCAACGTGTGTCCACAATTGAAATTACAAACAATAAATCATCTTCTTTGGATAGCTCCTCTCGGATTGGATATGTGGTGTCAACAATATTTAAGCCATCATTTAGGAAAACAATCCATCAGAGGATTTAGTGCTCGACATGTATTGATCGAGTTCCTTGTCCAAGTCTTCCTTCTTCACATCTTGCTTATCTGTACCTGGAGGGGGAAACAAAACAAACATTAATTTGAATTCTTCTACTAACCTTATGTTGAGGAGTTAAAACACTATATCATTTTTGATAATAATTCTGCAGCGAAGCACTCACGAAAAGCCTCCTACTAACTTCAGTCCGTTTTTACCTAGTTGTCGTCCACCACGAGCACTTCCTCGTCCTCGGCTGCGACTACGACCGCGTCGTTGTTGTTGTTGGGCATTGCCATTACGTTTAGCTCCTCCAACGGATGTTGCTCCTCCTCTTTGTTGGCTGCGACCTCGACGTCCGATGTTATGACCTGCTGCGGCACGACCACGTTGCGCTCCACCCCTTTGCCTATTGGCTACAGCGGCCCCGCCTCTGGCTGCTAAATTTTTTCTCTGTAAAGGTTTGTTGTCAACGCGACTCCTTGAACGAGCACGTCCACGTGCAGCGTTGCCTCTCTTAGAAGCCGATCTATTTAACCTTTGGTTAGCTGCAGTTGGTGGTAACCTTCCTTTGGGGCGACTCAATCTGCTTTGTACACCACCAGTTGCCAGGGAAGAACCTTTGGCTGTAGCAACCTTTACAGAGTTGCGTCTCTTGAGAATACGCCCGGAGGCGACACCTCCTCTTAATGCCCTTCTAGCAGTGCCTACGCCTTGGCGGCTAACTGAACGAGCTCTCCCTATTGGAGCTCCAAGTCGCCTGCCCAAGCGACTGGTAATCGGCACAGAATTAACGCCACTGGCATTTGCCATTCTGTTGACGCGATCAATTCTTGATCGTGACCGACTGCGGATCATTGGGCGAGAGCGACTGTTCGAACGACCACGAGCCAATCGACCCGATATTCCTGGCTGCGATGTTCGTGGGGATTGCACAGGGGCTTGACGTGTTCTAGAGCGACTCCTGGATCGCATGCGCGCCGCCGTTGGTGGTTCGCGAATTGAATTCAACTGAGGATTTACACTCCATATGGGGCGGCCACCAACGCGGCGGGGATACCTTGCCGTTTGGAGGCGTTTTGCTCCGATTCGCTCTGCTACTCTTGCGACTGAATTCGATCGCCTCGGAGACCGGCGTCCCAAAAAGTCTGCTTCCATTCTGTCAGGGGGAAATACACAATATGAGGGTTTGTTTTGATTCTTAGGGAGAATGTTAGATTAAAAAATTGACTTTTCGTGTGATGTTATGTTAAGTCTCTGTCATCAGATAGATAGATAGACAGAGACTCAATCCAAAGACTCGGAGTACAACAGAGAGTGATCTTTTATTCGGTTTCGATCGTTTGTTTTTTAGACGTTTCTCTCTGTGTCTGTGTGTCTGGTTTTTAACTTTACGATATATTTTGTATGTTTTTTTCTATTGCAAATTAAAAGAGTTCATCCTTACGTTGCGACATTTGAAATGCTGTTGGCTTTTAGGAGCCTTCCACTGGGTCCCAGGCGTAGGGCTTTTATGGTTCCACGTTTAAGTGGTTGGCCATTAGTGACCCGTTTGTATGCAGCTGTTGTTGGCTGTGGTCTCGCCTTCATGCTTCTCTGCAAGTTGGCAAAGAAAAAAATGTTGGTTAGGTTGGTAGGTAGGTAGGTTATTGTGACTGTTACTGTGTTTGTCTACAAGATTTCTTCACAGTAGTTTTTAATTATCCTCTTTTTCTAACTAGTTTTACATATTTTTTTTTTGTTTTTTGTTCAAAGCCATTCACAGATTATTATTCATGTGAATTTGATAATTAAGGATTCATATTTTTGGATGCGTACTCTTTTTAGTTTTAATGCTGCCTCCATTGTGTGCTTTTGCGCCAATTGCTTCAGGAGACGGCGATTTGCTATTGATGCTGCTCGACTGACTGGACTATCAATGTCTCGACGTGAAGTCCTTGGATTTATTTTCGGCTGTTCAGAGAATGCTGTAAAACGATCACTTAACGTCATTTTTGTTGAACTGTTGATGTGAATCTTATTGATTGCATTTAAAGATGCTGGGTTTGACATTTTGTTATTTTTGTTGATGTTGTTAAAAATTAATAATGCTGATTTTCTAATTTATATTCCAACTGAGTCTGCTATTGTATTCTTTGTATTGTTGTTTTTGTCGTTCCTTTTGTTTTTATATCCAATAAAAATGTAATTTAAGTTCCTTATTTTGTATTGCTTTTTTATGCTTTGTTTGTTTAATTGCATATACCATATAATTGTTTTAATCTAAAATGAAATAAATGGAAAAAGAATATTTTTAAGTATAATAAATATAAAACTGTTCACTTCCAACATTGTGATTGAATTGAAAATGTTTTAACTAACCAAATAAAATTCAGTGGCTAATGATTAAAACTTATTTGAAAACAAAATCCTTCTACAGGGTTGGCCATAAAGACATGACACATTTTAAGGACCCCTTGCTCCGCCTTACCGAGACACGAGATATTCGTGGTTGCGAGAACGGAAAGTAGACGGTTGAAGGTATATTTTTTTAGTTGCTCAGTGTCAACGTGGAGAAGTGGATTGCTCCGCAGCGTGCGTTCGTTTGCGAGTGATTTTTCATTATACTGTTAAGCTATGGGTTAAAAACTTTCAGGAAACGGCCCGGGCTGATAAAAAAAACCAACCGGGCGTCCGATCACGGTGCGTACACCAAAAAAACGTTGATCGAGTTAGGAGTGCTTTGAAAATTTCTCGCCGATCTTTCACTAGGATGTTGAAAGCAATGCACTTTCATCCATACAATATACTTATCACACAAGAACTCTTACCGACCGATTATGCGGCGAGGTTACACTTTGCTAGGCAAATGACAGCGAAGTTAGCCAGCAAAGAAATTCCACGTGAGTTCCTAATGGTTAACGATGAGACGCATTTTTATTTGAATGAAACCGTTAATACACAGAACTGACGATATTACGCTGTCGAAAATACGCAGAACATCGTCGCGAAACCTCTACATTCCGAACGCGTAACCGTCTGGTGCGGAGTGGGGCATAGTTGGCCCCTACTTCTTCACGGAAACCGTGATTACAGAGCGCTATGTCGAGATGCTACGGTCGTTTTTGGTACCACAGTTGAAGCGGAGACATAAACTGAATCGTACTTTTTTCCAACGAGTTACGTTGAAATTCCTACGCAAGCAGTTCGGCGACCGTTTAATCTCTCGGAGCACCGAGTTTCAGTGGCCGCCGCGTTCGCCAGATTTATCCGTCTGTGACTACTCTTTGTGGCGTTATCTGAAGCAACGTGTCTACATCAATAAACCACGCACCTTGGACCAACTTAGGACGAATATTGAGACCGAAATAGAGAATATATCGTTTGCAATTCTGCAAAAAAGTTTTCAAAAATTTCGAAAAACGGCTCGAAAATTGTATTGAACGAAATGGTCATCATTTGAACGATGTGATTTTAAAAAAAATAAAGATAAAAAACCTTCAACTGTTTACTTTTATTTCCTTCAAACCCGACCTCGTAATGTTTTGATGTGGCTCAGCTAGGGGTCCTTAAAATGTGTCAGGTTTTTATGTCCAACCTATTAATTCTACACGCCTTAAGACTAAAGTCATTAGTACTGCCAACTTCATTTTAGACAGCACTCGCAGAGATTCAAACGACTGGTTTGATGATGAATGTAAGCTAGTGCCTGAACGTAAGAATGCTGCATACCGATCATTGTAGCAATCTCGTAGAAAGCGAAGGAGAATATAAGACGCTCAGAAAAATAGAAACACAAATATATGTACATACTAAAGAAGACAGCCTGGGAAAAACACATCGTCTGTAAAATGGAACTAAATAGAGAGCGACGACGTCAGCATTAAGCGCGGAAGTTTTACCAATCAGTAAGAAATATGACACTGTAAGGACGAAGGGGGAAATTTGATCATCGATCCCAAACGCGTTTTGGAGCGATAATAGTTTGCGGAATGATAAATTACTCGACTGGGTGCTGAAGGTATTCCAACTAAACTAATAGACTAAAGAGGCGAATCATTACACCAAGTAATTTATTAAGTGTAAGTGCACGTAAGAATAGAATAAATAATAATAGTCCCATATAGAGAAAAGAAGGTACTACTGAGAAGATGAACTATATGGGTATAACGTTTTTGAATGCAACCTAAAAGAGATTTTCATCTATCCTGCAAAATTGAATAGATTAGATTTTTCCTGAACATATGATGGAAATATGTACATCCCAACACACTATCAAAGCTGCACATTACAGTATAGCTAGGGTATAACTTTATAAAGCCATTAAAGAATTTGGCATTGGATTCAAATAAAGACTTAATGCATTTTTCTGAATTGTATGTGTTTTTTTTTAAACGTTTCTATATCTTTTAAAAAATCACCCTATGTAAGGCTGCATTCTTACCAGCTTAAACACCTTAACCTCTTATTCGCGTTCGAGAGAAAAACGGTGCGAGGAATATTTAGCCCCATTTGTGGGAAGGACAATTTCGGAGTAGGTATAACAATGAAATATGCAAAAAATACCACAAAGATAAAGCTTGGGAGACTTCGATGGGCTGAGGACGTAGCACGCATAAGCGAAGAAGAACTCGCCTTGAAAGTCCTTTATGGAAGTACGAGGGGCGTTCAATATATTCTCGGTATCGATATGAAGGAAAATGCGAATTCAATTTAAATTGTTTTTATTTTTCAATATAATCTCCCCTAAAATCAAACTTGAGATAAGCTTTTTTAAACCCTCAAACAAATTAGTTTCCTCTTTCCCTGCAAAATACCCATTTATTGCCGACTTGAGTTCTTCATCATCCGAAAATCTTTTTCCACGAAGACATTTTTTCAAATCTGGAAACAGGAAGTAATCACTAGGGGCAAGGTCTGGACTATAGGGTGGATGTTGAATTTCTTCAAAACTACAATCTCGCACAGCAGCCTTGGAAACTCGCGCTGTGTGAACAGGAGGGTTGTCATGAAGAAGCAACACACCCGCTGCGAGTTTACCCCATCTTTTCTTTTTAATTTCCTCCCGCAAATTATGCAAAGTGGAAGCCTAGGATTTGGCGTTGATGGTTTCACCTTTTTTTTTGTACTCAATGAGTAAGATTCCCTCTGAGTCCCAAAAAACTGTGGCCATGAGCTTCCCGGCAGACGGAGTAACTTTGAACTTCTTCGGGGGGTTTGTTCCTTTTAAATGCCACTGCATGGACTCTTGTTTGCTTTCAGGGTCATAGTGGTGAACCCATGTTTCGTCCCCAGTAACAATCCGATGCATAACACCGTCCGCGTTCTCACTACACATCTCCAAAAGCTCTCTACAGCATGCGATTCTCACTTTTTTCTGAGGCGCTGTGAGCATTCGTGGCACCCTTGCACTGACCTTTGAAAGGTTAAGATGGTCATGAAGGATGGTGGGAATGGTACCAGTCGAAAGCTTGCTGATCTCTGCCATCATTTTCACCTTTATTCGGGCATCCTCGAGAACAAGTTTTTCGACTTCTTTGATGCTTTCTCCCGTACAAGCACTAGCCGGGGCGCCGGAGCGGGGGTCGTCTTCAATGCTCTCTCTGCCTCTCTTGAACTCACTTGACCACTTTTGCACAGTTGATAATGAAGGTGCGGAACCCTGGTAAACTGCCACCATTTCTCCATGAATAGTTTTTTGACTTTTTCCTTGCTTAGTGAGAAATTTAATTACAGCGCGATGCTCAATTTTCACCATCATCGTCTCAGTTGCCATTATGTTTAAATAGAGATTTAACGGTAAATAATAATCAAATTTATATGAAATTTTACATGAATGCACTAAAATAATAGTATTAAGTGATAAATAAGTCAATTTATATATATAACGACAGCTTCACCCCGATACCGAGAATATATTGAACGCCCCTCGTACTTTTTAGATACTCAACTGTAATGCCATTAAATCCTGGGGACTTATTATTTTTCTTTTTAAACAGAGCAAATTCAATTCACCAAGTACATATTACAGATCACCATAATTGATTGTGCACGGAGAAGTATAATAAAATATGTGCAAGTCACTGGGATTGGAATGTCAACGAGGATTGAAAATAGGAAGCGAGAACTTCAGCTGTTGTTTTGCTGTGTAATTCAACTTTTTTTTGCTTCAAAATTTACAGACTTAGTGGTCTAATTGAATCTTCTAAAAAAGTTTAGGAAATCGAAAGAAAAGTCTCTCACTCCGAATCAAACTTCTTTATAACGAATCTTCAAGGAAACAAAATTATATAAAAATCTTACAATTTAGTACAACTTCGAATATTATCAAATGCAGCTCTAATCGTTTTCAATTTTAAAATTGCCATTTCGTTATAAAGAAACAACTTGCTTTCGGGCCACAAAATTAGTTCCTTATAAAGAGAATTTCGCTATAGAGAATTTCTTTAGAACCGAATTATCGTATGGCATATTTCTTAAGGGGAAGGGAGAGATTCGCTATAGAGAGAATTACGTTAATTGGCAAATGGGACGTTAACGTACTTTAAGGGCGATTTTGTTCACTAGAAGTTGAACATAACTTGGGGATTTTTATTGTCAACTTGAGAATTCGGTTTTGTTCACTCAAAGTTGACGTTTATAACTTTCGGTTTTAAACTCGAGAGTTTACAAACTTTTGATTTTCATAACTTCCCGAAAAAGTAGAAGTTAAGAAGAAAACTTTTGTTTTAATAAAAAAAAAAAATTAACAAAAATGTATCGAAGAAATTATTTTTGGGAAAATTCGGCATATTCATCTTCAAGCAGCGAAGATGAAGAAAGTCTGCAAATTGAGAGACGGGAATATAAAATGTTCAAACGCATTCAATTAAACACGTGGGATGACCTAGACTTTTTGCATCGTTTCCGTCTCTCAAAACGCACGACAATGATGGTGCTAGAAGAAATAAAGGATTCCTTGCCGTGTGATGAAAGGAGGTAAAATTTGCTCGTTTTGGTTGAAGTGTGAAATATTTTTCATTTTTCTAAAAAGATCACGCGAATTACGACCTATCACGCAATTGCTAATTGCATTAAGGTATTATGCGCTTGGATCTTCTCAACTAGCAATCGCGGATTTTTCAGGGGTTTGTATTACAAGTGTACACGTTGTGTTGAAACGTGTGTCCAGAGCTCTTGCCGAACTTTCCCCACGGTATATTCAAATGCCCCAAACCCAAAACGAGCGCTTGAAAGCAGCTAAAGAATTTTTTGCAGTGGCAAAGTTCCCTTGGACTATTGGTGCAATAGATTGCACCCATATTCGAATTCAATCGCCAGGTGGAACAGATGCATAAAACTTCAGAAATCGAAAAGGGTGGTTCTCGTTGAACATCCAGACGGTGTCTGCAGCTAATTTAAAAATTAACGATATTGTGGCTCGGTGCCAGGTACAGCTTATGCTCTTGATCAGCGAATTTTCAACATGTCGAGTCTAAAGAAACGGTTTGAAGACGGAGAGTTCGAGCATTCTTGTTGGAGATTCGGGCTATAATCTCCGACTTGGCAGTTAAAAGTGGCCTCGCCGGTCAAAAGTGTTTTATTACTTTTATCCGAAGCATCGACTACGATCACATTCGAATTCTCATCTTCCGAATTGAGACAAAATTTAACATCGTCCACAATTATATCCTCCAAAGAAATATATTCCGTTTGATCGGTAGGTGCAGTGATTTTATGGCAAGCGTATTCCAATGCCGATTTGTTGGCCGTTGTATAGTCACTATCACCTACTACCGCAGGAAGACCTAATGTCGAAGTAGTCAAAAGAACAGCTTATTCTTGTATAGCTTCGCTTAATGGTGGTGGTTCTTTTTTGGGTGGTCCACCACCTGTCTTTTTTGCATCTCTTGAGAAACAAAATGCTCGATCTCTTAACGTTTGCTTTATTTTAATATACTTTTCGCGAAGAGATTTTAGATTTCGTTCCTTTAAAAAAATAAAGAGATACATAGTACGATATGAACATACAAAATATCTCATCGGGTACTTACACATCCTGGCAGTGCAACATTGAATGCACGTGTTATTTTCTCCCATGCTTTTTCTTTATCACGATTGGTTACCTTGTCTGTCTTTTTATTTTCTATCACTGATTTGTATAAAAGAGCATTTTTAACTAACCAATTCTCCTCTTCGGGAGTATAAAGCACTCTAGACATTCTTTTTGTCGTTTCCTTGACATTCATGTTTATTATTTTTTTTTTTTATTAATTTTAAAATCAAAACATCAACAGCTCGTTTGCTTTTCAAATTAAAAACTGACATAATTTGTATTGACTGTCACAAATATCCCAAGGATATTTTCAAAACTGAAAGTTGGCCAACTTTTGTTTTTCAAACTCGAGAGTTATGAAAAAAATAGTGAACAAAATAGATTCTTAACTTTTGTCAACTTGAGAGTTTGCTTCAAGTTAAGCAATAGTGAACAAAATCGCCCTAAAATCATCAATAGCCTTAAGCCAATCACCAAATCCTATGGCTTATACTAAATCGATGTGTTTCGACTAGTGTATTGTTATTTTAATTAAAAGCATTTTCCTTTAACTACACTCTTTAAAGAATTACACCATTTCGATTATTGAATAGATATTTAAATGATGTTGCAAATCTGTGGCACTTTCATACCTAACTAAAAATAAAATGTGGCAAGCAAAAGATATTATTTTTATAATGTTATGCGTGCCTACGCTAATGTTGACCAAAAGAAATGATTCAATGTCTGATGTCATACATACAGTGGCCGACAAAAGTCCACGTACGACGACTTCTTTTTCCATTCTATAAAATGAAGAGTTTTCTATTAGAATAATGATGCACTATTTTTTTTTAATTTATTACTTATTATTACTTTGCAATCACAAAATTTTGGATGCAATATTTTAGAATTATTACCTAAACGAGATAAAAAAGTAAGTGCAATAGTTTGGCATTTTGTTTTAGCTTCTAGAGTTGGAATATAATTAAAATAAAGGCATCGGTTGATGCTTTGAACATTTGGATTTGGATTTTTCAGCAAGATAGAGATCCAAAACAAACGGTTCATATCCTAAAAAATTAGCTCCTTTTCTAAGCGACATTTGTAATCACTACCCAAAGCCAGGTCCATAATGTTATTGAGCACGAATGGAAGCTTTTGCAGAATAAAGATACTATTACAAGCGTTAAAATACTAAGAATGAGCGTACAGTGTAACGACTAAGATTTGAATTGGAGAAAAATGTTTTTATGTAATGTTATCCACGTGCATCAGTGAAACGATATTTGCGAGTTCGTCAAGGTTCTCGAATTAAAACTGTTCTGACCACTTTTTCAAGCCATTTTGTGCGAGAAGTATTTGTCACATCTATTCTCGCATTTCGAATCACTTCTGGCAACGCATTGCTTTTTCTTGAAGTATGTATATGTGCATCATTAGTAATAGGATTGAGCCTTTGTGGATAAGGGGGCAGAATATTTCGAGGAAGAGAAGGCGAATAATAAGGTGCCCACACTACATAGACATATTCTAGAATTGGTCTAACAAATGAAACAAAAATCGAGACCAAATGTCGTAATGAATCAAGGGATATATTTGTTTTTTTTTTTTTTTTTTTAACAACAAAGCTAACATTTTTGGTAAATAAACATTTAATATAAAATAAATAATATTAAGTCTTATTGTTAAAGTAAGTAATGTTAATTCTTTTACAAAGTTTGATCAAAACCAAGTAATTTATAATAAAAATAAATAAGATTGGGCCTAGGTGGCTGCCCTGAGGAACACAAGAGTTCACAATAAACGAACTCTATGCACAATAATGGCTATTTTCAATGGCGGATCCACGGGGGGGGGGTCGTAGGGGTCATGACCCCCCCCCCCCTGGGAGATAATTTGTTTGCTTTTTCATAGGAATTCCCTTCAATTCAAAACTAATCGTGTTGCGTTAATGGACATGACCCCCATATATTTTAAATTATTAATTTCTTGTATATGAAAACAAAATTTTGTAGTTTACTTCCTTAAACTTTGTTGCTAAAATTACTACTTTTGACTGAAGATTGGACCAAGAACATAATATGAATCGGATATTTAGACCTATTCCAAAAAACCCAGCACAAATTCATCAACTTTTGACCAATTGACGATCCAGGGGGGGTCATATGAGCAAAAAAGCTTATACAGTTAAGTTGTATAGGTAAAGATTTCATTTAAAGATTTATTAGTAATTTAACGACATTCACCCAAAAGTGGTTTTCTGTAAAAAACAACTCAAATTTTGATTTTCGCTCAATTTAGAACGCGAAAAAACTTTAGTCATGCTGTAAATTATTTTCATAAAAATTGTTTCTAAGAAAAAAAGCAAATATTCACGTTCTCAAAAAGAAACCTTGAATAAGAGTCATCAATTTTATATTAAGTTGCCTTTGAATTTCTTAAACTAGCCTTCAAACTATATAGCAAGTTTGACACACATAAATAGTGATTATTGACGTGATTTTTACTGCGACATATAGGAACTATATAGCAAGTTTTGCATTAGTAAACAATTTCAAACTAGAGTTTTTAATCAAATATGACATTACGAAGAAGTCGAACAAAGTGGGAACCTCGATTCCTATCTTGCGTCTGTCTGTCTTTCCTGGCCCCTACAATCCAAACAATTGCGTTGATTGAAATTAAGATTTTCAGTTGATTAGTGTAAGAGGTTTTTATCATTTTATTGATAAAAAAATAACAGCAGTTCCTACACAAATTTTTTGGTTCAAACATGTGATTTTTCTAAAACTTTCTCAAAATTTTGTGTTCTTAATTTGGCTTCTTTCTACAAGAAAAACATATATTCGTATTGCTCCAGAAGGGTACCTCTCAAAAAAATCTTTATTTTGTTTTTAAGTTTTCTCAAGAACTAATGGAAAGATTTCAAAATTCTTCCTTTTTCTGTGCAAGCTCTTGGCAATGATCAAATTGATGATGATTTTGTATGATCAAAAATGTATTTTTTTAATTTTTTATAAAGTACTAATTTTGTTTACAAAACACGATATCTCGGAAAGAAGACAACATTTTTTTACGAAATTTAAATGTTCATATATTTGTAAGCTCTTTATTAAGTGCTTATACCAAAAATATTTTTAATACAAAATTTAATAAAATATAGGCAATATTTTTAAAAAGACTTTTTGAAAGAAATTATCAAGTTCTTGCGACCCAGTTGTGCATTTTATTTCTTTCAAAATTGGTTTTGTGTTCAATATAAAAGATCTTAAAAAATTCAATAAATCTACTTTTGAAGTCAATTTGCTTGGATGCTCTAGAACCGAGATTCAAATACGAATATCAATAATACAAATGCACCCAAAAATTTTTGTGAAACTAATGGCTAAGTATCCATTGATATAAAAGCTTTGAAACGTGTAATTTGTGAGTACTACAAAACTTTTCTTCCCAACTTATTTGTTTACTTACCTTACTTTGTTTTAATTTGTTTTTTTTTTTTTAGAGAAATTATGTTCTTAAATACAACTATTTCCTTAAATTCAAGAACCAAACCTTTTTGTTTCTACAATTTTTAAGTTTTGTTGACGCCTTTATAAGATCCAAATACGAGTAAGAAGATTGATAACGATAGTAATAAGAGGCTCCCGGAAATTGAGTTCAAAAAAACTACGTCAAAAAGAGAACGACATTTTAACATATCAGATCCTCTCTCATTTTCTGCATTTTTAATTTTTGCAGCGTTCTTCGCATTAATAGAAATGAAAACAAGAATAGTGTGTTTTGGAAAAAAGCAACGTTTCAAAACAATTTCCAAGATTTCTGAGCGAAATGCACCAAAAACCCTCTAAGCTATTGTATTTTAGCTCTTAAATATGGCATATTTAAACAACTGTTCAAATCTTGGAATGCTTTGATATGAGTCATCCAAATTAAATAGTTGGACCATAACTTGCTGGACAACAGTGTTCTAAATAATTTGATAACTAAGATATTACAAAATTTTGTTAGCATCCTTTACAAAACATTAAAGAACATTTTTAAGCAGTGAGTAAAAACTCATCTAAGTGTGTGACCCCCCCCTGATGAAAAGTCTGGAACCGCCCTTGGCTATTTTCTAAGTAAAGAAATCCAATTCAATAAATGTTCTTTAAAACCTTTACAAAACAGTTTACTTCTTGACGTTTCTCAAAAAAAAGGACGTACAAATAAATAAATTAGTAACAGTAAAACGTTTTTTAACGAAACAATACTTGTTATCACAAATAAAGGAATGGACACTTCGTACGAAAACTTAGCAATAGATCGGTAGTTCATAATTTCATTTTTAGGACTTTGTAATGAGGTAGGGTGGAGAAAAGAGGAAAAGGTATCAGGAGTCATTTGTATGGAAGTAGGGGGGCCATTTCATAGTGAGGTTGGGTGTCAGCTGTCGCTAGGTAAATGGGGGAGAAATGGGTAGCATAGGTTCAGGCGGCGGAGGTAAATCTAGAATGGGAACTATTATAGGGATTGGGCCGGGGAAGGGATGTCTGTTACGGTAGCTGCTGCATGCTTGCGGTGCACAGCGCAGCTCGTCGGATGGTGCGGGGTCTTGCTACCGTAACCGGAACTCATCTCTTTACAAAACGTAAATCATGCCGGATATTATGAAATTAGATGTGCACTACCACCACTTCATTCAATTTCCTATACCTAATCCATCACCTCATCCGATACATATTCATATCCATCTTATGTAAATTAATTACCGTCAGATTTTGGGTTCAACGGCTTCTACTATTTATATTCCACGATTTTTTTTACCGATTTCGGTTGTGTATTAAGATAGAGCGAGTTACTTCCTCTATCAGTTAGCATTAGACACATTTTGGGCTTGGACCCTCGCTAACTTGTCAACCAGCAATGACAGACGGCTGATCGGAATTTTGTTTATTTCATTTAATTTTTGTTCCGTGCGCAAGTGCCTCCGGGTAATTATTTTAATTCAAATAACAAAAAAAAGGACAAAGAAGAGCACGAGTGTCGAGCAAAACATTAAGAACATCAAACTAAAGAAGGAAGGAAACCTAAATTTCCCTAACTCCAACCTGGGAGTGGTAGGACCCTTAGGTCGAAGCTTAGTATCATTTTTTTCTTTTTCTCTACCTTCTATAGCCTTAAGTTTTTTCTACAGGTTATGATCTATCAATATGAGCTAACGATGGCATAGACCCACACAAAAACAGAGTATCATATGAAGGACGATGGATGGAATATATAAATCATATATAGTTTTTCTAACCACATTTAGATCTTTCAGGAGCACCCACAACAACTTTCCTTGTGCACAGGAGTTATAAATAAAGTTTTATAGATAATTAGAAAACGCAAACTTTTCAAAAACGTATTAAAGAGAACACATACAAAAGATACAACAAATAAGAAACGCAATTTTTTAAAAATAAAATAGAGGATGACACACCATCAGGACCAAGACTAAAATCCAAAAAACTAAAGTTTGGATGTTTTGTGCAACAGTATGTTCACTTATTTCAAAATTAATATTATCAAGATCTTGAAAGTCTCAAACCAGTGAAAAAAAAATAGTACGTTAACTTTTGACAACCACTATAATTCAAAAACAAAATACCAAAGTTGATGACGACACTATATTAATTTTTGAATGGCTTTGAAATGGATTCGAAATCAGAAAATAATTTGAAAATACTGCAAGTTTTCTAAAATATAATATATATAGTTTTCTAAATATACTTATGCAATGTTTAAATTTTGCTGCTAAATAAATTAATAAACTTAAACTATCATTGCAATAATATTAATAAAAAAATATATTTGTGCAAAATTATGAGGATTCGCACAATAATTCCATCGAAGTGGAATTAAGTTGTACACAAATTTAATTTTTAAAAAAATGTTGACATTAGCTAGAATCAAGTGTACATAGTGCAGGGTGCCATTTTAGATCACCTTAGCCTTTGGGCTACTCCTGCGAGGCAATGAAGAACCCCCAATGTGTATACCTACACATTTTATCATCGAAATTCACAGAAAAGTGAATTAGCAGCACACAATACATATTTTTCTTATAAATATTAAGAGTAAGACACATAACAACGAGACCTAAATAAATATTTGTTATTATATTTAAATAAAAGATAAACTTTTGATAATTCTAAAAATAGGTACTGTATCCACCAATGGCAACGAGTTTCTTCATTTATAAAATGTTTAATGTTAAGAAACCCATTTTAGTAATTAAAAACAAAAAATCACACTTTATACTTAATTATATATCAACATAAATTAATAACTTGTAAATATACCTTGAAAAACTGCTTTGATTTATTGGAGAAAACAAAAATAATTTCGTTCCAATTTTTAATCCCGAGTTTCCGGGTTGAAATTAGCTTTGATATTTGATGATGACGATTTGTACGATATTTTATTTCTTTAGCTTATAGATTTTTAATATTTTGAACTATTTGATGTATTTATTATTTTGTTACACTCGAAGAAGTGTCTTTTAGCATTTATTTAAATTTTTTATTAATTTATGAAGGAAAAATTGTTGGCGATTAAATTTCTTCTTGAATGTGATGAAATAAAAATGGCGGATTTAACACGATGAACTAAATGACCAAATTCATTTTCTAATCGACTTAAGAATGAACTGTCAGATTAATGATTTTTGTGTACAGTATGAATGGAAAATACTTTGAAATTTTGCGATTTAAGGCTAAGCTACATAACGCATCAACAAATGAGTTTAAGGCCAGACGCTGACTAAGCAATTTAGTTTCTGGAAGGTCTGAGTAGTTTGGCGTTGGTGAAGTGAAGAATTTTTATATTATCATTAGGTGCATTAATACAAGAGTGAAATTTAGTATAGATTTAAATTAATTGATTTAAGGGGCTATCTACACCATAGTTTGATCTACTTAAATTAGTAGTCAATAGTTTCTCCATTTATTAATCCAACAATAAAACAAAATTGCAAGAACTTCCTATGGCTTGTAAAACAAGACGGTTATGAAACCACGGAAGAAATCGTAGAAAAAACTCAAAAATCTTTTCTGAACGGCTTCGAGTCTTGTGACGTGTACGGATTTTTAAGGTGACCATATTGTACAGGGCCCTACTATGTAACTCGATTGAACAATGAAATTGCTCGAATTCGAAAAATTGGTACTACGTATCTATTTGACTACTTTCGAACCAACGAGAATCGAATGATTTTAGTAGTGCCAACAATATTCTTATGAACTTTCGAATAAGCGAGGAACTACGTAATTCGAAAGTAGAATTCAATACATATCAAATTTGAAAATAATCACTCTACATCAAGTATGTTTGCAAGCGAAGTTTTCTTTGTCATTCAACAAATCATTTCCAATTTTATTTCTTGTTCTTCAAGCTATGTTTAAATAGTGGTCGTTGTCAGTTGAATGTTGTTTATAGGGTTACCATTATCTTCCAAAAATATGTCTTGAATAGATTCAGGTAATGGGACTCTGAACTTTAAGGAGATGTTGTGAAATGCACAAAAAACTTTCATAATTTGTGCTACCTTCTCGAGCGAATAATGCAATTCTCTGAAAGACAAAAGACATCGGAATTCGGAACCTTGCCTTCAGGGGACCAAAAACTCGTTCGATTATTAGCCTTGAAATCGAATGCTTTTCATTGAATTTAGATTCAATAGAACCTTCAGCTGCAGTTCTATATGGTGTGATAATCTAAGGCTTCAAGGGAAAATATTTGAGTACCTAATGTTAAATATTTTCTTTCAAATCTTTTATAAATATTACTAACCTTAGATCCTTTCAGCTCAAAGAGCCGATATGTGTTTATAATGACATGTCCTTCCATATCAGGCATTAACCGATCTAATGAACATTATGTACAAACCTTTCCTCACGCAACTCTATACTCGTTCGCAAGCACAAATTTTGAAAACAAGTTATAATCCAATTCTACTTTCATACGTAGTACGGTTTGAAAGTAAAGTCGGAAATGAGTTTCGAATAGAATCAAAAGTATAATCGAGTTAAATAGTATGGCCCCAGGCATATTCTAGGATTGTTCTCACAAATGAAACAAAAAGTAATTTGCTTTTTTAACTATGAAGTTAATCTACTTAAAGAATAAGAATCAAACTAATTAAAAACTTTGTTGCGTGTAAAACTCATGGTTTTACATTTGTCAACATTTAATACAAGACGATTATTATTGCAAAATTCTCTGAATAATATTAAGTCATCTTGCAAGAAAAGACAATTAGATGAAGAGTTGGTTTTTTTGAAAATTTGAATGCCATCAGCATATATTAGAAAAGACGAATTTTGTATGATCGAAACCAAATTATTTATAAATAAAACAAATAGAATAGGACCAAGATGGCTACCCTGGGAGACACCAGAATCCACAACAAATGAACTTGAACACTCATTACGAAATTGTATACTATAACGTCTTTCTTTCAAATATAAGAAGATCCACTTTATGAAAAACGTCTTAAAACTTTGTTGTGATAGTCTTTAAAGTAGTTTTTTATGACATAATTTGACAAAGACATTGCTGAAATCAGTAAAGATACAATCTACTTGTTCACATGTTTCAAAAATATCTAAACAAAAGAACGTAAAGTTAAATAGATGAGTAACAGTTGAACGTTTTTTTAAAAAAAGCATGCTGTTTATTACAGATAATTGAACTACAGCAAGGACGTTACAAACGACAGACTCAAATAGTTTAGACATCACATATAGTTTATCCATAGGTCGGTAGTTCATTATTTCGTTTGATTAAGTACTAAACATTGAGTTATTTAAAGACGTATTAAAAAGAACACATAACAGGTATGCTAAGTATGTGGCACATTTCTTTAAAATGGATGATGGTACATCGTCGGGACCAGGGCCCTACTCTGTAATGCGTTTCGAAAGTCAATGCGGTTCGAATCTGATATTCGATTCGTTTATGAATTCCTACTCTGTAAAATCTTCGAATTGAACAAAATAATCATCTGCCGAGTCTCGAAGTATTTCTCTTGAGATGTGTCAAAGCAAAAATCCAAAACAAATCACAAACAAAACGAGGAAGGATGAAGTTGAAATTAATTTTTAAAGAGAAAATTTAGAATTAAATAAAAAGTAAATAAAATGGATTAATGGACGAAGAAAATAGAGAAGAACGAGTTTAACATTACGCGATAAATCAAATACTTTTGAAATGTTTGATAGAAGGTAAACATAATGCGTGAGTTATTTTAATTTTTAACTATTGCTTTAGTTTAGTTTGGTACAGAACTACTATCAGAAGCAGCATTTAATTATGAAATCGATTGATGTGCCAGGTAAGCTGTAACCTTGAATTTTTTAAAACAAGGAGGGTCTCAGCACCAAATTGGCCATGACTACTCGATAGGAATGTTAAAACAGACAACATTGAGTTCGATTGCAATAGTTTGTAGCGCAATTAAAAAAGTTGTGTATTCAAGGCACGTAAACTTTAAAATGACTGAACCAAAACGCAGAAAGGCTAAGCAGTATTTCCTTTCTAAGTCGGGCATTCTGGGAGTTATTTGGTATGCTTTAATTGTTTGGTATGCACATTTCCCGCTGATAGTTCCCTGTAAAGAAATTTATTTCACACAACTTAACATAATTTTCCTTGGTGTCCTTTAAAAACGACCTTCAAATTGAAATCCATTACCTCTCTTAGTGTAGAAACAAAATGTACGTTTTTGAACGCTAATGACATTCGGAAACGCATTGCCAGGTACGAAAATTCCGATTGCGGTGCAAAATATTCGTTTTCGATTGTTACAGAGTAGGGCCCTAGGAAATTGACGGTGAAATGGGATTTTCAAAAAGGTGTCAAAATTAGAGCAAGAGCGGGTGAAACACCAAATTAAAAACATGTCTTTGAATTGGAAATCCCAGAAATGGAAAGGGACCGTTATAAATTGGAAAGGTTAGGTTAGGTTAGGTTGGAGTGGCTGTCCAGATGTCATTGACACACGTAGACCTCAAGGGTCCATTGTGATACCACTAATGAGGTTACTCATGGGAGAGTAATGAATTCAAACAAACCATTTTGTACTTTTAATAAAGTTAGAGAGATGTTTTGTGTCAATCGTTGCCAGTTCACTGGTGTTATCGAAGAAGGGATTGCCGAGATAGTTATTCCTTCTAATGGAGAGTGCTGGACATGTACACAAAAGGTGTTGGACTGTTTCCTCTTCCTCCTCGTCCATGAAGCTTCTACAGAAGTCATTTGTGTAGACCCCTAGCCTCAGAGCATGTCTTCCTATGAGGCAGTGTCCCGTTATTACTCTAATTGTAGAGCTTATACTTTGTTTGCTCAGTGATAACAAGCTTTTTGACCGTTTTGAGTCAATACTTGGCCATATTTGCTTAATTGCTAGGCAGGTGGTACTTTGTGACCATCTAGCATTTGTTGTTTCTAGAGCATATTGCTTGAGAAGATATTTGCATGTAGCAAGTGGTGTTCCTATGTTATGATTTTGTCTAACATAAGGCAGAAGTGTTCCGTTTTTGGCGAGCTCATCGGCTTTGCAGTTTCCCGGAATGTCTCTGTGGCCCGGCACCCAAATGAGGTGAATGTTAAACTGTTCCGTCATCTCATTCAGAGATGATTGACAATCGTGGACTGTTCGAGAGTTTGTGGAGACAGACGCGAGAGATTTAAGAGCGGCTTGGCTGTCTGAGAAGATTTGTATATCCTTACAAGATATAACGTTTTCTTTGAGCCAGGATAGTGCTTCTTTAATTGCCATTACTTCTGCCTGGAATACACTACATTGATTGGGAAGTCTATAGGATAGACTGAGATTCAGTTGTTCTGAAAAGATACCACTTCCAACTCCGTGATACGACGGCTCCATAATTGAGTATCGGCCTGATTACCGAAGTGTATAGCCAGTGGGCTATTTTGGGGAGAAGCCCCATTTTGATCCTATGGCCTTTTTACAAGTAAAAAGCGCTACAGTAGCCTTTTTGACTTTTTTTAGTTTTTTGTCTAAAATGAGGCCCAAATATTTAGCTTGGTCGGAAAAACTTAATGGTATTCCTTTAATCTTAGGTGGGCTAATCTGAGGAATTTTAAATCTTCTCGAAAAGAGTATTAATTCTGTTTTGTGTGGGTTGACGTCCAATCCACATTGCTTAGCCCATTTAGGGCATTTTGTAGGAGTTCCGAGAGAACTTGGGGGTGCTTTCCAGATACGGATATCGCAACGTCGTCAGCGTAGGCAATCACCTTGAAACCCACTGTTTCCAATGCTGTAAGTAAGTCGTTTACTACCATGTTCCATAAAAGAGGCGAAAGGACTCCACCTTGGGGAGTGCCTCGATTCACCGATCTGGTGGTAGTAAAACTTCTCATGTTAGAAATAATTGTCCTGCTTTTGAGCATGAGACTTATAAGATCTATGAGTGACTTCTCTAATTTCAGCTTATCCATTGCTGTTGTGATCGCCTGGTAACTGACGTTGTTGAAAGCTCCTTCAATATCTAAGAACGCTACCAGGTTATATTCTTTGTATTCAAGGGAATGTTCAATAGTACGTACCAGTGAGTGAAATGCTGATTCTACTGATTTTCCCTTAGAGTAAGCATGTTGAGCTGTGGAAATGAGACATGGTTTTAAATTATGTCTGATATAAATTTCAATCAATCTTTCCAAGGTTTTAAGAAGGAAGGATGATAGGCTGATTGGTCGTAGATCTTTAGGATTAATGTGTGAGGATTTTCCTGCTTTAGGAATGACGACTTCTTTTTCCATTCTCAACCTTACACAGCTTGTCAGAATGATTTCCAATGGTGGAATGATCATGTCTGAGCATTTTTGTAGTTCGTCCGGAATGATTCTGTCTGGTCCTGGAGATTTATATGGATCAAAGCTGTCTATGGCCCATTGCAGTAGAAGCTTGAGACTCTGATGTTAAGTCGTTGAGTATGTTAGAACTACCTGGAAGGTGGGTGTCTAATAACAGATTAAGAGATTCTTCATCTGTGATAGTCCACGTGCCTGCTTTTGTCTTTAAAGCACTGGGTATTGTTGGACTTTTTGAGAGAATTTTCCTGAGTCTCGAGGCTTCTGAAGTATTTTCTATTTTACCGCAAAAATTTCTCCAAGAAGACCTCTAACTCTTTCTTAATTCTTTTTTATATTGCTTTAGAGCTTGTTTGTATAAGTCCCAGTCAGAAGGAGATCTAGTGTACTTAGATCTGTTGAAGAGTTTGCGACAGCTCTTTCTGAAAGGTTCTAGTTCTTTATGCCAATGAGGTTTCTTTTTACCCTTTAAAATGGTTACAGGGCATGAAGATCTCATTGATTCATTTAAGGCTTCGGTGAGATGATTTACAGAAAGGTCTAGTTCATCTTTACTGGAGGAGCTTTTAAGAAGGTCGTGATTAAGCAGTTGTGCTAGTACCTCCCTATAACGCTCCCAGTTTGTATTCCGGTGATTTCGAAATTCCGTAGATGTATTTGCTAAATTGGAAAGAGAAAAGGAACAATTCTACCCCGAATGTATGGTTGCAAATGCAGGGGACCAAGCATTTCCTCGAATGCGACGCAGAGTTTTATAAGGTTAAAATGGAGATGTCAACCCAATGTAACCATTTTGTTTGGTTTTTGTAAAATTTATATTTATTAAGAATTCCTTTTTATTATTTCCTTAATTATGTTCTTTAATTGACTGAACATATTTTTTCGATTTGAGACCTTGCTGGGCAATACATTCGACACAATTTCGAATGCGAATCTGAGACTCGTTTTAACATCAATCTCACCCTCTCCAAATCTTTGCATCGTAGTTGACGAAAGAACCAAAAGCCAGGGTTGTAATTTATATTTATTTTGATTTAATAGGTCATACTTGCCAATGAGCAACGATATCTTTTATGTCCAGGTCTGCAGGATTAGCAATTGCATTTCACATTCTCCTCACAAATTTCACTGCTTTCCTTGTTACAGTGCAAGGCAAACTAACCCTTATCAATTCCAAGATTAACGTTCGTTTTGAAATAAGAAATCGGTAGATAAAATCATAGACGTCTTATTTTTCGATTCCGACTTGTGGACACATTTTGTATTGTCTTTGTTCAATTGTTAACAATTCTTCATTTTCGATTTTGGAAGCAGACAATGGATGATTTTCCCAACAATATTTTTTTCGAAATTTATTCGTAACATATTTTTATCTAAACTAAAACCGAGAATAATTGTTGACAGAAAATGGAACACTCTCAAGTTTGCTTACTCAACTTCTACTACTTTCGGAATAGTTAGGAATCGGAAGTTCAGACTTTAACTTAGAGCAAAGAAAAACAAGATCACAAGTTGAGAATAAAAATCTTCAAGTTAAGTTCGACGTGTAGAAAATGGCTCTAGTAATACTGCAATCTCCACTTACTGCGGATAATATTAAGCCTACGTACATACATATTTCGAATATTTAAAAGAAATTCAATACATATTTCTATTTAATAGATAATTAAATGATGTTGCAAATTTGTGGCACCTACTACATACTGGGTGGCGCACCACTTGTGCTATAATAAGAAATTCAAATAACTTTTTTTTTTAATCAGGGTATTTCATTTTTTTAATGGACAGAAAATGAGATTTATTTTTAATAGATAATTGTTTTTAAAGATGATAAGACAGAAAATGACCTCCACGCTCCACCACACGTACTGTATTCTGAACACTGGGATTTGGGTAGTACAGTCTTCGTGCGATGGTCCCAGATTCAGGAAACATGTTCACCAGCCTTATTTATAATCCATCTACTCGGGGGAGTACCACCAAACTCCCGCCTAGATTCTCTTTGGACGGGAATGATGGACTGCAAAGCATGGTACCGTTGCACTATCCAAATTCTTTTTTCAGTATCCCAAGCAATCATTTTGATTAATCTAAATAGTAACCTGCAAAATAAAAAAAGGCCGATTATTCACACAAATGAAGTTATTATGTTTTATTTTTTTTTGCACGATTCGTGCTACGCTGATTCACAAAAATGTTGACAAAAAAAAAGAAAATATTCAAGAGCGTTTTATATTAAAAAAATGGTTAACTATTTTTGTTCAATTTATCAATTATTATTATTAGGTTTAACATTACATACGTTAAGCAGCGCAATGATGAGACAGCTTCTAGAGTTGGTAAGTTAGTATTTATAATAAACTCTTTTTGGAACAGAATTCTGATACTGAAAAAGTAGACCTTTTAAACTGCACCACTCAAAGAGGAACCAGTTTCCTTGAAATCGCTAACAAAATCATCAACAACCTAACAGGTTCTTAGAAGTATTTCTTTCGACCAGGAAAGCGCACAGTCGATCAATGTACATTACGACAGATCATAAAGAAAAACCCAAGAACATCAAATCAACTTCAACCATCTGTTCATCGATTTCAAGGCCGCATAGGACAGCTTCTACAGGGACAAACTGTATAGTCATGTTAATTTATGGCATCGCTAACAAACTTCCATTTGTACAGGATGACCATGTACAATTCGCACTGCTCAATAAAGGCTGGTAACAACTTTACCGAATCTTTTGATGTCAAAAAGGTCTTAGACAAGGTGATCCGATGTCATGTCGTTTCTATATATCGGCCTTGAAAGAATAGTGCAGAACTCCCACGTCAAAATTAGAAGCACTATGTTTCAAAATTCTATCCTGATGACATTGACATACGAATAATCCCATTGAACTTGATGACAATGTTAGAGGCTGCAAAAATGGCTTAAGAGGTTAATGAGGCGGCAAAAATGGCTTAAGCTGTTAATGAGGGCAAAACAAAATAAGTGCTGTTATCAGGGAAGGACCTACAACACCGACGACGTTTCGGTCAAAACTTCAACATTGAGAGACGTAACTTTGAAGTAGTTAAGGACTTTATCTACCTAGGCTAGAGAGCAAATGAGTAGTAAAACCCTCCCTCGAGTATCCAAAGTGTCGCTATATAAGACCTTATGTCATCTTCGTCCAGCTATACGGTGAAGAAGCTAGGACTATGTGAAGGTTTATGAAAATGGAGGGTGAGTGGAAGAGGCTAAGACTAAGCTTGGTGGATAAATGCACAACCACTGAGATGACTGGGTCACGCAGAGCGAATGAAAACCAAACCTACTGCGGATCGGAAAGCGTTCAAAAGTGGAAAGTGACCTCACTCACCGAGCTGGATAGAAAAGTTTCTTGGGTGAGACCATAGCTAAAAACAGGAAGTCCATGCTTTGAACATTTTCCAAACTGGGATTTTTCAGCAAGATAACGATCCAAAACATACGGTTCATATCGTCAAAGTTTGGATCTTTTACTACGCTCCACGGAAACTATACTCTACTCTCCACCCCAAAGCCAGGACCTTAATTTTATTGAGCGAATATTGGAGATTTTGCAACGAAAATTACAACAGGTACAAGAATTGGCATACTAACAAAAATAACAGGCGGTTACGGATGCCCTTGAGGGCGCAACATTTTAATTATTTCAATTCACATTTTACACTTAATTTTATCAACATAATTAGCTTATGTATAGTGAGTGCCATTAACATTCGTTTTTTTTTTGTTTCTTTCCATAAAAACACTTTAAACTTTGGAAAAGTTAAAAACCAGTTTTTCTTTAAAATAATTTGTATTTAATAATTTGAATATATATACATTTTTTAATTAAAATAGCAAATTAACAAAATAAAATAAATAAAGAATACGACAACTCAAAAAATAACACTTTATTAATATTCGGTTTTATTGCATTACTTAGATCAACTTTTTAATTAATCTTTCTTACCATTGATTTTAATATTTTGTTCGATACCTTTGATTGGATAAAACTCCGTACAGTTGCTTGGGCATATTTTTTATAATTGCTTGAAGGTATTCAATGTCTATTTTGCTTCATTCTTCTTGAAGCCGTTGCTTTAGTACACTTATTGAAGAGACAGGGTTTTCGCGAATTTGACAGTCCAATTCATCACAAAAATTCTCGATTGGGTTAAGGTCTGGAAATTGTGGAAGTGTAGTTTTTGGACAGTTATACAGAAGCCGTGGAGCCACACCATAACTCTTCCATCATCCCATCAAGTTGCATCTTTAATTTTTTGTTACCTTGCAAATTTGATCCGAATTTGCCTGTTGCGCATATTGATAAATGGATTTTTTCGGGCAACTCGACCATTGTCTTTATGGTTCGGCGTACCGTTGATGCAGATATTTTCTTTTCGCATTCCATTATCACTTATTGCCAAATTTTTGGTGCACTTAAATGAGGATTTCCTTGAATTTTCCTTACTATAAGCCGTTCTTCTTTCATTGTTAACTTTTTTGGTTGACCCATCTGTTTCTTTGGTTCCATCCTTCCATCTCCACACAATATCACTGAAAGTGTTTGGCTTCATGTCTAAAATATCAGCAATTTTTTGTATTGTAATCACCTTTACTATTGTGAAAAATAACAAGGTTTCTTTTTTCAAGGCTTGCATTTTTTCCTTTGTGACCTATGATTAACTTTTTAAATAAAACCAAAACGATCTGACACTAAATCGTTTTAAAATTGTATGCAAACGTCTACTCAACGTTTTATTTTAACGGTACTCTTGAATAGAAAAACTGTTAATCGGAACAAATGTCAAACTCAGCAAAGAAAACAAAAAACCGAATATTAATAAAGCGGCCACATGTGTCCTTTTTGCGTTGTTCATCGTATATGTTAATGTAATTAAGTGATTGCAAAAATTGTGATGATATATTTAGGGAATAATATACTCATTTATAAAATAACCAAATAATAAACCTAAATTCAACTTTTACTACGAAAAAACAACACAAGTATGATTAAGAATAAAAACCGAATATTAATGACACTCACTGTATATATACCTTCATAAACTGCTTTGATTTATTGAAGACAAAAATAGAAAATTTCTTTCTAATTTTTCATCCCGAATTTCCGGGATGAAATAAGATCTATGAAATTTGATGATCACACTTTGTATATTTTTTTAATTAGATTATATTTTTGTCATTTATCTCACATATGATATTTTGTAACACTCGAAGAAGCATCTTTATTTACTTTATTTATTTAAATTTTGTATTCATTTACGATGCAAAAAATTTAACTTCCTCTTAAATCCTTGAATGAGATGAAAAAAACATGGCGGATTTAACATGATGAACTAAATGAACAAAATTCATTTTCTAAGCGATTTGAAAAAGAACTGCCAGATTTGTGGTTTTGGTGTACAGGAGGAATCAAAAATACTTTGAAGCTTTGCGATTTTAGGCTGAACTTCATGAGGCTTCAACAAATTTAAAAAAAAAGAGACATTTAATTAATTGTTAAATTTATATTAGCTTCATTAGAGTTTCAATTAATATTTGATGCGACTTCAAAATCGGTAGGAATTTTTGTACGTTCACCTAAGCGGCGTTGGAGGTTTTATATAAAAAGGTTAAGTCGAAATATTCTAAACGAGATAATGTAGCCGTAGCCACTAGATGCCTCCACCATAGAGTCACAAGGATGATACTTAATCAAAATAAGAAACACGACAGCTTTTGAAAAATAAATAAATTGTTAATATTGTTGAAATTATGAACTGCAAATCAACCTTAAGATTCAGTTCTGTGTCTTGTGTCTATTATCTGAACATACCTTATATCTCTTTTATCTAAACACGCCTTTTAGTATTCTTGCATTTTGAATTGTTTCATTCTCTTTTTGGCGCTTCTCGCTTTTGGATTGTTCTAGACTTCTCTCTATTATTTTATATTCAATTAAAAGTATTTTGTAATTAAAAGTAAAAGCGTTTCCTTTCATCATTTATTCCTTGGATTTTTATCAAATCCCTTCAAATATATCAAAATTAGAAATATGCAACTCTAATAAATAGTTTATAAAAAACAGTTTGCTCGAAAATAAAGTTCAGTTTATAACAATACTCAACACAAATAGGACGTGTTCGTCATTTATTTTTATTTCTATAAAAATATCGTGGGTTTTTAAATGACTAAGCCCCTTCACATTTATGTATGAAACCACCATAGCACAATTTGTTGATCATAAGTGTACTAAAAATTCACCTCTCCTTAATACAAACAAAATATTATTTTCCTGTCACTTTCAGGTGAATGACATTCGCTGTCATCAACTAGAAACTACATTACCAGCAATTCTTTAAAAGGAGAACGAGAAAAACATTTGGTTTTCGTTTTTGCTCTGCGCGCGATAGCCTGCGGCTGTTTTGCGGGCATAATTTATACAAATTTATCCATAAAACAAACAAATATTGTTCTTATGTATGTTTATAATAAACAACAAAAAACACAAGTGACGATAGCTTAAGCCTATGATCGAAACTACAGTAAAATGATAAGTTATACGAGCAACCTTTCGGCGTAACTAAAATGCCTTGAGGGGCTTTTTAAACAAAAAAAAGAAAAACTATCAAGAAAGCAAAGAGGTACGACTTCGCGACTGTATAAAATATTACGTGTCAACCAGAAACTAACATCAGGACAAGAACCTAAGCTCGCACAATTTGAAACGCAAACAACCTTCCTGAACTGTTCAACGCCGCCAACGACAACGACCACGACGTTTTTAATAATTATCAGCACCACAATGGCCAACATAGTTCCTGATTTAATTATCTGGTAAGTTTCATAATGTTCGTTTTCATTTGTTTCTATTATATCCTGCCTAAGATGGTTATCGTTATCTGTTATTATAATTTATATGTTTCTATTATAGCGGTTTAATCCTGGTTTCGCTGCTGGTGATACATTTTTTCTCGGATTTGATGAGAGTGAGTTTGGGTGGATATTACACTCAGAAGACACTGTCACAACTTGTAGAATCTCAGGCCAAAGAATACTCCTGGTTGCTTAAACTTATAGTCAATTGTTTTGGCTATAGCTGTGTATTTGTACCTGGTTACCTAATCTATAAATATGTTAATCGCACAAGTTATTTGGAGAAAACAAGTAAGTTATTGGGATTTTCTTTTAATTACCATAAACAATTAACTTCGAGAGGT
This sequence comes from Eupeodes corollae, assembly GCF_945859685.1. Classification (NCBI taxonomy): domain Eukaryota; kingdom Metazoa; phylum Arthropoda; class Insecta; order Diptera; family Syrphidae; genus Eupeodes; species Eupeodes corollae. The sequence continues at coordinate 151,271,299 of NC_079147.1, forward strand.
AAAAATAAAAACAAATTAAAAAAAGAGATCTTAGATAATCCAGATAGAGATAAGTTAAAAACTATTACAGGTTTACTCGTAAGGTCATTTTTAACGATGATATATTTGTTTCAATTTTTATTTATCTACAAGTTTAAAGCTAACAGATTTGATCTTAATAATTTAATTATTGTTATGTATCCATAGAGTTACTTAACTAAATATATTGAAAAATTTAAACTATAATTTGGCTCATTACTATCGTAGCTTGTTCTGTAAAAAGATTCAAAGAATAATTTTCTGCCACGCTTCTTAGCGGAACATTCATAAGCATAAATGAACAATGTACGTGATAATAATAATGATTATACCCTATAAATTTCACAAGAGAGTAAACAAATCATAAGAAGGCATGTGTTGCCTTCTACGCCTGCAGCAAAACTTTCGGCAAAAAGTGGGGACTTCAGTCGAAAATGATTTTATGGACGTACACAGCCGTAGTACGTCCAATCTTAACATATGGTTCGATTGTGTGGTGGACTGCTCTTAGCAAAGCCTATAATATTAATAACCTAAAGAAGGTTCAGAGAACAGCTTGCGTGGGCACCACAGGGGCCATGCGTACTTGCCCAAAGGACGCCTTAAACATTATTTTGGATCTTCTACCAATCGAACTTTTTATTAAATACATAGTTTCCTGCAGCGCTATTAGGCTGAAGGAATCAAACAGCTGATTGTCAAAACCTTATGGTCACAGCAACACAACGAAATTGATTCCCTCAGATATTATCTCGGTAGACACTGACTACTGCACTCCTACTTTGAGCCTTAGTAAGGGTTTTAAGGTTATTTTCTCATCGAGAGAAGATTGGGAGGATGACATCGTCTCGATAGGTTTCGACACAACCATCTTTACTGACGGCTCAAAGATGGAGTGCGGAGTTGGTTCTGGGATCTTTTTTGAATCCCTAAATGTAGCCAAATCCCTTAGGCTTCCTGACTTTGCTAGCGTTTTTCAGGCTGAACTACTGGCAATAAGGGAGGCATGTAAGATACTTAAACAAAACCCAAATCAAAACCGAAATGCGGCTATCTTTACAGACAGTCAGGCAGCTGTCAAAGCCATTAACTCGGCCATATCCTCATCAAAATTGGTCCAGCAATGTCGCGATGAGATTGCGAGCCTGAATATTAACCTCGGTGTCACCCTGATCTGGGTTCCGGGCCATAGTGGAATCGTGAGAAAAGAACAGGCTGACGAGCTAGACAGGCAAGGATCGGCCCTTCATAGCTCACTTGCGGAAATGGTGAAAATTCCTCTTGGTGCTATGAAGGGAAAAATCTTTTCTATCTACCAAACTGAATCAAACCGAAGGTGGAGCAATTTACCCAACTGCATTATATCTAAGAAGATATGATCCACCTATAACAAAACCCGTACAAACGATCTTCTATGCAGGCCAAGGCAAGACATAGCCAGGATTGTACCGGACATTGGCCTACAGGAGTTCATGCAGAGAAGTTGGGTATCTCTCACAACACCTTTTGTGAAATGATAATCCATTTCCTCTGCAAATGTCCTGCTTTGGCAAACACTAGAATGAAATACTTTGGAAAAGCATTCTTTCAAGAACTTGATGAGCTATCTGAGACGACGATTGGGAACCTAATCTCTTTTCTCAATGCGACAAAATGGCTCTAACATAATCGCTATGAAGATTCTCTATAAATCTATCCCTTTCAATCGAAGGTCAAGCGAGTTTTTGGTATCAAAACGGCGCACTACAGTGCTAATTGGATCTCAGGCTAGGTTGCCTTGAGATCGCCATTTCTACCTACCTAAACAAATCATCTGGAATCTAGTTGTAAAACTGGTCTTCTGCAAAAGTTCAGTTATATACAAAAAAAATCATTCAAGTTATAGACCCCAAGTGGAAGAAACGTATTTCATCTGCTTTAAAAACAATTCTCGACATAGCTCGAGAAATGGAAAAAGCAACAAAAACACCAAAAAAATCTATTTTATCATATCCTCTACGGGACATAAAACCTAAATCATTTGTATTGATCTTCGATCACTACAGTAAAACAAATACAAGCAATGGAGTATACAAATCACTGTATACAAGCTAAAACTGAATTTCAGCAAGTATGTAGCTCAACCCTTAGAGTGTCTGCTACCACTAATCATGCTCGTAAAATTAGCCCAGCAAACGCAAATAAAACGGCATTTGTATTTGAACTTGCTAATTCCACTGAAGTCCAGGTGGTTCAGTCATCAACTATACACTTAGCAGGAACACGGATTTCCATTAACAAGGATATTACTGCAAATGAACGGTCAGAACAATTGCATTTGCCGCAAGTTAAACGATGCCTTTCCAGAGCTGACAACGGCTTTCGTATCGAAATAAAACGTTGAACTCTCACTGTTAACGAGCGCAGACGATACAAGTGCAACCCAAAAGGCGTAATAAAGACTTCTGTTGAGAACGCAGTCGACGTATGCTGTTGTCTTAGATCCACCGAAGAATCATGTTTCTAATATACAAAACCTCAAAAATTACCAACCCAAAGTCTGTCAGGTTTTATGTTATAATGTAGCTGGTCTTGCAAATAAGTCAATTTTATGTACTTACTTACTTACTTAAGGTGGCGCTACAGTCCGGGGCGGACCTGGGCCTCAACCAACAAGCGTCTCCAGCCAGCTCGGTCCCTAGCTAGCTGTCTCCAGTTTCGCACGCCAAGTTGGTTGAGGTCCTCTCCCACCTGGGTGCGCCACCTGAGTCCCGGTCTTCCTCTACTGCGCCGTCCCTCGGGATTGGATTCGAAGACCTTCCGGGCTGGAGCGTTGATGTCCATCCGCTCTACATGACCTAGCCATCTAAGCCGTTGGACTTTGATTCTGCTAACTAGGTCAGTGTCGCTGTACAGCCCGTACAGCTCGTCGTTATATCTTCTCCTCCATTCTCCATCTATGCGTACGGGACCAAAAATCGCCCGAAGAATTTTTCTCTTGAAGCATCCTAAGACGCTCTCATCTTTCTTTGACAGGGTCCAGGCCTCAGCGCCATAAATGAGAACCGGGATGATGAGTGTCTTATAGATGGTGATTTTACATGCTCGAGAGAGGACTTTACTTCTCAATTGCCTTCTAAGTCCAAAGAAGCAGCGATTTGCAAGAGTTATTCTTCGTTTGATTTCAGCGCTGGTGTCGTTGTCTGCATTAATAGCGGTGCCTAGGTAGACAAAGTCCTTAACTACCTCAAAGTTATAGCTGTCCATGGTGACGTTTTGCCCAAGACGCTGTCGTTCAGTGTCCTTTTTTGATGACAGCATATACTTGGTCTTGCCCTCATTGAACACTAAACCCATCTTCTTCGTTTCCGTCGCAATGCTCAAAAACGCTCCACTGACATCACGCTTTGATCTTCCAATTATGTCAATATCATCTGTGTATCCGAGTTATTGGATTTACCTTTGGAAGATTGTGTCTCTAGTGTTGACGGTTGAGTTTTGCACAATTATTTCCAGAACGATGTTGAAGAAGTCGCATGACAGTGCATCGCCTTGTCTAAAACCTTTTTTGACATCAAATGAATCGGTAAGATCTTTTCCGACCTTGATAGAGCAGCGTGCATTCTCCATCGTCATTCTGCACAAACGGATAAGTTTGACAGGGATGCCAAAACTAGACATTGCTCGGTAGAGCTCTTCCCTATAGATGCTGTCATACGCGGCTTTAAAATCGATAAAGAGATGGTGGGTATCGATTTGAAGGTCCTGGGTTTTTTCCAAGATCTGCCGTAGTGTGAATATTTGGTCGATAGTGGACTTTCCTGGTCTGAAGCCACACTGATAAGGACCAATCAGGTTGTTGATGAATGGCTTCAGACGTTCACATAATAGGGCAGAGAGGATCTTATACGCAATGTTAAGGAGACTGATGCCTCTGTAGTTGGCGCAGTTTAGAGGGTCTCCTTTCTTATGTATCGGGCACACTATGCTGAGATTCCACTCATCGGGCATGCTTTCTTCCGACCATATTTTGCAGATGAGTTGGTGCATGCTCCGTACCAAGTCATCGCCTGCTGCTTTGAATAGTTCGGCAGCGATGTTAAGTTAAGATATAGCTATCTTCACTTCGTCAAGGTCGGGTAGGCGGAATTGTTGATCTGCGTCGCCGAGGTTGAGTGGTTCTATCTCCCCCTTACAGCGGAAATCGGTTCGTCGTCGCCGTTATATAATTTGGAGAAGTGATCTTTCCATATTCTCAGCATCGACTGTGGTTCTACTACGATGTTCCCTTGATCGTTTTTACAGGCTTCGGTTCGTGGCTGGTACCCTTGGGAGGTTTTTTTTACCTTTTGGTAAAATTTACGAACCTCATTCCTGTTGTGACATCCCTCTATCTCCTCGATCGCGCGCTTCTCATGCTCTCTTTTTTTCCGTCTAAGAAGCCTGTGTTCCTCTCTCCTCTTCTGCTCGTAGAGCTCGCGAGCAGCTGTAGTCCTTTTGTGCAGCGCAGTTTTGTATACCTCTTGTTTCGCTGCGTGAGCTTGCCGGCATTCGTCGTCAAACTAGGGGTTTCGCTGTGGTGGCCGTGCGAAACCTAGCACTTCAGAGGCGGCATCTCTGATGGCTGCAAGGCAATGTTGCCACTGGTTTTCAATGCTTAATGCAGGAAGCATAGGACTCCTTAGGAGGTTCTTAGAGACTCGATCGGAAAAGGACAATGCAGTCTCTTGCGATTGTAGCCGTCTAACGTCGAATCTTCTCACAGTACTTCCTTGTTTTGGCTTGGATCGGGATATCCGTAGCCGTACCTTGGCTACAACGAGGTAGTGGTCCGAGTCAATGTTGGCCTCTCGGAATGTTCGGATATCCTGGATACTGGAGAAGTGTCGTGCGTCGATCGCAATGTGGTCAATCTGGTTGACGGTTGATTGATCAGGAGATTTCCATGTCCCCTTGTGGATATTAAGATGCGTGAACTGCGTACTAGTTACCAGAACGTCTCGCCCCGCAGCGAAATCGACCAGCCTGAATCCGTTGTTGTCGGAGGTAGTGTCGTGCGGGCTGAATCTCCCGATTATGCCACCAAAGATGTTTTCTCTTCCTAGCTTGGCATTAAAATCTCCTAAGACAATTTTAATGTCATAGCAAGGGCACTGCTCATATGTCTTGTCCAAGAGCTCGAAGAATATGTCTTTGGTGTCTTCATCTTTCTCCTTATGTTAACGAATTAAGCCTTGATGCGGATTGTCGTGATGCGATCGCTCACACTGTTGAAACTCAAGACTTTTTGCCTGAGCCTAGTTCCAACAACAAATCCACACCCAAATAGACGCTGTCTTTGTTCTCCGTAGCAGTCGACGTAGTAGATATCGCAGTCTTTTGCCCGGTTTGCGTTTGCCCGGTCCATCCCATCGCACTTCTTGGATGGCTGTAATATCTGCCTTGCAGCAGTTTAGGGCTTCCGCTAATTGTTCGGCTGCACGTGGTCTGTTAAGGGACCTAACATTCCAATTTTATGTAACTTTTTTAAATATAAATATATGAATTTAAAACCTTTTTTTATATGAAACTTTTATTATATCTGAACACATCCAATACTATGAAAAATTCTTCAAAGGTTTTAAACTACACTGGGTTCCAGCAAGCGGAGGGTGTTTATTTGGGTATGATAAAGGTATAGAGTCTGCACTCCATCTACACTTTATAAACTATAATGAAACTACCATTTTAAGAGGTATATTTCAAGGTGAAACTGTCAATTTAGTTCCATGCTACCTAAACTGCAACCAGTGGAGCAGAGATTAAAACATTTTGAAAAATTCGTTGGAAGAATTTGAGATGAGTAATTTCATATTGATGAAGGATCTTAATGTCAGAACAGGATTGAGGGGTTCAGTAGATATTGGGGCAGTACCACAGCAGTCAGTCCCTGATTCTAGAAGTTCAAAAGATTCTACAACTGACAGAAACTGCAATGCATTTCTTGAGTTTCTGGAAGATATTGGTGCATTTATTCTTAATGGGAGAAGCTTTGGTGATACAAGTGGAGAATTTACATTCGTATAGAGTAGAGGTTAATCAGTCATTGACTATTGTTGTTCATCTTATAATTCGTTAGGAATCATTGAATATTTTTCTGTAAGCTGTAAGACATACTCTGACCACATGCCCTTAAATCTAAAAATAAAGTCATCTGAAGACATCAATAATAATTCGACAATGCAGTTACTTCCAAGGCTGAAGTGGGTAGAAAGAAAACATCCAGATTACATAAAGAAGTTAAACGAAGTTATACCTCAGTACGTTGTGCGTGAAGATCACATTGAATCAAGATGTGAGACAATAAAAAAGTGTGTGTACGAAGCCAATGGACGATCTAACAATCAGGTTATAAAATTCGAAAGGAAGAAACCTTGGTATGATTCACAGTGTCATATTGCTAGAAAAGAATCCTTGAAAGCACAGAGTATTTAAGAAATATAACCTGGAAGCTAGTAGACAAAATTATGCCGTAGCAAACAAAAAATATAAGGCTCTCTTATATTGGAACATTGGAATACAAATCACGGCTAACGAGTTCATGGAACATTTCAATGGCACACTGAATTCAGTTACGTCAAGTATTACGTAACCTATAACAGTTTTCGAAACCATTCATATTCCAATGCTTCATAGTCACATAGAACTATCTGAAGTGTCTTCAGCAATAGAAACAAAAAATGAAAATAAAGCACCCCGTATTCCGAATGAGTTCTACGAAAACGCAAGCATTTCATTTGTTGAAGAGATACGCACTCTACTAAGAGATATCTTTAAACAGGAAATATACCTTCTTTCTTCAGAAAGTCAATAATTTTCCCTCTACACAAAAAGGGTGATGCCAGTATCGCTTCCAACTATCGTGGGCTCTCCTTTCTTGACACGCTTTACAAAATATTTACAACAATTCTGCTTAGAAGGCTCACTCTCTGGATTGAAGAGAACAACATACTCGACGAATACCATGCTGCATACAGAAAACAATATAGTACAGTTGACCAAGTCTACCACCTTTCTTGTATCATCCAACTTCAGCTGAGCCAGAAAAAAAAGCTTTACGCTTTTTTCCGTAGATTTGTCAGCGGCGTTCGATAATATTAACAGAGAAGAATTGTTTAACAAATTATCAAACATAGGCGTCTCTATAAAACTGTTGTCTATTATACGTTTATTGTACAAAGATACGACTGCTATAGTCTGGGATGGAACTAGTACGTCTAGCTTCTTCCAGACATCCAAAGGAGTCAAACAAGGATGCGTACTGAGTGCCTTTCTATTTGTACTATTCCTAAACGATCTACACTTAGAACTTCCAACTGGTCTCACTGTGAATGGTATGCAAATAAATATTTTGTTATACCCGGACGACATAATTCTTCTTTCTGACGACCTAGTACCCTACAATCGGCAGATATTGCAATAATTGGAACCTTGCTGTCAACTTAGAAAAGTCTAAAATAGTAATTTTTAGGAACGGTGGTAGAATAGCAGCAATGGTGAGATACTTAGCTTTTATACTATAAAACTTAGCTGTCACCATGATGTTTGAGTTTTCTGAGACAATGCAAAAAATAGGTCTCCTTCTGATCTGACTACAAACTATGAAACATATATACGCCCGAAGTGGAATAGTTTACCCTTGAGCCCAACTCCTTCTGAATGTGGAATTTCTACCACGTTCTTTCTTGGCAGTGAATAGGAAATACCAGAACAAAGTACATCGACACCTCCTTTCCAACCCTTATTTATTAAGCATTCAAAAAATGACAAGTTTTTTTTTGAGTTTAATAAAGCAAGGAAAATCTTATTTTTGCATAACTCGTTATTTGTTAAATAATATTATAAAATTTATTTCTTCTTAGATCAAACAATTATCCATTCGGCAGTTCGAATGTGCATCACTGGAACTATCCACAACGACAGCGAACGCATCGATTCTTCACAAACAAAAACTCCACCAGGACTGTCATCACCTGCCGCAAGCTCAGTTAGCAGCTCCATAAAACGCACAAGTTCCCAGGAGGCCGTTTTGCTAACTTATTGTTTTGCTGGCCTTATGTGTTCCTATCTTACATGGGGTGTTCTTCAAGAGAAAATCATGACACAAGAGTATGTGAATTTCGAAGGGAAAACCTCACATTTCAAGGATTCGCAGTTCCTTGTTTTTGCAAATCGATTACTAGCCTTCAGCATAGCTGGCATATGCATACGAATGAGACAAGAGCCACGTCATCGAACGCCCCTCTACAAGTATTCATTTGCTTCGTTTTCGAACATTATGAGTGCTTGGTTCCAATATGAAGCCTTAAAGTTTGTCAATTTTCCGACTCAAGTTCTGGCTAAGTCATGTAAAATCATTCCGGTGATGCTGATGGGAAAGTTCATGTCACGCACAAAATACGAATGCTATGAGTACCTGACGGCAGTAATGATATCGGTTGGAATGGTTTTTTTTATGACTGGTAGTGCAGAAGAAAAGCGAGTTTCTTCGGTAACAACAATTACGGGAGTATTCCTCTTAGTAATGTACATGGTTTTTGATAGTTTTACAACGAATTGGCAAGGTGCACTATTCAAAGCTTATTCTATGTCACCAATTCAAATGATGTGTGGAGTCAATTTGTCAAGTACGATATTTACAGCGGCATCGCTATCAATGCAAGGAGGATTTATGGATTCATTGACTTTTGCCTCTGAAGTAAGTAACTCAATAAAACATGATTTGAAATCGAAAGATGTTTCATTTATTTATTGTTTTTTTTTCAGCATCCAAAGTTCATATTTGATTGTATAGTTTTGTCGATAAGTTCCACAATTGGACAGCTGTTTATATTTTATACAATTTCTGTGTTCGGTCCAGTTGTGTTTACAATAATAATGACATTGCGGCAGGTAAGTCTCAAAACAGTCAATTTTCTGTTCTTTTGTTTTAATATTATTTCACATGGTCTGAAAAAAGCCTAAGTAAATACTTTATTTTATATGCAAATTCAGTAATGATCAAACTTTGTTACCTGCACTTACCAGATAGGTCTACTCCACGACTATAAAACTCATTCACTTCAGAAAGCAGCGAAAACGCCATGAGTTTTGTCAGCCGTGAATATGAGACGATAAAATGTATTGGCAAGAGATGAATTCTACTTTATATATCTTTAGCATTTCCTCACTGTTTAACTTTAATTTATTGAAAGTATGTGGGTTGATGTTATATGAATTTTAAATTTTTCGTGATTTTAATATCTGAATTCAATCAGTTTTATAGGTTTTTGTTGGACTAACAGTTATGTTAAACTATGCAAATTTAAAAGCTCTCATTTGGGTGACAGCTTACATTAGTGTTCATTGAAATAAAGAAGTATGCTGTAGTGCGAATATATGAACAGTTTTGAACACATTCAGCTTATGAACAAATATAGAAAAAAAGAAATAATCAAGGGTGTTTTTAGCCCTTTGGTTTTCAAAAAGAACTAAAACGCATGTAATTTATTGTTAAAGTCAAACATTTTTACAATAATAAATAAAGATAAGGGTTTGATATTATGTTCTAAAAATGATTTCGGACTAGTAGAGGAAAAGTCCAATTTTCGATCACTTTCTGGCGTATGTCAGCAATAAACCACCGAACTATCTCTTCCAAGGGGTCAATTATGTCGATCTTATCTGCGTTTATAAGTGAAATCACATAGCCTAAACAAATATAGCTCAGCGGTTTTAAATCGCACATCTTGGAAGCCATGCCACATGCCCACGACACTAGATAATATCGTCATCCCTGTATTTTTCTTTTTTTTATACTTTCTAACATTTGTGTATTCTTTTTTCTTTATCTTATTTTCTGTATCGTATTTTTGCTAATAAAATTGAAAGATCTAAAGTTAACATTCTTGTTGAGACATTTGTTTTATTCGGAAATCGGCTGTCCAAATGACAATATGCCCTTCAATGGATTGACTGTTTCTTTTCGTCGTCGAGCGAATCAAACCATTATATCGGTAATAAACTTGCACGATTTTTATGGTTTATATGGATCGTTAAGGGATTACGTTCAATACTTTTGACTTAATGCTGTGCAGATTTAATTCTTGTCGCGCTTCACTATTGTGGACGTCGTTTGCTTAAAAATGCCGGTTTTTAATGACAGATTCTACTTCAAGCGTTTCTTTTTAAGCTTCAAGCTTCACCCATTGTAAGTCTTTTCAGTATTGAATAGCAAACCAAAGTGAGCATAAACAATGTGACAGCTGTCAAAAAGACCTACTCCGAAAAAAGTTTTGCAAGATTAAAAACCACACGTCTAAAAAAACACCCGTTATAAAGCTGAGACAAGTTATAATTGTTTTTTTCTACAAATCAACAATGGTCAAGTTTCTTTGTATGAAAATATAAAGGACAACAATACAAAATAACACTGCTGTTAAAGAAGTCAATTTACTTGCAGCAGAATAAGCTGTTAATTGGATTCTTCTTGTTGGCTCGAGTAGTATCCCTCCTATCAAGCTTGTTAATTTGTGCTACTTTAAAGCTTTCCTTTCGAGTAGATACAAAAATAGCATTCGTCTAGCCTGTCTCTAAAAGAATCAATTTCCTTTTCTAAAAATCACCCTATTTCACTTTTTTACTAGAGGAGAGCAGATAGAACACCACATTGCGGTGTCCCTCTACTAACGAATCTTCTAGCAGAAGAGTTGCCCAGTTTCGTCAATTATTCTGCTAGTCACCAATAAATAAATTGAATCCCCAAGCGAACTCTTGATAGAAAATATAAAAATGGAATATAGAGCGGAGCACAAGAAATAAAACACGACATGGTTCGTTGAAAGTTAAAATGCAAGAGAGAGAATTTTATTTAAATTACAATTATAACAAATAATGTAGGATAAAGATGGGTTACAACAACTGAAAGGAGTTGCCAGTAATTTAATTTTTTTAGTTTATTCTATTACAATACTCCCACTTAAACAAAAGTAATTAAATTTAATAAAAAATGTTTACTTGGCAAATCTCAACCCTATCCCTTTAGCGCAAAAATCGTTCTTCACTTTTGTAACCGCTTTGGTTAAGAAGTCTGCCAGCATTTGTTTGGCCTTGATATACTGTACTTTGATGTTTCCTTCGGTAACTTCGTGCCTTACAAAGTGGTGTTTGATGTTGATGTGCTTTGATCTAGCTCGATAAGCATTTAGTTGTGATAGATCAATCGCACTCTTGTTGTTGCAGTACATAGTTGGTGTAGGGGTGTTACCAGTTAGTTCTCCAACTTAGCGCTTTAGCCAAAGTGCTTCTTGCGTGGCTGCCGATAGAGACATATACTCTGCCTCTGATGTTGAAAGCGCTACTGTCCGTTGCTTCTTGGAGTTCCAAGAAAGCGGTGATCCTTGTAGCATAAACGCATAGCCTGTAGTTGAACGCCGCGCCGTTCATCTACGTCGGAGGCCCAATCTGCATCGCAGTAGACGCAGAATTCTGACTTGCCATGTTTTGTATAAACAAGTTTCGCATCTACAGTGCCTTTAAGGTACCTGAAAATAGGCTTTATAGCTGACCAATCAGGCTTACCCAGATTGTTATTGAATCTGCTGGTTGACTACCGGTGAGAACGTTTCCTCATAGTCAATTGATTTGGACTCAGCTCTTTATTACAAGCCTCGCTTTGTAACGTGAAATATTCCCAGAATAATCACGCTTCGTCTTATAGACCCAATCACTTATAGCAGTCAATCACCTTACGATCTACCGGTTTAGGAACAAGATTCCAGGTCTCGTTACTGATAAGAGCTTCGAACTCTTCTCTCATTGCTGCGCGCCACATATCAGCTTCTGGGCTTGACAACGCCTCTTGGATGTCATACGATCCCTTGTTACTTCACGAGCAATGAACGACACAAAATCCTGATTGACTGTAGGTTTCTTAGGTCTCGATGATCTTCTGATTTCGGAGTTAGTTATGGCACTATTGATTCCATTCGGTGGACTATATCCGTTGTCCGATTCAGGAACATCAGTGCTGTTAGCCTCGGACTCCGAATAATATGTGTCACTATCAGCAGCTGATTTGAACCCCCTCCACTATTTGTTCATCTGAAGTAGTGGGATTAAGAAGTTGATAGGCTTTGTTGTCCTCACTGGACCCGATTAGTATACATTGTACTGACTTGGGATCAAACTTCCTTCGCTTCTGCTTGGGTACGTGAACCATTGCCTGACAACCAAGCACCCTCAAACGTTCTAGATTGGGTTTCACTCCAGCCCAGGCTTCCTCTGGTGTAATGTCTGCCAAACCTTTTCTCGGAGACCGGTTGATGATGAATACTGCCGTCATCACTGCTTCACCCCAGAATTCAGTCTTTAAATCGACATCAAAAAGCAAGCAACGAGCTTTTTCTAGCACCGTTCTGTTAATTCGCTTTGCCAAGCCGTTTGGCTCTGCTCTGCTGCTGTTTTTTGATGTTGGATACCATGTTTACGCAAACAGTTGAGCAACACCTTTTACTAGGAACCGTTGTCGGAACGCAAAACTTTAATGGTTTTTTGAGTTTGATTTTAACGAGACTTCTGAACTGCTCGAATTTTTCTTTAACCTCGGATTTGTTCTGCAAAAGGTACAGAAAAGCTTTTAGACTGAAGTCATCTACAAAAATCAAAAAATATCTTTTGCTCTCGTTACGGTGCTTTTAAATGGAAGTCTAGCCTGCTTTGCCTTGCAGCAAACTACGCACGAGTCGACAACCTCACTTTCCAATAAACTCACCCCGTCGGCAATCTTCTTTAGTTTAAGTAGAGCATCTGCACTTGGGTGTCCCATACGACCGACAACGCTGTCGTACAGATTTATTTTGTTCATTCGCAATCGATATGTTGGCATGCTCGACAGATGGCTGGTCTAGCTTAATAAACACCTTCTTTCTTTGATGCAGTTGCAATCAAACAACCGTCATTGTTAAAAATCTCGGAACGATTACCCCTGAACACAACAGAATTGGCACTGTCTGTTAAACGGCTCACGGAGAGAAGATTCGCAACAGTACTTTCACCAGTAGACAACAACAACTTCAAATCGCCTTTCCCACCTACAGTCATCATGTTTTTATCTGCAATCACCAGCTTATCGCTGCTCGCATTCGGAACATTGTTCAACCAATTACGACGAAGGGTCATGTGCTTGGACGCACCTGAGTCCAAATACCATTCTTTTGAGTCCACATACTTGGCTGATAATGCGGTGAACAGAAGCTGGTTCTTATTATTCGACTTGTTGGAACTCTTAGCATTTGGACAATTGCCAGCAAAATGGACATACTTGTTGCACTGAAAACATCTCATACGCTTCTGCTTTTTCGTAAAGGAGGCCGTACAGCAAAGTACAGAAAAGTTCCTATCCACTCCTCACTTAACTGAAGTCCGATGCTTCTTATTTTATACGCCGTATTAATAATTTTGTTAACATACTCGTCCACTGACTCACATTATTCTAACTCCGTTGTTATTTGATTTTCAAGAGTCTATCTGCGTCGCTAAGAAAAGATTATGTCTCCAACACAATTCACTGCGCTTTTATTTAAATTAAAAAAAAAAAAAAACATAAAAAGATTTAAAACAAATTATATAATATTTTGATTTTTGTTTATTTTTCAGGCCGCTGCTATAATGCTGTCGTGCATCATATACAATCACAGCATATCTGTTTTAGGAGTCTTCGGAGTTCTAATTGTTTTCCTTGCTATATTTCTCCGAGTGTATTGTAACCAAAGAATAAAGGCTATTCGCAGTCGAGCAGAAGCGATACGTCCCAAACTATCAGTTTAGTAACTTATAAGAATCAAAAGAACAAAAAATCGAATTTTTAAGAAGACGTAATTATGTATAAGTAATCGTAGTGCTTCTGTAGATAGACTGTTGTTAATATATATACATAATATATATGTACGTAAAAGTTCTTAACGATATACCAGACGAAAATATTGTAAAATGTTTTATGCTTATTTTATTTACTTAAGACAAAAAAGTCTCGCGGTAGTAACTTTACTAAAAAATATTATTTATTTATCGGATTATGTTATTGATTAAAGTAAAATTTTATTGGAACAAATAATAAATCATTGTGTAATAGTATTTATAAATAGTAATTATATATATTTTTTATATTGTTGTAAATCTAATATATAATATATGAGTATGTGTATGTATTTAAAAAAAAAAGTTCAAAAAATTATTGTTTAATATTTTACATTGTGTCATTAAATTTTAATGAAAAATAAAAATCATGTTATATTCGTTAAATTTGTTTGGGGTCTAAAATATTGCTTAAACCTTAACCTCTATTATTTGGGATGCATTGAGTTGTCTAGCGAGTTTGACCCGTTTCTCGTAGATCATTTAAGCAAATTTGGAAATCCAGGAAGTGGTCATGCGTGTTATATTTCAACAAATGTCTGTAATGAATTTATTCATCTCATGGAAAGACAGGTTTTTAAAACTATTGTAAAAGAAGTCAAAATGGCAAAATATTTATCAATTAGCGTTGATAGTACAACCAATGTGTCTCATTTTTGGACTTTATTCCAATTAACGAACATAGATCTGATTATTTAGCGGAAACCATATTGAAGTTTTTGTGAGGAACATGACATTTCGATAACAGATTGCAGTGGCTACGACAACGCGCCAAATACGAGTATGTCAGGAAAGTTTTATGGTCTGCAGGCAAGAATCAAAGAAAAATCTAAATTTCCCACTTTTGTACAATGTGCAGGGCACTCATTAAACTTGATAGACTCATTAAACGTAGGACAGGCACGAGAGGCCAGATAGGAAGCATTTAGCCTTTGCAAACAAATACCAAAAACAAAATATTACCCTGGATGTTGCAATAAATCTGCTGAGTGCAAGAGAGGTGAAAGATGAAGACACCAAAGACATATTCTTCGAGCTCTTGGACAAGACATATGAGCAGTGCCCTTGCTATGACATTAAAATTGTTTTAGGAGATTTTAATGCCAAGCTAGGAAGAGAAGACATCTTTGGTGGGATAATCGGGAGATACAGCCTGCACTACACCACCTCCGACAACGGATTCAGGCTGGTCGATTTCGCTGCGGGGCGAGACGTTCTGGTAGCTAGTACGCAGTTCACGCATCTCAATATCCACAAGGGGACATGGAAATCTCCTGATCAATCAACCGTCAACCAGATTGAACACATTGCGATCGACGCACGACACTTCTCCAGTATCCAGGATATCCGAACATTCCGAGAGGCCAACATTGACTCGGACCACTACGGCTACGGATATCCCGATCCAAGCCAAAACAAGGAAGTACTGTGAGAAGATTCGACGTTAGACGGCTACAATCGCAAGAGACTGCCATGTCCTTTTCCGATCGAGTCTCTAAGAACCTCCTAAGGAGTCCTATGCTTCCTGCATTAAGCATTGAAAACCAGTGGCAACATTGCCTTGCAGCCATCAGAGATGCCGCCTCTGAAGTGCTAGGTTTCGCACGGCCACCACAGCGACGTTTGACGACGAATGCCGGCAAGCTCACGCAGCGAAACAAGAGGCATACAAAACGGCGCTGCACAAAAGGATTAGAGCTGCTCGCGAGCTCTACGAGCAGAAGAGGAGAGAGGAACACAGACTTCTTAGACGGAAAAAAAGAGAGCATGAGAAGCGCGCGATCGAGGAGATAGAGGGATGTCACAACAGGAATGAGGTTCGTAAATTTTACCAAAAGGTAAAAAAAACCTCCCAAGGGTACCAGCCACGAACCGAAGCCTGTAAAAACGATCAAGGGAACATCGTAGTAGAACCACAGTCGATGCTGAGAATATGGAAAGATCACTTCTCCAAATTATATAACGGCGACGACGAACCGATTTCCGCTGTAAGGGGGAGATAGAACCACTCAACCTCGGCGACGCAGATCAACAATTCCGCCTACCCGACCTTGACGAAGTGAAGATAGCTATATCTTAACTTAACATCGCTGCCGAACTATTCAAAGCAGCAGGCGATGACTTGGTACGGAGCATGCACCAACTCATCTGCAAAATATGGTCGGAAGAAAGCATGCCAAATGAGTGGAATCTCAGAATAGTGTGCCCGATACATAAGAAAGGAGACCCTCTAAACTGCGCCAACTACAGAGGCATCAGTCTCCTTAACATTGCGTATAAGATCCTCTCTACCGTATTATGTGAACGTCTGAAGCCATTCGTCAACAACCTGATTGGTCCTTATCAGTGTGGCTTCAGACCAGGAAAGTCCACTATCGACCAAATATTCACACTACGGCAGATCTTGGAAAAAACCCAGGACCTTCAAATCGATACCCACCATCTCTTTATCGATTTTAAAGCCGCGTATGACAGCATCTATAGGGAAGAGCTCTACCGAGCAATGTCTAGTTTTGGCATCCCTGTCAAACTTATCCGTTTGTGCAGAATGACGATGGAGAATGCACGCTGCTCTATCAAGGTCGGAAAAGATTCATTTGATGTCAAAAAAGGTTTTAGACAAGGCGATGCACTGTCATGCGACTTCTTCAACATCGTTCTGGAAAGAATTGTGCAAAATTCAACCGTCAACACTAGAGGCACAATCTTCCAAAGATCCATCCAATTACTCGGATACGCAGATGATATTGACATAATTCGACGATCAAAGCGTGATGTCAGTGGAGCGTTTTTGATCATTGCGACGGAAGCGAAGAAGATGGGTTTAGTGGTCAATGAGGGCAAGACCAAGTATATGCTGTCATCAAAAAAGGACACTGAACGACGACGTCTTGGACAAAACGTCCCCATGGACAGCTATAACTTTGAGGTAGTTAAGGACTTTGTCTACCTAGACACCGCTATTAATGCAGACAACGACACCAGCGCTGAAATCAAACGACGAATAACTCTTGCAAATCGCTGCTTCTTTAGACTTAGAAGGCAATTGAGAAGTAAAGTCCTCTCTCGAGCATGTAAAATCACCATCTATAAGACACTCATCATCCCGGTTCTCATTTATGGCGCTGAGGCCTGGACCCTGTCAAAGAAAGATGAGAGCGTCTTAGGATGCTTCAAGAGAAAAATTCTTCGGGTGATTTTTGGTCCCGTACGCATAGATGGAGAATGGAGGAGAAGATATAACGACGAACTGTACGTGCTGTACAGCGACACTGACCTAGTTAGCAGAATTAAAGTCTAACGGCTAAGATGGCTAGGTCATGTAGAGCGGATGGACATCAACGCTCCACCCTGGAAGGTCTTCGAATCCAATCCCGAGGGACGGCGCAGTAGAGGAAGACCGCGACTCAGGTGGCGCACCCAGATGGGAGAGGACCTCAACCAACTTGGCGTGCGAAACTGGAGACAGCTAGCTAGGGACCGAGCTGATTGGAGACGCTTGTTGGTTGAGGCCCAGGTCCGCCCCGGACTTAAGAAGAAGACGTACATTAACATACTAGGTTTAAGACTGATGGAAACACAAATTTGTTCAATATCGGTGATAGGTAGGGAAATTGGTTCACATGACATGGTTGAGCTAAAGGCAACAAGTAGCCCACCTCCACGATCTCCAGCAGTCACACAGGGATCCCTCCGGAAGACCATATAAGAGTTAACGTCAACAATTTCAAATCATAACATCGTAGTCGACATTACTGGTATAAAGGTAAAGCGTAGGGATTTTTGTACGAATTCCACTGGAATTATGATAATACATTTTCAGGCAATCAGGATTGGATGGAAAAATATTTGGGTTCTTTATTTCTCCATCGATGATACGTTTTTCGGCATGTAGTCGAATTTAGGAATCTTTATTCCGAAAGGCCAAAAAGATGAAAACGGATTGCATAAATTCAGCAGGAATTCCGATTTTAAAGTAAACATATCTCAAGCTTGCGCCAGATCCATTTTTCAGAAGTTTGTTAAAATGTTGAATTAGGCTTGATAGAATCCGCCTGACAGGTCCTAACCGGTAGAGGAACCAGATTGAACAATTCTTTTAAGTTTATTAAAAGGTACATGACAGCAGTTTTAGCGAAGGCGGAGGTGAAGACCGAAAACTGGTTTCTACTTCTATGATGACGAAATTGTCAAAAAAAACTCAATTAGTCAATAATGAAATATTTTTTCAAAATCCAGCTAAAATTCAACATCTGGAAAACGGTGATATACATTTTTTTTAGGCTTGAATCTTTTTTGAGCAGCCATATATATGTACTGTGACCTATAATTTAAAATCAAAATAAAAAATAATAACATTACTAATTTCTTAATAGTTTATTTATAACAAAATCTATAATACACAATTACAAATAATTAACAACAAGAGTCAATATCTTTATTGACTTAAGCTTAATCAACCAAACACAGGAGCAGTAGATAACGTCTGAATAACACTGTTAACTGTGTTTGCCACTCCACCAACTATCTGGCCAGGTGTTAAATTTGGCTGAAAAGAGGTAGGTAAATAAAACATGAGCAAAAGAACTTCAACAATATCTCTGAATTTTTGAGATAATATTATTCGAAAATCTTTTAAGTAAGGTTAACTACTCCTTGCTTAGCAAATACTTCTGTAATCTGCAAATGTGTACTTATTATACAAATCAAGTTTAGTAAAAGTGTTTTGAACTTACCATGCCACCTCCATTAGATCCAAAATTATTGTTACCGCCAGCTGCGCCAAGGCCACCGCCACTGCCACTGCCACCGCCACCGCTATTAGTACCATCATTTGTGGAAGAACTATCAGCGCCAGAGCCTGTACCCCCCAAATTGGAGTCATAATCGACAGGATCAATTGAAGAACTACCACCCGATTGTGACTGGGAGGGACCCTGATACGGTCGATTAACACCACTCAAAGCACCACCAGGCAGGAAGAGGCCAAGCCAATTTTGAAAAAATCCTCGAACTGGTCGATCACCGTAAATAGGGTCAGCCAAGCCTCCGCCAAAGCCTCCAGGTCCACCAGGATATCCTCCGCCGAAACCTCCACCACAACCTCCATTAGGGTAAACATTGTAGACATTGAAATCCCAAAATACTCTTCCCTCAGACTTGTGTTCTTGGTTGGCATTTCGGAAGTAACATCCGTTTCCATATCCTCCTGGCCCATAACCTCCTCCAAAAAGCTTGTTTGCCTTTTTCTTGAATGTCTTCCCCGATTCAATAGATTCTTGATTTTTTGAACCAAGGAATTTGGCATTCTCTGCATCAGCCTTACTTACCCTAAACGGTCTTCGAGTAGTTGTGCTGGGGGTTCTGTAAGATGATAGCTGCTGATGATAGTAGCGATTTTGAGCTGCTAATCGTTGAGCTTGGATACGTTGGGCTTGTGCTGCTCTTTGTTGGGCGTAATAGTATCTCTGTTGGTTCGCGTAGTAATCATATCCTTGAGGTGCACTTAAAACAAGTTCTGCTAATATTATTATAATTAGCAATACATACCACGAACTTGAAAGAACTTTCCTTAACATTTTAAACTAAAAATATATTTAAATTACGAGTATTATAATGATAGTTTCAATAATAGAAATGTTTTCTACGAACCTCATTAAATTTTTCTAAATAATATTCTGATCACATTTGGTTTTGTTAAGTGTTAGATCCACTTTCGAGGGGTCTTAGATTGTAACTAACAATTTGACTCAATCCTATCTAGCGTCATTGGTCGCTTATAACGGTGGGAATATAATTCATGAACTGGAACTTATAAATTTACATCATTTGATGATGGCATTGGGTGTTTTATTTTTAAGCTTTTGTTGTTGTCGATGTAGAAAATTTTCCCCTAAATGGGTTTTTCTTTATTTTTTAGCAAACAAAATCTTATGTAATAAAAATTCATTGACCTACTTTTGTGAGATTTTGCATACGAATTCTGCAAATGAAGAATTGAAGAGGTGGCCTACCTACGCTTCTTGATTAATTCCCTTATATGAAAATTTAAGTGGCACTACACTGTATTGAGTGTAGTGATGCTTTAAGTCCAACACCGTTCCCATTAAAAGTTGGAATAGTTTACTTGTTAAGCTTGTTTACCAGAGACTTTTTTCAATCAGTCTTAATGGTGACATAAATGTTAAAGTTTTATTAGTAGGCTAAACTTTAGCTTCCGCGTAGTTTATTTTAATGAACAGTTATTCAAAAAATGAATTTATTTATTTGTAAATTATAATTTCAGTACAAAATAGAAAAAATAGGCTGGGATGCGACCCAAACTGATAACTTCCCATCCCGTCTGCCGACTTGTCTTGCTTAAAAGTTTGTTTGTTTTCGTGCTGGGTTAAACAAGTTGTCAGTTGAATTAGTCTTCAAAATTTTAAAATTACCAACAATATTTTTCATATAGAGAAATAGTTTAGTTTGAAAATCTAGTCTCGTTAAATAGATTTTTAGTCGAAAACAAATGTTTACCAATTTTAGAAGCATTTCTAAAATTTTTACAAATTAGATAAATGAAATTAATTTGAGAGATATCAAGAACCGATAATCAATTTTTACCAATTTGCGTATTATTTCTTGTAGATTTTATTTTTTTATGAACAAAACAGACTTTTGGATTTTTATAAATAGCTACTAAATATCGAAAACAATATTTTCGATGAAATAAAACAAGTTTGAAGATAATATTTTTTAATTTTTGAAAATCTTTTTGATTCGAAAGTAAATGTTTAACAAGTTTTAGTATTGTTTTTTTAGGTTTTGATTTTTTTGTAAAAAACTGTCAATTCGATTTTTCTCAAAATTCTACTGAATGTTGACAACAATATTTTTTTAAAAGATAAAAGTAGTTTAAAACCAATATTTCAAAGTTTTGAAAAGATACTTGAGTCGAAAATGAATTTTTACCAACTTTTATACATATTTGTTAAGGTTTTTATTTTTTGTTAAAAAAAACTGTCAATTGGTTTTCTCTCAAAATTTTACCGAACGTAAAAAACAAAATTTCTTACAATATAAAATACGTTTGAAGCCATAATCTCAAGTTTTTGAAAAAATATTTGCGTCGAAATAATATATTTTTTTTTAAGTTTTTATCTACTAAAGGGTGTCCCAAAATTAACGCAAGATTTGAATTAAATAGGAAACGCCGTTTTTAGGCTTTTGATAGTTATATTTTTACTAGCTTTTTACCCGCGGCTTCGCCCGCAGTGGAGAAATTAAAGTTTTATTGTAGACATGTTCATTGAAAGTAATGTCTGTGTGTACTTGCTGCAGTTGATGTAAAATATCTTCAGCCATGTATTCTTTGTACTTATTCCAAAGAGTTTGAGGGTTAGAAAGACCGCAAGAAGATAAAAGCGTAGCGTAAAATTCCCTGATTTTATCTTGCGATCGGCATTGTACAGCTTCCTCCATAGTTTCATCCCAATGATTGTCATTTTCTAACAGTCGCGGAGCTTCACATGCTTCTCGGTAGGTTTGACATTCCTGACCATTGACAATTTTAAGTTCTGTAAAGCTAATTGAACCTCTAACATGATGCAACAACATGCGCAGACAAAAGCATTCAAAATTCGTAACATGTACGGTAAATATAGAAAAATTAGAAACAGTTGAAACTATATTCAATTGAATTAGATATTGTCGTCACCGTCGGTAATACAGTGGGTTGGTATTACAGTATTCAGGGTTGAAACTTCATTACTATGATGCTAGATGGCGTTGAAGTAGCTAAATTGTACGATATTTTGACAAACAATTTTCTTATTTCTCGTAAAATTTTTAATAAAAAGTATCCTATGTTACTTCTAATACCTTTAAGAGTGTAAGTGCAAAGTTTCATGATGATCGGTTAAGTAGTTTTTGCGTGAAAGTGTAACAAACAAACTTACATTCGCATTTATAATATTATATAAGTAATAAGTAATAAGTAATAAGTAATGAGTAATAAGTAATAAGTAATAAGTAATAAGTAATAAGTAATAAGTAATAAGTAATAAGTAATAAGTAATAAGTAATAAGTAATAAGTAATAAGTAATAAGTAATAAGTAATAAGTAATAAGTAATAAGTAATAAGTAATAAGTAATAAGTAATAAGTAATAAGTAATAAGTAATAAGTAATAAGTAATAAGTAATAAGTAATAAGTAATAAGTAATAAGTAATAAGTAATAAGTAATAAGTAATAAGTAATAAGTAATAAGTAATAAGTAATAAGTAATAAGTAATAAGTAATAAGTAATAAGTAATAAGTAATAAGTAATAAGTAATAAGTAATAAGTAATAAGTAATAAGTAATAAGTAATAAGTAATAAGTAATAAGTAATAAGTAATAAGTAATAAGTAATAAGTAATAAGTAATAAGTAATAAGTAATAAGTAATAAGTAATAAGTAATAAGTAATAAGTAATAAGTAATAAGTAATAAGTAATAAGTAATAAGTAATAAGTAATAAGTAATAAGTAATAAGTAATAAGTAATAAGTAATAAGTAATAAGTAATAAGTAATAAGTAATAAGTAATAAGTAATAAGTAATAAGTAATAAGTAATAAGTAATAAGTAATAAGTAATAAGTAATAAGTAATAAGTAATAAGTAATAAGTAATAAGTAATAAGTAATAAGTAATAAGTAATAAGTAATAAGTAATAAGTAATAAGTAATAAGTAATAAGTAATAAGTAATAAGTAATAAGTAATAAGTAATAAGTAATAAGTAATAAGTAATAAGTAATAAGTAATAAGTAATAAGTAATAAGTAATAAGTAATAAGTAATAAGTAATAAGTAATAAGTAATAAGTAATAAGTAATAAGTAATAAGTAATAAGTAATAAGTAATAAGTAATAAGTAATAAGTAATAAGTAATAAGTAATAAGTAATAAGTAATAAGTAATAAGTAATAAGTAATAAGTAATAAGTAATAAGTAATAAGTAATAAGTAATAAGTAATAAGTAATAAGTAATAAGTAATAAGTAATAAGTAATAAGTAATAAGTAATAAGTAATAAGTAATAAGTAATAAGTAATAAGTAATAAGTAATAAGTAATAAGTAATAAGTAATAAGTAATAAGTAATAAGTAATAAGTAATAAGTAATAAGTAATAAGTAAATAAGTAAATAAGTAAATAAGTAAAAGTATGATGATTGACTCGTAAAGTACATAGGATAGGGTTTGTGTATGGAATAACACATCGGAAAATGGCCTCCACGGCTTTGCATGCACATGCGCACTCTTTAGTTGAAATTTTCCATGACCATTCTGCATAAATGTGGCTGAATTTCGTTGATGCAGCGTTGAATCTCCTCCTTTAATGCACGGGTGGTTGTGGGCTTGTTGACATAGACTTGTGATTTCAAATAACCCCATAAAAAGAAGTCTAATGGTGTTAAATCACACGATCTAGGAGGCCAATTTTGATCAACGAAACGAGAGAGTACACGACCTGGAAATGTCTCATGCAGTAATTGAACTGTTTCACGGGTTGTATGACATGTGGCACCGTCTTGTTGAAACCACATATTGGACACATCAATATCATCCAATTTTGGCAGAAAGAACTGTGTAATCATGTCGCGATATCGAGCACCAGCAACAGTCACTGCTTGACCAGCATCATTTTCAAAAAAATATGGCCCAATTATGCCTCCAGCCCAAAATCCACACCATACAGTCACGCGTTGTGGATGCATTTGTTTTTCGACAATCACATGCCAAATGCGGCAATTTTGGCGATTGACAAAGCCATCAAGATGAAAATGTGCAAAAATGTGAAAAATCAATGTCCACTTGTTGATGTTCAATAATCCATTCAACAAACTCTCTTCTCTGTCCATGGTCATTAGGCTTCAATTGTTGTGTTAATTAAATTTTGTAAGCATGAAGACACAGATCTTTGGTGAGTATACGCTGTAGAGAGGTTCTTGAAATTTGCAATTCTTGTCCACGACGTCGAATTGAGGTTCCTGGATTGTCAGCAACACTCTCACGCACTGCTTCGACATTCACATTTGAACGGCTTGTTTTTAAACGGTCAGTGTGATTGGCGTCTCGAACGGATCCAGTCTCAATGAATTTTTCAATTAATCTCTTCACAGTTGACGAAGTTAAAACACTATTCCGACCATATTTTGTATGAAATTCTCGAACTACAGCCGCCAAGCTTTCACTATTTTTGAAATATTCTTTAATAATGAAGACACGTTGTTCTATCGTGTAACGCTCCATTTTTAATAACCCTATACTGTTAGCTTTCAAATTGCTTTTTTTCAGGGTTTGCCAACACTTCACTGCACAAATGGCGGCAAATTCAAATCTTGCGTTAATTTTGGGACACCCTTTATATAAAATTAAGTCGGGTTTCCACGATTTTGCATTTGTTGTAAAAATCTTGGGCTCCGTGAGTTCATAGCAGACAAAATTCAGGAAAAAGATCAACAGAAAAGCGTTGAACTCCGTTTAGCTTCACATAGAAAGCTATAGTTCCGATAAATGGAATTAAAACTTTTTAAATTTGTTGACGTTTCATGGGCCCTATATTTTAAACCAAAGCTTACTTTTGGGAACCTTTTTAGTCAACCATATGAAATTTCAGAGATATCGACTTCAAATAACGTATGAAATCTACAATGAAGGAATGATTCTGATTGAGGATCAATGCTTGACTATTGCAAACAAGCTTCTGATTGAAGTAGGAATTATTGCGCCAAATCGATCGATGCATTACTTGCAACTCAAAGTTGATTCTTTTATTATAATATTGCGGTACTCAACTTGCTGTGAAAAGCTTTATTATTAACGGCAAGTACGCAGGTGAAAATGTATGCATTCTCGAACACCAATGATTCCGACTGATCTTCCATTTGACTTCAAACGATTGCAATTCGTTCGCCTTGCGTTCGCAATGACAATGGCCAATCGCTTAGTGCTTTGCGGGATAAATTTAGAAAATCATTGTTTTTCACATGGGCAGCTATACGTTGCGTGTTCACGAGTTGGGAAACCATCCTCTTTGTTTGTGTTAACGTCAGACTAAAAAACAAAAAATGTTGTTTACCAAAGAGCACTTCAATGAAACGTAAATTTGCGGACAAGTAAACGGTGATTTTTTAAGAGCTTGAGAACTTTTTAAAAAAAAAAAAAACGCATAAAATTTGCAAAATCTCATCGATTCTTTATTTGAAACGTTAGATTCGTCCATGACATTTACTTTTTGAAGATAATTACATTTAAATGTTGACCGCGGCTGCGTCTTAGGTGGTCCATTCGGAAAGTCCAATTTTGGGTAACTTTTCGAGCATTTCGGCCGGAATAGCCCGAATTTCTTCGGAAATGTTGTCTTCCAAAGCTGGAATAGTTGCTGGCTTATTTGTGTAGACTTTAGACTTGACGTAGCCCCACAAAAAATAGTCTAAAGGCGTCAAATCGCATGATCTTGGTGGCCAACTTACCGGTCCATTCCTTGAGATGAATTGTTCTCCGAAGTTTTCCCTCAAAATGGCCATAGAATCACGAGCTGTGTGGCATGTAGCGCCCGCCATCTTGTTGAAACCACATGTCAACCAAGTTCAGTTCTTCCATTTTTGGCAACAACAAGTTTGTTAGCATTGAACGATAGCGATCGACATTCACCGTAACGTTGCGTCCAACAGCATCTTTGAAAAAATACGGTCCAATGATTCCACCAGCGTGCAAACCACACCAAACAGTGCATTTTTCGGGATGCATGGGCAGTTCTTGAACGGCTTCTGGTTGCTCTTCACTTCAAATGCGGCAATTTTGCTTATTTACTTAGCCATTCAACCAGAAATGAGCGTCATCGCTGAACAAAATTTGTCGATAAAAAAGCGGATTTTCTGCCAACTTTTCTAGGGCCCATTCAATGAAAATTCGACGTTGTGGCAGATCGTTCGGCTTCAGTTCTTGCTGTATTTTATACGGTTTTATACCAAGATCTTTGCGTAAAATCTTCCATGTGGTCGAATAACACAAACCCAATTGCTGCGAACGGCTACGAATGTCCAATAAAGTAAACTGAGTGCGAAACTTGGTCACAATCGCATTAATTGTTTGCTCACTTGGTCGATTATGTAGACCATAAATTGGACGTAAAGCGCGAAACACATTTCGAACCGAACACTGATTTTGGTAATAAAATTCAATGATTTGCAAGCGTTGCTCGTTAGTAAGTCTATTCATGATGAAATGTCAAAGCATACTGAGCATCTTTCTCTTTGACACCATGTCTGAAATCCCGCGTGATCTGTCAAATACTAATGCATGAAAATCCTAACCTCAAAAAAATCACCCTTTATAACGCTTCGATTTATTATTAACTTCCCATAGGAAGTTATTGTAATGGGTCCGATTTGTCAAATTGAAAATTTTGACATTTCTCCACGTTTCAAGGTCCCTAGATTCGAAATAAAAGATTTTTAGAAAAATGTCTGTGCGTCCGTGTGTACGTACGTTCGCGACTTTTTTTTCGTCGTCCATAGCTCAAGAACCAGAAGAGATATTGATTTCAAAGAAATTTTGTTATATAGATAATAAGGCAGATAGATCCGGAAAGGGCTCTCAAGAAAATTGCGCGGGTGGTTTTTTCACCATAGCAGTTTGAAAAAAAGGTGAAAATTTTGGTTAACCCTAAATATCTTACGAACCAAAAACACTTGAATTAAATTTTATATAATATATTGTAACGTGATACCAAACAGGTATATTTTTTGAAAAAATCAATATAACGGTTTTTTTTTAGAAATCAATAAAACTGAAAAAAAAATTGTTACCTCCAAAATTTTACGACTGAAATATGATTTCATCTCTAAAACAATTTTGTGCAACGAAGAATAATGTTTTTGACATCTGTTAAAATCTTGAGAAAAATCGAATTGACAGCTTTCTTACAAAAAATAAAAACCTTAAAAAAAATGTATAAAAGTTGGTAAAAATTGATTTTCCACTCTAATATCTTTTCAAAACTTTGAGATATTGGCTTTAATTTTCTTTTATCTTTCAACAAATTTTGATGTCAACATTCAGTAAAAGTTGGAAAAAAATCGAATTGACAGTTTTCTTACAAAAAATTAAAAACCGAAAAAAAAAAATTAACAAAAGTTGGTAAAAATTATAAATTATTTTCGACTCAAATATCTTTTAAAAACTTTGAGATAACAGCTTCTTACTAATTTTTTCTTATAATAAATATTGTTTTTAACATTAGGACAAATTTTGAAAAAAATCGAATTGACAGCTTTCTTACAAAAAATAAAAACCTAACAAAAAATGTATAAAAGTTGGTAAAAATTGATTTTCGACTCCAATACCTTTTCAAAAATTTGCAATTTTGGCTTCAAACTAATTTTATCTTATATTAAATATTGTTTTCAACAATTGGTAAATTTTTTAAAAAATTCGAATTGACAGTTTTCTTACAAAAAATAAAACTCTAAAAAAAACAATACTAAAACTTGGTAAAAATTTACTTTCGGCTCAAATAGCTTTTCAAAAATTAAAAATATTTTCTTCGAACTTATTTTATTTCACAGAAAATATTGTTTTCAATATTCAGTAATTTTTATATAAAAATCCAACTGTCCGTTTTTTCATACAAAATAAAATCCACAAAAAATAGTACGCAAATTTGGTAAAAATGATAAAACTATATAGACAAACTTTTAAGCAAGACAAATCGACAGACGGGATGAGAAGTTATCAGTGTGGGTCGCATCCCAGCCTCTTTTTTCTTTTCCAATATGACAATTAACCCTTTTACACTAAATATTTAATAAACAAAAGCACACCTTTGAGTTGAATAAAAAAAATGTGATCTGCTTACATTTAGACATACGAGGAAGTAGACTTGATTGTAAGGGAGAATTTTCTTCACTAAAGCTAAGTATTTCAAAAAAATGTATTCAATTTAAGGAACCATGTAAACACACAATTTTATCTTTCAAAAGTGACACTTCAAAATTACGAAAATTGAAAGAATTATCGTCATTTTCATCTGCCGAACAAATTATCTTCCAATAACTACCAATGTTTTTGTTTTCTAAAGTCTTCCAACAGGCTAAACAGAAAATTTTAGTTGGAAGATAAAAAGTTGTCGCCAATTGTCAGTACATTTCTGGATTTAATCAACCTACAATATAAACGAACAATTTTTACTTGACAAAACATTCGCAATTGTCACCTATGTAAGTAAATACTATTGAAAGACTTTTGACAGTTCGGCCAATATTAGAAGACTGGCAGGTTCAGCCGACATAAGGGAGTTGAAAGTAAGGCAAGTTTCTAGCATATGATTGGCTCAAGTCAAGGTCGAAATGACAATTGATCATGTTTTTAATTCAACTAAAAGCAAATGTAATGATTTATTATTTTCTCCACAACTTTATTTAATGCTTTTTGTAAAAAGGTTCCTTGTAAATTTGAAAAAAAAGTAATATTTCTTTAAAATACAAAATAAACCGTGATGGACTTGTAGCTTCCCTGAGGAGTGTTTTGTAGAAAATAATGATTTTGGTAGTTTTTGTACTATGAACTTGAAGTAGAGGTTTGTGAAGTAAAGTTCTGAATTTTAAATTCATGACACTTGAAAAATTAACTAGTTGCCTTGGTCAAAATTTACGTTCAAAGAATGAAGTTGACTGCAAATGAAGTCCCTCATGTTGTCTAAACTTGCTCATTTTAAAACCATGTATACTTAGCTTAGCTTTCCAGTCAACTTTTCAATAGAGTTCTCTTAAGTAGAAGGCAATTTTTTGGCAGCTGGACAATCAGGTATAAGAAACATGTGCTGGAATAAATTCCACTCTTCACGCCCAATTTTCGATCACTTTTGGCAGCAATTGCAGCCGTATGTCAGCAATAACGCGCCACAGGATTCAATCGTCTCAGGTTTACCTGCGTAGACAAACACTTTCACATAACTCCACAAAAACTAATCGGTTTAAAAATGCCAGGATCTTGAAAGCCACGATAGAGGCCCACGTGCGTCGCAACGCGAGATAATTCAGGAACTAAAAGTTTCTTTCAATTAAATTGATTCGTTACACGAACCGAACCGAACCAAACCATTGTTCTGGTAAAAACCTACCAATTTCGTTGATCAGGAGTAAGGAAAAGCAAACTGAGCAGATATCAAGCGACAGCTGTGAAAAAGACAGACTCCGAAAGAAGTATTGTCAGATTGAAAACTACAGATCTATAAAAATATACCCGTAGTGATTAAAGACCACATTCACTTAATCAACATTTTTCCAGATCAAATAAATTATTCAAATAACGTTTTATATTTTCATTAGCTTTATTATAAATGTATCAACAAAATCTTAAACAAATAAAAAAAAAAACAAAACAATAACATTTCACAAGAAGATTAACCAAGGAAAGGATTATTCAACTGCTGTAGGACATTGTTAACTGTGCTGGCAACACCGCTTATCAACTGATTAGGCGTTATTCCTTGCTGCAAAAACAGTTTATTAGATGAGTTTCAACTAAAAAAAATACAACTTACCATAACATCTGAGTCAGATAGAAATTGGAAATTTGGACCAGGAGGTGCATTACCAGAATTAGTTGCATCATCAGCTTGAGAACCATCACCTTGTGGTCTATTAACTCCACTCAAAGCACCACCAGGAAGAAAGAGACCAAGCAAATTTTGAAAAGGTCCACGAACTGGTCCACCATAATAAGGATCAGCTAAACCTCCACCAGGGTATGGATCTGCAAATCCCCCAGGACTCCCTCCATAGCCACACCCTCCACCAGGGTAAATGTTATGTATGTTCAAGTCCCAAAATACCCGCCCTTCACCTTTTTGCTGGTCAGCAGCACTTCGGAAGCCACAAGGACTGCCAAATCCTGCTCCCCCATAACCGGAACCGAATAACTTTGTTTTTTCTTAAATGTTTTACCTGATTCATGTGTTTCTTGGTTTTTTACGCCCAGAAATTTAGCATTTTCCGAATCAGCTCTATCAACTTCGTAGGGTTTCCGGGTAGTTGAGGTAGGTTTAACAGATTGCTGGCGATAGTAACGATTTTGAGCTGCAATTCTTTGGGCTTGAATTCGCTGAATTTGTGCTGCTCTCTGAGCATAATAGTTTCTTTGTTGATTTGCGTAATAATTATATCCTTGAGGTGCACTTAGAACAATTTCAGCTAATAATATAATTAACACTATATACCAAGAACTTGAAAAAATTTCGTTCAACATTTTCAAAAAATTCTATTTATTTCAGACTCAAAAGAGAACGCTTATTAAAGCTTATTTAATAATTTTATTTCAGCTCTGCCACTTTTAGTTTCTGTTAGTTTTGAGGTTCTTTAGATAACTGAATGTTGGCTTCATCATTTGATGATGGAAACCTCAATCTAAACTAAACAAATGGCAATAAAAATATACATACCGGCAGATAGCCCATTTTTTCTTGTTGGCATTGAAAGATTTCGCATAAACATTTCGCAAAAGAAGAGGTGGGATAGTTTATCCCACGCTTATAGTAAATTAATTTTTTGGAGTTGTTTATTATTAAAGCCCTTTTTAGGAAATTTGGAATTGCTTGAAGGCACTATAATAATCTAAGTTTACGGAATTAGTCTTAGGTTAATATCCGTCTAATCTAGTTCCAGTCCATTAAAGTTTATCAGGAAACACTCAACAGTGTAAAACAATGCCAATCTACCATTGTTGGTGTGCTAAGCTGTTTCTAAAAGGTAATTTTATTATTTTTTAATGGGGCTTCTTTCATTGAGTTTTTTACTGGTGAATGGAACTTTGATAATTAAAAAAACTAATGCTGATCACAACCCACGAAACTTTCCATTGAAGCCTTTGGTATTTTTCATAAGAAGCTAAAGGAGAATAGACATTTTTCGAGCCAAAAGTGATGAGTACGATTCATTGGCATTTTTACTTTCATTTACGCCTACTATGGCGCTTGTCTCGATAAGCTATATTTAGGGAAGTAATTTCTCCCTATAACTTACTTACTGTAGCTGCAGAACAGACAGTATATGTTTAAGGGTTAAAGTATAAATACACTAGTTTGTCTTTTCGGATCAGGTTTTATAAGCACTATGCTTGTACTAATACCTACATTTTTTAAATTTGGTTGTAGTTGTGGAATTCGACATCTGTTAAACTAAGTTGTTAAAGCAATTTTTTTTTAACGATCTGCCACGACGTCGAATTTTCAGTGAATGGGCCCTAGAAAAGTTGGCAGAAAATCCGCTTTTTTATCGACAAATTTTGTAATACCTACATTTTTTAAATTTGGTTGTAGTTGTGGAATTCGACATCTGTTAAACTAAGTTGTTAAAGCAATTTTTTTTTAACGATCTGCCACGACGTCGAATTTTCAGTGAATGGGCCCTAGAAAAGTTGGCAGAAAATCCGCTTTTTTATCGACAAATTTTGTTCAGCGATGAGGCTCATTTCTGGTTGAATGGCTACGTAAATAAGCAAAATTGCCGCATTTGGAGTGAAGAGCAACCAGAAGCCGTTCAAGAACTGCCCATGCATCCCGAAAAATGCACTGTTTGGTGTGGTTTGTACGCTGGTGGAATCATTGGACCGTATTTTTTCAAAGATGCTGTTGGACGCAACGTTACGGTGAATGGCGATCGCTATCGTTCAATGCTAACAAACTTTTTGTTGCCAAAAATGGAAGAACTGAACTTGGTTGACATGTGGTTTCAACAAGATGGCGCTACATGCCACACAGCTCGCGATTCTATGGCCATTTTGAGGGAAAACTTCGGAGAACAATTCATCTCAAGGAATGGACCGGTAAGTTGGCCACCAAGATCATGCGATTTGAAGCCTTTAGACTATTTTTTGTGGGGCTACGTCAAGTCTAAAGTCTACACAAATAAGCTAGCAACTATTCCAGCTTTGGAAGACAACATTTCCGAAGAAATTCGGGCTATTCCGGCCGAAATGCTCGAAAAAGTTACCCAAAATTGGACTTTCCGAATGGACCACCTAAGACGCAGCCGCCGTCAACATTTAAATGAAGTTATCTTCAAAAAGTAAATGTCATGGACCAATCTAACGTTTCAAATAAAGAATCGATGAGATTTTGCAAATTTTATGCGTTTTTTTTTTTTTTTAAGTTCTCAAGCTCTTAAAAAATCACCGTTTACATCTAAATAAAGTCCAGCTGACACAACAACCGAAGAAAGCTGACCAAACACAGAATTCACAAAAGCACACAAAAAGTCCGAGGCTGTGAATGGACCATACTTCTTCGAAAATGAAGATGGAACGACTATCACCATCAATTGGGACCGTTGGGACAAACGTCTGCTATTGAAGACATTTTAACAAAGCACATACGATTATTTTCCTCAAAATATGTATTTCTTAGAATGATAACGCCCAAAAAAAGAAAAAGATTTTCAACAAAGATTCATCACTATAAAACAGATTAGGAAAGATCAAAGAAAGAACAGTAAAATAAGCTCACTCTAATGACGCTCAAATAGTTCTGTGCGATCTTAATGTCAAAAACGAATTATGTTGCAGAAGGTTTGTGTATGAGGACAGCTCGCTACTGCAGTACTTTTGTTTTAAAACCTTAAAGAGGTCATATACACAAAGCATCGTTTAAAGACATGACACGGTAGGACCTAATAATAAAAAAAGAGGCTGGGATGCGACCCACTCTGATAACTTCAAATCCCGTCCGCCGATTTGTCTTGCTTAAAAGTTTGTAGGTTTTTGTGTTGGGTTAAAAAAGTTGTCAGTTGAGTTATTCTTCAAAATTGTTAAATTACCAACAACAATTTTCATATAAAGCAATATTTTAGTTTGAAAATCTACTTTTGTTAAATAGATTTTTAGTCGAAAACAAATTTTTACCAATTTAAGTAGCATTTCCCTATTTTTTTCAAATTGGATGAATGAAATTAATTCGATAGATATCAAAAACCTAACATCAATTTTTACAAAATTTGCGTACTATTTTTTGTAGATTTTATTTTTTTAAAGAAAAAACGGACTTTTGGATTTCTATAAAAAAAAAACTATTGAATTTCGAAAACAATATTTTCTGTGAAATAACGGCTTTTTGAGCCGTAAGTAAATTTTTACCAAGTTTTGGTAATGTTTTATTTGTTAGGTTTTTATCTTTTGTAAAAAAACTGTCAATTCGATTTTTCTCAAAATTTGTCAGAATGTTGAAAACAATATTTTTTGTAAGTTAAAATAAGTTGAAAGCCAAAAGCTCAAAGTTTTGAAAAGATATTTCAGTCAAAATTCAATTTTTAACAGTTTTATTTATTTTACTGAATGTTAACAACAATATTTTGTTGTGGCTGCTCTTGAAATAGAAAAATGTGGTTAGAAAAACTAGTTATAAACAAGATATTCCATTCCTCGTCCTTCATTTGATACGTTGTTTTTGTATGAGGTTATGCCGTCGCGTCGTCGTTCCGTCCATCGTTAGCTCGTCCCAGTGTTCATAGATCGATACCTGTGAAAAAAAACGTAAGACTATAGAAGGTAAAGAAGAAGAAAAAAAAAAATGCTACTTAGCTTTGGCCTCGGGAATTCCTGCCACTAACGGGTTAGAGTTATGAGTATTAGGTTTCCTTCGTTCCTTCTGTAGATCCCTTGTTTTTTTACATTTTGGTCCGCACTCGTGCTTGTTTTTATCCTTCTTTGTTTATTCGAATTAAAATAATCACCCGGAGGCACTTGCGCAAAGAACACAAATCAAAATAAAATAAAATGCACGACTGGGTCGCACGAACTTGCTACTGTATGCAAAAAGTCTGTTTAAAAAAGTACTTATATAAGATTTTAAAATATATCTGTAAAATAAGTTTGCCTTCAAAGATATAAATGCCATTTGATTTGTCAAAAAAAACAGCAATTCATCCACACAACTCATCTTAGGACATTTCATCCCGCAAGTGAAATATACTTGTATCCGTACTTAACGAAAACAATTGTTTACATATTCAACTATTTAGTTCAATTGGATAGCCTTATTTTAATTTCATGTTAGAAGAACCAGGATGGAAAGTAAATTATCTGAAGATAAGAAAGAGGAAGAATATGTATGTTTAAATTGTAAAGCAATCACCTATTGATTGTGTAGTTAGGTAGGTGTCTAAAACGAACATAGAATAGTTCACTTCGCGTGCTCAGCTTTATGCAGATATATAGATAATGACATGTTTATGATGATAGTGAAAGAATGTCATTGGTAGGTATCCTTCTTTCCTACAAGTTTTCAGCGCAAACATGGAGTTATTCCGTTCAGTTTATTTTTTTCGTTAAAGTTCAAGAAATTGCTATTCATGTGTTGGTAACAGTCAGGCTCTTGTGCGTTTTGGATTTTAGTTATGAATTGACACGTAAGCAGTAGTTGTAGAGGTTGTACGTTTCTTTGACTAGTACTAAGTATTTATTCTTTTATATAATCGGAAGCAAGTAAAATATGTGTTAAACAACCTTATTCTTAAAGAATAAATATACAAAAGTACCAAGATAATACTTCTTGATAGAGACTTTAAAATAGATTGTTGATTAAACATATCATAATCGTTTCACGGCCATAGTTGGTATTTACAATAGTTATAGTTATAAAAATACATAAATTGTACCAAATGCATTAATTTAAATAAAAGATAGAAATATAATTATTATAATTTTGTCAAAATAATTTAATAAAAATAAAAATAATTAAATTAAAATAATTTAAAAAAAATATTTTAAGATTCAAAATTTTACCTGAAAAATAAGTTTGTCTTAAATAATTTAAATGCCATTTTATAAATCAAAAAACCGTTGATTTTTCAAATTTTTTTTTTGAAAATCGTTAGAGCGGTTTTTTTTTTAAATTAATTTTTTATATATAAAATTTTTCAATTTTGTTCTAAAAATATTTTTGGTATACAGTTGCTTAGAGATTTAAAATATACGCTATGCATTTGAATTTTGTAAAAAAATATTTACCCGTTTTTGAGATATCGAATTTTGAAAAAAAAATCAATATTTTTTTAAAAATCCAAACAATAAAAAAATGCTTTTTTGATAATGAAATATTGTTTAAACAATATAAGAGCTTATTCAGAAAAAAAATTATTGAAATCGGTTCATAAGTTGCTGAGAAAATTAAAAAACAAAATAACGGTTCTATGGGTGGTACCATTCCTGAGCAATACAAAAATATGTTTTTCTTATTAAAGGAAGCAAAGTTAAAAAATAAAATTTTAGAGAAAATTAAAAAAAAATCTATCGGTTTGTTTTTGAGAAAATTCGAATTTTCGTTTTTTGACCAAAAAAATTGTATGAGAGCCACTGTTAGTTTTGATCTTAAAAAAAAAATGAAAAAACGCCTAACGCAAATCTGCTCAAAACCTTAACTTTCAAGTTTGACCTCAATCGGCCCAATGGTTTAGGCTGAAGGAGCGTGGACAGACAGACAAAACCGACCGGACGGAATCGCGGGACCCACTTTTTTCGACTTCTCTACCATAGTAATATCATGTTTGATTAAAATCTCGAGTTCGAAATTTTGCACGAATGCAAAACTTGCCATATAGTTCCTATATGTAGCAAGTAAAAAGAGGCTGGGATGCGACCCACACTGATAACTTCCCATCCCGTCTGTCGATTTGTCTTGCTTAAAAGTTTGTCTATATGTACTCGTATCAATTTTTACCAAATTTGCATACTATTTTTTATAGATTTTATATTTTATGAAAAAACGGACTGTTGGGTTTTTATATAAAAATCACTGAATATTGAAAACAAAATTTTCTGTAAAAAAAAATAAGTTTGAAGCCATTATTTTGAATTTTTGAAAAGCTATTTGAGTCGAAAGTAAAGGGTGATTGTTTTGAGGTTAGGATTTTCATGCATTAGTATTTGACAGATCACGCGGGATTTCAGACATGGTGTCAAAGAGAAAGATGCTCAGTATGCTTTGACATTTCATCATGAATAGACTTACTAATGAGCAACGCTTGCAAATCATTGAATTTTATTACCAAAATCAGTGTTCGGTTCGAAATGTGTTTATCGACAAATTTTGTTCAGCGATGAGGCTCATTTCTGGTTGAATGGCTACGTAAATAAGCAAAATTGCCGCATTTGGAGTGAAGAGCAACCAGAAGCCGTTCAAGAACTGCCCATGCATCCCGAAAAATGCACTGTTTGGTGTGGTTTGTACGCTGGTGGTGAATGGCGATCGTTATCGTTCAATGCTAACAAACTTTTTGTTGCCAAAAATGGAAGAACTGAACTTGGTTGACATGTGGTTTTAACAAGATGGCGCTACATGCCACACAGCTCGCGATTCTATGGCCATTTTGAGGGAAAACTTCGGAGAACAATTCATCTCAAGGAATGGACCGGTAAGTTGGCCACCAAGATCATGCGATTTGACGCCTTTAGACTATTTTTTGTGGGGCTATGTCAAGTCTAAAGTCTACACAAATAAGCCAGCAACTATTCCAGCTTTGGAAGACAACATTTCCGAAGAAATTCGGGCTATTCCGGCCGAAATGCTCGAAAAAGTTACCCAAAATTGGACTTTCCGAATGGACCACCTAAGACGCAGCCGCGGTCAACATTTAAATGAAATTATCTTCAAAAAGTAAATGTCATGGACCAATCTAACGTTTCAAATAAAGAATCGATGAGATTTTGCAAATTTTATGCGTTTTTTTTTTGTTTTAAGTTCTCAAGCTCTTAAAAAACCACCGTTTAAATGTAAAGTAAGTACATTTTAGTATTGTTTTTTTAGAGTTTTATTTTTTGTAAAAATGCCGTCAATTAGATTTTCTTCAAAATTCTATCGAATGTTGAAAACAATATTTTCTATAAGATAAAATTAGTTTGAATCCAATATTTTATAGATTTGAAAAGATATTTGAGTCGAAAATCAATTTTTACCAACTTTTGTTAAATTTTTTTTTAGGTATTTCATTTTTTGTACAAAAAGTATCAATTCGATTTTTTTCAAAATTTTACTAAATGTTAACAACAATATTTTTTGAAAGATAAAAGTAGTTAAAAGCCAATATCTACAATTTTTGAAAAGATATTTGAGTCGAAAATCAATTTTTACCATTTTTTATAAATTTTTTTTAAGGTTTTTATTTTTTGTAAAAAAAACTGTCAATTTGATTTTTCTCAACATCTTTCAGAATGCTTAAAACAATATTTCTTATAAGATAAAATAAGTTTAAAGTCTAACTTTCAAGTTTTTGAAAAGATAATTGAATCCATATTCAATTTTTACCAAATTTTGTTAATTTTTGTTCGGTTTTTAATTTTTTATAAAAAAAACTGTCAATTCGATTTTGTTCAAAATTTTACTGAATGTTGACAACAATATTTTTTAAAAGATAAAAGTAAATTAAAGCCAATATCTCAAAGTTTTGAAAGATATTTGAGTCGAAAATCAATTTTTACCAACTTTTATTAATTTTTTTTTTAGGTTTTTATTTTTTTTTTTAAAAACTGTCAATTCGATTTTCTCAAAATTTTATTGAATGTTGAAAACAATATTTCTTATAAGATAAAATAAGCTTGAAGCCTTAATTTTAAGTTTTTGAAAAGATATTTGAATCGATATTTAATTTTTACGAACTTTGAGTAATGTTTTTTTTAGATTTTTATTTTTTATAAAAAAAACTGTCAATTCGATTTTTCTCAAAATTGTATCACATTTTTAAAACATTATTCTCCGTTGCTCAAAATTGTTTTGGAGATGAAATCATATGTTAGTCGTTAAATTTAGGAGGTGACAAATTTTTTTTTTCAGTTTTTTTGATTTAGAAAAAAAACCGGTAGGTAGATTTTTTTCAAAAAATATACTTCTTTGAGATCACGTTACAGTCTATTATATAAAATTTAATTCAAGTCTCTAGCGTTTTTGGTTCATAAGATATTAAGGGTTAACCAAAATTTTCACCTTTTTTTTAAACTGCTATGGTAAAAAAACCACCCACGCAATTTTCTTGAGAGCCCTTTCTGCATCTTTCTGCCTTATTATCTGTATAACAAAATTTATTTGAAGTCGTTATCTCTTCTGGTTCTTGAGCTATGGACGACGAAAAAAACGTCGCGAACGTACGGACGTACGGACGTACAGACGTACGGACGTACAGACGTACGGACGTACGGACGTACGAACGTACGTACACACCCACGCACAGACATCTTTCTAAAAATCTTTTATTTCGACTCTAGGGACCTTGAAACGTCGAGAAATGTCAAAATTTTCAATTTGACAAATCGGACCCATTACAATAACTTCCTATGGGAAGTTAATAAACAGACTATCTGTATCTGACGTCTGTCATAGCCGGTTGACAAGTTAGCGAGGGCCCAAACCCAAACTAGTTTAACTAATACTAAATGATAGAGGGAGTAACGGGCTCTATCGGAATACACAACCGACGCACGTCGGTAAGAAGAATCTGATGTATATAAAAAAGGTAGAAGCCGTTGAAACAGCTGACGGTAATTAATTTACATAAGATGGAATTGAATATATGTATCGGATGAGGTGATGGATTAGGTATAGGATGAGGCGATGTACACTCGGTCCGTACAGTAGTGCCTCAGGTGACTGCAACTAACTGAAACAGAAATAGTGGGTGGAAATCAGTCCGGAGGCATCACCGAGTAAAGACGGCCGAGTGATAATTACGTAAAGCAATTTAAAAAAAAAAATTAAAGAAGTCGTGTTGCAATACAATAATTAAAATTACAAAAAAAGGAAATTTTATTCAAATTTATTTTTGTTGGTAGTGAAGTGTAAACTGCGCGGCTGAGTTTGCTTGCTATTAAAAGGAAATAAGTGTTTAGTGTTTTTTTTTGTATACAAAAAGGTGGAAGAGCGAAGTCAGCTTACGACAGCGGGACATACCCGGCAGCAAGATCGGAGGAGTTCCCTATCCGGAAAAAAGGCCTGTGAAGTACCCGGGCTCTCAAGTAATGCTCATTTTTTTTACTTTTTCCGTGGAACGTCCACCCGCGCAGTGAGAAAAAAAAGAAGTTTAAAAAAAAAGAAGTTTAAAAAAAAGAAGTTTAAAAAGAAGAGAAGTTAAAAATAAAAGAACAACTTTTGTTAAAAAATTAATATTTCTATTTTTTTGTTCTTATTATTTATTTATTATATTGCTACATAATTATTTCAGTTTTTTTTCCTTTTTCTTTATTTATTCATTTATATATTTATTTATTCATTTTTTTCCTTACCTTTTTTTATCCTAGTTACATTCATTTATTTAAATATTTTTTTAAAGGCCAGGCCGTGACGTCATTAGCGGCCGCCGAGAAAAGTGAACGAAGTGGTGGTAGTGCA
Organism: Eupeodes corollae; assembly: GCF_945859685.1. Classification (NCBI taxonomy): domain Eukaryota; kingdom Metazoa; phylum Arthropoda; class Insecta; order Diptera; family Syrphidae; genus Eupeodes; species Eupeodes corollae. The sequence continues at coordinate 151,310,620 of NC_079147.1, forward strand.
CAATTAATTTCAAATATCCGGCATGATTTATGTTTTTATAAAGAGGTGAGTCCCGGTTACGGTAGCAAGACCCCCCCAACATCCGACGAGCTCAGCTGACGGACAGTCCTTCCTCCACCCTATCCTAGTTCCCCATTCCAGAGTTACCTTCTTCGACCGACCCGATCCTACCCATACCTCTCCCATTTGCCTAACGACAACTAGCACCCAACCTCGTTATGAGATAACACCCAACGTCAGTAGAGGGTCTCCTACCTCAATGCAAAGGGCACCACTCCGATACCAATGTCTCCCGATTCCTCCTTCCTTCTTCTTTTTCCTCTCTCTTCCCCTCCGCCTCATTATAATTTTTTAAAAGATAAAAGTATTTTGAAGCCAATATCTGAAATTTTTGAACAGATATTTGTGTCGGAAATCAATTTTTACTAACTTTTATTAATTTTTTTGTTTAGGTTTTTATTTTTTGTAAAAAAAACTGTCATTTCGATTTTGCTCCAAATTTTTTAGAATGTTGAAAACAATATTTCTTAAAAGATAAAATTAGTTGGAAGCCATAATCTCAAAATTTTGAAAAGATATTTTAGTCAAAAATCAATTTTTAAAAACTTTGAGTAATGTGTTTTTAGGTTTTTATTTTTTATGAAAAAAAAACTGTCACTTCGATTTTTCTTAAAATCTTTTTTTTTCAGTTTTTTTGATTTATAAAAAAAACCGTCTTTTGGTTTTTATTCAAAAAATATATTTCTGGTTCTTGAGCTATGGACAACGAAAAAACGTCGCGGACTCGTAAGTACACATTCACTCACAGACATCTTTCTAAAAATCTTTTATTTCGATTGTAGGACCTTAAAACATCGAGAAATGTCAAAATTTTCAATTTGACAAATCGGACCCATTACACTAACTTCCTATAGGAAGTTAAAAAGACTCAAGTAGGTGTTGTTATATTGAAAGCTGTCAGTTATTATGGAACAGTTAAGAGTGAGGACGTAACATCAAAACTCCAGCTGGGTACAAGTATAAGAGAACCTTGGAAACAAAGTTTCCTAAATAATTGAAAATTTACAATTTTAGACAGAGGAGCAAAACCTGTACGTTTCTTGACGGTTTTGCAGGTGTCGTTTCAGCCGTTAATTTCTATAACATTGGCCAGGTTTAGGGGACTTAAATGTAATTACAACCTATTTGACCAGCTCCCTATAATAAAGTCAACTTTATTGAAAAGTTGTAAAGATGACAGGTAATCATAATTTTTTATGTAATTGAAAGCTGTAAGTAAGTAAGTAAGAATACAAAATACAACTTTTTTATGGATTGTCAACTATGTACGGAGATTTTTTTGAATATAGTTAATGTTGTCGTTATTTTTTTTTTATTAAAGATAGTCAAGTAATGTTCTGAGTTTGAAATTAATGATTGGCGGGATCACGAAGATATAGCTGTGAAAAAAGTTAGCCGCTGGACTTGGTGTTAATCAGAGCTGAACTGAATTGATGCTTTTTACGACCAACACTAAAATACCTGCCTTCCCCTGACCCCAACGGAACGGTTAAATCCTCTTCCTTAGTATCGTGCGGCGCTATAAATAATCAAACTGTTTGTTTTCCAGAACCTAAGGGCATGACAATATTAGATCCGATATATTTGGGACAAACACAGTCTGCTCCACTTCTGCCTTGAATCTCAATAAAGATTTTAAAGTCATCTTTCCTGCTTGAAAAGATTGGGAGAATAGCACGGTTACGAAAAACTTCGATACCACTATCTTTACTGACAGGTCAAAGATGGAGTGTGGAGGTGGGTCGGGAATCTTTTATGAATCCTTAAATGTCGCTACGTCTTTTCGGCATACTGTTTATATTCGGAATTACTACCAATCAGAGAAGAGTGCAAAATAGTCAAATCAAGTTCGGACCAAAAAGAAACACGGCTATATGCACTGATAGACAGTTGGCAATTATGGCTATCAATCCGGCCACAACATCTTCTCAATATCGATAAACTATACAGCCTCAAGACCCAGGTCATAGTGGGATTGATGGAAATAAACGGTTTAATGAGTTGGTCCGACAAGAGTTGGCTCTTCATAGCTCATTGTGATAAGGATAAATACTCCTCTTGGAGCTTTGAAGGGCCAAATTTTTCTGACAGAGTCTAACCGCAGGTGGAACAGTCTAACGGTCTTGTCTATATCGAGGAATATATCACCTCTACCTCATACCTACAAAACCCAGTCCATCGAAATTTTTTGCAAACCCAATCATGATATACCTGAGGTCAATGTAATATGTACTGGACTTCGGCCGATAGGAAAGCATGTAACAAAGCTTGGTCACAACACTCACTGCCGTATAGCTGAGGAAGGAAACTGTGATTCACTTTCTCCGGAAATGTCTAGAATTGGTCAGTTCTTGTATGTTAATCTTCGGAGGGACATTCCTTCAAGATCTTGATGAACTTTTCTAGGTGAAGATCAAAGAGCTGATTTAATTTCTGAAGGATCGCTAATATTCTCAATATAAATAAAATTAAATAAATTAAAATAAAGAAACTTGGCAACTGGAAACAATTCAAAACAAAAATCGTTCTCAAAGTATTGAATAGTATTTTATTACGTTATGAAATGTATTTGAAACCGATATCCATTTTTTCGTTTAGTTTTTTCAACTATAACTTTCAGCTTTTTCGTTCGATAATTTTGAATCACAAAAATTACTTTTAAAAAAAATTAATAACAAATAATCCTTTCTTTGCTTTAAGGCCTTTGTCGCACAAATCTGTAAGACATGGCTTAGACGTATTTGCATGAGGTGCCGCAGTAGTTGTGGTCGTAGATGTAGACGTAGTTGTTGAATCTGTTAAAAATAAAATACAAGGCATAAAATAAAGTTTATTAAAGTCGTATTTTTTAGGACGGTCCTAAATTTATTTTATTTAGTTTAAACTTAAAATTCGAGCCTAGTAAGATTCTTTAAGACCGTCCTCCAATATAAATCAATAGAATCACCAGAAGCTGTAGTTGTTGTTGTGTTTACCCTCCACTTGTGATGATGATGATGATGAAACCGAGGACGGTCGAAAAGTGTGTTATCTTAATATTTGCTCATTAAAAATAATAAATTAATACAATTTATCAATTCCTGATTTACCTTGAGAATTAATTTGAGTAAAACCAGCCAAAAGTAGGATGTAAATTGTAAATAATTGTAAAACTTTAAATGTTAACATGTTTACTGCACTTTACTTCTTCAAGAATAAAATTCAACTGTAAGAATTCATCAATTATTTCAATACTTATATTCTAATTATTATGTATTTTAATATGTAAAAATAAAATAAAACACATTTATAAAATTGGTTTTTCCATATTGTTTGTGACTATTGAATGCAAATACAATTATCCATATGTAAATATTTACTCAAGACTATACATTACATTTGGATAAACACTTAAGCTCTACCATCTGTTTAAAAAACACACTACTTATTGTTGGAGTATGAAAACAAGGTAATATTCGATTTCGATGGAGGGATACCAGATTTTGTTACGTGACAGTTTTTAAATTTTACTAAACACAACTTTTTTTAATTTTCGAAACAGTTGGTTAATACTTACAAAATATGGGAACTTATTTCGAAATCGGTATTTTAATCAAAGAAGTCGTGGGCCTCGCAATTCCATCAGTCTGTCTATCATCAACTGTACTGTCTAAACCATTGGGTCGATTGAGTTCAATATATTGGAAATCAAGGTTTTAAGCAGATTTTGTAAAAGCGTTTATTTACTAACTTCCAACAAGAAGTTATTGTAATCGGTCCGATTTGTCGAATTGAAAACTTTGACATTTCTAGAGTTTCCAAAGATTTTAAGTGAGATGACTGTGTGTGCGAGTTTACGTACGTCCCAAAGTGCCTCAATTGTATGGATATACTTACTTACTTACTTAAGGTGGCTCTATATAGTCCTGTGTGAACTAGGGCCTCACCCAACAAACTTCTCCATCTAGCTCGGTCCCTAGCTAGATGTCTCCAGTTTCGCACTTCAAGTTAGGTGAGATCACCTTCCACTTGTGCACACCACCTGATCCGCGGTCTTCCTCTACTGTGCTGCCCTGTGGGTGAAGACTTTCCGGGCCGGAGCATTGGTTTCCATCCGCTCTACGTGACCTAGCCATCTTAGTCGTTGGACTTTTACCCTTCTAGCTAAGTCTACGTCGCTCTACAGCCCGTACAGCTTGTTGTTCCATCTTCTCCTCTACCCCCCATCGATGCATACGGGACCGTAGATCACACGAAGAACTTTTCTCTCGAAGCGACCCAAGGTGCTTTCATCCGCTTTTGTCATAGTCTATGCTTCTGCACCGTATAGCAGGACGGGTATGATAAGGGTCTTATATAGCGACACTTTGGTCCCTCGAGAGAGGACTTTACCACTCAATTGCTTTCTTAGTCCAAAGAAACAGCGGATAGCAAGAGTTATTCTGCGTTTGATCTCAGCGCTGGTGTTCGTTTTCTGCATTTACAGTGCCTCAAAGTTACGTCTGTCGATGTTTGGCAGGGATGCCAACACTAGACATGGTTCTATACAGCTCGTCCCTGCAGATGCTGTCATATGCGGCCTTGAAATCGATGAAAAGATGGTGGGTGTCGATTTGGTGTTCTTGGGTTTTTTCCAGGATCTGCCGTAATGTGAATATTTGATCAACTGTGGACTTTCCTGGTCTAAAACCACACTGATAAGGAACTATCAGGTTATTGACATTGGGCTTTAGACGTTCACATATTACGGCAGAGAAGATTTTATAGGCGATGTTAAGTAGACTGATTTCTCTATAGCTGGTGCAGTTTAGAGGGTCTCCTTTTTTCAGGATCGGGCAAACAATACTGAGGTTCCATTCATCGATCATGCTTTCTTCCGACCATATCTTACAGATAAGTTGGTGCATGCTCCTAAGCAACTTATCACCAGCTGCTTTAAAGAGCTCAGCATTCAAGCCATCCGCTCCATCGGCTTTATTAGACTTCAGCTTAGATATGATAATCTTTACTTCGTCTAAGTGGGAAGGACGGGATTGTTGGCTTTCGTCGTCTATGTTGAATGGATCATCCTGCCTGACAGCGGAATTCGGTTAGTCATCGCCGTTATACAGTCTGCAGAAGTGGTCCTTCCATATCCTCAGCATTGACTGCGGTTCCACTATGATGTTTCCACTTTCGTCTTTGCAGCCTTCGGTTCTAGATTTATGTACCTGTGGATTTCGTTTCACCTGTTCATAAAACTTTCGACCTTCATTCCTGCTTTTAAACCTTTTAACATCTTCTACCGCACGCTTCTCATGCCCTCTCTTTTTCCTTCTGAGAAGTCGGCGTTCAGCGCCACTTTGCGTGCCTGTTGTTTGGCCGTATTTGCCTGCCGACATTCCTCATCAAACCAGGGGTTCCTTGTTGGTGGCTGTTTGAAACCCAGCACATCAGAGGCGGCTTCTCTGATTGCATCTTGGCAATGTTGACACTGGTTTTCGATACATTGTGTTGGCGGCAGAGAACTTCGAGAGAGTTTACTTGTAACTCGGTTGGAAAAGGATTTGGCGATCTCTGGCGATTGTAGCCGTTCGACGTTGTATCTTTTCCCAGCACCTCCCTGTTTTGCCTTGGGTCTGGGAATCCGAAGTGCTACCTTGGCAACAACGAGGTAGTGGTCCGTGTCGATGTTAGCTCCTCGGAAAGTTCGTACATCCATAATGCTGAAAGCGTGTCTGGCGTCGATCGCAATTTGGTCAATCTGGTTGACGCTAGATTGATCTGGAGAAGTCCTAGTTCCTTTGTAGATGTTGAGGTGTGGAAAACGCGTACTGGCTACCATGACGTTTCGCCCCGCAGCAAAATCTAATCTATTGTATGGATATAGTGGACAACAATTTTTCAAAGTAATGTAGCTGTGTACAAATGTTTAATAGATGAAACCCATTGCAGATTTTACAAAGTTGAAGAACTTGTACGACCCTGCCACGCCAACTCCTTAACAAAAGTTTGTTTTAGGAAAACTTCTCTTCCGATTTTCCATTTCTGATTCATGTTTTTTATGTTAGGTATACGAAAGTTTTAATATATTTAAGAACCATAGAAAAAATTACTATAGAATGAATAAGACACTAAAAATTAAAGATACTTTCACTTTGGTCCGCTTTTGAAATATTGATTTCGTGTTTCTAAGAAAAGAAATTAAAGAATCAGACTTTAAAAGTAATGTTGTCAAGAGGTCTAAATTTTTATTTATTCGGGAGAAGTTTCTTGAATGAGAAAGGCGATTTGTTCGACACTCTTTGTGACTTGCCTCAGAGCTTCTTCAGAAAGCTGCCTTATTGGTATTTCAAAAGATGAAATTATATCTGGAGCGTATAACAGAAGCGTACAGATAATTTTAGAATTTTGAAAAAAATATCTTGCCGTGTTTCAATCATTCGTTGACACAAATCCTGGTTTGGGCTTGTCAACAATAAGACCCAATCTACTTTTGAACATTGTTCAAATGCAACGTTTTCTTTCATTAAAATATGTCTTGTTTTCAGAACCCTGCAGTACTCGCCATGTGTTACATATGCTCTCATTAACCATAGTAAACATTAACTTGAATGAAATTTTGAAATAAAAAACTCTTTTAGTGAAAGACGTCGAATAAAGTTCTTATAAGAAGACGATAACTTTTTAACTCAAACACAGATTTTAAAGGACACATAGTTTTTAATTCGAAAATTTCTTGTTAAAATGTTGAATATTAAATTGATGATAAATTACATTTAACAAACTACAAAACAAAAACAAATATTAAGGAGGCTTACTTATGAGACATTTTATTTTAGCCTCCTCCTTTTTTAAAAAGCCCTGGACATTCTTTTACAATTTAATTGGTCGACAAAACGTTTTTGAAGAAGATGTTGGACATAACCATAACTCCATGCTAGTACCATAATCGACCAATTCCAAAGGCGATACAGCTGATCAAAATAAAAATTCATCTGTTCTCTTATATTGGCTATTCTCAGAACTTAATAATTATATTCTTTCATTTTCTATGTTTGAGACATAGTTAAGTTTTGAAAAAAATCGGATCGCCATTTTATACAATTTTTTTTTTGTTGAAAAAATCCAACTAACAACTTTATTTTAACAGAACACGAAACTGATAAGATATGATTTGAAATCAGGCGATTCTGGCCCAAATACTAATTTCTCAAAATCCAAGCAGAAAAAATGTTTCCCTACCTTGAGTTTGTTGCTTCTATTGTTGTGTAATAATGTCTATAACAATATTAAAAATTATGTCGAAGAATTTAAACATAATGATTTCATACGAGAGAAGATTTGAGCTCTTATATATACTTAAAACAAAAAGATTTGTTCTCTCTGAATGACTTTAACCATGTTTTGAATTCTTTAATTTTTTAATATGTTTGATAGTATAGTTTTTACTCTGTATTTTTTCAAAGGAATATATTTTCGTTTGCCTTGCTGCAGAGTTTTTTTTCATTGGACCTAATTATTCAAACTTTCGCATTTTAATCTAAAGGATTTATAATCCATCAGACGCGGGACAGCCATTAACTAGATTTACTTAATAACCTTAACCTTTATACACCTAGAAATAGTTACGATGCTTAAGCTTTAATTCTTCCCTATTTTCCTAAAGCTCTTACTGTGTTTTAAATGCCCCAATATTTTTGGCGGATGTTTTAATGCTGTTCACGCTGCATGGGGAGACAGCGTCTATAACAGCAACGGTAATTTTTTGAACAATTGTTTTAACAATAGTCCATACTTGAATCTTAACCTTATTCTTACACCGACTTTTCCAAAATCGGGCTCTTACTTAGACTTTTTCATTATTTCTTCAATTCTTAGTCCATCGCATTAGGTGAAACTTAATAATTTCCATGAATGCTTTCAAGTTGGAAGACTTTTGCAACACTCTCTTATCATTATGGAGTCGATTTTTAAGTAATTCTGGAAGACTTTTCTTCTATTTTGTTGTATTTATCTTCTTACAAAAGTTTTCGAAATATAGATTAGCAAGAGTTTTATCAAGTCTTAAAGAACCAGAAGAGATATCGGCTTCAAATATTTTTTTGTATTCAGATAAAAAGGCAGAAAGACGCAGAAAGCGATCTCAAGAAAATGCGTGGACAGTTTTTTTACCATAGCAGTTTAAAAAAAAGGTGAACAAAAATATCTCAAGAACCAATAACGCTAGAGACTTGAATTAAATTGTATATGATATATACTGTAACGTGATGCCAAATTAACACATTTAAAAAAAAATCCAATTAACGTTTTTTTTATAAATAAAAAAAACTGAACACAAATTTGTCACCTCAAAAATTTTACGAACACAAAATGATTTTATCCTCAAGGCAATTTTGTGCCACGAAAAATAATGTTTTCAACATTCGGACAAATTTTGAGAAAAATCAAATGACATACTTTTTTAGAAAAAAAAAAACTAAACAAAAAAAATAATAAAAATTGGTTTTCGACTCAAATATTTTTTCAAAACTTTGAGATAGTAGCATTAAACTACTTTTATCTTTTAAAAAATATTGTTGTCAACACTCAGTCAAATTTTGAGGAAAATCTATTTTTTACAAAAAATAAGAACCTAACAAAAAAACAATACTAAAACTTGGTAAAAATTTACTTATGATTCAAAAAGCTTTTAAAAATTAAAAATATTGTCTTCAAACTCTTTTTATTTCACAGAAAATATTGTTTTCGATATTCAGTAGGTTTTTGTAAAAATCAGACCGTTTTTTTATAAAAAATAAAATTGGTTAAAACTGATATTCGCTTCTTGATATTTCTAAAATTTATTTCATTCATTCAATTTGTAAAAATTTAAGAAATACTACTAAAATTAGTAAAAATTTAACGAACAGACTTTTTGGCTAAAAGTCTATTAAACAAAGATAGATTTTCAAAATATTCTTTATATGAAAAATATTGTTGGTAATTTTAAAATTTGTTAGAATAATTCAATTAACAACTTTTTTAACACAACACGAAAACCTACAAACTTTTAATCAAGACAAATAGACAGACGGGATGGGAAGTTATCAGTGTGGGTTGCATCTCAGCCTCTTTTTTTTTTTGAACAAATAGAGGTCAACATCAATTTTTATAGGATCTGAAAAGACAGATTTTTTTCCAGTGAACTCTGGCGTTCTTCAGGGATTGATACTGGGGCCATTGTTGTTCAATATTTTTCTGCATAGCTTTCCTCTTTTAGACACCATTTTCGATAGAAATGAAAAAATTTCAAAACCGATTTCTTTATAAAAAGACGAAGGGTCATTAAAAACTTAATGCAATTCGAAAAACTAAAATTCTAATGTATAAGAAGATTATAAGACCGATCCTAACATACGGTTTTTGTACCTCGCTTTCAATTTCACCTTGTGTAGCAAAAGAATTGGAGATTTTTGAAAGTAAAATATTGAAATTTTGCTGTGGAATGTTTACAAAAGCAGATAAGAAGTGGTTTTCAAACAAAAAAGTATAAAAAAGTAACTCAGGTGATACCATTATTGAACTAACAAATAGATCTGCTTTCTTGAAAAAAATTTAAGCAATAAGTATCCATGATAATCCACTAGTAAGATAGTATATTTGAAAAATATTACTTATAACCATTTAATATTCTTAATGTCGGATCATTTTGCCAAATTAAAACCAAGACTTTTTTTTAAATTAAAGCGATATTATTTATTGCTAACAAAGACTTTTGTGGAATACTTACCACATGCCGTCAGTTCTTTTTTATACTCAAGTTTTAACTTTGACAGCAGATTTCCATCAGGGGATGTAGCTCAGATGGTAGAGCGCTCGCTTAGCATGTGAGAGGTACGGGGATCGATGCCCCGCATCTCCAATGAGTTCTTTTTTTAAAGTTTTTCATCAAAATTTAATAAGCATTGTTTAAGTATTTGGAAATAAAGATAGGTGACACTTATGCATAAACATAAATATACCTTTGGTGTTGTATTGTCTCTCTTAAGAAAATAGTTAAACAACTGTACACTTGGGCGTATACTCGCTTTTCTTTATTTATGAATAAATCCTCTATTTATAACTTTAATAGGAAGTTATTGTCTGATTTTTCAAATTGAAATTTTTAAAGAATCTAAATTAAAGATGTTTAGAGAGATGCCTATTTGTACGTGGGTACGTATGTATGTACGTCCGTTTATTCGAGATACCATTGTTCGTCGTTCATATCTCAAGAACCGGCAGGTATATCGACTTCAAAAAAAAGAGGCTGCGATGTGACCCACCCTGATAACTTCCCATCCCGTCTGACGATTTGTCTTGCTTAAAAGTTTGTCTATATGTACTCGTATCAATTTTTACCAAATTTGGGTACTATTTTTTTAGATTTTATTTTTTAGGAAACAACGGACTGTTGGTTGTTTATATAAAAATTACTGAATATCAAAAACAATATTATCTGTGAAATAAAATAAGTTTAAAGCCAATATTTTTAATATTTGTAAAGCTATTTGAGTCGAAAGTTACCAAGTTTTAGTATTGTTTTTTTTTTAGAGTTTAATTTTTTGTGAAAAAAAACTTTCAATTCGATTTTTTTCAAAATTTTAACTAATATTGAAAACAATATTTCTTAAAAGATAAAATTAGTTAGAAGCTATTATATCAAATTTTTTAAAAGATATATGAGTCGAAAATCATTTTTTACCAACTTTTGTTAATATTTTTCGGTTTTTAATTTTTTGTAAAAAAAACTGTCAATTCGATTTTTTTAAAAATTTTACTGAATGTTGACAACAATATTTTTTGAAAGTAAAAATTAGTTAGAAAGATTTTTTAGTCTAAAATAATTTTTTACCAACTTTTGTTTATTTTTTTCGGTTTTTAATTTTTTGTAAAAAAAACTGTCAATTCGGGTTTTCTCAACATTTTTCAGAATGTTGAAAACAATATTTCTTATAAGATAAAATAAGTTTGAAGCCTAAATTTCAAGTTTTTGTAAAGATCTTTAAATCGATATTCAATTTTTACCAACTTTGAGTAATGTTTTTTTTTTTTTTAATTTTAATTTTTTATAAAAAAACTGTAAATTCGATTTTTTTCAAAATTTTATCAGATGTCAAAAAATATACTTGTTTAGTATCACGTTACAATATATTATATAAAATTTAATTCAAGTCTCTAGCGTTTTTGATTCGTAAGATATTTAGGGTTAACCAAAATGTTCACATTTTTTTCAAACTGCTATGGTAAAAAAACTACACCCACGCAATTTTCTTGAGAGCCTTTTCTGCATATTTCTGTCTTATTATTTGTATAACAAAATTTATTTGAAATCGATATCTCTTCTGGTTCTTGATCTACGGACGTCGAAAAAACGTCGCGAACGTACACACGCACGCACAGAAATCTTTCTAAAAATCTTTTAATTCGACTCTAGGGACCTTGAAACGTCGAGAAATGTCAAAATTTTCAATTTGACAAATCGGACCCATTACAATAACTTCCTATGGGAAGTTAAAAATCCTTTAACAGATAATAACATCAAAGGGTGCTACGTTGTAAAGAAGTTTGGATGTTGAGCAATTATGTGTCAAGATGAACTCAAAACTTTTGATTTGTAAAAAAGTAAAAGTTTCTGGTTCATGGTAGTGTTACCGTTGACATATGTATATCGATCAATTTATGTTCAAGAAAAAATGTTACTTTATATTATATAGTAAGTTACATTCCACCTAAGAGTGATTTTGAAATTTATGAAAAACATATTAATAATATATGTTCTGATTTTGATAATAATTGTTGTTTTGGTGATTTTAATTTATATAACATTGTATGGAAGTGTTCTGAAGATGATAATTTAATCATTGCATGTAATTTGATGAAAGATTATGAATTCTATTTAATTTATTCACTTTATTCAATTAATCTCAACCAAATTAATTGTATTCATAATTCTTTAAATAATTTGTTAGACTTAATTTTTGTATGTAATGACTTTCTTAATTTAAAAGTCTCAATTATTCCCTTTTCTTTACTTAATGAATCTCTTCACCATAAGAAACTTTTTATTGCATTTAAACTGTATACGTATTTTTCAAATGAATAAATGCAATGTTCTAGCTTCTTAGTATTTTTAGTATTTATTTATTTTCTTGATTAGCTTACACTTTAAGATACAATATCTTATTTATAGTGTAGCTTGTAAAATGTATAGTAGCTACGTACATAATTGATTTAAATTCAAGTTTTACATATTTTTACAAATTTGCGAATTTAACTTAATCTATGCATTATTAAAGTAAAGTTTAAGTTCCTTTCCCATTTGTTTCGTGTTATTAATTCTTTTGATTTCTCGCGGCAATGAATTCCAAATTCTTACTGAGTTGACAAAGAACTGACGTTCAGATGTTAGACAATGAAAACGCGGAATTACTAGATCACGACATCTGTTTGAGTTGAAAAATTTTAATTCATTGTAAAGATCCTCAGGTTGGCGGGTTAGAAGTATGTCAGAGAACAAGGTTATTGTGCGGAATTTTATAAAATTCTCAAACGACATACCAAGAAGTTGGGATGTATACTGCGAAACTCTATCGTAACGTCGCAGCCCGTGAATATATCTTATTGCGCTATTAAATGCAACCGTTAATTTCCTTTCACTCTCGAAGTCTAACTTACAAAATATTTCACAGCCGTAAGTAAGCAGAGGTAAAATCAGCGTTTTCACTAGCAGAATTCTAATTGTTAAAGGAATAAAGTGCTGTGTTGACCATAGCATGCGTAGGACACCATACGATTTCCCAATTGTGTTGTTTATGTGATGTGTCCAGGTAAGGCTGCGGTTAAAAACTACACCTAAATTTTTAGCTGAGTCGACATAAGCAATAGGACAGTTATTCAAAAGGATTGCTGGAAAGTAAGACACATCAATTTTGTTTTTTGAAACCACGAGACACTTTGATTTCTTTGGGTTAAGAAGTAAGCAGTTTTCAACCGACCAACGCTCAATCAAGCTTAAGTCCTCATTTATACAATCTGCAGAGTGTTCAATACGTCCCAATGGGCAGCTCAAATAGAGTTGGGTGTCATCAGCATACAGGCGTATTGAACATTGTCTTACAATTGAAGGAAGTTCGTTAACATAGATTGAAAACAACAACGGGCCAAGAATCGAACCTTGCGGAACACCCCTAACGACAGGTAAGAAGTTGGAAAGAGTTCTGTTAACCTCTACTGCTTGCACTCGATCAGTAAGGTATGAAAATAAGAGCCTGACTGCGGAGGAAGAAAAGTTAAAATGACGTAAGAGTTTTTCGCAAAGTACCATGTGATTTACCATGTCAAACGCTTTTGAGAAATCGAGGAGTATTAAAAATGTGACATTATCCTCGTCTATAGCTTTCCTTATATCTTCCGAGACACTTAACACTTAACAGCTGTTTTTCTTTCGAAAGCCCGATTGCTTGGGGGTTAATAGACTGAACAGATTAAGAAACTCATTCATTTGTTTTTGTATAATTTTCTCAAAAACTTTTGATAAAAATGGCAATATTGAGATTGGCCTAAATTCGTCTCCTTTTGACGTTTTTGGAATGGGTAATACTTTTGCCCTTTTCCATTGTGTTGGGAATTCATTTTGTACCAATATAGAATTAAAAATATGGGTAATAACGGGCAAGAGCGTTGGTAATATAATTTTCAAAAACCAAGGGTGCATATTATCAAGGCCTATAGCATTAGGCTTAATAGAGAGGAGTGCTTCTATAACATTCTCCGCAGTTATTGCAGAAAACGTAAATGAATTTGAGTTTGAGGTATGCGATGAAAAAATCTCTTCACAATATTGTATGGGATCTAACGATTGCTGGTTAATAATTGGGTTAGAAACGAAAGATTTGTTGAGAGCGTTGATGTCTATGTCTTCAGCCAAACCACAAGATACTTTTCCAACACCGATATTCTTCAAATTTTTCCAAATTTGCTTACTTCCGCGTTGATGCGAGTTGCATACAAAGCGGATTTTGCCTTTCGAATTTTTTGAACAATTTTGTTGCGCAAAGAGGTAAATTTTTGGTGAAAGCTGTCAAGACGAAAGAGTTTCCACCATCTATAGGCTAGGTCACGCTGTCTCATCAAAGAACGTATGTCATTTGTGAACCATGGTTTGTTGTAAGGAGCGCAGCTTTTGGTTTTTAAGGGTACATGGGTCTCAAATAATCTATTCACCCTGCTTCTTTAACTTTAAAAAGGCAAACTTTATTGAACTTAGCAATTTTCTGGAAAATTTTTATTGGTCAGTTAATTTTGTCAATCTGATTCTTGAACAAAAGTATTCGCGTTTCGTGTCTATAATTTTCGACAGTTTTAGTAGATTCGTTCAGTCTTCGAGAAGATCCAAACATATTCAACAAAAGCTCCTATGGTACAACAAGCAAATAATTATTCTGAAAAATTTAAAACTTAAAGCTTTTAACAAATTTAAGCGAACTAATGATAATTTAGACTACGCTAATTTTAGAAATATGCGCAAAGATTTTTTTGGTTTTAATAAATTCCTTCACAAGTGTTATATAATGAATATTGAGACTAACATTAAGACAAATACTTCTTCGTTTTGGACATATATAAATGTGAAAAGAAATACGTCAGGCTATCCAAAGCAAACGACATTTGGGGACACTGAAGCATCTGACACATCATCAATACTTTGTCTATTTGCTGACTTTTTTCAATCCGTTTATTCGCCTGCTAGAAATAACAGTTATAGTACACTCTTGGATAATTCAACCTGTTGCGTTGATATCGGAGGATTACAACTCAGTTTAGAGGAAATATATTCAGGACTTCAGTCTATAAAGCCCAAAACTATACCTGCCAATTCAAAAATCTGGACCTAAAAATAAAATTGAGAACTGTCGTGGTATTTCCAAGTTGTCTGCCCTCCCTAAATTGTTTGAGAGTCTGGTAAAAAATAAATTGGAGTTCATAACCCGAGAGCATATTTCTGACCGACAACATGGCTTTGTTTCCGGTCGTTCTACAATAACTAATTTAGCTAATTTCTCAAATTATGTGTTAAATTCGTTTGAAAGTAAGAATCAAGTAGATGCGATATATAACGATTTCAGTAAAGCTTTTGATTCGGTGGATTACTCCACTTTAATACACAAATTAAAACTTTATGGTTTACATTCTACTCTTCTTGATTGGCTGTCATCTTATCTAATAGGAAGATCTCAAAAAGTCATAATAAATAACACTTTTCCGAGATCTATTCATTGCAGCTCAGGTGTTCCTCAAAGAAGTTATTTGGTTCCGCTCCTCTTTAATCTATACTAATATTATAAATGCGAATGTAAGTTTGTTTGTTACGCTTTCACGCAAAAACTACTTAACCGATCATCATGAAACTTTGCACATACACTCTTGAAGGTATTAGAAGTAACATAGGATACTTTTTATTAAAAAAAATAAAAAAAAATTACGAAAAATAAGAAAATTGTTTGTCAAAATATCGTCAAATTTTGCTACTTCAACGTCATCTAGCATCATAGTAATGAAGTTTTAACCCTGAATACTGTAACCAACCCACTGTATTACTGACGGTGACAACAATATCTAATTCAATAGAATATAGTTTCAACTGTTTCTGATTTTCCTATATTTATTGTTATTTTCTTTTGTCGTTACATGCAGTATAATACTATTCACATTTTTGAGGTTATCCGGAATTTTTGTGGTTAGCTGTTACTTTATTATTTTAGATCTTACTCGCTGATGTTAATTCTTACTCTAACAAACAAACTTACATTCGCATTTATAATATTACTATAGATGTCCGTCAGAAAAGACCAAAAAATAGCAGTTGCTGTAGCTTCGTCAGATATTGCCGCGACGCTATTAAAGGGCGGTCGTACGGCACATTCCGTTTTAAAATTACCATTGAATTTGGTACAGGAAGATGCTGCTGAAGGCTACATATCACTGTCAAGAGAATTTTGTAATTTAGTAGAAAGTGATGTGGATCTCATTGCTAATGTTTTTCGGGAATTGCAACAAAATTTGTGTAGTGATCAGTGGTTGTGTGCAAGAGCAATATTAGCACCAAGAAATGAAATTGTAAATAGGATCAACACTGACATTTTAAACGAGGTTCAAGGAGAAATGAAGGAATATTTTCCAAAGGATATAATTATGGATACGGAACTAAGTAGTTCATATCCTGTGAAGTTTTTAAATTCACTTGAACTATCGGGTGTACCGTCATATAAACTTCAATTGAAACTAAATGTACCAGTAATGCTTATGCGAAATCTAGATGCTGCTCGGCTATGTAATGGAACAAAGCTTCGGATAACAAAATTGAGACAGAACATACTTGGTGCTACTATTTTAACAGGTGTCGGTAAGGGAAATAGTGTTATAATACCTCGGATACCAATTATTCCCACTGATCTTCTATTCCAATTTAAAAGGGTTCAGTTTCCCGTCAAGCTTAGCTTTGCTGTTACTATGAACAAGGATCAAGGACAAACATTACAGGTAGCAGGAGTGCATTTAGAAAACCCATGCTTCTCTCATGGTCAACTTTATGTAGCCTGTTCACGTGTATCTAATGCCCGAAATTTACACATATTTGCAATCGATGGGAAAACTTATAACATTGTCTATAAAAATATCTTAAATTAATACTTTGTATTTTATTTTTTTAAATTGTTAGAATTCAGAATTATTTATTTTTGTTACGGTGAAATATATTTTAACATTTGTTGTTGAATTTCAATAAGCATATATTAAGGTGTTGAAACTTCATTGTGTGTAGTAATTTTTAAAAATTGTTGATCTCAGCCAAGCAATAAAATTTAGTTATTATATTGACGCATTTCTATTATTATATACCCTTACCCTTTATCTCTCATACTTATTTAATTTCTCCACTGCGGGCGAAGCCGCGGGTAAAAAGCTAGTATTTTTATAAATGGTATAACTACAGTGATAAAATATTTTCAATACCTCCTTTACGCTGATGATTTGAAATTCTTCTTAAAAATCAATTGCCTCCATGATTGGAAGCTGCTACAGGAGGACCTTAACCATGTCTCCGAATGGTGTAAATTAAATTGTTTAAAATTAAATATAAGAAAATGCAATGCCATCTCCTTCTATATGTCCTATATCCACATTAGCTTTGGCTACACGATCGATTCTAATGTATTATCTTGTGTAGAAAACATAAAAGATTTAGGTGTTATATTGGACAAAAATTAATCCTTTGAAAGTCACATGGATTATGTAATTGGAAGAGCTAACTCAACTGTAGGATTTATAAAACGTAATTGTGTTGATTTCAGTGATCTCTACGCATTACTATGACTATATATATATCTTGTGAGATCTATATTGGAATATGCAGATGTCATTTGGAATCCGGGTTTAAAGACCTGCTCTGATCGTTTAGAAAAGGTTCAGAGGGGGTTTACTAGATT
Source organism: Eupeodes corollae (assembly GCF_945859685.1). Taxonomy (NCBI): domain Eukaryota; kingdom Metazoa; phylum Arthropoda; class Insecta; order Diptera; family Syrphidae; genus Eupeodes; species Eupeodes corollae. The sequence goes on from NC_079147.1 coordinate 151,328,145, forward strand.
CATATTTTATAAGATGAAGTGAACTTCTATCCCAGATTATAAAGCAAGATGCCTTTTTCTAGGTATTAAGCCTCTTAAATCAAGAAGAAAAATTCATGGTATAATGCTTGTGAGGGATATTTTATGTTATCACATGCGTTGTCCATCTTTGCTTTTAATTGTATCAATTTATGTTCCGTCAAGAGATTTGCGTGGTATAAAATTTCTGTTTGAATCTTTTCACAGAACAAGCTACGGTATTAATGAGCCGATTTGTAGTTCTATATAGCAATTCAATGAAGTTTGTCAATTTATTGAATTAAGTAAGTCTAGGGATTTGTTGAAAGCCAATTTACTTTTATTATTTACTTTTTAATATAATTTTGTAATATGTACTTAAATTTTTAAGATCAAATCTGTTAGCTTTGAGCTTGTAGATAAATAAATAAAATAAATAATTGAGCGAGTGGTTTTCTTACTACAGCAATTTAAAAAAAGTGAACATTTGATTCACTCAAAATATCCCACGGACCAATAACGCTAGTGACTTCAATTTAGTTTCATATTATATAATGTAGCTTGATATACAATTAATCAAAAATCCAAAAAACTGAAAAAATATTTGAATATTTAAAGAACAAAATATGATATAATCAGCCTTATCGGGGATTCTTTGGGAAATATTTTTCCCTAGGAATTTTTCCCTTCCCGGGAACAAGTTCCTACTATCGGGAATTCCCCACGGAATTCTTTTTCCTTGGGAACAAATTTTGCAAACATGAAAATAATAAATTAATTTTCGAACATAGTTTTGGAATGATTTGACAGTCGGTTCTTAGTGATTTTTCACTGGTTTGTTTTCGTCCTATACCTAATCGTTAATTAAAAATGCAAAGAATATCCTATTTATTATTTATCGATGAAATACAACGAGAACAACGAAGAGAACAAAGATGTATAAGGCAAAGTTTAAGAGATCATTTCAAATCCATTAGAATTGCCACAGCCACTGTAAGTAAAAATATTTACAGTTAGAAAAAAAAATTAAATTATCATCGCTATAATAGAGTAAACAAGCAATTGTTTGAACATTTGCTTGATATGCTATCTAATTTCTTCCCTCCAACCAAGAAACCAATAGCAATTCCTCCTATAGTCAAGCTAAGTGCATGCTCACGCTTTTTTGATGAAGGTGGATACCAGAAGGGCGTAGGAAAAGATGATGAGGTTGGGCTGGCTCAATCTTCTTTTTCGGAAGTCTTGACAAATGTCTTGGGTTTTTTTGAGATCACAATTTGCCCCATATTTATCAAAACTGAAATGAGCGACGAAGAAAAGAGGCGAACAAAATTTAACTTTTGCGAAAAACATAAAATACCTGGGGTAGTGGGCTGCATAGACGGCACTCACGTTAAAATAATTGCCCCACCCTCAATTTAATCTAATCTATGTTAAGGTTTGCGACGACACGAGATGAAAATTAGATTTGTAGATGCTTCACACTCTGGAGCATCACATGATTCATTTATTTGGAGAGTAAGTGAACTGCGATCCTGGCTGGTAGAAAAATATTTAAATGGTGACAGAAATTCTTGGCTATTGGGTAATAATCTTTTAAATAAAACAATTATTATATTTGTTCAATAAAATTTTTAACAGGTGATGCTGGATATCCCTTACAAGGTACAAGTACAAGGTTCCTCGGAAGCTAATTTCAATGAAGCCCACACTTACGGTGACCATATTGTCCGAGACAAAATAATGAACATTACCCAAAAAAAATGAAAAATGTTGACCAGTTTTCAAGATTTTTTTTGTATTTCAATGAGTAATAGTAAATAAATATGAACTGAATAATAAATATAGTATAATTAGGTATATGTATTTATAAACTAAACAAAAACTTTTATCGATAATAAAAAAAAACAAACATGAAAACAACACAGATTTTTTCACTTTCTAACTTATTTACAAATAAAAAATAAACAAAGCCTTAAACTCTTTTATATCATATTGGATAATATAAAAACTTTGTCATTGAATTACAATATGTTAACATTGCTAAAATAAGTACTTTTCGGAAGAATACATTTTTTTTTTATTAATTCTGGTTTTCGTTTTTAATAATTTTTATATTCGATGCAATTTAATTCATAATTGCATTTGGAAATTAAAATGGCATTAGATCCAGGAAGGCATTAACACAACTCTAACGATTTTTGAAATGTTTTCATACTGTATAATTTTTTCATTGAAAAACTTGAAAATTTTAACCCACCTACCTCCAGCACTCATTTGGCTCTCCTTCCTTTCAAAAATTTTTTCTAAAGAAACATAATTTTGTACACATAAAAACTCGTCAAAAACATAAGTATCATTAAATGAATATTGCTACTTTTTTCATAATATACGTTGAACTCAACTCCACTTTGTAGCAGGAAGGAGTGAATTCCTCATTCTTCATTTATTTTTGGAGTGAATGATTTTTGAAAAATGCAATAATTCCAACAGTCGGAGTGCACTCTCAAAACTACTTTTGGAAAATGCCATTACTAGTCCAAATGGATAAAACATGAGTTTCATTCACATTCACTGAAATTTATTTTTACCATTGTCATGATCTGATTTTTGTAACTGTGAGATTAGGAAGTGTTCCGAAAAAGAAAGACAACGAATTATGATGTAAGGGTACGTTTTCATAAACATTTAATGTTTTTCATGCTTAGGCTTTCCTCAAAGAAAAAAATCATAAAGTAATGAACAAATAATTAGCAATTTCTAAAATAATGAATATTTTTATGTTTTCCGACACACAATAATGCATAATGAACATTTTCTTCAAATAATGAACGGATGGTCACCGTACCCATACTCGATGCCTTACTCGATGGGTCCTTAAAGGAAAATGGAGGTGTCTGCTCGGTGCAACAGAGCTGCACTACCTTCCAAAAAAAAGCTATTAAAATAGTGAATGCATGCTGCGCCTTACACAAAATGTGCATCCATTTTAAGAGCGATTTTCCAGTTAATGTGAGTACTGAATTTATAGATAATGAAGACAATTCCACCTACACCAATAATAGAGGTGAAGATTTTGATATAAACGATTCAGAATACAATCACCAAGCAAAACGTATAAGAAGAGAAATAGGAAATAGACTTTAAGTTTCTAAGCTAATCAAAACACATTTATTTTTGGTATTCATTTACTTATGGGTGTATTTCGTACTCAAGTGATAATAAAAACAAAAAATATATATGACTTCATAAATAAAACTCAGCATAAAAAATAAGTTTAAAACAAAAAAACAAAAACAAAATAAAAATAAAAATTCATCACAAGAAAAGGCACTTTTAAAATTAAAAAAATAAAATTATGTTCAACTCATTACTTATTTAGTTTTTCTTTCTCGATTTCAAGTAATCGTTTTTGGAACTCGAGCTTTGCTTTAATTTCCTGCATTCTCATTGCTTCCATTTCAAGTTTGTGCCTTGAGGTTTCATCCAACATCTTCTTCTGAAACTCACTAATTTTGTCAATGGACCTGCATATTTTCATGGAATGGTATTCCATTTCTTTTTGGTGTCGCTTCATAGCCTCAACTGCCTCTTTGACCTTATTGCAGAGTTGTTTTTGAATTTCGATTTCTCGTTCCAAAGCGACGTCACAAGTTATGCCTTTTTGTGGCTTTTTTGTAGGTCGAGGAGTTGAAGTTCTGTATTCACTGTTCATATGGGAACCATTTGTTTCGATGTTCTGCTCCTCCGGTTCAGTTGCATTCGTTATCATAGCAAACATAACATTCTCGTCGAAGGATTTGTCCTTTAACACTTCAACAGAACGGCTGACTGATGATGAATTTGGACAATTTTCACTATCGACGATTTGATTTCGATTACCGTCTGTCTTTCTCTTTTTGCTACATGAAGGAAGACCAAAAGTAAAAGCATCTGGGCAACCTTCCACCGATTCTTCTAAGGCACAAATTGTAATTATTGTTTCCTCCAACGCACTGAATTTATACTCCTTGTTTGGGCCTCCGCCGGTTGCTTTTTGTTGTCTCTTGTTTTCAGACATTTTCTTCCTCACGTATTTTTTTTATCAAGCCATACATTAAATTATATTTGTTATTAAGAAAAAAATCATGGTTATCAACTTATTACCTACTTTTTTCCATTCAGAAATAGATTTTGTTGGTGGGCCCAAACTGTTAAGTTCTTTTTCAACTTTTTTTCCAAAATGTTGATAGATCTTCCTTAGACCGATTTGTTGTGAAACCATTAGCAATATCTCGTTTTTTTTTTTTTCATAAAACCGATTAAAACTTGAACTTGGTGACTATTTGTTGAATTCGACCTTAAAAAGATAAATTTGTATTAATATTTTTATTATTATTTTGTTGAAAATTGCTTACATTGTTTGCTCCGCTTTAAATTCCGACAACTAAATAACGGGAAAATATTCAGACAGAAAAAACACAAGATTTCCCATGAAAAAATATTTACGAGAGGTCTTTTTCCATAGGGATTTTTTTCCCATTTTCGAAAAGTTCCCGATACCAATTTTTCGAATATGAGAGCAAATCCATGGGAAAAGAAGTTCCCGATAACCCCAAATCTAATAATAATATATGCAACGAAGAACAATGTTTTTTTTTAAATCTGGTAAAATGTTGGTAGTTATACACAAAATTGGTGAAAACCGATGTTCTATTCGTAAATCTCTAGAATATGTTGAGGTATTGACTTCAAAGTTATTCCATTCCATGAACAAATTCTGTTATTAACTTAGATAATGTTCTGCATAAAAAACTATTCAGTATGTTTTTTATTCGAAATAAAAACTTCCAAAAACTGTTGCTTAAATTGATACACATTGTTTTTTTCTCGACCAGAAATGTCGCCAACAAAAATAGTTATGGAAATCAAACTTATTTTATCATATGCAAAATATTGTTACTAATTTTTAATTATATTTTTTTAGAAATATTCAATTGATAATTGCTAAATTAAATATTTATTGAATATTATATAAAACTACTTTGCTTAAATTCACTCCTCTTGAAATATTGTTTTTAGTTTTAATCAAATCAAAGCTTATATACTTTTCATTGTTGCTATGTAATTAATCTTTTGTTCAGTAAACATCGAAGTATAAGTTGTTTTACTTCTATCAGGTTATGTGCCCAGGCGTTCTGAATGGGAAAATTCTAGAAAGTTAATTGGAAAACTTGTGTCTCTTAGTGCCACTGATCATTACACATATTTTAAAGAATACAATTTGCGAATGTTGCGAATGAATAAAAGGAAAATGCTGTTTTAGATCGATATTTTTAAATAAAAACTTCTCCTTTTACGAACAAATGGAAGCTCAGATCTTTCAAAGCCATCTTTTAGTGGGACAAATATGCACCCGCCCACCATTTTTAGAAACAATTCTGAATTTGTATTCGATTTTTCTTATCAAAGCCGAAATTTAGTTAGAAAAAGTTACTATTTTAGATAAGGGAGTTAAAATCGGAGTTTTCCAGATTTTTGATTGCATGGTATAATCATTGTATAATAAATTTAAACTAATTCGAGCAACGGAATGTTAAACGGTTCTGCTCAGTGACGGGTTTATGCTTGCTGCCGCCCTAGGCCCCGTTCGATGTGCCGCACTTTTTGACAAATTGAATTTCATTAATTTCGATCCAACATTTTTATTTAGAGTAGAAAAAGATCTTTCTCCTAAACAATTTGTAGCCGGAATACTCAAAAAAATACGGAGAGCAATGTCCATATTCGGATAAACATCTCGAAGATTCCGTGAATGCATTATATTGCATATTTTTTGTGCAGAGCGTACATCTTCCGTATTTGCTAAGGAATCTTTCAGTTGAAAATGTAAATGTATACATTCATTGCCTAACGTCTCTTCCAAATCGTCAGGATACTTACTGACTAGTTTATTGGCAAGATTTTTCATTTCGTTTGTATCTATTTCAGATAAATCATCAAAAAATTAAAATATTCGTAAAGCTTTTCATATGCACTTTTACGCCCGGCCAATTGTACACTCAGAGTGTCTGGAAAACGGTAATAAACATTTTTGCGAAAATTTTCTTGTCCAGAAAAAGGTGTTCTTTCATTTACCCGTAACGATAATAATCGTGAACTCCAGATAGTGTTTTGGCTTTTTCTTCATAATCAGAAAATTGTCTGTCTCTCATGTCTTCAAGAAATAGAACCAGAGAGTTATAGATCTGAACAACGGATGATAAATCAGCTTGATATTCTTGAAGCTTCTTACTAGCAGCATTAAAACGATCTAATTAAAATTACATTCCAAACAATGACTAGGATTGCTGTTTCTAAATTCTGTAATTTCCGGTGCAATCCTAAAGCCCAAGCTCGCGTAGTCGGTTTCTCATCCATGCTTTCGGCAATAAATTCCAGTGCATCAATTATTGCAGACCACTCTTTTTCTAATGCATAACATGCATCATGTCGAGCAGACCAACGAGTTTGAGAAAGACTCTTAACTCTCAAATTTGTACGCTGCACTAAAATCTCCCAACGATGTGTAGATATAGTAAAGAAATTGTATAGTTCTTGCAAAGTAGAAAAGAAGTCGACTGCTTCTGTTACCGATTCAACTGCACATGATCCTACCAAATTTAAAGAATGAGCCGCACATGGAACGTAATCTGCTACAGGATTAATTGTTTTGATTCGTGTCTGAAGGCCTAAATATATACCTGACATATTGCTTGCATTATCATAAGATTGACCACGACAGTTCATTATGTCCAAACCATTATTTTTGAGAGATTTTAACAAAGCATCCTCAATATCTTCAGCTTTATGGCCGATATTTGGTAGAAATTCTAGAAACCTTTCAACAATCTCACCGTTATCACGTACATATCTGATAATTATAGTAAGCTGATCAACATGTGCAATATCAGGCGTAGAGTCTACAATTATACCAAAATATTTAGCAGATTGCACTTCACTGGAAATTTGTTGTAGTACTTTATACTGAATTAACAATACAATTTCTTCATAAATTGTTTTAGACAAATACGACGTATTTCCACATCCAGGGTGCGCATACAATTTTAAATTTTCAGAAAAAAATGGATCAAATTCAGCAAGAAGCTCTACCGTTCCTAAAAAATTCCCATCATGGGGATCTCCTATTAACACTTTCCCGTAGCTTTTAGCCCATCAGCTCATGAGGCTTGGTTCTTCTTAATCTCCGAACATTGTCTCGTACATTTAATACGGTCTCCATGTCAGAGTTAGTATGACTTTGCAGTCGCTGATTGTGTGATACAGCGTGTTTCTTAACTACTTCTGTAACCATTTCAATTTGAAGGTCACGATGTAGATCGCTATTTCTTATATACCAAGGGGCATTTATTATTCCACGAAGGACCTTGCTTTGGAATTTTTGGATGGGTTCAGCATTTTTTTTCTTTGTACAGCCCCATAGTTGGATGCCATATGTCCAAACGGGTTTCAATACTTGCTTATATAACATTAGTTTGTTCTGGATAGATAGGTCAGAGTTCTTTCCTATTAACCAGTACATTTTTCTGTACTTCAAGTTTAGTTCTTCTCTTTTCTTTTTGATGTGTTCTTTCCATTTAAGCTTTGCATCCAAATTCATTCCAAGGTATTTGGCGGTATTGGAGTAAGGTACTTCTGTACTGTTTATAAAAATTGGAACATTGTTTATGTTTTTGTTTGTAAAGTTTATATGCGTCGATTTTGTTTCGTTTAATTTGATACGCCATTTGTGCGTCCAATCACTAACTTTATCGACTGCATTTTGCAATTTTTGTGTAGCCTTCGTAACGGATTTATCTGGCACCAATATTGCAGTATCATCAGCAAAGGTGGCCATGATAGCGTTGATGTCCACTGGAATATCCCTTGTACATATATAACAGATACAGGGTTGGTCCTAGGACACTTCCTTGTGGTACACCGGCTTCAATTTTCTTAAGTTCCGAGTAATTTTGGTCGTACCGTACTCTAAAGAGTCGGTTCGTAATGTAGGATTTCAGTATTTCGTAGTACTGCCTGGGGAAGTCCCTATGCAGTTTGTACTCAAGTCCCAAGTGCCAAACCTTGTCAAAAGCTTGAGCAACATCTAAGAATACAGACGAGCATACTTGTTTTTCTTCAAGTGCCTTTTCCACAACATCCGTAATTCAATGCACTTGGTCTATCGTGGAATGTTTATTTCTAAATCCAAACTGATGGCTCGGAATTAGTCTTCTTTCTTCAATTATTTTGTTAAGCCTTTTAAGTAGCAGTTTTTCAAAAACTTTTTCCATGATTGGTATAAGCGATATTGGTCTGTAAGATGTAACTTCTGTTGGTGGCTTACCTTGTTTAGGTATAACAATGACTTCCGCAATTTTCCAATGATGTGGCACATATCTTAGTTTAAGGCATGCGTTTATTATAAATTGGAGTTTCTTGAAGGCTATAAGAGGCATTTCTTTCAGAACCTGAGCAGTTATAAGATCGTACCCTGGTGATTTTTTGTTTGACAGCTTACATATGTTGACACATGCTTCTAACTTCTTTGAGCGTGACAAAAGGTATTTCACATTCGTCGTTTCTGTCAACAAACTGTAAGGGATCTGTAGCTGTGCTTGCTGGGAATGGCTTGAAAACATTCGCGAGATGTTCAGCAAAGAGATCAGCCTTTTGTTTCGGGTTTCCGATCCATTTACCATCTTGAGATTTTATCGGCGGGTTTTGTGTCTGAGGTCTTTTTAGGCGCTTAGTTGCTTTCCATAAGGAGTATTCTGTAGAAGCATCCGTCGTCAGACTTTTCAGGAATCTACTTAGTGAATCATTTTTAAACTCACAGATTCTTTTTTTTAATTCGTTGTTAAGACGGTTAAAAACTACCTTATCATCTTTGAATCTCGTGGATTGCCATTTTCGTCTAGCTCTTCTTTTTTCCAATATCAACTCCTTTATTTCGATAGGATATTTTATTTCTTTTTCTCTCGCATTCGAAATAGTTTGAGTACTTTCTTCTGCAGCCTGCTGCACATCAGCAATAAATTGTTCTACTTCATGATCAATTTGTTCAATTGTTTGCATAGGGGATCTTAGGTTTATAAAATTTTCAAGTTTGTCTCTGAATTCGTTCCAGTTTGTTCTGTTATTCACGAGCTTGGGATTACTTTGTTCTATTATTTCTGTTTCGCTCAGTGATAAAATTACTGGAGTATGATCTGATGATAAATCGTAATTACCTTCGACACTTATATGATTTCGTTTAATACCTTTAACTACGAAAAAGTCTATAAGGTCTGGTATTTTGTTAGTATCAGATGGCCAATATGTTGGCGAACCAGAAGAATAAAATTCGCAGTTGTATTTTCGGCCTGCTTGGTATAGCCGTTTACCTTTTGTTGTTATGAGCCTAGATCCCCATTGGGTGTGTTTAGCATTGAAGTTATGTCAAGGAAGTTATGTCCTAACAAATGTAGGAGTTCTGCATAGTCTTCTTCAGTTGGAGAGCACCTCGGAGGGCAGTATATAGCTGCTATTTTGAATTCTTTCTTTTTTATACCAATACTAATTGTTGTTACTTGCATGTTTTCTTTAGTAAACTTTGGTTCTTCAAAGTGTGTTAAGCACTTTTTTATAAGTATTGCTGATCCTCCCCTAGCTTTGTCAGCTGGGTGCGGAGCGTGATAACATGTATAGTTTGGGAATTTATTATCAAGACTTTGTTCAATAGCGAGGTGGGTTTCGGACACCAAACAAATGTCTATATGCTCTATGTCTAAAAAGATGTTTAGTTCTGATACATGCTGTAAAAGACCGTTTGCATTCCATGTTGCGATTTTGAGTGTTCTGTCCATCATTGTTTTTTAAGAGCGACTTCTTCGCTTAGCTGTTTTATGTTTAAATCTTGTTGGTCAATCCTTTTCAGGATGAGTTCCAGCATTTCTTTTATAGAAGTTTCCTCATTCTTCCGCACATTTTTTACAATCTGGGAATAGGATTTATTTTCATCACTTTTGCTTAGTGCAATTGCTTTTCCCGGTTGATTTTTAGTAATGTTATCGACCGTTACTTTTTTGCTTTCAACTACTGGTTTTGTGTTGGTTGAGTTTCTAAACTTGTTCCCAGTTTTGTTTTTTCTTTTTGTGTCTTGGAACTTTTTTGCTACTGGACATCCTCTGTAACTTGCAGGATGATTGCCTTGACAATTAACACATTTCGCTTTCTGTTCTCTGCCCATGGGACAGTTTTTAGTTGCATGTCTGCCTTCGCATTTAACACAAGCGAACTCGCGATTGCAGTATTTTTGTGTACGCCCAAAGGCTTGACAGCGCTTACATTGTGGAACAGTTTTCGACTTTCGCAGTGGTTCAATTTTGACAACTATGCCCATAATTGATTTAATACTGTAAATCTTATCGAGACTTTCTTTATTTTCAAACGTGAGCATAAATAAAGGTAGAGATCTCTTTTTTGTCGTTGATACCCCAGTGGAGTCTTTTACTATCTCATTTTTAATAAGATTATTGGCATCGAGAGCTTGAAAGCCTTTTTGTATAAGGTCTTCGACAATTTCTTTGGCAACACATGAAGAGTGAAGGCCTCTTGCTACTACTTTTATCGATCTTGTAGCTTTATTTTCGTACGAGTGCCACTGAATTTTCTTTTTGTTCAATTTTTCAGTGACAGATCTATACGCATCTACGTCTTCAACAATGACTTTCCAATTGTCTTTATTGTATGATGTATATTTACATGCCTTATTCGTGCATTTTTCTACTATGCTCTTTATCTCGCCAAACATTGCCAATCCGGAGATCATAATTGGGGGTGGGGCAGTTTGCCTGGTACCTTTAACGTGAGACTTATTTTGGGGTAAATCTCTTATTTCTTTATTGAATGCTCTCATTTTTGTAGCAGTATCTGACTTTGAACCTGTTTGCTGACATTTTATAACAGCCTCTGGGCTACTCTCTGCTTTTCGTTTCTTTGACTTACGTTTATTTCGGTTTCCTTCAGTTTCAAGGAGGAGCTCTTCCTCATCAGTATGAAACTCATTAGCAGTTTTTTGTGGGCTTTTCACTACTGGTGACTTTTGACTTGATATGTTGTCTTTTACGGACTTTTTGTCGAGCAAGCTGACTTTTTCTTGGAGTCTCTTCACTTGTTGCTGAAGACTTTCAACAAGGGCTTCAAGTTGTTCTCTGGCTAAGATTTCTATTTGCCATTTATCGAAATAATGTTCGGATTCAACTTGGTAGATGGTTCCTTTTTCGTTAATGACTTCTATGTCATTTGATTTTTGCGTTGGGGTTTTCAATGGAGTAACCCTTGGTGATATTTTTGGTGGAGTTCTTAGTGTTTTTCAACTCCTATTCGTTCTGAATTTCCTCGAAATGGCAACCCTCTTATTGCTAGTGATTTAATAATTGCAATTACTCGGTATAAATTTTTTTCCAATATGCTATTTCTTCATCAAATTGTTTTATTAGACGTTGATCAACACGCCCGTGAACTACTGCTCGAGCTTGTATGAATCTTGTGATAGAGATGGGTGTGACTGTACTTCTTCGATATCTTGTTCGGAAATCTCTTCTAATTCCGGCTAGAACAAAAATCAGGGGAGAGTACGATAACTTAGGCGACAAAGTTTAATGACGGATTTATATAGAACAGTTAAAAACAAGCATTTTTTACTATGGGAGGAGGGTCTATCTCCCCCCGTTTAGGTGGTAGGGACAATTTAAAAAAATATATACATTAAGAAAATAAATAATTACAAAATAACGGTAATACTTACAATTAAGTATTATATCTTTTTTTAAAGCCAACATTATTGTCTATTAGCTTGTTTTCAAATCAAGTCAAAAGTATGCATAGTTTTTGAAAAAAATTGTTTTAAACTAAAATTGTATGTACAAAAAAATTAAAAAAAGGTTTAGAGTGCAGATTTTAAAAACTTTCCAACTATCTACAGTTTTTTTTAGAATTCAATGCTCTTATTTGTTTTTGATCAAAAACTGAAAACTAGATGAATTTATGTCTTCTAGTTCTTGAGAAAATTGAAAATTACAAAAAATAAATATTTTAATTAAATTACTTTTTCCTTGCTTAAGTATTACGGTGTCTTATTTTGATAGTAATAATCGAATACGGATTAAGATAGGTGCACTTAAGGTAAATTAATTTTTCTTAAATCCAGCTTGCACCCACCCCAAATCCTATAGTGTTCCCAAGCACTGGGGTTGCAGATTCTTACTCGCACACACTTTACTGTTGCATACACCCAAACTCGCACCTACCATTGCACTGGTTCTGCTGTGGCCACACGAAAATATAAAAATTTGCATTTTACTATAATTCATATTTCATCTCCAAGTTTGTTAAACAATAACAAATTCTCATCGTTTTGCAAAGGTAAAAAAAACCAAAAAGCTTTTGAAACTCAGGTAATTATCGGCTCAATGGTCTAGGGGTATGATTCTCGCTTTGGGTGCGAGAGGTCCCGGGTTCAAATCCCGGTTGAGCCCTCAATTTTTTTCAAAAACGTATCAAATGTTTACAAATAAGCTTCCTTTATAGACATTTGCAAAGTTAGCATACCAAAGATTACTGCCTAATAATTTGTTCGTTATAAATTGATAAACTTTTATAAGAAATTTCTCAAAAATTCTAAAGCAAATCTATTTATATCGACTCCTTTTATTTATGTTTTTATTGTAAGAAATATTTATGGCACAGTAAAAAATCTTTTATTTTTTAACACGTTTTATTAAATTATTTAAAATAAATATATTCTATTTGCTTACATACAAGTTGAACTATAAAAATAAAATAACAATAAATAAACCTTTATCCAAAGAACGATGGTTGTCCAAATCCATATCCACCACCATATGACGGGTATCCAAGTCCTGAACCGAATCCTCCCAAAGGATAGCCACCATAACCTCCATAGCCTCCACCTCCATAGCCTCCGAAAGGCCCACCACCATAACCTCCTCCTAGGGGTCCGCCTCCAGATAATCCTCCCCCAAATCCATTATTTAAAAGGCCACCTCCACTACCTAGGCCGCTTAATGGTCCACCGCCACCACCACCACCAAACAGCCCACTAAGAGGATTATTTCCAAGAACGCCATTTCCTGAACCACCAATGCCACCTGGCCTTCCGCCTAGTCCCAGAAAATTAGCAAACAGTCCAAGGGGTCCACCACCTCCAGCACCTCCTCCATTCCCTAGAAATGCGCTTGCTAGTCCACCACCACTTCCACCTCCTAATAGACCAGGAAAAATTCTTGGTTGATTTTCAGAGCCACTCGCAGAACCACTTGATTCTGAATTTCCTTGCGGCCTAGCTTTCACATTTCCAATCACAAGTACCAAACATACTAAAAGTATCTTCTATAAAGACAAAAAGTATCTAAATCTAAGTTTCTCTTAAAGTCTCTTTAAAATTCTTACCATCAACTGCATTTTTACTTAAAAATTTGTTTGTTTTTTTTTGAGAAAATTTTTACTTTGACGATTAAACTCGATTGCTTTGGCTTTATATAGTCTTCCGCTCAAAGTACTCACCTACTCAGAAAAACCATCTCAAAACAAAGACAGGTTTTAGTTTTGACTATTCCGATCTTATGGCTTTAATCAATTTTGCAATACAACCTTCGTTTTAGTTTTTTTTATATTTTGTTTAAAGTTTTATTGAAAACCGGAAACATTCTATGCATCTTTTTGGTCATTTATGGTAGATTGACCATAACTATGACTTATTTGGTCAACGGAAGTTTTATTATTTGCAATATATAAATGAAGACTTCTGATCAGATCAAATCATTGACTCGTGTATATTGAATTTCTTGAGAAGCTTAAATAAAATGAATCATTTGGTGAGAAAATGTTTTGTTGTTGTTAAAGTTTTCACATTCATAAATTATTTAAATACATATTTCAGAGGAAGGCCCTTTTAACTGTGGTGTTGTTGACTTTTACAACGACTGGCTTTGCAGACTTTGAAAATATTGGACAAGGTGGTGTCGGTGACGTCGGCGTTGATGGGAATATTGAGGAGGGCCGATTTTTAGGACTACTTAAAAAAGGAAAAGGACACGAAACACATACCAATTTTGTACCATACCCTTATCCGGTTCCAGTTATTGTTCCTGTGTATCAAAACCAAGGGCATGGGGGAAAACTAGGATTACTAGGAAAAGGACTTGATCAAGGTTTCGGTTTTGCTGGAGAAGGTTTTAATGAAGGATATTATCAGGGTTTTCCAAATCAATATCCCAACTTTAATCCATTGGGTTATGGCGGTTTTGGACCTGGACTAGGTTCCGGATATGGTTTTTATTAGTGAATGATGTTGTTGAGTTATTTTTAAGTTTGTTGTAGGAATAAAAAAACTTTAGAGAAGGTTTCTGAAATTAAGTTTGTATCTTTAAAATGGAGGTTTGTTTAGTTTATTTTAAAAAACAAGTTAAAACTGATTTTGAGTTGAAGAAATGCCTTAAGCCAGTTGAAAGAATTATTTATGCCTCGTATTACATATAACTTATTATTCTCAAAACTCTGGAACGATTGATTGATATCCATATACGTAATAGCATTGATAACAGACTATCAATGTCTCAGCATGCTTACTGGGAAATCGATAGAAACAGTATTGCACACTCTGGTAAGAACTATCGAATACTCCCTAGAGCAAAAGGAATATACTATGGTGGACTTCCTGGATATTGAGGGCGCTTTCAACAACGTTGACATCTCCGCTATCACTTCTGCTATTACGACCCTAAAGGTCGAATATTCAATCTTATTAATATTAATCTAATGCTCAAAAGCAGGATCATCAACTCTAAGATGGGGGATTTTTGTACGAAAAGGTCTGTCGGTAGAGGCACTCCGCAAGGTGGTGTTCTGTTCACTTTACTGTGGAACAAAGTGGTTAACGAACTACTAATATCCCTTAAGAGTGAAGGCTATAGAGTGGTCGCGTATGCCGATGATGTTGCTATCGCCGTCGCAGGAGAACATCCTAATACACTGAGAGATCTCCTCCAAAACGCACTCAATATACTCATTAGATGGGGGCTGATCACTGCGGACTTAGTATTAATCCTCAAAAACAGACCTCGTCCTTTTTACACGGAAATACAAGATCACAATAATTGTACCCACTTCAATAAAAGGTTTACCACTAATTTTTACCAATGAAGCTAAACATCTTGGTCTGGTATTGGACAAAAAATTAGGTTGGAAATCTAATATTCAGGAAAGAGTTTAATAAGCTACAGCAGATTTTTTCCTTTGCAAGAAAGCCATAGGAAGCAAATGGGGTTTTCAACCTTGCATAACCTACTGGCTTCACACATCGGTCATCCGACAAATACTTATGTACGGGGTTGCAGTAAGGTGGACTGCACTGTAGAAAGTCACATACTACGACAAACTCAGCAGAGTCCAAAGCACTGCTTGCCTCTGCATAAACGGGGCATTGAGAACCATACCCTTAGCAGCTTTAGACGCTCTCCTCCATATTTCACCCTTTGATATCTTCAGCAAAGAAGTGGCAGCGAGTACAGCTATAAGACTCAACGCCTCATCTCAATGGAGGTTCTATACCAAAGTACATAGAATACACTATTCCTAAAGCGCTATTTGGATAAAACTTCCAGGTATCCACTCCATCCAGAGATGAATGGGAAGACAAAAAACTCCTGGATAACAAAAGTATTCATTTTCATACAGATGGATCTAAGACAAATGAGGGAGTTATTAGTGGTGTGTACTCAGAAAAGCTTAATCTAAGCATCTCATTCCGCCTCCCTAATCATTGTAGCGTTTTTCAAGCGGAAATTTTGGTGATCAAAGAGGTTCTCTCCTGGCTAAGAGAAAACGTGATATCAACTTCTGATATCCGCATCTTCTCTGACAGTCAAGCTGCTATCAAATCTCTTGACGGTGTCTTAACCAAATCTCGGCCTCGCAGCAATTTAACATGCACCTATGTTGGGTGCCGGGCCACAGAGACATCACGGGAAATTGAAGAGTCGATGAACTCGCTTAAAATGGAACCGTCATGTTTATTTCACCTGAAAGGGAGAAGATAGGTATACCGATAGATAAATGTAAACTTCTGCTTAAAGAAACAGCTTTTGCGATAACAAACTCTAGGTGGGACAAAATTCATCTGGGAGACTACTCTTTTGATAATCCCTAGTAAGAAGTAATTCTCTAGATTCGTGTGGTATCACAATGGACCTTTTCTTTTGGCCTAAGTGTGTGGATTCTAAATCCGCAGCCACGTTAACCTTACCTAACTTACATATAACTTCTATTTCTCCAACATGAAATGCAAAAGTGACATAAAAACATAATGGGGCTATGTGACGTATACTTACTTCTTTATTTTGCATATTTCTAATAATCATAAAAAAACTATGTTTGTTTTTACAGAAAAATGTATACGCATGATTTTGTCACTTAATTACTTAAGATGGTGGTTCAGTTCCATCTTCTCCTCCATTCCCTTTCTATGCATAGGGAACCGTAGATCACACCAAGAACTTTTCTCTCGAAACGACCCAAGGTTCTTTCATCCGCTTTTGTCATAGTACATGCTTCTGCACCGTGTAGCAGGACGGGGTTAATGAGTCACTCGAAAGAGGGCTTTGCTACTCAATTGCTTTCTTAGCCCAAAGAAAAATCAGTTAGCAAGAGTAATTCTTCCTTAGATCTCAGCGGTGGTGTTGTTTTCTGCGTTCATAGTGGAGTCTAGTTAGACGATGTCCGTAACTACCTAAAAGTTACGTCTGTCGATGGTGACGTTTTTACCCGGACGTCGGTGTTGTAGGCACTTTCCCGATGACAGTATGTACTCTGTTTTGCCCTCATTAACCGTCAAACTCATTTTTGCCGCTTATGTCAATGTCATCAGCATATGCTAGACAGATAGTGTGTCTAGTGTTGAAGTGGGAGCTCTGTACAAATCTTTCAAGGATGATGTAAGAGAAATCGCATGATAACACATCACCGCTTGTCTAAAGCATTTTTACATCGAATGGTTCTGTTGTTTCCTTCTTTATGGAGCAGCGCGAATCCTCCATGGCTATCTTGCAAAAACTGACGAGTTTGGCAGGGATGCCAAAACTAGACGTAGCTCTCTGTAGTTCGTCCATGTAAGTATATTACCTTTAAATCGATGAAGAGATGGTAAGTGGCAATTTCATGTTCTTGGGTTTTTTTCCAGGATCTGCCGTAATGTAAATGTTTGATAGAATGTTGACTTTCCTGGTTTAAAACCACCCTGAAAGCAGTGAAGATTTTCCTGCGCCCATACCCTTGAGATAAGAGCTCGACATTGAAGCCATCTTCTGCGGCGACTTTGTTAGACTTCAGCTTAGATATGGCAATTTTTACTTCGTCTTAGTAGGGAAGACGGGATTGTTGGCATTCATCTTTTGGCCTAAGTCTATGTTGAATGAATCATCCTGCCTGACCGCGGAATTCGATTCGTAGTCAATGTTATACAGTCTGCAGAAGTGGTCCTCAACATTGACTGCAGTCAATGACGTTTCCACTTTCGTCTTTGCAGCCTTCGGTTCGAAGTTTATGTACTTGTGAATTTCGTTTCACCTGTTCATAAATCTTTCGAACTTCATTTCTGCTTTTGAACCTCTCAAAATCTTTAGAAGTCGGTGTAGATGACAAATCATTAATAAATAAAATAAACAGCAATGGACCTAGGTAACACACTTGAGGTACTCCTAAACATGACCCTATATATCTATCTTTAATACATGACATTATACACATAACGAAACGGTCGTTAAGTACAATTTTAATAAACTTATTAAGAAGAATTTCATGACTTCATTTGCCAAATACCTTAATAAAACCTGTAAAAATGCATCCGACTTAAGAAGATTTTTTTGGAATGCATCCAAAAAAAAGTAGCAAATTGTAAAAAAAATAAGTAAACATTTTTTTCACAAATTAAAAGAAATTATTTCACAGACAAGGGACTTAAAAAATTTACGAATAGCAGACTGCCATAAAAAAAATGGTAATCCAAATCGGCCAGGAAACCATAGAATTATTTCAGTTTTAAGTTCTCTAACACAACCTCTCACTCAGATTTTGTCGAATTGGGCACATTAAATTAAAATTATTAGTTGTTTTTAATCAGATTTTCTGCCAAACCTTACGACGATGGATAATATTTTTTGCCTTTACGACAGCGACAAGATGTTTTTTAGAAAAAAAAAACTTAATTTGCAGTTTTCATTGATTTAAAGGCGCCATTTGACACTACAAATTTAAGGCCTTTATTATTATAAGCTCGCAGTAATTGAGGTGTCAAAAAAGTTCATTACGCTCCATGAGCACTTGCTATTGAATATGTGCGCAGTGGTCTGTGTTGGAAAAATTATTCAAATTCATTTTGCTTAGAAACTGGTGTCCCACAGGGATGTGTTTTAAGTCCTCTAAAGTTCGCTTGTTTATAAACGATGTCGGGAATTATATATCAGAGAGTGTTTCTTTTGGCGATGTATTTCTATAATTGTTATTTTATGCTGATAACCTTGTCATTATTGTTGACAACACAATGGCACTTCAGTCTCAAATAAATAAGTTCAAGGGGTTTTGCGATAAGATATAAATATTTTCAAAAATAAGGGAACTAGGAACATTTCAGCAACTCGTCGAAAAGAATAAACAATTGATAGGAAATATAACTTTAGAAATCACAAATTGGTTGATGTAAGACAACTTTGTTTTTTTGTTAGGAAAATTAAGACGAGATGTGCTTCCAGAAGAAGAATATTCAATAAAAGTCTTAAAATAATTTTGCTAACATGTTCAAAATCAACCCTGGAAGATAACTTGAAAAATTTCGAAAGGTCGTATTTGCTCGATCAAATGTACGTATACTATTGACGCTTATTTTTAAATCACGCTTAGAATAAGAAATTAATTGAGAGTACACAAACATTTTAATAATTCACAAATACGTATTTGAGCCCTGATAAACATTAAGCATCTCATCACTCTTTGATAGTTTGAACTTTAGCCAGGCTTTATTTTTAAATGTGAATCAAACCATGGCGGGCTCCTATTTAAAACTTTTTATTTGTGCAATGAAATGCAATGAAACAGTAAACGCTTAAATTTTTGTACGCATTAATTCCTGAACTGCATTTCTCGACGTTTTAAGGTCCCTAGAATCTTTTTCCACCTCGAATATTTTACGAAAAAAAAATGATTGTATCTCCTATATAATTATATGCAAAGAAGAATAACGTTTTTGACATTTGGTAACATTTTGAGTAAAATTGACTCGACAGCGTTTTTATAGAAACCTGAAAATACATTACTGAAAGTTGGTAAAAATAGTTTTTGACTCAAATATCTTTTCAAAATTGTAGAATATTCGCTTCAAACTAATTTCATCTTACACAAAATGTCATTGGTAATCTTAAGTTCATCTTTTATAAAAAATCAACTGGCAACTTTTTTTTTTAAACATGAAAACCTACAAAAAACAGCAAAAAACTGATAAGAAATAGTTTTCGACTCAAGTTTTAACAGAAGAACGAAATATATTTACTTAAATTTTTTTATCTCATACAAAATGTTGTTTTGTTTTAGTTTTAAGCAAGACAAATCGACGGATGCGATAGGAAGTAATCAGTGTGGATCGCAGTCGAGCCTCCTTTTGGTAATCGAAATGTCTTTCCAATAAAATGTGAAAAATAATGCACTCAATTATTTGAACAGTGTTTGGAATCGTTTGTTTTTAGTGATTGTTCAATCGCTAGTTAAATGTTTAACTTAATGTCAGAAGTGAAACCAATTTAAAAAGTAATATTATTGCTATCTAAAGAATAAGTACCTACTTAAACATTTTCAAATAGTGTTATGTAACATATAGATACCTCTTGTTTAACTCTCATATGAAGATTGTACAGGGTTATCCATTTTGCGGTTACAAAAGTAAACGCAAATAAAACTCAATGTTTCATATTTTATTATTTGATATCTCTTTTTTATTATTAAGTTTGAACGTTGACATTATGTCTAAAATACTACATTTAACACATTTTGATACATATTGAGTGGTATCTCAGCCATAACTTGACGAATGTTGGTTTTTAAGTGCTCAAGAGTTAAAGGTTTATCTGCATAAACACGGTTTTTTGCGTAGCCCCACAAATAAAAAGTCCAGCGGCGTCAAATCGCACTACGAGAAATCACGCGGCCTCCTAAAATAAAGCCATTTTCGCTTGAGTTTTGTGGCATGTGGCACCGTCTTGTTGAAACCACATATTCTCCAATTCGTATTCTTTAATACCAGGCAAAAAAAAAAGTCGCATATCATATGATCATAACGTTTCGAATTGACAGTGAGAATCATTGTATCGTCGTTTTCGAAGAAGTTTTCTTGTTTTTTTTTGTTTGTAATAAGCGCACACTCAAGGGAATATTACTACCCTTATTATGCAAGGACACAGTGTGAGCACTAGGAAGAGGAGGGATGATTTGAAAGGAGATATTGTAATGACTTGGAAAAACAGAGTGTGGTATGGCATTCCAAATTCGCTTAGTACGGCTAAAGAACGAGTCTCTATATTTGACGGTACTACCGAAGTTAGGCTCCAGGGTATACTGATGAGCATTCCCATATGTGCGAGTTTTACGGTTGAACTGTTTAAGGGAAGGAATGCAGCTGGCTATTTCACTAGAGCATGAACCGTTAAAATAACGCTAAACAATGGTCAAAAAAGAAACCTTAAGACGATGTTCAAGCGGAGTAAATGAACTTATGATGATATTATCACCTATCAATTTAAATGCTCTGCGTTCAATACTACCCAAGAGGCTTAAGCAAGTCGCAGGAGCATAATCCCAGATATTCGAGTTATACCCAAGCTTTGGACGTATATGAGTCTTGTAGATAACAGCCAGAACAGAGGGGGAGAAAAACTTATTGCATCGCCTTAGAAAACCCAAACATCTTGCGGCATTTTTGGCGACCTCGCGTATGTGATCGTTCCACAAAAGGTGTTTGGTAATACACATACTGATACTATCGAGATGTTCAGTCTCCTCGATGCCAGTGCTATCTATGGATAATGGCAAGGGGGGTACATCTCGTTTTAACGATACAAGACAGCATTGGGTTATCGAAGCATTGAATTCTACGTGGTTTCTTATTCCCCAATGTACAATGCTGTTCAAGTCGGAATTGAATGAGTTTATCATATTTTGTCGTTGCACTTCCACATCCGAAGAAGATGGATGTGAATCTGAAAACGAATATGAAAAGCTAAGAGTACTATCGTCATCGAAACAATGTACTAGATTAGAAGTTACAGACAGAAGATCATTAATACAAATGGGAAAGAGTATTGGAGATAGAACAGAGCCCTCTGGGACACCACCATTTATTTTATGGTTTTCAGACTTGAACCCATCCAATACAAATTGTATTGAACGATCCGAAAGGTAATTACTAATCCAATGAAGGAGGGATTCATGCAATCCGAAAGCACGCATTTTCGATAAGAGAGCCTGATGCCAAACCCTATCAAATGCTTTTGAAATATCAAGTGCAATAATCTTACTTTCTCCAAAAGGATGAACCACTGTTGGGTGGGATAAACGATGAGATCACCAGTGGACCTATTGCTTTGAAAGCCGTACTGACGGTCCTTAAAAAGCTTTCGATCTTTAAGATATTTATTGAGCATTTCCATAACCTTGGAAAGAACGGACGTAAGTGCAATCGGTCGGTTATTATGAGGTGAGCAAGATTCGCCTTTTTTGGGGATGGGCTGGACAAATGCAGTTTTCCATCCTCTCGGAACGAGACCAGAGGAGTAGGGCAGATGAAAAAGTTTACGCAGTGGTTTTGCCAGTGTCGAAGAACACCTCTTCAGAACAATAGCGGGGATACCATCGCGACCAGCGGATTTATGAATGTTGAGATTTTTAAGAACTCTTTCTACAGTAGGAGTGCGAAAAAAGATTGGTCCCATAGAATCACTAACTCGCTTAAGTACAGGCGGAGTCACTCACTGGCAGCGTTGAAATTGCGGCAAACTGCCTAGCAAAGAGATTAGGTTTCTGTAAAGAGCTAACAAAAGGAGTGTCATTGACAACGAGCGTCGGAACCGATGAAGAGGATGAATTCCTCATGTTTTTTAAAAATGACCAAGCATTTTTACTGCCTTTGGGACATTGAAGTATTTTTTGCATTAATTGTTGGTACAACTAGCGTCAAACCATGCGTTTTCCTTAGGTCTGACGCTCTAAACCCTGTTCAGTATAAAAGTTTTAATTCGCAGAGAATCAAACTTGTAATCATGCCATCAAATTCATTATCGAGGAAGAATAGGGACTAGTTAAAGATCCTGATGTAATTATTGATACCGTCCCAGTACGCTTTCTCGTATTACCAAACGGTTCTCTTAGGAGCTCTTTCTTTAACTGGACAGGTTTGACACGAGATATTTGCTTATAAAACACAATGGTCAGATGTGCTTAGAGGAGATAGAGCTCTAACAGTGTACTCATCAGGGTTAGCAGTGAGAAACAAGTCAAGAGTGTTTTCTGCTCGACCTTCCACGTCCGATATTAGGGTGTGCTCGTTAACCAGTTGAGTTAGGTGGTTCAACTCAGCGAATATCTCAGCATACACGCCATCGGGTGTTGTCTGGCCTGAATGTTGAAGCCAAGAAGAATTGTGTACATTGAAATCGCCTGTAACAACGATTTCAGTGCGAGGATAGAAAGAAACAATTCTCTTGATGAAATCAGACAAAGTACCAAACTCACGAGATGTTGATACTCTGTCTAAGTTAGGTCCAATCACACCTCGCCGCGCCGGGCCAAAGAGCGCACAAAATAATGACTTTTAGTGAATGTAATGGGCTCTCTTCAATTGCTTGAGAATTTTCAGAACCCCAAATACAACAATTTTGTTTATAAACATACCCACCGAAGAAAAAATGTCATAACAATCAGTTATGTTATAAGTTTTAACAAAAAGTATGCGTTGTGCGATAATTAAGCGATCCATTATCACAAATTTTGGACTTTCAACTGAAACAGAACAAAAAATTACTTAACAACTTAGTTTCACAGATGTCAAATTCGAGCAATATACCTTTGAAACCGCAAAATGGATAACCCGTTATTTTATGTAAAGGTTGTTTTTTGTTTTTAGTTGCGTTGTTTTCAAGAACAAAAAAGTGCAGGAATTGGAGCCGTACGTCAGCAAAAAACCCTATGATTATTCTCTTTCAAAGCGTCCATCGTCTTGGTCTTATCTGCGTAGACAAGTGACTTTACATAACCTTACCAAAAATATTTCAGAGGTTTTATATCGAAAGCTCCCTTCAAAAAATTGTTTGTTTTGTTATTTGTATTGCATATATGACATTATTTTGCACGCTTTTCAAACGCTGTTAAGGAACAAGTCTATTCATTATAAACCGAATATTTCAATCTAAAGGTTTATTTTATTTAACATTTGTCAGCAATTTTTCATCAGTTTCCGTAGTGTAGTGGTTATCACGTGTGCTTCACACGCACAAGGTCCCCGGTTCGAACCCGGGCGGAAACAATCAGAAGAGTGTTTTTTTTGCGAAAGCTTGTTGCATAAAGTGAATGGTTCAATGCATGTGGTAAACTAAAATTACTTATACTTCAGGTGGTATAGAGCTTATGTTAATACTTAGAAGCGCTAAAACTTTAACTTACCTGACGGGTGTATTTTTTGATAGCTGTCACTTGATTCATTTTTAGTTAAGATTGCCATTCCATAACTAACAGACAACGTTTAGAAATCGTGCAAATTTGTTACTAAGATGTTAATGGTTCGCTACGAAATAATCAATATATTGAAGGAAACTTTCGGTGAGCGCATTAGGGGTCTGTGGCGTGGTCTCTAAGAGCGAGCGATTAGACACAGGAAGACTATATTGTTTGAAGTTATGTTAAGTCACCCAAAACGTTAGCATACTATCCGAAAATTTGGCCTCTAGGCTGTATGTTATATGTTGTCTGATAGTCAGGCGTATACGTAATTTTTTTTAAAATATTTTATTTAAGTTCATTTAACATTAAAATTTAAGACTTAGAATTGATTTTAATATAAATTAATTAATGTAAAAATTCAACCTTAGTTTTGCATCCCTTCTTAAGTAACAATAACAACTTCTCAGTATACTTTTCTTAGAAGTACTCTAATATTGAAACAAATTGAAACAGATTTAAATAATATTATTTAGACAATATAAAAAGTCTCTAAAAATTCCATAAAGTTATTCAATTTGTTTAAATTTATTTTATTATTTTAGCTTTCGTGGCTTTGTATGTATATCTAAAATTTTAATTTGGATCCTCTAAAAATCTATTTTGTGGTATTTGGATAATTTATATTAATATTGAATATTATTTAATTTATATGTGTTTTGAATTGCGTTTAACCTAAAAATTTTTGTATTTTTATTAAAGCCACTAAACACTTTAAAAAATCATGAGTATCAAACTTTAACTTTTAAACATCAAAATTTGGGACTCGAACTAAAGGTCAAATATTTATAGAAAGCTTAAAATCTAAAATCCCTCACAGTAGGGTGCAGAGAATGGCATACATAAGCACAACAGGGGCGATGAGAACCACTGCCACTCTAGGAATAAAGGCAATATTCAATCTTCTAGCTTTATGTAAAGGAAACTACTGCAAAAAATGCCTTACGGCTAAGCCAGACCAACATGGAGACATATTGGGGACAATACTTGTGGTTCTGTTTTAATCAAATTAAAAAAATGGCGTATGGAGTACGTATATATATTTCTGAACTATTAAGTTCTTCATTGTTTAACACGAATCAAACAATCCCACTTGCACTTTATAAAAAACATCGAAACACCATTTGCATTTAAGAATGTTCTTTGAAACTTAATCATTTTTAAATCTTCTTGTGCGGTGGAAACACGAAAAAGATTAATTTAATCTTAACTGAGATAAACATTTGGTGGAAACATAGCAAAACTTAATTATCTTTTCTATTTTTGCAAAATAAACTCAGTTATTCCATTTTCATAAATAAAACTAAATAATATCAACAGTAAAAAATTGATATTTTTTTCGCCAATAAACACATGATTCCAAATGCACAAAATTTGAGAACGAAATCACATAAGATCCATTCGAGACTCGTATAAATGTCAAAAGCCCATCTGTAGTAAAATTCTACTTTAACTTTTATCGGTAGTATTCATACTGCGGATATTGTTCTTGTTATTCCTGTAAAATCGTACTATACTATTGATTGATTTTCCAAAAAAACACGGGTTATGTAACAATAAACTACATGACTTTATGTCTGAATTTCAATAAATGTTCAATCCCTGATAAGAACAAATGGGTGAACAATGTCCCTACAAAGTGACTCGATAATATCCACATATAAATATTAATGGCTCGAAAACGGGGGTAGGTGCAGGTTTCTTTTAGTTTAGTTTAGTTTAGTTTAGTTTATTGGTAATTGTTACTAACACATTAAGATAAATCTTATAAGGTAGTGAAAGTTTATGAATAAATAATATATGATAACATTTTAAATAATAAGTTACAATTGTATATAATATAAAAGTGAATATAAAAGAAGAAAAGTATAATAAAAATAATAATATGAACAAAAAGAAAACAAAATTTAGGCAAAAAACTTTATAGTATCTTTACTTTTGGTAATAATATAAAAAGTAGAAGAAATAGAAAAAAAGAAGGACAAAAAAAAGAAAGAAATAGAGAATTAGAAGTGAGATGTCTGTAAAAGATAAGCTAGTCGTTTTGATTAGAAATAAAATCATGTAAACTTTTTTGGAATTTTTGTATGTCACTAAGTTCTCGCAAGTAAGGTGGGAGTGAGTTCCAAAGGCGGCATGCATTGATGAAAAATTGTCTCTCAGATGTAAGACACGTAAAACGAGGATGTATTAAATAAGTTGATCTGTTTGATACTGAAAACCGAAGTTGTTCATAAAGATATGTTGGTTTTCGCGTAGTTATAATTTTGAAAAGTAGAATCAATGTTCGGAATTTGATAAAGTTATCGAAAGACATTTTTAAAAAGCTTCGTATCAGATGGGAAACATGGTCATATCTTTTTAATGCATAAATATATCGTATTACACTATTAAAGGCTACTTTTAATTTGTTTTTGCTATAGAAATCACAATTGTGATAGATTTCACATCCGTAGGTTAAGATTGGTAAAACCAAAGACTTAGCAAGTAGAGTTCGTGTTTTAATCGGTGTAAAGCCTTGAGCAGTCCATAATGTTCTTAAAGTGCCATATGCTTTTCCTACTAATGAGTTTATATGGTCATTCCATGTAAGAGTCCTATTAAAAACCACACCAAGGTTCCTAGAAGTGTTTACAAATTCTAATATAGTACCATTTAGCATGATTGAGGGAAAATATGACAAATCAAGTTCTTTTTTGGATATTACAAGGCATTTACATTTGTTTGGGTTAAGAGACAAACCGTTATTAGCTGCCCAATTTGAGATCCGCTCGAGATCCTGATTGATATCAAAAGCACAGTTTTCGATAAGGCCTAGTGAACAACTTCTATAGATTTGTATGTCATCTGCATAAAAGTGCTTTGAAGCGTCGGGAATAAGAGAAGCGATTTCGTTTATATACAGCGAGAATAGCAGGGGTGATAAAATAGAACCTTGGAGAACACCTTTAAGTAAAGGTAGGTACTCAGACAGACTATCATTCAAATAAACAGCTTGTTTTCTGTTGCTAAGATAAGAAAAAAGTAATTTTATTGCATCTGAAGATACGTTAAACTCCCAACGCAGCTTATTCATCAGCACGGTATAGTTCACCATGTCAAAAGCTTTGGAGAAGTCAAGAAGAACTAAAAACGTTACCTTATCCTTATCCAATTCGGTCCTTATGTCTTCAATGACTTTAAGAAGTGCAGTTGTGCAGCTGTGTTGAGCGCGAAAGCCTGACTGAATTGGTACCAAATAATTGTTGCGGGTTATATAGCCGTTCAGTTGTTTTTGCATAATGCGTTCACAAACTTTAGACAAAAATGGAAGAATGGAAATTGGTCTAAAGTCCTCACAAAGTGAGTTTATGGGAATAGGAATTATTTTACCCATCTTCCATTTCTGAGGAAAAATTCCTGTTGTAAGAACTGTGTTGATAATATAGGTAATATAGGGTAAAAGCATTGGCAAAATTGATTTCAAAAATATAGGATTTAATTCATCAATTCCTTCAGCAGTGGATTTTATGGACAGAAAACTTTCCACAACATCTAGATTGCTCACTCCTGAAAAGCTAAATGCAGGGTCTATCAAAGGAAATGTTGAATCAGTGGATAGTTGAGTTGAAATTACATTGTTTGGAGTAGATACAAATTTACGATTAAGTTCGATTTTATCAATATTATGTAGATTGCTTTGTCGTTGTTTACCAATTCCAAGCTTTCGAAGATTTTCCCACAGTTTTCGACCATCATCATTAGCGTTTAGTCGGGTAGAGAAAAATTGTTCTTTGGCATTTCTAATTTCTAGGACAACTTTATTACGAAGGGTCTTATAAGCTCTCTGAAGTTCTTCCACCCGAAAAACTATCCAGCTTCTATAAGTTCGATCTCGTTGGTCCATTAATTGTTTAATTCTTTCACTAAGCCTTCGATTCACATTTAAACTTTTTTGTTTTCAAAGGCACGTGGCAGTTAAACAGCGTTCTTAAGTTTTCATTTAGAAATTCCACTTGGTCATCTGGCGAAGGCAGAAGATAAATATTATCCCAAAAAATTGAACGAATATGTTCTTGAAGTGCTGACATGTTAACGTTTTTATAGTCCCTATATTTTATAATATTATTGTCGGAAGTAGATTTAGTACAGAAGTCGTAAGTGAGAAAAATCAGGTCGTGTTTGGAAAAAACTGGAGCTGAGAGTTGATTATAAAAAACAACCCTATCTTTCTCAGTTACAAAAAAGAGGTCCAATAAAGTACTTGAAGTCTTAGTAAAGTGTGTTGGTACAGATAAATTAACAGAATGCATATCAAAAGATTCCATATTTTCACTTAAACTGTCATCGACTAATAAGTTGCTATTAAAGTCCCCGCATATAATAATATTTGTGGAACTTATTGTTATTTGGTCCATAAGATGGTATATAGGTTCTAAATCTACATTTATATTCGGCCTATAAATAGTGCCTAGTAGAAGGTTATTGACTTCCCCTATTATATTTATAAAAAGGTATTCGCATGGAGAATCCAATGGCAAGAAAACTTTTTTTTTACAAATTAGACCCTCTTTGACATAAATCGCAACTCCACCCCCTCGGTCAATCCTATCTGAGCGAAACAAATTATAACCCTTGAGAGAGTATGAAGCGTCACTTATATCTTTCGAGAACCATGTTTCCGAAACACAAACCGCGTCAATTCCAGAATTTTCAAACAAATATCTAAACTTGTCGATCTTCAGCATCAAACTTTGAGCATTAATATGACTTACTTTAAACCCTTCAACGCGATACAAAAATCTTGCCAACCTTTTCAGGCTTTCCGATCAAAGCAGTATCTTCAAAGCCACAGTAATAAAATTGAGGATTGTAAATTACTGTCGCCAAGAAATAATGGTTCTTAGCTTACAACATAACTTAAGACTCTGCTGGGTATCAGGTCACAGTTATGGGAGTGGAAATGAGAATGCTGATGAATAGTGAAGACAGGTACAATTTAGACCAACCTCATATAGACTCAAATATAAATAGACCATTAGCAATAAGATGCTTCAAAAACCCTATAAGAGATTGGAAAGCCTCTTGGATTACCATACAAATAAAAGCTGCTTGTGCAACGGCTGAAGTGATGCAAAAGAGCATTAAGACACCAGCACACTTCTTTTGCTCAGGCAGAAACTTCTTTAATTTGAAACACTTATAGACATTTCAGGATACCGCCTGATGACTTTATTGAAGCCTATAAATGGCTAGACAAGACAATCCATAGATGTTATAGGTTTTCTTATATTTACCCTTCTGGGTTTTACAATGGATCTGCATTGATCTAAACGTGGCGATAATGCCATCATCATTCAGTCCATTTACCTAACCTAAACTAAAGGTTAAATAGTGGAAATATGGAAAACCGCAAAAAAAAAAACATTTTTTGATAATGAAATATTTTAATTATATTAATGTCATGAAATAGAATTTTTTATTCTTACATAAAATTATTTGAACTAAGAAACACATACATATGTACATAATAATTTTGTGTCAAAAATTTCGGGACTTTGACCAAATTTGAATAAGCACGAATATTTTTCAAATAAGTACCAATGAATAATAAAATCAAAGAACATACATAGATAGAAAAAAATTGTAGGAAGAGAACAGTAACTCAAGAAGTTGCATGATAAAACACGAAATTTCACCGATTTTTTACCGCAGTATTTTGTAACGAAAAAAATCGAACTCTCGTTTGTAGACAATCACATCAGACAGGGTGTTGAATTAACAACTTAACTTAACAAAAAACTTAAAAAATAAACGTAAGTTTTCTAAAAGAATAACAAACAAATGTAATGTAAAGCTTTTAGATACCAAGGAACGTTTGGGTATAATGTGCAAACAATCAATATTTTCGATATTTGAATTTTTTTTAAAACGCTATTAGCTTTAGAAAAAAGGTTTTTATTTCGTAGTAGTAGCATTTCATGGCCTACAAATGTAGATTTACCATTCAAAGGTTTCAACATAAAAACTTAAATTTGGGCAAAAAACCTTTTAACTTTTTATGCTCGCTTGGAATTTTTAGGATGTATTGTCACTTATTGACAAATATGTTTTCAGAGTCTGTACCAATATTCCATTATTTCCGGGCTAATTTCCTATTTTCACTGGATTATACATTGAAATTATGAAGTTTTAGAAGTGGATGAGGATTTTGATTTTTGGTAACCTATAATTGGTCTTAAATCAAAACACTTCTAGTCTAATACTCAAAAGTTCAATTATTTGTAAGATTTCATACGTTGGTTTTGGACATCAAAATAGAATAACAACATTTATCTGTACTGTAGGTATTTCTTTGTCAATTAGTGTTTCTAAATGTGAAATTAATGCTGATGTGGTAAATAATTTGTATTCTTGGAAGCAATGTTGAAGACCATAATTTCGATTTATCAGAAAGAATTAATAAATATATTCAAACGATAAGAATTTTTCAAATTAAATCGGTTGATGAGAATGATGTCATTAACTATGTAGGAGTAATTGAAGGAAACACTCTTGGAGAAGGTAGGATACCACTCCGGTTTACATAATACTTTATTAAACATTGCATTACAACTTTAACCACAAAGTCTAGAAGAAAGCAAGAGTTATGCCTAATGCCAAAAACAATAATTCTGTGTATGCAAGTGATTTTAAAGCTATTAGCATTTTACCGGGCTTATCGAAAATCTTTAAGAGATTATTAGCTTAACAGATTTTTTAGCACTTATCCTTATATAACCTTTTATTTCCTAGCCAATCTGTTTATAGGTCTATATATATGATTTCTCGAAGACTTTTCACAGAGTAAACTTTATGCTGGAAACTTAAAAACCTGTTTGATTTTGGAAACTCTGCAGTAAAATTACTCGAAAGCCATCTTTCTGGGAGACTTCAGATGGTTGTTACGTACTAGTGAAAACTTTTTAAACTTCTTGCCTTTAAAACGGGGTGTTCCACAAGGATCAATGTTTGGTCCCATTTTTAAACAATAGTTAAACAGAAATTAACCCCATATTAATTTCTAAGCATGTTACTCTTGAAACTAGAAATTGTTGAAACTAAATCTTTAAGATCACCTAAAACTACGACGTGAGCTTATCCAAGTGATTGACATAATGAACATCTTTAAACCGAATATAATAATAAACCAAAACTATAAGATGATTCACTGTAACTGGTTTTTAAGTGTTAACAAAGTCAACAAAACAAAATAGGTACACCCCACCTATTCATATTTATACAAAAAGTTTTCGTGAGTCTGTCTGTCACGTTGCTAAACAAATATGACCTTTTTCGAAACAATGCTATAACACCAACAAAACATATAATAGACCTTAACTATGGATATAAGACATTAGTGGTAGACAAAACATAAAATTTCGAGGTCATTACTCTTGTAACTTTAAATTATTCACATGTTTAGCAAATCATCGTCACCAAAGAGTTCAAGCTGAAGATCAATGAAATTGAAAAAAAAACTAAAATCATAGGCTGTGAATTAAGGTTATATTTTGGGGAAGATAATAAAAAATGTTGATTCACATAATGAAACTGAAATAGATCTGTGGAGACTTTTGACTCGGATAAGTTCCTTGTTTGGTCCAACCTGACACAAAATTCCAGCGTGAATGCAAAAAAAGGCTGAGATATGCAAACAAAAACTTATATAAGGATGTATTCGAGGAGTTAAATGAACAGTTTTTTTTTATAAGAAAATACAGTTTTTAAGTATTACAGAACATTAGCAATTAGATTTTAACTCAAAATTTAATTTTAAGTATTTTTTATTTTCCTCTCAATCGGTGAAAGCTTTACAAAGAGAGTTTGAAGCTAATAATTTATATTTTGTTATCAAGGTACAAGAATCAGAAATCAATTTTTATCAGTTCTGACTTACTTTTTGCAGGTTTTCGTTTTTGAAAAATGTTAATCGCATTACTCTCAACAACAACATTACGTGCAGAATATTCAAGTAAATACTATTTTTTCGAGATATTCGAATAATATTTAGCAATAAATTATGGAATTTTGATAACATAAAATTAATTATTCCTGAGATATTTGAGTTTTAGTCAAAATTTTGAAGGTTTTTATTTTTGTTAAGAAAACTGTCGATTTTGTTTTATTTTTAATTTACCAAATAATAGCAACAATATTATTGTTTTAAGATTAAACTATTTCAAAGAAATTATCTGTATTTTTTGTCAAGATATTCGAGTCGAAAATCAATTTTTACCAATTTTAAGTATTTATTAGTTTTGAGTTTTTATTTTTTGAAATAAAAATTGTCAAGTCGTTTTTTTTAAAAACTTTACCAAATGTTTAAGGCGTTATATTTCGTTATGTAAAATTTCTGTTTTGAAACAAATTTAACGTAATAAGTATATTAAATTTAAAATAAAATGTGTTGTTCTTAATTTATTGTAATTTCGTTTATCTTCATTTCATTTTATAAGCATTTTTTATATTTTATTTAGAAGAAAGAGCTCTTGTTTATAAGTTATATGCCATTCAAAAACAGTGCTTTGATGCAGTCTTATGACATGAAGCTGTTTTTGTTACTACACCTTGGCTCTAAAATAACAAAACCATATACATACGTCGATACGCCCCTAATCTAAAATCCCCGAAACCAAAATTCCCAAAATCAAAATCCTTAATCTCAGTTTTTGGCGGCAAAAATAATTTCTTAGATATACTCGTACTTAAAATTTGGCGAATCTGTGCTTCGAGATTTTGATTTTCGACATACATAATTCACAAAAAAGTTAAGTTGTCTTCATCTTTTTATTCAACATAAACATGAGAAATTAATATTATCCCTGTTTTTCAAAAACAAGAAATACATTTTGAATTCATGGTATTAAATAAACAAATGAAACAAATAATTTAGCATAATATGATATAAATTTTAAAAATTCAATTTTTTCAACTTTTGACCGTCTTGTTTTTTATTTTTAACTTATTGTATGTTTTAACGCTCGATTTTTCCAATTGACGTTTTTATCGCTGCTTATTTTCTCAATTGTGGTAACAACATCTATCATTTCCGATTGTAGGACAACATTTCCAATCCGTGTGTCCCAATGTCCATTTTTCCAAAAATGTTATGTTCCGATTTTTGTCATTCCCAAGGCAATAGTTTCTAATCATTATTTATCCCAATGACAAGTTTTTCCAATAGTAATTTTTTGAATTGATAGTTTGGCAGACTTGTAATCACTATAGGATTTGGGGTGGGTGATGGTAATGTTACATCAATTTTTTGGAAAAAAAAATGGGAAAATTATCTTCTTTGGAGCCCTTGATTCCATGAAAATGGATGGGAAAAATTATTTGGGAAACTTGACGACCTACGATCATTTCCTTTGATAAATCTCTTATAAGTGCATTTAATCCTGAGTTTTTTATCTCTACATTACACTTGAGGCGGCGCGCGATGCCAAGCTTAAACTACATTTTGTGCCCGAGGAAAATTATTTTTTAAAGAATCGGAAACTGACTTTAACTCGGGTTTATGTTTTGTT
Organism: Eupeodes corollae; assembly: GCF_945859685.1. Taxonomy (NCBI): domain Eukaryota; kingdom Metazoa; phylum Arthropoda; class Insecta; order Diptera; family Syrphidae; genus Eupeodes; species Eupeodes corollae. The sequence goes on from NC_079147.1 coordinate 151,361,522, forward strand.
TTTGACGCATCCAGAAAATTGGTTTTGAACCAGAAGTAAAGTTTTGAAAAGACGTTATCTCCTGAACTTTTGCTTAGCTCCGAAAAGTACACTCAAATGATGAAAACAAACATGTATCCACGGAGTTTGAAAAACTTAGATTTGGGGATTTCGTTTAAGGATTATCGGCATGGGTTTTTATTTTTAAAGATTTTGTACTTGGGGATAATGATTTTGTGGATTTTTAAAAGTGTGGAAATTTTGTCTTTAGAGATTTTGAACTTGGGCATTATGTCGGTGTCCCTTTATAAATGTTACGGAGTTTAATCTTAAAAAAAAAACCTTTAGGAAATGAAACCAAAAAAAATTAAAATAAATTAAACACAACAAAATTGTATTCCAATTTGAATATACTTGAAAAAATCACTACTATTTCACGCAGCTATATATGGCAAGTTTTCGAACTTGACATTTGAATCAAAAATGACATTACAATGGTAGGGAAGTCAAAAAAAGTGGGTCCCCCGATTACGTTCGTCTGCCTGTTTGTCCTGTCACCTACAGCCTGAAACATTGGTTCCATGGACTTCAAATTTGTAAATTAAGTGTTTGAGCAGATTCGCTTCAGCCTTTTTTATTATTTTGCTTTTAAGACTAAAAATAACAGTAGTCCCCATACAAATTTTTTGGGAAAACAAGAATTAAAATTTTCTAAAAAACGATCCGTTTTGTATGTGTACTCTAAATTATTTTCCTTAATTTGGCTTCTTTCAATTAAATGATATATAGATCTGTTATTTTGTTTTGAAGTTTTCTCAAAAACAAATTAACTGATTTCAACAGCCTCTTTGAATACATGAGCAAGTTTGCTTGACCCAGTACTGCATTTTTATTTTAATAATACATGAGTCGGAAACCATTTTTTAACATTTTTTTGTTGTTTTCCTGTTTTGTAAATAAAAGTTATCAATTACATTTTTCTAAAACAATTACTAAAAGCTTGCAAAAAATTTTGCATATAATAGTTCAATATCTGTTTTTGTTTTCGACATTTTTAGTCACAAACCAATTTTTAAAATTTTAGCAGCATTTTTTGAAAGTTTTTATTTCTTTAAAAAGGACAACTGGATTATTCTAAGAACATTATTTTACGTTAACTAAAAAAAGGTACATAGGATAAAATAATTTTCAAGTCAATACATCAATCCATTTACAAAATATTGTAATCGAACATCCAAGCTGTATAGTGTCTTGTCTTATTTTTGTAGTTTTTTATTCAACAATTTTTGTATTATTTTTCTAAGAAATTGAAGTTGATTTTACTCAAAAATCAAGTCGAAAAAGTTATTTTTCGTTAAATATATTTATTCTGAAGGCAGCAATATATTCGAGCAGAAAAATGTTATTTCCAGTTTTTTTTTTTCGATTTATAAACAATACCGTACATTGTTTTTTTTTCACAATGATACTAATTTGGTATCATTTCACATTATATTATATACAATTATATATTTATATAATTATTTTAGCAGAAAATATATTAAATTTATATCTTAACCTATATTGCACAATTTACAAAATTATAGTATATAACTATCTTGCTACTGACAGCTTTTTAAGCAAACGAAAATGTAGAACAAAAATACAGTGGAGGAAAAGCTTCTAAAAACCTTCATTAAAAAGTTGTTACTAATGGGAGGCGGTAAAGCTCTATATAAAAACAAGCTTTACAATATATTCAAAAAATAAATAATGAATAAGTAAATAGATACATTAACAAATAAGTGTAATAATAAATGATTGAATAAATAAATACGAAATAAATAAGGAACAAAAAATTTGTATAAAAGCAAATTAACTAAATAAATAAATAGTAAATTAACAAATTACAAATACTGGACTACAAAATTTTTAATAAATTAACAAATGATATAAGTCAATAAAGTTGGTATAATGAAATAAATTTAAATTATCAAAAGTATTTAAATAAATGAATATGTAAATAACAAGTAAAAAACTAATAAATATTTATGCGTAATGTATATGTATATTTTTTTTTATTTATTAACTAGCCAGGTTTGCTATTGATTCGTTGTCGGAAGAATTGCTTGCTATGTAATATCTCTCATAAAGCCTTGAAAGACTTAACGACATAGGTTCTATATTCCAAATTTGGTGCAGTTCTTACTTCGAAAAACGTCTCGGAAGATTCAATATCAATTTCAAGACTTTGCTTTTAATGATTTGTAACTTACGAACCTGACTTATAGCACATCTGCCCCTTGCAGAAAAACCGTAAAATATCATTGCTTGAAATAAAACTTTGTAAATAAACAACGATTTGCGGTCAAGCCAAGCTCTTGCATTTTGAGCAAAAAAAGTTGGATAGCGCTCACTATTCACAGTTACGTTACTATTCACATCGTCTTTCAAGAAGTACATAAACCGCTCGAAACTGCGACTTTTTCTGGATGCATTGGTTGCTCTTGAAATGCTTTTCTGGCTGTAATTCACTCTAAAATCGACAATTCTGCTTATTTACGTACCCATGAGCCAAAAATGAGCTTCATCGCTGAACACAAGAAGTGGATCTTCGGCCAACTTTCCAAGAGCATACACCGAAAAAAAAAATGTAAAATCCACCTTAAAAGTGATAGTTTTCGCTAACATTTTCCAGCTGATGTTGTGCAATGTTACTTTTGACATGACTGTCATATCACTTTTGATATTGCAAATGTACTTTTAACATTATATACTTGTCAAATGTACATTGACATTTCATACAATTTTTGGATTAAAACTGTAGATATGATATGAATTCAACGTTATCCTGACATGAACAATGTCAACAAATTATTAACTTCCCATAGGAAGTTATTGTAACGGGTTCGATTTGTCAAATTGAAAATTTTGACATTTATCGACGTTTCAAGGTCCCCAGAGTCGAAATAAAAGATTTATAGAAAGATGTCTGTGCGTGCGTGTTTTTTATAAAAAATAAAAACCTAAAAAAAAAATAATAAAAGTTGGTAAAGATTGATTTTCGACTCAACTATCTTTACAAAACTTTTAGATATCGGCTTTAATTTACTTTTATCTTTCAAAAAATTTTGTTGTCAACATTCAGTAAAATTTTGAAAAAAATCGAATTGACCATTCTTTTACAAAAAAATAAAAACCGATAAAAAATTAACAAAAGTCGGTAAAAAATGATTTTCGACTCAAATATCTTTTCAAAAATTTCAGATAATAGCTTTTAACTAATTTTTACTTATAAGAAATATTTTTTTCAACATTAGGACACATTTTGAGAAAAATCGAATTTACAGTTTTTTTTACAAAAAATAAAAACCTAACAAAAATGTATAAAAGTTGGTAAAAATTGATTTTCAACTCAAATATCTTTTCAAAAATTGTAGATATTGGCTTTAAACTACTTTTATCTTACAAAAAATATTGTTGTTAACATTCAGTAAAATTTTGAAAAAAAAAATTTATTTTCGACTCAAATATCTTTTCAAAACTTTGAGATAATAGGTTCTTACTAATTTTTTCTTATAAAAAATATTGTTATCAACATTAGGACAAATTTGGAGAAAAATCGAATTGACAGTTTTGTTACAAAAAATAAAACTCTAAAAAAAAAACAAAACTAAAACTTGGTAAAAATTTACTTTCGACTCAAATAGCTTTTCAAAAATTAAAAATATTGGCTTCAAACTTATTTCATTTCACAGAAAATATTGTTTTCGATATTCAGTAATTTTTATATAAAAATCTAAATCTAAAAAAAAAATCTACAAAAAATAGTAAGCAAATTTGGTAAAAATTGATAGGAGTACATATAGACAAGCTTTTAGGCAAGACAAATCGACAGACGGGATGGTAAGTTATCAGTGTGGGTCTTATCCCAGCTTCTTTTATTAAAATGTGATTATGATGTTGTAACCTGTCATTTTGACATTGTATTTTTGGATTAAAAATATAAAAATGATATGAACTCAATGTTATACAGACATAAACAATGTCAAAAAATGATATTAAAATGTTATTTTGACAGATAATAAAATTCAATAATTTGCAAGCGTTGCTCATTTGTAAGACGATTCATGGTTAAATTATAGACTGAAGATGTTTGACAGTGAAACAGAACACGAAACGTGCGTCAACTGCTTAAACTAGTGTTGCCAAAAAGATAATAAACGGTGATTTCTTAAGAGCTTGAGAACTTTTAAAAAAAAAAAAAACGCATAAAATTTGCAAAATCTCATCGATACTTTATTTAAAACGTTAGATTGGTCCATGACATTTACTTTTTAAAGATAATTTCATTTAAATGTTGACCGCGGCTGCGTCTTAGGTGGTCCATTCGGAAAGTCCAATTTTGGGTAACTTTTTCGAGCATTTCGGCTGGAATAGCCCGAATTTCTTCGGAAATGTTGTCTTCCAAAGCTGGAATAGTTGCTGGCTTATTTGTGTAGACTTAAGACTTGACGTAGCCCCACAAAAAATAGTCTAAAGGCGTCAAATCGCATGATCTTGGTGGCCAACTTACCTGTCCATTCCTTGAGATGAATTGTTCTCCGAAGTTTTCCCTCAAAATGGCCATAGAATCGCGAGCTGTGTGGCATGTAGCGCCATCTTGTTGAAACCACATGTCAACCAAGTCCAGTTCTTCCATTTTTGGCAACAAAAAGTTTGTTAGCATTGAACGATAGCGATCGCCATTCACCGTAACGTTGCGTCCAACAGCATCTTTGAAAAAATACGGTCCAATGATTCCACCAGCGTACAAACCACACCAAACAGTGCATTTTTCGGGATGCATGGGCAGTTCTTGAACGGCTTCTGGTTGCTCTTTACTAAAATTCGGCAATTTTGCTTATTTACGTAGCCATTCAACCAGAAATGAGCCTCGATTATGTAGACCATAAATCGGACGTAAGGCGCGAAACACATTTCGAACCGAACACTGATTTTGGTAATAAAATTCAATGATTTGCAAGCGTTGCTCGTTAGTAAGTCTATTCATGATGAAATGTCAAAGCATACTGAGCATCTTTCTCTTTGACACCATGTCTGAAATCCCGCGTGATCTGTCAAATACTAATACATGAAAATCCTAACCTCAAAAAAATCACCCTTTAGCTAACAAATCACCTTTTAGAATGGTTAAAGTTTAAGTTTAATACTTCCTGAAGCGACTCCCATCTTTATGTAGCGTTTTGCATTTTCACATAAGAAAACATGCATTATGTTTATAGTTTTTAAAAACCAAAGTATGTTGAAATGTCATTGAACTTTTGAATGCGGCCAAGAGAAATTGACCATCTTCTTTCTTTTTCATTCTTCCTCCTCTTTTTCTTCGAAATTCAAAAGTAAACGAAATAATAGAAAACCAGTAATGCGTAACAAATGTTTCTTTTGAGTTCCCTAGTTTGCTTACTTTTATTCAACCACTTAAAACTCGTTAGTTCCTCTGTGATGAACATTGTATATGTAGAATAGAATACTCTTCAATTTATAAGAGGTTTGGAAATAAATTTGTTCATTTATTACTTTTGCAACTTTCCTTCTCCGACTATTTTGTTATGGTTTCATGTTATTTTGTCTTTTTCTTTTTAAATGATTAAGAGGAGGGAAATTCCAAAAATTAACAAAAAATAAAAACAAGAAGAGAAAATGAAAGACCGCACTCATATGGACCAGGTTAACATACAAGGCCCGCACATGACCTTCGATGACTTATTGCAAAAGACCAAGATATAAGGCAAATTTGGACTTTTGTATCCAGTTAACTGATTTACGTGAATCTATAGAGACGCGCAGATTTTATTGATCGATTATGAATTTTATCGTGAGTTTGTTTTTTACCCTTTTTTTTTGAAACAGTGAAAAGTTTATTAATAATTTGTATTTTGTTTTAAGAAATATGCTGTTGTTTTTGTCTTGATGTTAACGGTGGCGGGTTTAGCAGTCGTTAATGGAAAGAACTTACATCATCGTCAAGCAAGGGGACTCTTCTTCAAAAAGGGAAAACTAGGAGGCTTTGGTGGAGGCGTTAAGGGATTTGGTGGAAAATTCGGACATCATCATGAAGAACACCATAGTTATAGCAGTTATGGTGGAGGAGGTTTTGGAGGTGGCGGTTTTGGTGGAATCGGCGGATTTGGTGGAGTTGGAGGACTTTTAGGAAGATGATTCTTTCTTCAGAATGCAATAAGAAATTTAAGTTTTTTTTTTTAAGTGTTAAGAAACAAAAAGCCATTAGGATTTGTGATAGTGCATTCATCATAATACCATATATTGTTTTTGAAATAAAATTAAGTCATTCATAATTCATAGACATCAAAAGTGTAATTTGACCGCCATAATGTATTTCAATTGAATTGTATCACCTTTTCCATTGACGTGTTAACTGCATTTTTATTTAAAATAAAATATAAGTTAATTTTTATAAAAACTTATGTAAAAGTTTTAATTAGAATCCACTTTTTGCATTGTGGGGAATAAAAATTAATTTAAAATTTCACAATTTTCATTTTCGTTTATATGCAAAATTATGGTTATAATGTTCTTAATTGTTATTTAAATTGCAGTTTAATAAGGCGCAAAAAGTTATCAATCTAAGAATGAGAGAAAGCAAAACTCGAAATTAATTTATACCCATTTGGTTTTGTTAAACATTTTGAATAAAGTCTTACAAAATGCAGTATTTTCGTTGTAAGATCTGGACCGCTGACAGTCGCCAAAACCGCTTTTTCGTGCTTTCCTTTTCCATGCATGGACTTTTCAAATAATTTTTCATACGATAAACGGTTTTAGAGATAGAGGGCGAAAAGTGTGCAACAGTTATTAACTTCCCATATGAATTTATTGTAATCAGTCCGATGTGTCAAATTGAACACTTTGACATTTCTCGACGTTTCAAAGTCCCTAGAGGCGAAATGAAAGATTTTTAGAAAGATGTATGTGAAGGCGTGTGTACGTACGTTCGCAGCGTTTTTTTCGTCGTAAATAGCTTAGGAACCAGTAGAGATATCGACTTCAAATAAATTGTGTTATACAGATAATAATGCAGAAAGGGCTCAAGAAAATTGAGTGGGTGTTTTTTTTAACCATTGCAATTTAAAAAACAGGTGAACATTTTATTTAACTCTAAATATCTCACGAATAAATAACTAAAGACTTGAATTAAATTGTATATTACATAATGTAAAAATATAAACAAATAAACAATATAAACAAATATAACAAATTGAAAAATCGAAAAAAAGCATTACTCAAAGTTGGTAAATATTAACTTAAATATCTTTTCAAAACTTTGAGATTATAGCTTCCAACTAATTTTTATTTATAAGAAATAATGTTTTCAACATTCGATAACATTTTGAGAAAAATCAAATTGACAGTTTATAGAAAATAAAAACCTAAAAAAAAAAACAATACTAAAACTTGGTAAAAATTTGCTTTCGACTCAAATAGCTTTCCAAAAACGAAAAATACTGGCTTCAAACTTACTCAATAATTTTTTAATTAGAATCCAACAGTCAATATCTCTCAAATTAATGTCATTCATCCAATTTGTATTTATTTATATAAGAAGCAAAAACTTTTAAGAAATCCAACTAAAATTTGTAAAACTTTGTTTTCGACTAAAAATTTTGTTTACAAAAATAGATTTTGAAATAAAATCTCATTATATGCAAAATATTGCTCCTAAATCTTAATATTGATGACATGTGTCTAAATTTTTATAGTATTATTTTGAACTGTTTTTATGAAACTACGCCATTACGGAAATCTCGCTATAAATCTAAAACTCCACCATGGTTTGACACTCAATTAAAAAACTTAAAAAATAAAAGAAATAAGGCATGCCTAAAATTTAGTAAAACTAGAGCAGAAAAAGACTTCAGGATTTACTCCGAACTTAAAAATATTTTCATTGACTACTCCAATATTCTTTACTCTGACTATATTATAAAAATGGAAAATAAATTGAAACAGACCCCAAAAAACTTCTGGGATTTCGTGAAAAGTAAAAGAAAAACTGACGGTTACCCAAACTCTATGTATCTATTTCAAATATGTTTGCTAGTTTCTTCAAAGATGGTTTCGACGTGCCTCCTTCTTTTCAAATGCCGGATTCGTACTTTCCAGCCCAAAATTATCCACACCTTAACTCACTCGACTTGACAATATGTGAGGATTCAATTGTTCGTTGTGTCTCAGAACTTGATGACTGTTTTCACCCTGGCCCTGATGGAGTACCATCATGTGTTTTAAAAAAATGTGTGTCTCATTTATCGTACCCTCTGTTTGTTTTGTTCAATGAATCTCTTAGAAGCTCAATTTTCCCACTATTATGGAAAAGTGCATTTATAACTCCGATTCATAAAAAAGGGTCTAAAAATGAAATAACGAACTACCGGCCGATTGCCAAACTTTCCGTTATTCCCAAACTATTTGAGTCCATTATCTGTAAGATGTTATCCTTTAATTGTAATTCAATTGTATGTGAAAATCAACAAGGTTTCGTCCAGAATAAATCAACAATTACAAACCTACTTCACTCCACTTCTTTCTGCCTTGACTCCTTCGAAGATCGTAAGCAAGTAGATTGCGTATTCACAGATTTCAGTAAAGCCTTTGACAAATTGTGTCACAAGACTTTAGTCCATAAACTTAAGGCCTTAGGGTTCAACGATAAATTCTTGACGTGGATCTCGTCTTATCTTAAGAACAGAAGTTATAGCGTTATATTCAGAAATGAATTCCAATTTTACGTCAACTCTAGTGTTCCACAGGGTAGCCATTTAGGTCCTTTATTATTTATCCGATCTTTAGCAGAACTAACTATGGTATGAATAGCCCTTTAAATCAATTGATTTCAGTCTTCAATACATTTTATAATTTAATTTCATCTGTTAATGACAATGTTAAAAGTAAACAATTTAAACAAAGCTTTTTTAATATGTTATAGTATTTATTTATTTCTATGTTAATTAAAATTTGAAATTAAAAATTATATAAATAGCTATAAGTTTATATTAACGTTAGATAATTAATGGGTTAAATAAATAAATATTGTTGGTAATTTCGAAATTTTTAAGAATAATTCAACTGACAACTTTTTTAACACAACAAGACGATGGAAAGTTATCAGTGTCGGTCCAATCTTTTTCGTCGCCTTTTTTTAAATTAATTTGTTGGTACAATAAAGCTTATGAAAAAATGTGTTTTTTATTAACGTGTGCAAACATTTAATTAGTTGTCGAATCTTCCAACGATACGAAAAATATTCCAAGAGTATATAAACCATATCTTTTTTCCAAAGAAAGAATGGGTAGGTAAGCACATGAACCCCGGGAATGATGGGAAAGGGTGGTTCAAAACGAGTTCCCAAATACTTATGTACATTTCAATACCTTTTTTTTACAATTCCAGCGTGAATAATTCAATACAGTTACGAAAAATCGTTTTAACTAATTCATCTGGATATTCAGTGTTATCATTTTTATCATTTGAGCCCTCATGGCTTTAGTGGGGTGTGCGATGTGGTTAATAATTTCCCTTAGGAAGTTATTGTAATAGGTCATATTTGTCGAATTTAAAATTTTGAATTTTCTCGACGTTTCAACGTCTATAGAATCTGAATGTTACTTAGAATACATTTTTTTACATGTGGTAAAATTTTGAAAAAATCAAAGTAACAATTCAAGATATTGGCGCAAAATGTTAAAGCACTTCTTTATTTAATAAGCCTTGTTTAAATTGTTTTTAATTTTAAACAAATTAAACAACTCTTTTATCTGAATTTTTAACATGACATACCACTTTTGTATGGTATTTTTAATGGGCATTGTAGTAAAGCATTCCACTACAAGTCGAGAGGTCCCGGTTAAAATCGGGAGGTCTGCTTTGAATTTTTTTCTAGACTTTTTTCCTCGTTAGTTTTGCTAACTATTTTTTTTTGTATCAAATTCACATTTGCAACGCTATGTAGCACATTTATTTTTTTTTCTGTTGGAACAATTTAGAAGAGCCCAAAAACAATTAGAAACCCGACTTGGATTTTTGAATCCATACAGCAAGACTGGGTTGATTAAGGTTTTGTACAGTGTCTCTTTGGTACTTCGCGATAAGGCCTTATTCATTATTCCTCAACATCTTGTTTAGGCCAAAGAAACACCGATTAGCAAATGTAATTCTACGTTTGATCAGAATTAACAGCAGGGCCCAGATAAACGAATTCGTTTATCATTTCGAAATCATACCTGTCAATTGTCACGTTTTGACCAAATCTACGGTGTGAATCGACTCTATTTGACGACAGTAAATACGTCGTTTTGTCCTCGTTAATGTCAAGATCAATTTTCTTTGCCTCAGACTCGATATCTGAGAAGGCATCCGTCACTGCCCGTTCGATTCTTCTCATAATGTCGATGTCATCTGCATATCCAAGACATCGTGTGGATTTTTGTGCCACTTGTATTGGCGCTGGTGTTGCGCACCACTCTTTTAAGAACACAATATTGAAGCAGAAACATGACAGCGCATCGCCTTGTCGAAGTCCTCTGGTGGTTTTGAAGGTTTCGATCTAGTCTCTTCCAATTTTGACGCAGCAACGAGCATTTTCCAACGTCGTCATCCCGATAAGTCGTATCAGTTTGGTAGTAATACTAAAACTCAACATGATGGTGTGTTTCGATTTTATGCTCTTGGATCTTTTCCAGGATTTTGCGTAGAGTGAAAAGTTGTTCGTTGATAGATTTTTCAGGCCTGAAGCCACACTAGTAGGGGCCAATTAGTTCGTCAGTAAATGGCGTCACGCGTTCACATAATACGCTTGACATTTTCTTGAATGCGATGTTTAAATGGCTAATGCCTTTGTAGTTGGGGCAGAGAAAGCGGACACCTGTAGACCGTCATCACCGGCCGATTTGTTCGCCTTCAGCCTTGTGATTGCTAGTGTGATCTCACTCTGGTCAAATGGGTGAACCTCTAGATCGTCAACCAAATGGATTTGACGTTTCTGTTTGCTGGCGGAATCGTTGACTTCATCACCATTAAGCAGCTGGCTGAAATAATCTCTCCAGTATTTTAGCATTGATGGCTGAATCACATACACGCTTCAGCTTCGGCTTCGTCTGCGTTACGTTGGGCATGCTTTGAGGTTGCTTTGAATAACATTTCTATTATGACATTTCTAAAATGACACTTCTGTCATTAGCAGTTGTTATTTTTTCTCAAAAGTTTTTTTTAGTTTGTCGTGCAGTAAAAATATGAATTTTGAAATCGAAAAAATTAAAATTATCGCGGAAGCAGCTTACACAGCTTATCGTGGGTATGTTGAGCTCGTAGAGCAAGAAGAAGAGCAGACTGAGAGATGTTGGTTGGTCCGGGAGCTCAATCTGCGGAGAGATGAGGAAGGGTTCTATGCTCTGAACTTTAACCAAATGAAGGACAAAGACCCAGAGCACTTCTTTAAAATAACAAGGATGTCTCCTAATGCATTTGAGATACTCCACGCTCTTATTGAACCACATCTGGAGAAGACTAGTTGGAAAAAACCTATTGAACCAAGTGCACGACTTTTCTTAACTTTGTTGTAAGTTATTCAAGTGAAAATGTTTATTTCTTTGCTTACAACATTATTTGTCACAAGGAGTACCAAAGCAAGTGCTCGCGTGGATGTTTCGTATGGGATATTCAACAGTTGCAAACATCATTTGCGAAACAGCCGATATTCTTTGGACCTGCCTTAAGTCCTTCTATTTATCACCACCAACAGAAAGTGATTGGAAGCGCATTTCTCATGACTTCCAAAATTTGTGGAATTTAACCAATTGTGTTGGAGCTATTGATGGCAAATATTCATCAATATTCAGTACCCACCAGGAGCTGCTTCGGAGTGCTACAATTATAAGGGACACCATTCGATAGTTCTTCTGGCCACTTGCGACGCCAATTATACTTTTGTCGCAGTTGACATAGGTGCGTACGGAAGTCAAAGTGATGGTGGAGTATTTGCAGACTCATCTTTTGGTAGAAGGGTTTTAACTGGTCGAATAAACTTCCCTCCTCCCAGTCGACTTCCGAATTCCAATTATACCTGCAACCATTACATAGTAGGTGATTCAGCTTTTCCCTTGAAACCATATTTGATGCGGCCATACCCTGGAAAACTACTCACTATTGAAAAACATAATTTTAATAAAAGGCTTTCTCGAGCTCGGAGAGTTATTGAGAATGCCTTTGGAATACTAGTCGCGAAGTGGAGAATTTTAAGTACAACACTTAATATGTTGCCTACAAATGCAGACAAAATCGTAAAGGCCAGTGTAGTGCTGCATAATTTTGTCAAGCTAAACGATTCAGCATACATAACTATAGACTTTGTCGAACGCTACAATGAAAACGATGTCCTCATCGAAGGTCTCTGGCGAAGGGAAGTAGGACCACTTACGAAATGCAGGTCGATTGGATCGCACAACTCTTCTCAACTTGCGTTTGCGATGCGAGATAAATTAATGGAGTATCTAAATAACAACCAAATTTAAAAACAATTTCTTCAAATAAAAAAAAAGATCTTTGAATGCTTAACATTTTATTCAGTCTTTTTATTATTATTATTAGGAATTATGGTACATACAAATAACAAAAATGATAATTTAATTACAACAATTTAACAATTCAAACAACAAAAAAAAAACAAAGTTATCACATAAACAGTAAATAATAACATAAATAAAAAAAAATAACATAATAAAAACAAAAAAACTTCATTCCAACTGCTTTAGCAATTCCTCGTTGATATCCGCTAATATTTTGGAGTGCAGACGCATACGCACTGCTTCACTCAGCGGTTTCATGCGCTTTGCCATGTTAAGCATGAACTCCTCGTCCAGATCGTGCGCAGGAGCCGTAGCTGAGCTCAAATGGGCTGAGACAATCGCATTCAACCCTCCAAGAAAGGATTTAAAATCCTCTTCGGCCCTTCTCTTTGAGCATCTCGCTCTCTTTGGAGTGATGTCGTTGAAGTCGTCATCGTCATTTCCAAAACTAAAATCATCCGCGCTAATTGGCGACGGCAACTCTGCAGCGAACTCAACTGAAGCAGTTTGCTGGTAGTTCCCAACAACACATAAAAACATTATCTAACACTATAAAATAACAAATATTGTGTTTTTATACCTTCGTGGTGTTAGCGATGGGATCAGGAACTTCAGCAACTCAAAAAACTCCCAGCTATCTCCCAGCTATCTCCCAGCTATCTCCCACTGCAGCTCCAATCCCGAAGGCTCTTCCACCGCTGCTTGCACTCGCCAACTGTAGAAATAAACGAAGGTTATTATTTAAACTTTTTATTACTTTAAGCAATTACCTGGTCTGTTTAAAATTTGGCCAATCTCTTCCGATGCAGCATTTCTTTTTAAAACATTTCTATATGTTTTAGACCTGGTGTTATAAAGGAATTCCCGTTCCCTCACCAAGTCAATGAGTAGTTCTTCAAAACTCATTTTTTGTTCTGAAATAATTAAACATTTTCAAGAAAAATTGTATATATTATATTCTATTTATATTTCATTAACTTACCTTTTTTATTTTTTCTAATTGCAAAATGGGAATTCCTCCAAAAGCAAATATTTTATTTGTTTACAATTTTGTATGGCAGTTGAGCTGTCAGACGAAGCAAATGTTCAGAAAATTGAACTAGAGCTTCCGTTTGGAGTCACATTACGTTACATTACATTCTTTTCCTTACGATTGTCAAACAAAACGTGAAGTCGAAGCTACATTGTGATAGCATACATTGAATTCCTATGGCTGAACTCGTAAACGTCAGGCGAAGCCGAAGCTGAAGCGTGTATGTGATTCAGCCATGACTGCGTCTCGACCACGGTATTCCCCTCCTTATCTTTCCAGGCTCCAGAGCGGCTCTCTCTTCTTCTCTCGTAGAGCTGGCGGGAAGATCGTGTGGTTCCTTGCTGTATGCCTATGTTTTGGCCTTGTTTGCCTGATCACATTCGAAGTCAAACATAGCACCTCTTCTGCAGCATTCCTGATGCAACGCTGCAAGTGGGATTTTTGGAAATTAGGATTTGTAATATTTATTTTAGTACCCGTATCATGATGGTTAGTGCGATGGACTGTCATACCAGAGGTCTTGGGTTCGATCCCTGCCTGTGCCATCTAAAGTATTTTCACGGGTACTGCCTCTCACGAGGAATTGACAAATTCTCCAAGAGTAATTCATGTCATAAAAAAGTGCTTTCTCAAATTAACCGTTCAGATTCAGCCTAAAATTGTAGGTCCCCTCCATTCCTGACAACAGTAGGCACAGACTGTTGCGCTACCCAATTTATTTTATTAATATTTATTTTTAAGGATCGAATATTTTAGAACGTTTAGGTTTTTGGTGAAATTTTTGAAAAGAAAAATCTAAGGCAATATCTTTTGGAATACACATTTCACAACCTTAAGGTTTTGGAACAATAATAGGAACGCATTTTAGAATGTTAAACATTTTTTTTCGAATTTTGATCTAAAAGCTTGCAACAATATTCAGAACTACTACAACAATAATAAAATCGATAAAAACTGTACTATTGCATTCACAGCCTTATGCTCAAATTTCTGAAATTAAGCTTTACTTTTGCTTATTCTATAACGTCTCGCTTATTTCAAACAACGTGCCGCGTAGCAAGATCGTCATTGAAGAACACACTGCACTCCCAAGGGTTGAATGTTTGGTGCGGTTTATGACATGACGATGACAGTATATAAGAGGAATTAATTTAATATCGGGATAAGGAATATAACATGAAATCAAGTATTTACTATTAAACAGACCATAAAGCCGATCTTATATGCAACAATATATTTCGACGAACTTAAAAGAATACTCTTGCGTGATAATTATTATATGTTAATATTTTAAATACAAATCACAAGGTTGTGTCATATTAAGAAATACAATTCTACAAAATATTTCCGACATAAAACACTCCAAAGTGAAGCGGCTATCATCAACATATTTTTCGTCAAATCAAATAAAGTCATGTCATTATAATTAAGGTGATATTTCAGACATTTCTTAGGAAATCTTCTCATAATGTTTTGAAAATAAACGAACTATAAATGACTTCCCACCTTTTGTCCAGATGCAGCCAAGCATCATACCATCATGGTCAACGAAATGTTGTTGAACTCTTTTGGCAAGTATAGAAATTTTATTTTTCAACATAATATTTACATTTTAGTTAAGTACATAATTTTTTATGAAACACAAAACAAAAAAATGTGACAATTAAATGGATGAATAATTGTAACAAATTGTAACCCTCCATCAATATGCATAAATAGATAAAAAGGGTTACATTTAAATCTGTCACAAGTATCGACTCGATTGAGTCGTATTTAAAGTTCAGCTCGAGAATACAACATGAAGCTTTGGGTAAAATTAATAGTTTAAAATTTGAACTGAAGAAAACGAATTTGACTCTTTGTTTAATATCTTAAGATGAAGATCATACTTATAGTTGCCCTGATATCACTCACATGGTTGTTGGATCCTCAAATGGAAGTTAGAGCCGAAAGACGTACTTTTGATTTTTTCAAAAAACATCATCATCATCACAAACACCGAAAAGAAGACCATAATCATGGATATTATTTAGACGATTCAACTGACTTTGAAGGTTATAATCATGGCTCACTAGCTGATGGACATCATCATTCTGGAGGACACTATCCCATCGTCCATATTCATACACATGGTGGAAGTTTTAATGGTTATGGCATTGTTGGAACTGGTCTTCATGGTGGAAGTGTAATTCATGATGGAGGACACTTTGGTGGAGCTCATTTTGGTAGTGGAGTTTTCTTAAATGATGGACTATATAATAACAACTTGCACGTTCTACAAGATGAAGGAATTCATCATTATGGTGACCAGTATGGTGAACTTCATGGGCATATAGGTAACCATGGTAACCATTATTTGTGATATTTTTGCTTTTTTGTTGTTTATTTTTGTTTGCTTATTCATAAACTTCTAAGAAAAAAATATTAAAATTAAATAAATATTTTAAGTAATTTTTGTATGTTATAATTGTTGATATTGGTATTAAAACCTAAATGTTTTATTAAAAAGTGCACCTATAAGACCAAACCAATTGAAAGCCTTTTTACCAAATTTTAGTACCGTTTTTTCGGTTTTTATTTTTTTTTGTAAAAAATCTGCCAATTAGATTTTTCTAAAAAAATTTCCGAATATTGAAAACAATATTTCTTATACATTAAAATTAGGTGAAAGCCAAAATCTCAAGTTTTTTAAAAGATATTTGAGTGGAAATTCAATTTGTACGAAATTTTGTAATGTTTTCTTAGGGTTTTTTTTTTTAACGGTCAATTTGAATTTTTCATTGCACAGAATTGTTTTGTAGATAAGATCATTTGTATTCGTAAAATTTTCGAGTTTACACATTTTTTTGTTCAGTTTTTTTGATTTATAAAAAAACCGTCAATTGGAATTTTTTCTAAAAATATGTTTGTTTGGTATCATGTTACAATATAAAATAGGAAATGTAATTTAAGTCTCTAGCATTATTGGTTCGTTATACCTATTATATTTAGGGTTAACCAAAATGTTCGCATTTTTTTAAAACTGCTATGGTAAAAAAACCGGCCACGCAGTTTTTGTTGAGAGTCCTTTTTGCATTTTTCTGCATTATTATCTGTATAACAAAATGTCTTCTGGTTCTTGAGCTATGGACGACGAAAAAAACGTAGCGAAAGACGGAACGTAAGTAATCACACACGCACAGATATCTTTCTAAAAATCTTTTATTTCGACTCTAGGGACCTTGAAATGTCGAGAAATGTAAAAATTTTCAATTTGACAAATCGGACCTATTACAATATTTTCCTATGGGAAGTTGAAAATCTTTACAATGGACGTGTCACTGAAACCAACTCTCGATAAGAAGAGGGCCAAAAGTTTGTATGACCAAAATTTTATAAAAAAGAAAAATTACAGCATTTAGGTTAGGTTAGGTTAGAGTGGCTGTCTAGATATCATTGACACACGTAGACCTCAAGGGTCCATTGTGATACCACTAATGAGGTTACTCATGGGAGTAATGAATTTAAACAAACCATTTTGTGCTTTTAATAAAGTTAGAGAGACGTTTTGTGTCAATATTTGCCAGTTCACTGGTATTATCGAAGAAGGGATTACCGAGAAAGTAATTCCTTCTAATGGAGAGTGCTGGACATGTACATAGAAGGTGTTGGACTGTTTCCTCTTCCTCCTCGTCCATGCAGCTTCTACAGAAGTCATTTGTGTAGACCCCTAGCCTCAGAGCATGTCTACCTATGAGGCAGTGTCCCGTTATTACTCCAATTGTAGAGCTTATACTTTGTCTGCTTAGTGATATCAAGCCTTTTGACCGTTTTAAGTCAATACTTGGCCATATTTGCTTGGTTGCCAGGCAGGTGGTACTTCGTGACCATCTAGTGTTTGTTGTTTCTAAAGCATATTGCTTGAGAAGATATTTGCATGTAGCAAGTGGTGTTCCTATGTTATGTTTTTGTCTAACATAAGGCAGAAGTGTTCCGTTTTTGGCGAGCTCATCGGCTTTGCAATTTCCCGGAATGTCTCTGTGGCCCGGCACCCAAATGAGGTGAATGTTAAACTGTTCCGTCATCTCCTTCAGAGATGATTGACAATCGTGGACTGTTCGAGAGTTTGTGGAGACAGACGCGAGAGATTTAAGAGCGGCTTGGCTGTCCGAGAAGATACGTATATCCTTACAAGATATAACGTTTTCTTTGAGCCAGGATAGTGCTTCTTTTATCGCCATTACTTCTGCCTGGAACACACTACATTGATTGGGAAGTCTATAGGATAGACTGAGATTCAGTTGTTCTGAAAAGATACCACTTCCAACTCCGTGATCGGTCTTTGAACCGTCAGTGTAGAAGTGTACCGCATCGTCTTCCAGGGGTCCCTCTTCTTCCCAGGAGGATCTTGAAGGGATGGACACATGGAATCTTTTACCAAATACCATTTTTGGGGTGGTATAGTCTAAGCGATCTGGGATAGATCTGAAATTATCTAGAATGGTTGTATGTCCAGTATTGTTACTGGTCCATTGAGAGGTGGCTCTAAGCCTTACACATGAGTTGGCAGCCACCTTTTTAGAGAAGATGTCAAGTGGTGTTAGGTTTAAAAGCACTTCCAGTGCTGCGGTTGGTGTTGTGCGAAGTGCTCCTGTGATGCACATACCTGCTGACCGCTGGACTTTAATGAGTTTATTTAGATTTACCATCTTATCCAATGCGGTCCACCATACGACGGCTCCATAAATGAGTATCGGCCTGATTACCGAAGTGTATAGCCAGTGGGTTATTTTTGGGGAGAAGCCCCATTTTGATCCTATGGCCTTTTTACAAGTAAAAAGCGCTACAGTAGCCTTTTTGACTCTTTCATCAATATTTGCCTTCCAATTTAGTTTTTTGTCTAAAATGAGGCCCAAATATTTAGCTTGGTCGGAAAAGCTTAATGGTATTCCTTTAATCTTTGGTGGGCTAATCTGAGGAATTTTATATCTTCTCGAGAAGAGTATTAATTCTGTTTTGTGTGGGTTGACGTCCAATCCACATTGATTAGCCCATTTAGTTAGCCTGTTTAGGGCATTTTGTAGGAGTTCCGAGAGAACTTGGGGGTGCTTCCCAGATACGGATATCGCAACGTCATCAGCGTAGGCAATCACCTTGAAACCTTCTGTTTCCAATGTTGTAAGTAAGTCGTTTACTACCATGTTCCATAAAAGAGGCGAAAGGACTCCACCTTGGGGAGTGCCCCGATTCACCGATCTGGTGGTAGTAAAACTTCTCATGTTAGAAATTATTGTCCTGCTTTTGAGCATGAGACTTATAAGATCTATGAGTGACTTCTCTAATTTCAGCTTATCCATTGCTGTTGTGATCGCCTGGTAACTGACGTTGTTGAAAGCTCCTTCAATATCTAGGAACGCTACCAGGTTATATTCTTTGTATTCGAGGGAATGTTCAATAGTACGTACCAGTGAGTGAAGTGCTGATTCTACTGATTTTCCCTTAGAGTAAGCATGTTGAGCTGTGGAAATGAGACATGGTTTTAAATTATGTCTGATATAAATATCAATCAATCTTTCCAAGGTTTTAAGAAGGAAGGATGATAGGCTGATTGGTCGTAGATCTTTAGGGTTAACGTGTGAGGGTTTCCCTGCTTTGGGAATGAAGACTACTTTTGCCATTCTCCAGGCTTTGGGAATATATCTCAACCTTACACAGCTTGTCAGAATGATTTCCAATGGTGGAATAATCATGTCTGAGCATTTTTGTAGTTCGGCCGGAATGATTCCATCTGGTCCTGGAGATTTATATGGATCAAAGCTGTCTATGGCCCATTGCAGTTTTTCCCGCGTTATTAGATCAACTAAATCGCTTGTAGAAGCTTGAGACTCTGATGTTAAGTCGTTGAGTATGTTAGAACTACCTGGAAAGTGGGTGTCTAATAACAGGTTAAGAGATTCTTCATCTGTGATAGTCCATGTGCCTGTTTCTGTCTTTAAAGCACTAGGTATTGTTGGACTTTTTGAGAGAATTTTCCTGAGTCTTGAGGCTTCTGAAGTATTTTCTATTTTACCACAAAAATTTCTCCAAGAAGACCTCTTACTCTTTCTTAATTCTTTTTTATATTGCTTTAGAGCTTGTTTGTATAAGTCCCAGTCAGAAGGAGATCTAGTGTACTTAGATCTATTGAAGAGTTTACGACAGCTCTTTCTGAATGGTTCTAATTCTTTATGCCACCAATGAGGTTTCTTTTTACCCTTTAAGATGGTTACAGGGCATGAAGATCTCATTGATTCATTTAAGGCTTCGGTGAGATGATTTACAGAAAGGTCTAGTTCATCTTTACTGGAGGAGCTTTTAAGAAGGTTATGATTAAGCAGTTGTGCTAGTACCTCCCTATAACGCTCCCAGTTGGTATTCCGGTGATTTCGAAATCCCGTAGATGTATTTGCTACATCTTTGAGCTCAAACTGAATGTATTTGTGGTCAGAGAAGGAATTCTCTTTTGAGACATGCCAGTTTGAAATCATATTGTGGATCGAGTCAGAGGTAAGTGTAATATCAAGTACCTCTTTCCTATTCTTGGTTACAAATGTGGGTTCATTACCAATATTACTTATGAGTAGGTTAGTGCTTAGTAAATAATCAAATAAGTACTCACCTCTCTCATTTATATCAGAGCTACCCCATACCGTGTGATGGGCGTTAGCGTCTGAACCAATTAGGAGACCAACTTTTTTCGATTGCGCGTCCGCAATTGCCTTCCTCAAGGTGTTTCCTGGAATTGGGCTGTCGTGGCCAAGGTAGGAGGATATGAGCCAGTAGGTGGCTTTATCTGTTGTTAGGACAGCGGTGGTGGTGTCCTTGTCGCTGTAATTGGGGAGTAAAAATATGTTTAAGTCATTTTTTACTAACATGCATGACCTTGGTTCACCTTTCTCCGATGCATATAATATTTTATAGCCAGGAGTCCTGAGACCTCTGATGATGGAGTTTGAGACCCACGGCTCCTGTATTAAGACGATGTCTTCCTTGTTCTTATGCAGTCGGAGTATCAGGTTGTTTGTGGCCATGATGGCGTGATGGAGATTAATCTGTACTAATCGCAGCATTGCTACTATTAGTCAGATCAACCTCCACCACTGTTTTGTCGGCGTTTTCCTCGTCTGAGGAGGACCTAAGCAGGTCTTCCTCACTCTGGGTGATGCCTAAGGTGGCGTCTTCAGTCTCCATGTCGGAGTTACTGTCGACTTTAGTTTTAGCCTCCACGTCGGATGGCTTATTTGGGGCAGTGGATGTCGATGGTTCCACTTTTGGTGTTGCATCGACCTCCATTTTCGTTGCCAATGAATCGCTTCCCTCCGCTGAAGAGGCTTCTGTGGGGGGCGTGTTTAGCGTATCTTCATCTTTTTTATAAATACGCATCATGATTTCATCGAAACCATACCTAATCACACCTTTGGTCGCGGCCAGTGGAGCCAGTGATTCCCTATTGATCAGCACGAGAGCCGATCTATAGTGACCCACTGTCTCCTTCTCAACCTTTGGTACTTTCCAGTCGTGAGTAGGCAGGTCCGGATTACTTGTTTTGATCAGTTTCATGATCATGTCTGGACAGTTGTGAAGAGCCGGGACCATTATACGTGCTCTTGGCCGGCAAGGAATATTCTCCCTTGCAACAACCTCGAGCTTGGCACCCGGCCAGACTTCTGGCAAGCCATTGACAGCAGCCCTGTATAGATCGAAAGATCTCTGATCACCACAGGCGATGAGTTTGATGCGATTTTGGTACCATCCTGCATCGGCTGTGTCTGGGAGAGGCCCCGGATTTTCCTCGATAACAGATAAAAATCTGAAACCGAGGTGAGCCTTGACCTCTGCCCAATGATCATGAGAGATGTTACCATCCACATGACTCCTGTCAATGACCGCGGCAATGATCTTACCTTTGAGCGCGTCGCTGAAGGAGAGATCTTTGTTGACGGCTGATGTGCTGTTGGAAAGCACCTTCTGCCTTTTTGGTTCGGGCTTGTCACCCTCGAAAGACCTATCTCGCTTTGACGTTGAGTCGCCGCAGGTCGGTTTAGCTTTTTTGCTAAGAAAGCCACTAGCCCACTCGAGTTTACGCGTTTGCTCTGGGGTTCTTTCCGCCGCCGGTATGACACCGACTGCGGCTAGAATCCTTTCGGCGTTGCGTTGGTCTCGATTGGCCCGTGACTTCTTGGACTTCTTTTTGGCCGGCCCAGAACTATGTCCGTGTATCACAGATGTGGGTCCACCTCCAGATTTAATCGCTACCGATGCCAATCCGGGTGTGCCCTCACCCTTTGAGTCAATTCCACATGTCGCAGATTTTGTCTCTCCGGATGGGGTGTCCCTTTTTGAGGTCGCTTGCGACGTCCTAGCAGGAGCGGGGAAGAGGTGGGGTGTGGAATTTCCGCCATTGGGACTGCCGAGCGTCACAGCTGTTCCACTGACGGGTAATTCCTTTAAGTATATGTTGCGGCTAGTAGAGGGAGAAGGACTCTCGCCACTAGTTGCAACCACAGGGTTGACAACACGTTCACACACCTGATTTGGCTCGACAGCCTTTTCAGGTGATGTGACCGCATTGGCAGCCTTGGTGCGATTTTTTTGTTTAATAATTGTTTTGTTTGTTTGTTTATTTTTAATTTTTTTCATTTTATTCCCACGAGTAGGGCGGAAAGACGGTCAGCCCCGGCAGAGCCGCTTGCCGGGGTAAGGCAGAAATATGACGGACCTTGCCACAGCATCCGAAAGAGCTCGTTAACGGCTGGTTTATCCCCCAGCCTTTCATTCTTCGGCACGGTTTTCGTACTAGTACGCTCACACCACCACTGAAATTAGGAACCTCTAAACTATGATTAAATTGGGTTTCCGAACGTTGCACTATTGAGGAGTTACAACAATTCAGCGATCCAACTCAACCTTAGCTAATCACCATCCTGCCAAAAACGCACAGGACTACTGTGGTGAACATTGCCCGCCTGGCACCCACTTGGAGGGTTTGAATGAGGATTTTGCCGGGCATTTTGAAATACAGAATTATGTTCTACAGAATTTTGGCCATACAGAATTTTGCTTATACAGAGTATGGTAATTCAAAATTTTGACATTTTAAATTTATTATTTACATATGAGCTATTTTTTTAGCTGAATGTAAAAATTCATTTTGGAATAATGTTCAAGAACTGGGTGGACGTAATTGGCTGACTTTAATGACCATCATTTTCCTTACGCTCCACACAATTTGGAAATGCAAACCTATCAGAAAATTACAGACGAATTTTTATTCAATTTAGGGAAGATTCTTACTTCAATATTCTATGAAAGGCTTACAAATTACGAATTTCTCAGATTGGTTGAAACATCTACAGGTGTTCTCTAAGGCTGCATTTTAGGTCCATTACTTTTAGTTTTTTTTTATCGATGAAATTTGTGATGTACTCTCAGGAGGAAAACCTTTTGCCAAGATACAAGTGAAAGTTCTACTCTACGCGGATGGCTTAGTGTTACTGGCTGACATCCCTTTTATTTTGCTGTTGGAAATAAACAGGCTGAATAGCTTTTGCGAGAAATGGTGGTTAGCCATTATTAAGGCGATGGTCTTTGAAGAGCGTACAAAGTGAAGAAAGTCCGAAGAAAAGTAGTCACTTAATAATGTAAATATTAAAGTTGTGCAAGAATTTAAGCACCTAGGTGTTTAAATTATACATTTCTCCAATATTTTAAACCACGCATTACCAAAAAACTGTGAGGCTAAACTGGCTTTAATCGTAATGCAGCCTAAGTTCTTTACTAACCAGGATATCGATCTCAGGTCAAAATACAGTGTTTTCCATGCAACGGCCTGTGCTTTGGTGCACGGGTTTTTGGTTATATGATCTTTGAGGTGTTTGAAATAGTGCGGAGATATTTCTTTAAAACGTTTATTATTCAGACTTCCTTATTCTACGTCAAACTATGTAGAATCTGGTATTGTGCGTCTGTACCTAAAGAAGTGGAATAAGTCTTCACAAGAGTATCATGGTAAAACTTTTGCAAACAAACGGTTCTACATTCAAGGTATGAAATGAATGAGTCCATTCTCATGAAGTTCATCTATCATTTATCGATTCAAACGTTGATAAAGCAGGGCATATTTCCCGATGTCACGCAAAACATAGATGAGATGCTTTATACTCAGAACCTATCCAGAGCAACTTGCACTTTGTCCAGGTATACATACAGGAACCTTAATTACGAGTTGTCTCCAGGAACCTATTTCAGCGAAGAATACTCTATTGAAGTTATTAGTTTTATTTTTAGAGCACGTGTTGCAGTTTTTAATTAAAACTTTATGCCCCTTCGAACTTATTTACCCTAAATCTGTAATCTTTGCAATAGACGAAAAAATCAAGAAATACCTAATTCTTTTATTGCCAATTGTTCTATACTGCGAAAATTCGACGATTGTACTATTCTAAGCATGTAACTTTCTATTCTAATCAAGGATTCGTTCGGTTGACTGTCCATTAACTTTTTGAACCCCAAAACATTATAATATTTCTTCATGGCTGGGTTAGGTTAAAGTGTCTGTCCAAGATGGAAACGGACACACTTAGGCCAGTTTATAGCCCATTGTAATACCGCATGAATCTTAAGGCTTCCTCCTAAGCTCAATGGAACCAGTTTGAGTCCCTTAGGAAACGTGAAAGGCTGATATGATTTAGATCGTTTAGATCGTTTAAGAAGAATTCTCCTAGGTAATTCTTGGGTTTTCGAGCCAGAGCAGGGCAAGTGCAGAGAATATGAAGAACTGTTTCCTCCTCTTTCTCGTCCATACAGCTTGGCCAGATGTTTTTTGTGACGATACAATGAGTGGGAAGGCGGAATGAGAGATTTAATTTCAGTCGTTCAGAGTACACACCTTCACCAACCCCCTCTTTTGTTTTTGAACCATCTGTATAAAAATAGATTGACCCATCCTCAAGGAATGTCCTATCCTCCCAGAAAGATCTGGAAGCTTTAGAAATTTGTGCAGTTGGGGGATGGTGTAGTGTGTGTGCTTTGGATGTTGTTAGTCCACTGCGACGATGCTTTGAGGCAAATAGCAGAGCTTGCAGCTATTTGTTTGCTTAACATGTCAAGAGGTGTTAGGTAGAGTAATGTGTCAAGTGCCGCAGATGGGGTTATGCGAAGCGATCCGCTTATGCATAGGCAAGCTGGACGTTGAACTTAATTTAACTTATCCCTGTTTATAGCAGTCGCTAAAGCAGTCCACCATAGTGCGACATCGTACATTAAAATCGGTCTGATTACCGATGTGTATAGCCAATGCGTAATTCTGGGTTGTAAGCCCGCAATAGCTTTTTTGCAAAAAAAGAAAGCTACAGTATTTTTTTTTAACTCTTTCCTGTACTTTGCGTTTCCAATTTAGTTTTTTGTCTAAGACAAGACCCAGGTATTTATACTCGTCTGAGAAATTTAATTGGATTCCTTTAATATAGGGAGGGTTGACAAATGGAATTTTGTATCTCCTTGAAAATAACACCAGATCGGTTTTGTGTGGGTTAACACCAAGTCCACACCGATCAGCCCAAAGTATTAGTCTGTCCAAGGCATTTTGTAAAAGTTCTTTTAGGATGTTAAGATGCTTTCCTGAAACTGCTAAAGCAACGTCGTCTGCATAAGCAATCACTCTGAAACCCTCCGCATCCAGACTAGTTAGGATTTCATTCACCACTAGGTTCGAGAGGAGAGGAGATAGAACATCACCTTGAGGTGTCGCTCTACCAACGAATCTTCTGCCAGAAAAGTTGCCCAGTTTTGAGTTAATTATTGTGCTAGTCAGCATTAAATGAATTAACTCCCGAAGCGAACTCTCTACATTTAGAGATGTTAGTGCAGATGTGATTGCCGATGTATCCACATTGTTAAAAGCACCTTCGATGTCAACGAAAGCAACCATAATGAACTCTTTATGATCGAGGGAATATTCGACGGTGCGTACTAATTCACCTTTACAGTAGGCATGTTAAGACGAAGACAAAAGTCTTGTCCTTAAATAGATATCAATCAATGTTTCCAAAGTGATTGAAGGAATGATGATAGACTTATAGGTCGTAGATCTTTAGGATTGACTTGGGAGCATTTACCTGCTTTCGTTATAAAAACAACTTTAACTTCTCTCCATGCCGAAGGAAAATGGACCAGGTAAAGACCGCTGGTAAAAATTGCCTCAAGGATTGGTGGAATTATTTCAGAAGTCTTTTGTAGCTCGGTTGGTATTATTCCATCTGGTTCTGCAGTTTTAAAAGTTTTGAAGCTGTTGAGAGCCCATTGTAGCTTGTCCCTTGAGATCTTGTATTGGGACTTGAACGTATATAACTGTTGCAAGTTTCGGTAAGAGAACTACCATCTGCATTTTTTAAGCATTTTTGCATCGCTGGATTAGTTGAAAGAATTTTCCGTAACCTAGGTTTCTTCATAAAATAACATAAATAGCTGCTGAGAATTTGAATACAAAAGTGCAAACATAATGTCTAAATTCAAATTCGTAAATGTACAATATAGTAGTATTTCAAACGTAAACAAGCTTCAGAATCTGTTTATGGCGTTCTATTAGTATCAGTATATGTATATTTTCCGGACTCTCAATTAAAAAAAACCCAAAAGAAACCCAAATGTTAATGTTTTTCTATATTGTCTTCCAACTAAGGCAACTTTATTGGAAAGTTCGACAAAAAAATCTCCCTTAATTTCAAGTCAAGTCTACTTATGTCAAAATGACAGTTGATCATGTTATTTTATTCAACTTAAAGCTGAACTTTATATATGTTCTGAACAATTGCATTAAATGTTTTGTGTAAAAGGGGTCCTTGTTTATTTGGACAAGGAATAAGTAATATTTTCTAGTAAAGTAAAGTTCCAAGTTTGAAGTTTGAAGGACGCTACAAAATTAGTGCGAAAAAGACAGCAAACGAAGCCACATTCCTTGTCGCTCTTTTGACATTTCTCTACAGTAAGATTTGCTATTTCATGATAGAAAGATATACGAGCATACACGTGTCGTAAATTCGGAGTCTATGGCCTCAACGTTAAGAGCGCTACGTCCAATTTATGTTCGTCATAATCGTCCAAGCAGATCAACAATTGAGCGTCTAGTGGACAAATTTGAATCCACAGGCACAGTACAAAATGATGCATGTCAGTGAGACAAAGAAGTGTCCATAGTATCGAGATTATTGGTGCCGCTTAGGCTTCGGTTGCCCAAAATGAGTCTCTCACACGTCGTTCTAAAGCATTGGGTATCTCTGTGACGTCGTTGTGACGAAGTTTTCCAAAAGATCTTGGCCTATATCCTTACAAATTTAATTTGACGCAAGAACTGAAGCCACTTGACATCCAGAAGCATCGAATGTTCGTGAATTGGGCTGAGCAACAACTTGAAAATGATTCGGAAAATGAATGGCTTCGTAAATAGACAAAACATGCGGTATTGGTCAGGCAGCAATCCACACGTATTCCATGAGTCATTATTGAATCCCGAAAAAATACGGTTTAGTGTGGTTTATGGGCCGGTGGTGTCACTGAGCCATACTTCTTCCGTGATGATTAAGACCGGTATGTTACTGTGAATGGGGATCGCTACCGTTCAATGATAACCGAATATTCTTGGTCCCAATTGGGTGATATGGATTTGGAGGACATGTGGTCGCAACAGGACGGTTCGTTACCACAAACCACACATTGGAAACCAAGTTTGGAATCTGTTATCTCACAAAATAGTCCAGTCGCTTGGTCACCATGGTCGTGCGATTTGACGCGGTTATATTCTTTTTCCTGTGGGGCTACGTCAAGTATATGGTCTATGCCAACAAGCCAGCGACGATTGATGAACTTCGTACAAATATCGAACGTGAAAATGCAGCAGTATCGGCCGATTTATTCTTGAAAACCGTCGAAAATTGGGTTCAGCGTCTGAACTTCTTAAAGCGTGCCTGTGGTATCCATGAAAAAAAAATTGGGTTCCATACATAATGGCATCGAACGTACTTTCATAGGAATAAAGAACTTCGTTGATATCGAAAACTGTTTTTGTTCATTTAAAAAAAGCTTTTGTAGCGCTCTTATTGAAAAACCCAAAATATATAGAGTTATTTTTAAACTGTATGAAGGTGCTTTAAGACATTGTCATTTTTAACTTTTAAGATTCGGCAACATCCAAAAATTATTTGGCTCTTAAAGATTTAAGTTCTTTCAGTTGTTATATGTAAAGACGGAAGCAAACGTTTAATGACAGAAGGAAATATGATTCTAACAGCTTGAAAGTGCTGTTAAAATTTTAATAGCAAAACCATCCCTTCTATTTTACCACCATAATTTTTATCAGCTTGACAATTTGTTGGAAGATTACTACATACGAGTATGTATGTAGTTCGTTATTTATTTTGGGGAAATAAACTTAACTTATTATCACTATGAGGCCAGCTAATTATTATTGCCATCATAATCAGCGCAGTGATGCGTAGTGTAAATAAGTATTTACCTTTTTTTCGTGTACTTGACCCTCGAAAAAAACCCAAAAAGTACTAAGAAAGACCAACTCTAGCCAGTAAACACGGAGCCCGGAGATGGACGGATAAATGGAGAATGACGTAGTTTGCGTCATCACCAAACATTATATTATACTCTGGAATTGTTAATCTCTTGGAAAAGTAATACTTCTTAAAGTCTATAAGTAATATGGTGTATAGGTGAGGTACCTATACCTAGTTAAATCAAGTGTAGCAGGTGTAGTACAACAAGACAAGTTCTTGGGAGGAAAATGAAATATCAAAAAAAAAAAAAAAATATATTCTCTTGACCGTTTCCGCAGATGATGATAACTGGAAGACGTGTATATATAGCTTTGCCACGGAAGTCACATTAACTTAGTATTACTCAAGTCGTGATTGAAGAACTTTAAGATCTAGAATTTAGTTTATTTTGAAATAAAGATGCGTGCCTTTGTGAGTTGCAACAAATTTAATAAAACTTATTTGACAATTATTTCGGAAAATAATACTTGACTTTTCTTGTAGATTTTATTCGTTGCGGTATGTGTCTTCTCTGTTGTTATGGCTTCGGATGATAAACCTCAAGCTAGAACGTTTGGTTTATTTGAGGGAGCCTTAGGGTCATCACTTGGATTAGGAAGTTCGTTTGGTGCAGGATACGGCGGCGGAGGATATGGTGGTGGATATGGAGGTGGCTATGGAGGTGGATATGGCGGTGGATATGGCGGTGGATATGGTGGTGGATATGGAGGTGGATATGGTGGTGGTTATGGTGGTGGATATGGTGGTGGTTATGGTGGTGGATACGGAGGCGGTTATGGTGGAAATGGCTTTGGATCACCAGGCTATGGTGGTGGTTACTACAGACCAAGGCCGAGCTTCGGAGGAGGCTTTGGAAATGGTTTCGGTGGGGGCTATCATGGACATGAAAGTGGTCATTATGGGGCATCCTATGGATCTTCTTATCAAGGAGGCTATGGAGGAGGTTATGGTGGAGGTTTTGGAGGACAAGGTGGATTCTTTGGCTGAAGAAATGAGAAAAATTGATTGTGATAATATTTTGTACGTATTGTAAATAGCAACTGAAATAAAATTTAATATAGACGAACACAAATTTTAAATTATTGAAAAGAATAGTTCTTTTTCAGTGTAAACTTCAAGATGTATTATTTGTGCATTAAAATAAGCCCGTTCACCTGCGTCTATGAACATATTGCAAGGACTAGATGAAAATACTCAGATCAATGGTCATTATACCTGGTCACTGGAACCGCATGGATTCGAAGACATTTTCAATTAAAAGCTTAATTTTGAATTTTTGAATAACCCTCTATTTGGACAGCTTTCGGTTTTGATGCTGTCATATTTTGGAATTTGATTTAAACAGCGCGTTTATGTTTCACAATTTTTTGTCGTCCAAATTCATGGTCAGGATAGTTAAGCTGTTGGAAACATTTTTTGTGGTTAGAATCCTTAAAATGCATAAAAATAATTTGGATATTTATAACAAAATCATCTTTAATGAAGAAGCTTATCTTCGCCTTGGAGGTTAAGTTAATAAGGGCTACGGAAAATCCAGGAACGATCGTTCAATAGCCTCTCTATGAACTTTTCCGTGAAAATGATATTGGTGATATTTTAACGGTTAATAGGCAATCCTAAGAGCAGGGTTAGGACGTCGTTTATTTTCAACAAGACGGCCCCACTTTCCACACAAGTTAAAAATTACATTTCAGATCGATCAATTCAAGTAGTATTGGATTTGTTGAAATCTGATACTTACAAAATAAACTCTGGTGTGTCCCAGGGAGCCGTTTTGTGTCCGACACTCTATTGTTTTTATAAATGATGTTTTATCTCAAACTTCTAATCCACTTGTTGTTATTCAGATGTGGATTACCAACGGCAGCGTATGAAAAGTGGTCTAAATCCTATCTTGACAGCATTGTCCAATGGGGATTTAAAAACCGTGTCACTTTTCAGGAGTGCCATTTGCATTGAGGAGACTGAACAGCTTTCAGTTATAGGTATGATCACTCCTCTTGTTCTGGGAATGCTCACCAGCTTACCATTGAGCCCAATTTTGCACAAACGATTGTACGATTGTGGAATATTTTAAGAGGCTCAATATTTCCCAATCATTACAATGTGCAGACATTTAAATCCAATGTGCAACGGTATCTAATTTTTAATCATATTCTCAATCCCTAATTGCTCACACTGTGTTCAATCATTATAAGGGTATTCATAACCCCTTTAGTGAGTGCTAAAAAAAAGTAGTGAAACAACCAAAGTTAATCCAATTGGCCAGCGAAATTCTATGACTTTGCACCTTTAGACTTCTTTCTTTAGGATCACAAAAAAGATAAGATACGAAGATGCCAATGCTCTACAATCAATTCAAGACCCTAAATAGAGCTGGCAATGAGACAAGACTAATCTCGGTCTGTTCCCGTGAAACGCAGATGACTATGATCGGGAAAATATTTGAAACAAAATGTTATAACCATGTCAAAAAATGATTTACGTCATCAATTTCCGTTTTGCTTAATTGGCGGAGCTCATAAAGGGTGATTTTTTTGAGGTTAGGATTTTCATGCATTAGTATTTGACAGATCACGCGGGATTTCAGACATGAAGTCAAAGAGAAAGATGCTCAGTATGCTTTGACATTTCATCATGAATAGACTTACTAACGAGCAACGCTTGCAAATCATTGAATTTTATTACCAAAATTAGTGTTCGGTTCGAAATGTGTTTATCGACAAATTTTGTTCAGCGATGAGGCTCATTTCTGGTTGAATGGCTACGTAAATAAGCAAAATTGCCGCATTTGGAGTGAAGAGCAACCAGAAGCCGTTCAAGAACTGCCCATGCATCCCGAAAAATGCACTGTTTGGTGTGGTTTGTACGCTGGTGGAATCATTGGACCGTATTTTTTCAAAGATGCTGTTGGACGCAACGTTACGGTGAATGGCGATCGCTATCGTTCAATGCTAACAAACTTTTTGTTGCCAAAAATGGAAGAACTGAACTTGGTTGACATGTGGTTTCAACAAGATGGCGCTACATGCCACACAGCTCGCGATTCTGTGGCCATTTTGAGGGAAAACTTCGGAGAACAATTCATCTCAAGGAATGGACCGGTAAGTTGGCTACCAAGATCATGCGATTTGATGCCTTTAGATTATTTTTTGTGGGGCTACGTCAAGTCTTAAGTCTACACAAATAAGCCAGCAACTATTCCAGTTTTGGAAGACAACATTTCCGAAGAAATTCGGGCTATTGCGGACGAAATGCTCGAAAAAGTTACCCAAAATTGGACTTTCCGAATGGACCACCTAAGACGCAGCCGCGGTCAACATTTAAATGAAATTATCTTCAAAAAGTAAATGTCATGAACCAATCTAACGTTTCAAATAAAGAATCGATGAGATTTTGCAAATTTTATGCGTTTTTTTTTTTTAAAGTTCTCAAGCTCTTAAAAAATCACCGTTTATTTAAAAATAGACATATTTAATATTAGACATAGGCGATACTCATACTAGACGAGACAAAACTAGACGAAAATAGACGAGACGAGACGAAACGAGAAGAGACTACCGATGAAACAACTGACGAGAAAAAGGGAGACCTCAGTTAATTGGGATCGATAACGACCAGACTGCAATGTTTTGTGGCCAGGCTTTACCTTAAAGATGGAATTCGTGGAGTTGTTGAAGATATACATTCGAATTCTTTTTTGGAAAGAACATTTTTTTATGGCAACTGGGTTCACTGCGTTCCTCAATAAAAGTATGAAATATGAGGTCCAAACCTGTACGACCTTCAAATATCTTTAAAATCGTAGTGGGAGTTTATGAGATACTCGTATTTCAATTTAAAGTTGGTTACCATAGAAAAAGATTTGATCTATTTAATGAAATGAAATGTACATTTTTGTATTTCGAATACATTTAATATTATTTTCCTTACTACGCCATGTTATCAAATAAACAAAAATATATGTGATCGCTGATGTTTTCTGAATATCGATGTTCCAAAATGTAAGTAATACACACTTGATTTTTTAAATATATTTGGCAGGCATAAATCACTGAACCTCCCCTTTCATTTGATACCATTTTCATAAGTGGACGCACTGGGCCCTAAAGTAGACCATCTTCTTTCGAGAGAAGGATAAACTTTCTTCTTTCCTCTGAAATAAACATCGACTAATTTCCTTTTAAAAATAATCCATTTTTGCTTAGTATCAAAATAAAAGAAAGATCAAATCTATCTTAGTTTTAAAACCATGAACAGAAAGCAATAATCCAGAAAACATCAACTTATAAACACCTCGGTGTATTTTTATTAGTAACTTTTATTAAATCGCTATTTTGAAATTAATGTTCGATTCAATGATTCACAAGTTGTTGTTGTTGTATTTGTTAATTAGCTCAGTAGCTGACTTAACCAAAAAAATTATTCAAGGTTTTCAAGGTTACCCCAATTTTTATTCACATAATACTTAAATATTTCATTTCAGTCGTTGATTACTTTCGCTTTCATTTAAAATTTAACTTTTTTTTCTTTAAATAATACAAGTCGTGTGTCGGTCGATGGCACCGGCCAGTTTCGTCGTGGGCTTCGTCGTCACCGTGGTCATTAGTAGCAGTGCTTTTGATACCTACGAGTATGTTCATAAAAATGGTGATTCATTTTATGGGTATAGTATTTCCGACTGAAGAAACAAAAACTGAGTTGTTATTTTATGCATGGTTGGCTTGGGCACTCAGTGGGATGCTTGAATTTATTTGTGTACAGTCTTACAGTCTTTTGGAATAAAAGACGATCGCTTGCATAATAATTTAAGTGCAAGACTAAGCCCTTTATTTTGATGAAAAACTGGTTATAATAAATATGTACGCATGCATATAGTCATGGTCAATGGTTGAATTGCATAGATTCATATCTATACGTGTAGATATGGACGACTTGCGATATCACAGGTTTCCACCGAAATCTGTTTATAAACTTCAAGGATTTCAAGATTAAAAATATATGTAGGTAACTATAGAAAAACTCGAATCAATGTTAACTGAGTTTAAAAAGTGATCTTAGTGCTCGCTCCTAAATCTTTTTGTCATTGGGGGAATTCCCGAAAAAGAATAATTAAAGATCACGAATGCGTCAAGCGTACTTGTTTAATTATTTAAACTTTATCAATTTTGTAACATGAAAAGAGTGTTTTTTTAAAGCTACATATCAAGAATCGATGGTTTTTATTTATGGTTTGACAGCTTTAAATGTCAAACAGTATTGCAATATAAATCTGTTTTTCGAAGTTCTTAAAGTACTTTGTCCGAAGAATTGTGTTTTATGATGAAGCTCATTTCTGGTTAAATGGCTTCCACGAAAAGCAAAATTGTTGTTTATGCAACAAATTGAATTCTCAAACATCATAATTATTACATCTATTAAAATTAAAAAGTTAAAATTAAAATTGAATGATGTTCAAATGGTAGATACGTGCTTTCAAGAGGACACAAGCGTCCACAGGTTTTTTTCAAAACCCACCTATCTCTATCAACTCCTACTCTCACCTCCCCGCGGTTAACATCGGGTGTCTAGTACCTAACTGGAGATTGGGTTCTAACCCCAGTGGAAGTTGTTGGGTCAGCAAACGAGAGAGGGAGGAGAGGTGTTTCACCTAAGGTGCCTCTCCTTATCCAGGCCGGCATCGGACGAATTCTCGAGATGGAATCAACGGTGGCATCTACAGGTCCAATAAGGTTGAACTACTAAGTGAACACCTTATAGCGCTTCTACGACTTATTTGAAGCCCAGGCCTATAACGAGCGGTTTATCCGGCTCCCCGTCTTTCGAGTTTAACTAAATATTTGGCCCTCCAGGTTGGGTTTTGTGCCGTCGGGTTGACTTCCTGACCACTTAAAAAATACCGCATTAAGGATTAATTCGCCGACATAAGTCTTATATGCGCGCATGACCCAACAGAGGAGAAAGATGAAGACACCAAAGACTTATTCTTTGAGCTCGTGAACAAGACTTATGAGCAGTGCCCTGGCTATGACATTAACATTAACTTAAGAGATTTGAACGCAAAGCTAGGGGGGGAAGATATACCACCTCCAACAACGGATTCAGGCTGATCAATTTCGCTGCGGGGGGAGACGTTCTAGTAGTAAGTACGCAGTTCACAAATCTTAATATCCACAAGGGGACATGGAAATCTCCTGATCAATCAACTATCAACCAGATGGACCACATTGCGATCGACGCACGACACTTCTCAAGTATACAGGATATTCCTTTTTCAGAGGAGCCAACATTGACTTAGACCACTACCACGTTGCAGGGAAGGTACAGCTACGTTCCAAGCAAAAACAAGAAAGTACTGTGAGAAGTTTCGACGTTAGATGGCTACAATCGCAAGAGACTACCATGTCCTTTTCCGATCGAGTCTCTGGTAACCTCTTAAGGAGTCCTATGCTGCCTGCATTAAGCATTGAAAACCAGTGGCAACACGGCCACAACACCGAAACCCCTGGTTTGACAACAAATGCCAGCCAGCGCAAGCAGCTAAGAAACAGGCTCACAAGCTCTACTAGCAGAAGAGGAGACAGGAACCGGTTTCTTAGATGGAAAAAGAGAGCATGAGAAGCGCGCGATAAAGGAGATAGTGGAATGTCACAACAGGCGACAAAGATCAACAATTCAGCCTACCCGACCTCGACAAAGTGGAGATAGGTATATCTAAACTGAAGTCAAACAAAGCTGCTGGGGCTGACGGCATCGCTGCCGAACTATTCAAAGCAGCAGGCGATGACTTGGTAGACAGTATGCACCAACTCATCTGGAAAATATGGTCTAAAGAAAGCATCTGAGCATAGTGTGCCCAATACATAAGAAAGGAGACCCTCTTAATTGCGCCAACTACATCATCAGGAGCATCAGTCTCCTGAACATAGCATATAAGATCCTCTCCTAGCAGTGTGGCTTTAAACCAGAAAAGTCCAACATCGACCAAATATTCACACTACGGCAGATTTTGGAAAAACTCAGGAACTTCAAATCGATACCGGCCATCTGTTTATCGATTTTAAACCCACGTACGACAGCATCCATAGGGAAGAGCTCTATAGAGTAATGTCTAGTTTTGCCATCCCTGCCAAACTTATCCGTTTATGTATGATGTCATGGAGAAAGCACGCTGCTCTATCAAGGTCGGAAAAGATCTCACCGATGCATTTGATGACAAAAAAGATTAAAGACAAGGCATGTGACTTCTTTAATATCGTTTTGGAAAGAATTGTGCAGAACTCAACCGGCACTCTAAAGGCACAATCTTCCAAAGGTCCATCCAACTACTCGGATACGCAGATGATATTGACGTAATTGGAAGATCAAAGCGTGATGTCAGTGAAGCGTTTTTAAGCATTGCGACGGAAGCGAAGAAGATGGGTTTAGTGGTCAATGAGGGCAAGACCAAGTATATGCTGTCATCAAAAAAGGACACTGAACAACGACGTCTTGGACAATACATCACCATGGACATTGGACAGCTATAACTTTGAGGTAGTTAAGGACTTTGTACCTAGGCACCGCTATTAACTCAGGCAACGACACCAGCGCTGAAATCAAACGAAGAATAACTCTTGCAAATCACTACTTCTTTGGACTTAGAAGGCAATTGAGAAGTAAAGTCCTCTATCTAGCATCTAAAATCACCATCTATATAAGACACTCATCATCCCGGTTATCATTTATGGCGCTGAGGCCTGGACCCTGTCAAAGAAAGATGAGAGCGTCTAAGGATGCTTCGAGAGAAAAATTCTTACGGTGATTTTTGGTCCCGTACGCATAGATTGAGAATGGAGGAGAAGATATAACAACGACGAACTGTATACGGGCTGTACAGCGACACTGACTGAAAATTAAAGTTAAACGGCTTAGATGGCTGGGTCATGTAAAGCGAATGGACATCAACTCTTCAGCTCGGAAGGCCTTCGAATCCAATCTCGAGGGACGGCGCAGTAGATCAAGACCGCGACTCAGGTGGATGAAGACCTCAACCAACTTGTCGTACGAAACTAGAGACAGCTAGCTAGGGACCGAGCTGGCTGAAGACGTATGTTGGTTAAGGCCCAGGTCCGCTCCTGACTGTAGCGCCACCTTAAGTAAGTAAGTAAGGCTTCAAGATATTGACAAACCTTGATGGTTGATCTTCAATATTTGCCAAATCAATGATAAACTCTGCTGTTTTTTAATCGAATCAATGCTTCCTATAAAAGTAATCGTCGTGTCGGCCATAGAAGAGCGATGGATGGTGTTCAGATACAGCTTTCGTTTTCAATTGGATGGAATCATATCAATATTCAGCGAATTATCAAAATATTCATCAATATCTTAACCATTAATATTAAATCCAAGTGACATGTTTGCTTTTTTTTATTTACATATTAAAACTACTTGAATTTAATTATGTCAGAAATTCAAAAATATATTTTAAATCTTACAGAGTTAAAAATGACTTAAACATACTCTCTGTCGTGCTTATAGTTAAACTCCATGTTTTGGTTTTTAAAATATGGATTTTATTTTTCTATAAATACCATAAATCGGAGTTTTTGTCAACATAAAACCTACATATGTACATATCTTCATACCTATGACCAACTTTTAATGGTAACACGAAATTGTCATTAAAAATTAAGATTTCCTGAGTTCTTCACTTAACCAAACAATTTTTAAACTTTTGGATCTTAAGTGTTATGAAATACTTTATGTAGAAATATATTGTTTGAATGATTAATTGTCATAAGTCATAACTATACACCTTTAAACGCATCTTATTTCAATAAATAATGAGAAACCAGCAGAAGTTAGGAGTATTATAAAGTAAATACGGTTTAAGGTAAAAAGTAGGCACTTTTGTTTACAAAAATAGTCGTTATATGTATGAGTATGCAGAGATACGCAAAACAAAATTGTTTTTTGTGTTTTTAAGGTTATTTGAATTCGATGAACTTTTGTATATTTCGCGCACGCTGAGTAAATACAATGGCAAAACATCTATGCAGCTTATTTATATAAAAAAGCTAAAGCACGATGAAATACAGTCATGTCAAAAATAATGGCAACAAAACTTGATTTTTTATAATTATGTTTTTTTTTTTAATTTCTGATTTTGAAAAACTAATATTGGTTGTTAAGATTTGATGAATGTTCATAGATAAACTTGTTTCAACTTTAAAAAAATATAGATTTGATAGATTCTTTTCGATATTTTATTATTTTTTTAAATTTTATTGGAGATTCTTTAAAAATTCACTTTGTTATAATTATATAGCTTATGTCTACTGTCTATAACCTTCAGCTTGATGAAATGGTTATTAATGAGATTGTGGTCTGAGAATACCACATATATATTGATCCTTCTAATTCAGAGCTTCGTTAATGCTACAGTTTCCTGTTGAGAATGGGGCAATGGCGGATCCACGGGGGGGGGGTCGTAGGGGTCATGAACCCCCCTGGGAGATAATTTGTTTGCTTTTTTGTAAGAATTCCCTTCAATTCAAAACTAATCGTATTGCGTTAACGGATATGACCCCCATTATATTTTTTATTATTTTTTTTTTCTATATGAAAACAACATTTGTATTTTACTTCCTTAAACTTTGTTGCTAAAAGTACTACTTTTGACTGGAGGTTGGACCAGGAACATAATATGAATCAGATATTCAGCCCTATTCCAAAAACACAGCACAAATTCATCAACTTTTGACCAATTGACGATCCAGGGGGGGGTCATATGAGCCAAAAAGCTTATACAGCCAAAAAGCTAATACAGTTAAGTTGTATAAGTAAAGATTTCATTTAAAGATTTATTAGTAATTTAACGACATTCACCAAAAAGTGGTTTGCTGTCAAAAACAACTCAAATTTTTATTTTCGCTAAATTTAGAACTTGAAAAAACTTTAGCCATGCTTTAAATTATTTTCATAAAAAATGTCTCTAAGAAAAAGAACAAATATTCAAGTTCTTAAGAAGAAACCTTGAATAAGAGATCATCAATTTTGTATTAAATTGCCTTTGAATTCCTTAAACTAGCCTTCAATTTTATTATTACATTTTTTTGACACACATAAATAGTGATTATTGAAGTGATTTTTACTGCGACATTTAGGAACTATATAGCAAGTTTTGAATTAGTAAACAATTTCAAACTAGAGTTTTTAATCAAATATGACATTACGACGGTAGAGAAGTCGAAAAAAGTGGGTACCTAGATTCCTTCCGTCTGTCTTTCTTGGCCCCTACAGTCCAAACAAGTTCTGATTGAAATTAAGATTTTCAGCTGATTAGTGTAAGGAATTTTTATCATTTCATTAAAACAAAAAATAACAGCAGTGCCCACACAATTTTTTTCTGTTGAATACAAAAGACCTTAAAAAATTAAATAAATCTACTTTTTGAAGTGAATTTGCTTTGGATGCTCTAGAACTGAGATTCAAACATAAATTTCAATAATACAAATGTCCCAAAAAATCAAGTGACACTTTTGTTAAACTAATAGCTAAGTGAAAATCTATTGATATAAAAGCTTTGAAACGTGTAATTTGTGAGTGCTACAAAACTTTTCTTACCAACTTATTTGTTTACTTACCTTACTTTGTTTTTATTTAATTTTTTTAGATAAATTATGTTCTTAAATACAACTATTTCCTTGAATTCAAGAACCAAACATTTTTGTCTCTACAATTTTTAAGGTTTGGTTGACGCCTTTATAAAATCCAAATACGAGTAAGCAGATTGATAACGATAGCAATAAGAGATTCCCGGAAATTGAGTTCGAAAAAATTACGTCTAAAAAAGCCCGAGATTTTTACATTCAGATCCTCTCTCATTTACTGGATTTTTAATTTTTTGCAGCCTTCTTCGCATTAATAGAAATGAAAACAAGAAAAGTGTGTTTTGTTTTTGGAAAAAGCAACGTTTCAAAACAATTTCCTACATTTCTACGCGAAATGCATCAAAAACCATCTAAGCTATTGTATTTTAGTTCTTAAATATGGCATATTTAGACAACTGTTCGAATCTTGGAATGCTTTCATATGCGAGTGTTCTAAATAATTTGATAGCTAAAGTTGTCATTTTAGCAATTATTAAATTTTGTTAGCATCCTTTACAAAACATAATTTTTAAGCGGTGAGTAAATACACATCTAAGTGTGTGACCCCCCCCTGATGAAAAGTCTGGATCCGCCCTTGGAATGGGGCCTAACAAAAATTCGTCACCCATGAGAGGTAACCCTTGAGTATTAAAAAACATTTTTCAATCCATTGAAAATAAATTCTTTCATGTTTTAAGATTTCGCTCTTCTTTTCACCAAGTCTATTGTCTATGTCAACAAGCCAGCGATGATTGATGAACTTCGTACGAATATCGAACGTGAAATTGCAGCATTATCGGCCGATTTATGTTGAAAAGAAATCGAGTTCCATAAATAATGGTATCAAACGTACTTTCACAGGAATAAAGAATTTTATTGATATCCAAAACAGTTTTTGTTTTATTAAAAAAAAAAAGTTTTAGCACTTTTTATGAAAAACACGATATAAAAAGTTTTATCACTTTTTATGAAAAACACGATATAAAAAGTTTTAGCACTTTTTATGAAAAACACGATATAATATAGGTGATAATCGAATCTGACTGTCATGTGAAATACATTAACCTTGAAAGAACCTGAGACATTTTTGCTTAAACAAAACAATTTTTGGTCTTATGCGAATTCGTAGTATCAAACAAATTTATTGAAATAAGTTTATGTAATTTTTACGAATGCAATATACTTGCCAAATAAGTAAAAATAGAAACCTAGAGTTATTTAATGTAAAAAAATCATATTGAATAAATATAAAAAATAAATTAGGTGGCGCAACAGTTCCAAGAGAACCAGGGCCAAGCGGCCTACAGCTCTCAATGATTTCCGAGTAATGTCAGAGATGTAGGAGACTTACAATTTATGTACCTTATCCGAATGGCTAAACATTAACAGCCAAATTAATAAACGTGGAATTTAATGGACTAAGTTCAAAATGTTATGAATAAAACAAAACTCCTACTAAGAGACGACCCACACTGACAACTTTAAATCCCGTCTGTCGATTTCTCTTCCTTAAAAGTTTGGGTTAAAAAAGTTGTTACTTGAATTATTCTTAAAAATTTTAAAATTACCAACAATATTTTTCATATAAAGAAATAGTTTAGTTTAAAAATCTATTTTTTTGAATAGAATTTAAGTCGAAAACAAATGTTTACCAATTTTAGTAGCCTTTCTTAAGTTTTTACAAATTGGATGAATGAAATTAACTTGAGAGATACATATCAAGAACCGAATACCAATTCTTAGAATATTTGCTTACTTTTTTATGTAGATTTTATTTTTTTATGGAATTTTATAAAACAAAACTACTGAATATTGAAACCAATATTTTCTGTGAAGTACAAAAGTTTGAAGACAATATTTTTAATTTCTGAAAAGCTATTTGAGTCGAAAGTATTTTTTTAACAAGTTTTAGTATTAGGTTTTTATTTTTTGTTAAAAAACCGTCAATTAGATTTTTATCAAAATTTTACTGAATGTAGAAAACAATATTTTTTTAAATATAAAAGTAGTTTAAAGCCAATCTCTCAAAGTTTTGAAAAGATATTTAAGTTGATGATCAATTTTTAGGAACATTTAGAAATGTTTTTGTTGTTTTTTTTTTTTGTTAAAAAACTGTCAATTCGATTTTTCTTAAAATGTTACCAGATGTTAAAAACAGTATTGTTCGTTGCACAAAATTGTTTTGGAAATAAAATAATTTCTTATTCGAAGAATTTTCGAGGTGACAATGGTATCACGTTACAATATATTATAAACAATTATTTTTAATCTGACAAATCGAACCCATTACAATAACTTCCTATGGGAAGTTAAAAATTAGGTGGCGCAACAGTTCCAAGGGAACCAGGGCCTAGCGGCTTACTACTCTCAACAATTCCCGTGTGCGAATAATGTGAGAGATGGAGGGCGCCTACAGTTTATATGCCTAATCTGAACGGCTAGGTCTTATTCAATGGACTAAGTTCAAAATACTAAGTGACGTTTACTTAGAAGGTGAATTAGGAATAAGATCCGAAAGTGTCAAACGTATTCTGAAATAAAAAAAAGTGAATTAGTCGAGTTTTTAAAATAGTTCCAAATTTTGGACAATCCGCCATAAGCCAAGAGAAAAAGAAAAATATACAAAACCAGGTATGATCCAGCGCAAGTGCTAAGCGAGGAGGATTTCAGGAAGAAATTAGGTTTTTTAAGGAAAATATGAGAAAACTTATTGCGGTTGTTGAAGATGATCTAAATGGGGACACAAGAGGTGGACGTATTCCTGTCGGTTTGCAAGTTATGGCTTCCATCTAAATTAACGAAGTTTATAAAAATGTCAACATTAATTATAATTACAATTATCTATAGACAATATTGGATTTTCGAATAAGATTTCTTTTTTTTAATTATTGTAGATTAAACAAAATCAAAACTGCACACCGACGATGTGCCGCGAAAATTATTATGACACTTTACGAGAAACGTCAATCGATAAACAGGTGAAAGAATTCACCAAAGGGAGCAATAAAAGTATTGCCAGCACGGTAGTTCAGCTTAAAGCCTAGTACATACTTCCTCGTGAAGTGAACGTTCGCCAGTGGAGAAAGTGAACTTTTGACATTGCTCACTGGTACACACTTGTGAGTACACGTTGTGAACATGAACAAACCAAATGTCAAAGCTTCACCAACAGTTCCCGTACATTTTGCACGTGAATTGCCCGTGAACGAAAACTCTCCACTTTGTTCTCCACTCAGC
Source organism: Eupeodes corollae (assembly GCF_945859685.1). Lineage (NCBI taxonomy): Eukaryota > Metazoa > Arthropoda > Insecta > Diptera > Syrphidae > Eupeodes > Eupeodes corollae. Next base: position 151,403,604 of record NC_079147.1, read on the forward strand.
TTCACGAGCAAGTTCACGGGTGAACCAAAAACTGAAATTTGTATGGGTTCAAGAGATGGTTCACAAGGTGAATATTTTATTAATCGAGGTGATCAATAAAATTGATATCAAAATGATATAGAAATACGAAGGGGTGAATTTCACCAAGTCGTATTGATTACCATGGGCGCCAGGACTTTTTAATTGAAGTTTACTAAAATCAAGAGCTGAAAATTTAGTCCTCAAATCAAATTACGAAATAAAAGAAAGGTTTTATTTTCCAAATGGGAAATTTAAGTTAAGTTTTATTGCCTCGAAAACCCTGTCCGAAGCCGGGATTAAAAACAAGGATCTTTTATTAAAGAGAAAGATACAAATTGAATTATTGAGATTTACAGGTCAATTCTCGATAAATGTTTTGCATACAAAATTATGAATATAATGATATAAATAGATAAAAGAAGCCACTCGAAGAAACTTTTTTCGACAGGAAAAAAAATCAAAAGCGGTAAACGCGTCGCGCAATGTCGGGAAATTAATATTTCGACTCGAAGGTAAAAAGGACGAATTAGAGAAAAAAAATGAAGGAGACCAAAAAGTAATATTCTTAGAAAAAAAAAGAAAAAACTATACTTAGCTTTTGCGACTTCCCCAAAAGCTATCGTAGTCCTTTCTCGACAATTTTTCGCATTACCGAGTATCTTCACGCACTCGATTTCGGTTAAGAAAAAACTACTTATGTCGTGTTGAAGGAAGTCGGTAGCCGAGCCTATAATTAAAATCAGCCATACTAAGTTAAAGTTGGTGTGACTTTCCTACACATATTATTGGGCATGGGTATCGTCTTCATGTCTTTGAAGATATTATTAGGCCAATATGTGAACTAACCGTAGCACAGTTCGTTGGTGTGGGACCGTTTCGCACACTTTGGTTAAACCTGTTAAATTTGCTTTCCCAGTAAAAATTGTTAGGGGTGGTTAGCAAAAAGGGAAATGAAACTTGTTGTAAAATTTACCACAACATTACATAAGTGGATTTCCTGGTTTTATTAGTAAAATTCACAAATCTATATATATAAAAATCAATGCCACTTTTCGTTGTAATGTTATAACTTAACAATGGCTTTACCGATTTGTCTAATTTTGGTCTTAAATTATTCGTGGAAGTACAGAGAAGGTTTGTACGTAGAGAAAATTAAAAAAAAATCTTGAAAAGGTGTAAATTCAACATCTTTCTATACTCCCATATACAATCAATTTGTACTAATACTTAAAGAAATCCAGATTTGTTGATTAACTTGGAAAAGTACAACGAAGCTGTAATAATAATTGAAGATATGTGTCTAACGATTGTAAATAAAGCACTGGCACAATTGGGAAAGACCGCACTAAATCGTGAGATACATGAATTTTTGATCGTGAATTGCAACGTGAGCAGGAGTTCAATTCTAATGATTTACGTTTATTTGTAGAATCGAATATAACGAAATAAAATATTCAACAAAAACATGTGCCGTTTCCAATAACACAGGTGGACTTTATTTTTTGGATGCACCTGGTGGTACAGGCAAAACTTTCGTTGTATCATTGATTTTAGCGACTATTCGATTAGAACAGAAAATTGAATTGACACTTGCATCTTCGAGAATTGCTGCTACATTATTAAAAGGTAGTCGAGAAATTCTACTATGGCAAAAGTTCTGCTATTAACGTCAATTATTTGATAGGATTAGTGCATAATGGCAAATAAAAAATCAATAGAAGCATTTAATCAAACAATGCAAGATTTACTCGGTAATCAACAGCTGTTTTGGTCGTGCTCTGATATTGCTGGCCGGGGACTTTCGTCAAACATTGCCTGTCATTTCTCGATCAACTTCTACTAATAATATAAACGCCTGTTTGAAGTTATCAGTTCTTTGGAGATATTTACGAAAAATGACACTGAACTTTAAAATGCGTATTCACCTTCATAATGATGCTTAAGTTATCAAAACAATTGTTATAAATTGGTCATGAAAAAATACCAATCGACAGTACCAACGGATTGATCACTTTACAGAACAATTTTTGTACAATTACGCAATCTATAGATGAGTTGATATAATGTGTTTTTCCGAATATTCTTCAGAATTAGTTAAATCTTGATTGGTTGAGAGAACGCACCATTTTAGCACCGAAAAACATTCATATCAATGCCATTAATTTTCAAAATCAAGCAAAACTGCCAGGTGTAGTCACGGCATATAAATCAATTGACGGTATTATGAAACAAGTTTAGGCAATGAGTTATTCAATTGAATTTTAAAATTCATTAGAACCGGCTGGTATACCACCGACCGCATAGCTTGAATCTGAAACACTTCATGTTTGTGGTGTCACTTTAGAGGAATCATGTTTTTCACATGACCAACTTTATGTTGCCTGTTCCAGCTGTTTTAGACTAACCCATTTAGACCCACCATAGTAAGAGTGCCCAATTCATTTTTATTTTTTAGTTTTTACTCTTTGCTGATAAATATAATATAAGCAATATATTATTTGGGTCATTTGGACTTTTAAATAGCTAGCAATTTAAAATATTTTTTTGTTTGAATAAATGAACTTAATAATCATTTTTTTTTTATTACTATGCCTTATACGTAGCGTAGCACGTACCGAGCCGCTAGTAAATTATATTATATTCCTACATAGATATGTTTACAAATTATCACAATTTACTGTCAAAATCCATACGAAAAAAAAAACAAATCTGTGGAGGTTAGGTTAGGGTAGGTAGTCTGTAGAACTTTGTGGACATTTCAAGTTACCAAACAGGAATCGTAAAAATTGTAGTAGATTTTCTTAAGGGATTTCTGGTAAACGTCACTTTACTGTTTCACGAACATTTTGATTTTATTTATGGAATTTTTAACCTACAGCTTAACTTTTATTCTCTGGATAAGATTTTTTATCATGGGGGGGTCACGCACTTTACATATAGACGAGTTTTTACTTACCGCTTAAAAATGTTCTTTAAAGAAGGCTAACAAAATTTAAATAACATAATACCCATCCTACCAACAACTTTAGTTATTAAATTATTTAAGAACGCTATCGTCTAGCAAGGTATAGTGTAAATATTGAATTTAGTAGACTTTCTTTATATGAAAGCATACCTAAAGATTCTACCAGTTTTCTTAATATGCCATATTTAAGAGCAATAGTTTTTATTGCTTTCATGAAGAAATGTACGAAATTGTTTTGAAATTTTGCATTTTTCCAAAAAATTATATTCTTTTTTGTTGCCATTTATAATTATGCCAAAAACGCAACAAAAATTCAAAAACCCAGAAAACGAGAAAGAATCTATCAAGAAATGTCTGTTTTTTTTTTTGAAGCAGTTTTTTCTAGAGTCTATTATTACTATCGCTACTAGTCTGCTTAGATTGGAGCTAATGCTTCATCTTAAAGGAGTCAACAAAACTTTAAAAATATAGGGGTTTAAATGTTTGGTTTTTGAATTTATGGAAATAAGTGCATTTAAGTACATAATTTCTTTGAATATAAAATGAAAACAAACTAAGCTAAACAAATAAGCTGGCAATAAACTTTCGTGTGGCAGTCACAAATTACACGTTTCGGAATCTCTTTTCACTTCAGTTCTCAAGAGATTCAAAGCTTTTATATTAATAGATAAATCTCAGTTTTAGAACATCTAAAGCAAATTCCCTTTAGATTGGATGTAGATTTCTTTAATTTGGTACGACCTTAAAAGTTTTATTCAACAGAAAATCAATTTAAAAAGTAATATATTGCCCGGCTGCAATACCTGCAGACATTTTCGATCATCAAAAATCATCATCAGTTTGAAAGATTATTGAAATATGATAAAGTTCTTGCAAAAATTTTAAAGCAAAATAACGGCTTTATCAGGGGTACCCTTCTGGAGCAATACCAAAATATGTTTTTCTTGTAAAAAAAAGCCAAATTGAGAAAAAAATTAGAGAAAGTTCTAAAAAAATGTATCAGTTCATTTCTGAAAATTTGTATGGGGACTCTTATTTTTAGTTTTAAAATATGAAAAAAAACCCAGTGGTTTATGCTTTAGGGGCCAGGACAGACAGAAAGGCAGATGGAATGAGGGACCCACTTTTTTATAACTATTCTAACATCGTATACATATTTCCTATGTGTCGCAAGTAAAAATCACTTCAATGTCCAAGTGTCCATACAAAAAAAAATGGAATTGAAATTGTAGATCTCTTATACAAGGTTTCTTCTAACAAACCTGAATCTTTGCTCTTTTTCTTGGAAACAAATTGTATGATAATAATTTAAAGCATTACTCAAGTTACAAACATTTTAAATGTTTTTGACAACAAACCACTTTTTGGTAAATGTCGTTAAATTACTAAGAAATCTTTACTTACACAACCTAATTGCATAAGCTTTATGGCTTATGTATATGAGCCCCCTGGATCGTCCATTGGTAAAAATTTGATGAATTTGTGCTAAGTTTTTGGAATAGGGCTGAATGTCAGATTCATTTATGTTCTTGGTCCAGCCCTCAGTTAAAAGTGGTACTTTTTGCAACAAAGTTTAGAAAGTAAAATACAAATTTTGTTTCCATATACAAAAAATAAAAAAATAAAAAAATAATAGGGGTCATATCCATGACCATTACGACCCCCCTGTGGATCTGCCATTGGGTTTAGTAAAGTCGAGGAATAAAGGTGGAATAAGCGTCTTTTATTAATTCTACTGCAAAATTTGAATTGGCACACGCAGGACTTGAACGTCCTACGAACAAACAGTCGAACAAATTATCACACTGAATATAATTTTAATTCTTCCGGTTTAGTTTATATTCGCCTTACCACATTTAATACCTTGATGTCATTGTTGCAAAAAAAGTGTTCCATCAAGTAAGCACTTGAAAATTCTTTGTTTTCATTTTCATGCTTTTTAAATATTATCATGAATTTTTGTCATTTATCATATTGAATTGATTTTAACCTTCAATGTAGGCGGTACATTGATTTATTAAATTTTTAGATGTGTGCGTTTAAAATGACGTTTCAGCTTTTAGGCAAACCGGAATGACAGCTAGTTGTCAGGTCATCACATGGAGTGCCTTTGATGCAAACGATTGTTACACCTGAGCTACATTGTGTTCAGGTAGTAAACGTATTGGTCAGTATTTTGCTTAAGAATTTCGGTGCGTTCAATGTTGTGCTAGATAAGGTTCAAGTGAATTTTAAGATACATACCTTATTGAACGGGTTTGATATCTAAATGATTTACAGGGCTGGCAAAAATAAAAACAACATTCAGGTGGCCACAAAAGGTAAGCAAACAAACTTTTACAATTTGAAATCAATTTTCAAGCTCCTTCAAATTCAAACATACGAATACTGGAAAATCTGAGATACCTTTGGATTTCTTTTTTGACATCTAAACTGTTCTTTTGCACTGAGATTGCAAGCAGCCTTTATATTGTTAAATTAAGATCCATATCGTTAAAAATAAAATTAAAAAAAAAGAAAACAAATAAAAAGCAATGGGCTCAACCGGGATTTGAACCCGGGACCTCTCGCACCCAAAGCGAGAATCATACCCCTAGACCATTGAGCCGCTTGTAAGTTCATTGTTAATTTAAATACAAAACCATTTCTTTTACAATTTTCAAGACCTTAAGTTCTCATGGAACATGAACATTGAACATGGATCTGCTGTGGCACTAGTATTTTCACCCCATAGTTAAATCTAACAGAATAAGTTCCTTTACGACTGCCCAAGTCATTCGTCTCCATGAGATTTAGACAGGGTCCTTAAAATGTTACTCGATTATGCATTAAAAAATTTTTTCGATTTCCAGTAATCGGGAAAATGAATATTTTTAAAAATATTCGAACAAACGAGAAATCAGTATTTCGAGAATTACCTTATTTGAGAATTGGTGACAAAATCCTTAGAATATTCTGTAATTCTCATCCGATATCAGATGTGTTTTTGAGGAGAACCTAAGAAAAATTATTGAAGGTGAATAGAGAGGGTTTGAAAGGAAACCTAAATCCCTTGTAGAATGTTTGCCGACATTGCGTAATAGATCGTTCCACAAGCGAGTTGGTCGGTGATACACATACCGAGAATAACGAGAGTCTCATTAATGCAAGTGTCATTCATGGATTATGGCAAGGAGGTTATACCTACATATCTCATTTAAACGATACAAGACAGCATTGGGAATTCGAAGCATTAAGTTTTGCACGGTTTTTATTCCCCATTGAACAATGCTGTTTAAGTCGGAATTTAATGAGCTTATCATATTTTTTCGTTGCATTTCTACATCCGAAGAAGCGGGACGTGAGTCTGAAAACGAATATAATAAGGAAACAATTTATTGGATTAGAAGTTGAGAAAGAGTGCTGGAGATAGAACAGACCCCTGGGGCACACCCTCATTTATATTGTGGTTTTCAGACTTGAACCGATTTAATACTGAAGGCTTTTCCATCTACCTTTTTTTTTTCAACTAGTGTGTTGCTGGTTTGTGGAGAGAAGAAAAGCGTGGATTAGGATAAGTCGGTTACGTAGTAAAACTACCACACCACCGTGGCAGGGACATCTGGAAAAGAAAGAGGAACACCAGGAAAAATGGACAGAGTATCTACTCCCGAGAATGCGGCCTGCTTGCTGTGCGCACTGTTAGCTCGTCGGATGTGGGGGGATATTTTTCCCGGAAGTAAACGTCACCAGCAGCCAAAAACATAAATCAGGCCGGTTTACTCAAAACAAAACTCACAATTTGACGCGGACGGACGTTCACCACCTCAAGGGCACTGCCGGTGTTATTGTAGTGTGGCCTTTACCCACCCAACCATGAAAATCCTTCGCCCATGTTTAGATTTTCCCAATACATGGCAATTTCCGTGTTCCGGTTATCCCATCTTCAAAAAATTAACCATAGACTTTAATTTATTTAAAATATAAATAATAATAACGGGAGAAAGAAAAAACTTTACGTGACCCAGCGATGTTTCCGTAGTAAAAATTGGCGGTACCCTTTTTGGTCCTACTAGGTGACAAAATTCTAACAACACTAACACCATATTCGCTACCTACAACGAGCTCTTTGAAGGCGGTATGTATATCAGGGACAAAAAAACAACTATGTATCGCGGCCTTAAACAAACATCGACGGAAACACTACCTCGCCCTTACAATTTAAAAAAAATTTAAAGATTGAGAAAAGACAGTTATATATAAAAAACTAAATATAATAAATAAACACAAAATAAACTTCAACGCTACTTTTACATATTTTAATGATATAGGTCAAGCACATTTTTCTTGGCTTATTGTCGATTTTGGAAATCTAGCTCGATTTCCAATTTTTTGGGCGTGTCTGTAAGGATAGCAGTTTTGCGCTACTTCCTTCCCCGCCTTGTTTGAGTCTTGGTCCAGCTTTTGGAAAAGGAAGAACTTCTTGAGGTGAAAAAGGGATTTGTGCCGATGTACTTGGTGACTGCATGGGTTTTGAAGGTTGGAGATTCTAGAATTCTATCAGTAATAGACGGTGGGAAAGCTTCTTTTACAATGCTGGGAATATTGTGGATGGACATGGTCTTTTTAGGATTAGTTCGAATCCAAGTATCTACTGCTGGCGTTAATCATTTTTTTGAATGGCCCATATACTGCCCGGTCAAGGGGCTGTAGTTTGTGGATGCAATGGGGCGGAACTGATAGCAGAACGATTCCGTTGCATTTTCAAAAATCAAGACATTTAATGGATAAATGTGACTCATGATTGTCGAGCAAGAGCAAACATTTATTCACTTGTGTTGGTTTTGCCCGTCTCTTAAAATGCTCGAGAAAAACCAAAAACTCTATTTTTTGCATCCATCCACTAGCGTTACCTGCTCCCATTGATCCCACCGGTCCATCTCTAACGATGTGTTCATGATACCGTTTTAATGGAAATACAAAAAAAAGGTGGTGTATGACCTCCTTGTGCATTGATTGCGATGTCAGATGTAATGGCACCAACTTGTTTTGTTCCGCGTTTGGCTAACACACGGTTTGCTTTTTGGACTGTTGTTATTCCAGTCTCATCTGCGTTCCATATGTCCCGTGGCTCGAACTTATACCGGTCCATAACCTCCGTAAGCTTGTCAAAAAACTTGTTGATATTTGTCTCATTAAAACTTGTTGCACGAGCTAAACTTGTTGCTTGAGGACTGCGGAGAGACAACATTGAATGTCTTTTTAAAAAGCCGGAAAACCACTCCATGCTAACTAGCTCATTCTCATGCCACTTAGTTGGGAATAGCTTATTATGTTTTGCTGCCATTTGGTAGGATAGACGCCTAACCTCTTTTGGTGCAAGTCCATAGAACAAATTGGATGAAGAAATAACGTAATTCTCGAGGTCATTTTGCTCCTCTACAAAACACCCGTTTTGCACTGCGATAGCCAACTTTAGTAGAGGGATTGCCCCTTAAATTTTGTGTATGTACCGGACAAGAGTTACATAGCAGAGAGCGGACTGTTTTGCGGCGGTCCTTACACTCTTGTTCTTCTTTAGAACTTCCTCAGCGCCCTATTTATAAAAATGGCGAGGAGGAATAGGTAAAGAACATATAAAAGAATGTTTAAGTAGAAACTTACTTACTAAATATTGATATTTAACACTTTTTTTATTCAAAAATCTGGCGGACAAAAAAAATAGGGCACTTTTTCTTTCTTTTGACTGTGGCACTTGCGACAAGTGATAAGGAAAGGAGAAAGTCAATTTGCTTACAGAACTGCGTACCAGAAAATGCTCTAACGCATTAATACAGGCTGTAAATGGGCTTGTTACTTTCATGACGTGTTACTTTTGTCCCCGGTCTCCCCTACACTTATCTTATCTTGATTCTTCTCCAGCGCACCATCCAGCAACTGGAAGTCTTCCAGCTCGGTGCCGGAGTCAGTTGGCCTTGGGCAATTTACCCCTTCAAACCAAGAAAGGATGGTGATCATCGGGCAGAAAGGCCGTGGTATTGATACCACAATAGAATCACCGGCCCAAAATAAAATTTGCGTGGCGGTTCAGAGTTGTTTCATCAACTTGGGACCGCCAAAACTCATAAGTAGAACGTCGCCTAAGTTTAAAATTGTAGTTTTAGCCACTTTTTTATATTCAGAGTAAAACATATAAACTATTAAACTCACCAACACTAAGGTTACACTTTTCTTGCCTTGGCTATCCTATTTCAGGCACTATATCAGGTTTTTTCTTGATGGTATTTTAGGATGTTACACAGACCACAGACAAACTGAAAAACGCACCGAATACGTAGTTCTTTGTACAAATTTTTCTTTATTTTTTCTCAGCGCGCGACTTTACCTTGTCGTTGAAAGTTTCTCTTGAATAGTACGTGTGGATACGGTTCTACTTCGAAAATACCATATTTCCCGATACCTCCTCTGTTATTATTCGGATATCATCCGATTTAACGTTGATTTGAAGCTGACAAATAGATGGAGTTATCCAACAAAATCAAGACCCTAATTTTATCACATTCGTCGTACAACATCAATCTCGGGCCATTTCAAACTTATAAACAACTTTACATCTCATTACAAACCGTCACTGCCACTACAACGAATACCAACCTAAAACGTAGAAAGAGGACGAAAGACCTCCACTGTCACATACTAAACGATCTCATGTATCAGCTGTTTGAGATGCGTCATCAACAATGTTAACGGAAGTATGTATTCTTGAATAAGATACTCTTTGGTTCTAAGGTTGAGAATAAGATAATCTCTGGTTCTAAGGTTGAGAATTGAACATGCAGAGGAAATATGGCTGCGAGATTGGGTAAGTAACAAAAAAAAAATATTTTAATTCAAACTTTATTCCTTTTTCTTAATATTATGTTATTTTAGCAGGCCCCAGGAGACGGCTGCCGGCATCGCCCCAGCCGTTCACAACAAGTGGTTATTTCGTAAATGGTAATACTTAACTCATAAGTCATAACTCATGACAGATAATTAGTTCTATCATTCCGCTGAACGAATATGGTTGTGTATACGCTTCAACAACGCTGGGAACAACGCTTAGAGAAGATGCTGATTTTGCCAAAAAAAAATCATCTTTTCAGATGAAGCTCATTTCGATTTTGTCGGGTATGTAAACAAGCAAAATTGTAGTATTGGGGGCACAGAAAACATGAACGCAACATTGAAAAGCCGATACACCCAAAACGAGTCACCGTTTGGTGCGTATTTTGGCAAAGATAATTGGGCCATTTTTCTTCGAAAATGAGCAAAGAGTGGACGCTACAGTCAATGGGGATCGTTATGGGGCTATGTTGAAAGAATTTTTGTTCAATTTAAGAGGACGATATTGGCAACATTTGGTTTCAACATTATCACAGTGTGTTGGATAGTGGAAAAAAATTGAAAACAAATGTTTACTGTCTTGTTTCCAAATAAGCCAAATTTAAGCTAACATTCCCGACAAAAAACATCTTAGAGGATTTTATGATAAAGCTCGCCCGCCAGCTTTAAGCGCAACTCTGAATGTAACATTAAGTGGCTCACTCAAAATAAAAGTAGACTATATAATAATATAATATGCGTCGCGTTCTAAATTAATAAACAAAAACGGTTTCATTTTTAATTGTTTCAGCATCTCTGATAAGCGCAGTTATTTTCAATGTTTTTTTTTTTTTAATTCGTTAACTGCAGTTGTAGGGTTTTAAATCAAGGTAAACATCGAGGTTATTATTGCGTAAAGAATGCTTTATTTGAATAGACCTACTTTTCGTGTGTCTGTACTTGTTCTGAAAATATGTTTCTGAAAATAAAGACAAGATTAAGATCTTTTAAGAAAAGTAAGATTCGTTTGAATTTACCTGCCTTTTTTCCTAATACAACGTATTTTTTTCATGCAATTTTAACAGAGAGCTTTTTGAGGTTTTTTGCAGTTGGTGCTAAGAAAAATAAATGTAGAAGGTATTTTGGAGCCTGAAAATGAAATTAAATTAAAAGGAACAATATTTTTTTTTGAAAAAACCAAAGACTGACTTGAACAACCACATACTCTTCGCATGAACATTGGGTGTCTTCAGAATATGTCCAAAAATCAAGCTTCGGAAAATAATCGCTGTAGACCAAAAAAAATGTTTGAATCATGTTGCAGCAAAACAAAGGATCAAAAAGTTGATGATTTGATCAGGACAAGGTCTGTCGAGAAATTAAGGTATGCAGTACATTTATCAGAGCTAAATTTATTAACTTCTGCTCATCGAGATGAAGAAAAGAAGAGTTCGACACCTGGAGTAGCCCTGTCATATATCTTGATCTCGATTTAACAGAGAGAAGCTATGAAACTATGAGAAAAACTGTTAACGTAATGCACAAGGACTGTTTTCTGAGCGTCTACGCATTAAGACAAGCCAAAATATGAATCCTTTCAAAATATACAGCCGCAGAAACATCAGCAGAAGTTTATTTTCAAGACTTATTGGAAAAAAATGCGCGAAGTATCTCTAAAAAAGTGAGTATTGGTAAGAACACACACGCTAAAAGGATCTGTAAATTAGGCTTCGATGGCAGTGGCAACCATAGCGCTTATAAAATTAAGTTTGACAATCCTGAAAACACGGAAGAGTATTTCTTCTTGATAGCTTTCGCTCCATTAAGGCTTATTGATAATGATTCAGGTGAATTCCTTTGAAAAAATGATCCGCCAGGTTCTATTTTGTAATTGTAGACTCGTTAAATTTGTATTCAGAAAAGAATGTTCTAAGGTTGTGAAAAAACAGGACGTTGCCATGCGAAATAAAATTAATTATAAATGGCCATAATATAACTATATCTTTTAAGTTTCATTCGAACGAATTCTGCGTCAAAATGTTTGCATTTGCGGTGCACTTCCAACCCGGAAAAATGTTTCGAGAGACCTCCAAATGAAGCCAATTACAGATTTGGCCTTTCTAGTCTTCATCTGTGGATAGGTACATTTGAGTGCATATTACATATCGCTTACAGATTTCCCTTTAAGAAATGGCACGTACAAAGAGACGAAAACAAAACCCTTTTTCAAATGGAGAAAAAAAGTATACAAATGGAATTCAATGTTTACCAACCTAGACAAGGATTTGGATCATTAAATTATGGCAACACTGCTCGAGCTTTCTTTTTGGAACCCACAAGAAGTTCAGAAATCACAAAGATTGGACAAACTTTAATTGAAAATGTATTAATCATTTTACGAGTGATCGCAACTGGAGCAGACATAGATCTTGAAAAATTTTAAATTTTAATATTTGAAACAAAAAAACTTTACTTAAACACATCTGACTAAGTGCGAGATTTTGACTGAGTAGAATGAAAGAATATGCAAAATGTAAATGATCAAGTCAGGTTTTTACTTCAAAACGTCAATCAGCTTTTTGAGAGGCATGTTCCTTTAAAAACCCTTCTCGATAGGCATACGGCTCCACCTTGGCTGAATAGCGACATCTCTCCTCTGATGTCACAACAAGATGCCGCCTACAGTCAATGGAGACGTAACAAACTGGAACACTTCCACAAATTGTATTGCAGACTGCGTAATCAAGTTGCCGTAATGGTCAAAACGGCAAAAAGACTTTATTATGAAAACAAACTTGGTTCTTTAACCTCTGGAAAAAAATTATGGATAAACCTGCATAAAATCGGTATTGGCAAACAATCTTAAAAGCCTGTTGGTGACGTTGATTGTGATGCACTCAACAAAAAGTTTACGTCCATGCCCTTAAATGTTGCTTCACCTATTCATTCCCTTACTGAGGAGCAACCAACTGCTATCAACAGCACTTTGAGTTTTATAAGAATACAAGAGGAAGACACTGTAGAGGCAATAATATCGATTAAATGTAATACTACTGGACCAAATGGACCCTAAGTTCTCGAGACTACTGCTTCTATCGGGTGATTTTTTTGAGGTTAGGATTTTCATGCATTAGTATTTGACAGATCACGCGGGATTTCAGACATGGTGTCAAAGAGAAAGATGGTCAGTATGCTTTGACATTTCATCATGAATAGACTTACTAACGAGAAACGCTTGCAAATCATTGAATTTTATTACCAAAATCAGTGTTCGGTTCTAAATGTGTTTCGCGCTTTACGTCCGATTTATGGTCTACATAATCGACCAAGTGAGCAAACAATTAATGCGATTGTGACCAAGTTTCGCACTCAGTTTACTTTATTGGACATTAAACCAACCACACGAATGCGTACAGTGCGTACAGAAGAGAATATTGCGTCTGTTTCTGAGAGTGTTGCTGAAGACCGTGAAATGTCGATTCGTCGCCGTTCGCAACAATTGGGTTTGTGTTATTCGACCACATGGAAGATTTTGAAAAAAACCGATTTTTTTTAAAACCGTATAAAATACAGCTCGTGCAAGAACTGAAGCCAAACGATCTGCCACAACGTCGAATTTTCAGTGAATGGGCCCTAGAAAAGTTGGCAGAAAATCCGCTTTTTTATCGACAAATTTTGTTCAGCGATGAGGCACATTTCTGGTTGAATGGCTACGTAAATAAGCAAAATTGCCGCATTAGGAGTGAAGAGCAACCAGAAGCCGTTCAAGAACTGCCCATACATCCCGAAAAATGCACTGTTTGGTGTGGTTTGTACGCTGGTGGAATCATTGGACCGTATTTTTTCAAAGATGTTGGACGCAACGTTACGGTGAATGGCGATCGCTATCGTTCAATGCTAACAAACTTTTTGTTGCCAAAAATGGAAGAACTGAACTTGGTTGACATGTGGTTTCAACAAGATGGCGCTACATGCCACACAGCTCGCGATTCTATGGCCATTTTGAGGGAAAACTTCGGAGAACAATTCATCTCAAGGAATGGACCGGTAAGTTGGCCACCAAGATCATGCGATTTGACGCCTTTAGACTATTTTTTGTGGGGCTAAGTCAAGTCTAAAATCTACACAAATAAGCCAGCAACTATTCCAGCTTTGGAAGACAACATTTCCGAAGAAATTCGGGATATTCCGGCCGAAATGCTCGAAAAAGTTACCCAAAATTGGACTTTCCGAATGGACCACTTAAGACGCAGTCGCGGTCAACATTTAAATTAAATTATCTTCAAAAAGTAAATGTCATGGACCAATTTAACGTTTCAAATAAAGAATCGATGAGATTTTGCAAATTGTATGCGTTTTTTTTTTAAAGTTCTCAAGCTCTTAAAAAATCACTGTTTATATATACTGCACTATATAACCTACATATTTAACAGCATATTGACTACTTTCGAGTTTTTTTTAAAATGGAAGTAGGCTAAGATTATTCCCATACCCAAAAAGCAAACAGGTATTGCTACAGAATGTCGGCCGATTGCCATTCTTCCGTTTCTTTCGAAGTTACTTGAAAAAACTATTCTGGGGCAGATCCAAAAATATCTTACAATCAACAACCTGTTAAGTACCTGTCAGTCTGGTTTTCGACCTAAGCGCAGCTGGAAATCCGCCTTACTTTTTGTAACTGATGAAATAAGAGGGGCTATGGACAGTGATCATGTTACATTGCTAACACTGTTAGATTATTCAAAGGCTTTTGATACTGTTAACCACTCAATTCTTTATAGAAAGCTGCGAATTAACTTTGGGTTTTCTTTAGAGTCATGTAAGCTTGTTCTTTCGTATCTCAGCGGAAGGCAACAATACGTGGTGGTCAATGAATACTCGTCCACATTTTTGTTGAAACTTGACGACGAAACCATTGAATATGTTAGCATTGCTAGAATCCTAGGAGTAGTATTGAATCGCACTCTCACTTGGGATGACAACCTTAATAGTGTCATTGGTAAAGTCTATGGAAGTCTCCGCCTTCTTCAAGTCACTCGAAATTTCACCCCGATCAAAACTAAATTGCTACTTGCTAGAGCACTTATTGTGCTGTATGGGTGTGAAATCTCATGTAAACTAGACTGTGTGACTAGCCGCAAATTTATTGTGGCTTACAAAAATATTGGCCGCTATATTTATAATCTACGTCGTTATGGTAACATATCCATTTTTGCGGTACGGATTTCTGGTTGTAGCCTAGACAGTTTAATAAACTTTCGCTCTCTGAGTTACCTGCATGAAATCATCCAAACAACCTGACCAATAAAAAAGTTAATCAATATTTGTCCAACAAACAGGTTTATTGGGCCAAGAAAGGCTGTTTATTGGCTCAATAAACGCAGATTGGCTCAAGCAAAAGTTAATTGATCTAGTTTATAAATGTATTTACCTTTTTTTGTTGGGCCAATAAAATATTTCAGCGATTCAAGCAACCTTGTATGTTGAGCCAATAAATTTGTTTGCTGAGCCAATAAAGTAGTTTATTGAATTGGAAAAATTTGTTTGCTGAGCCAATAAATTATTTTATTGATTTAAGTAAAATTATTTGTTGAGCCAATGAAATGGTTTATTGATTTGAAAATATTTATTTGTTGAGCCAATAAATTATTTCGTTGAATCAAGCAAAATTATTTGTTAAGCCAATGAAATAATTTCTTAAATTTGCAAAATTGCTTTTCTTTTCTATAGAAACGTCCAATACATTTTTTGTATACAGCCAAGTAGTTTTTCTAGAAAAGTCCAATACATTTTCTGAAATATATTCAAGTGAATTTCTTGAAGCAACGTCCAATACGTTTTCTGAAATACTTTTCTGAAAATATGAAAGTAAGAAACAAATTTTTAGTCACAAACATTTATTGGTTTTATTGCGTTGAGCAATTTATGAACATTGATTTGTCTTACTGCTGAAATACAAGAATTCAATAAAATTCCAAAAACTATAAGATGCAGTAGGAAACTTTAAGTTAAATACAAAAAATATTTTGAAGCAAATGTCTACTGCCCTATAAAATGATACGAATGGAAATTTAACACCGTCAAAGTAAACGTATATCTCTTGAAAGTTCAATACATCTTCTCCACACTACACTTTTTGATCTCTGGTTCAAAAATCCAATATGTTCTTCAATCACCTGTGTATTTCGCCCAATGCAAAGAAATGATTCCTGGGAGTCCTTAGTGGTGCTTTTCTTTCCAAATCTGTCTTTTCGCACAGATTTTTGGGTCGGAATATAGTACCCATGAAGTGACCAAATAATTGTAGCATCTCGACAATCTGTAAAAGACAAAATGAAGAAAATGCCAAATTATACTTTCGCTATGTAAGAATGATATTTGCTTAAAGTTATATCGTATCCAAAATAACTAAACCATGTATAAAAACGAGTGATTTGACAAGTAATGTACCAGAGATGTTCGTTACTCTCTAGCTTTTTTCAATATTTAATGCTTGAATCTTTGATCAGTTTCAAGTCAAATATTAAAATGAGAACTTCAACGCCAATTTATTGAGACATAATAATAGATATCCGTCCGTTGATATCTCGATAACTTTAAAAGTTGTGTTTATAATAGATGTTTTTATAGTAGGTGCACAACAACGAGTTAAAATTATCAATTTTCAAATACATACAGAACGGAATTTAACACCATCAAAAAACACATACATTTCTTGAAAATGTATTACATCTTTCCCAATTATAGGGATTCAACTAGTTCTAAGAACTTTAAGATGCAGTGAGAAACTTTAAGTCAAATAAACAAATATCTTAAGACATATACTACAACTCCTACAAAGATACGAACGGAAATTTAACACCGTCAAAATAGACGTATATACATTGAAAATTTAGTACATCTTCCCCAATGACAAATGTGAACACCTTCCTACACCTTAAAAATGCGATATGGTCTTCAATCACCTGACTTATTCTCACAATATAAAGAAAGAACTCCTTGATCTTATATTTAGTGGTACTTTTTTTCCACAATTTGTTTTAATATTTTAAGTTTTGATTATAATATTGACCTTCCCACGTTAATGGGTGTTCTAGACCGTTTTTTACCCTCCAATCTAAAAGCATTAGTGTTTTAATTTATCTTTTGCAAGGCATCTGAGTTTGTTAATAGATAAACGATAAGGTTATTGTTATAAAACAAGTAATTATTTTCTTAAGGAAATATAGTTTTATTTTGAGCAAATATTGTAACTTACTATCGGATGGATTCATCGATCTTATTTTTATGAGAGTCTGCTTTATGGATTTTTCTTTGATGTGGTCTTCGTTGCACAGAAAGTCTTATATTTTCTCATGAAGTTCTTCCCAAGTGTCTAAAAGAGAAGAGCAGTTTTGTGCAAATAGCCAAAGTCCATGTCCACCTTTAAACAAATTTGAATATCATTATTTATCATTATTAGTTAGTTAGTACAGTCAAATCTGGTATTTCCCAGTTAAGATGGGAGGGGTAATTTTCTCAGAAAGTGGCTTAAAGCAGAAACATCACTATTGAAAACCACAAATCCATAGATGAACATATTTTAAAAAAAAGTTATTTTAATTGAAAGTTTTTGAAAATTTAGTGTCCATACTCAAAACTTAAAAAAAGAATATTCTACTAATTACCTAGTAGAAATAGGATCTTTGGAGCTGATTTCTTTTTTAAAGTTTTGGGTTTTTCGCTTTAAAATAAGCTATAAGAAAATATTGCAGGTGTTACCATTGTTTTTCAATTGTTTTGCTTTTGCTTTAAGCCATTTTTTAAGAAAAAACAGGGGTGTATAGAACCCATTTTTTTTAACTTACTTAACTCTGGAACACTTTTCGAACTCCGCTTTTCCCACGTCTTGATAGATTGTCTAATACTTTGAGGCTCGTTTATCGCCTTGAAAGTGAATTTTAAATTACAATATTTATTGTAAATTTTATCACGGTTGCTTTTTCGGTAGAATTCCTGTAAAGTGTAATAGTTGTTGAAAATAAATAAATGATAATAAAAATTTAAAAAATGGATCATAGAATCCATCGTTTGACCACGCTAGGAAGTCTTCAAGGTCAAACAATTGTAAAGACGTTATGAATCATTTTTGCTTTTGGTGCGTCGGACCCATTTCTTTCTTCTTAACGAAAAATTAAATTAAATTAAATTAGTTTCGGATTGTGTGCAAAAATTTGGTCACCTTGTTTTGAAAATTCATAGTCAAGGCTTTGAATATTAATTTTGGTTAATAACCTTGATTTGATTTTTTAATATTTTTTTAACATATCTTGGGTCTTACTTTAAATAAACCGTACCTGAAATTCTTTCAGCTAAAATTTTTGATTAAAGTTTTTTTGAATTTAGAATAAAGATTTGCTATGCACCTGATGTCTTATAACATTTTAAATGTATACATTATAGTGTATGTAGGATACCTATTTTAGAACATAGAGTGCATAGAAATAATGTGAAGTGAGTAACTTGTGTATCAAATCTACTCTCTGAAAGATTTTAAAATTTCTGCCCGATGTAATTATGAGAAATAAGAACATTAATTTCAAACATAGCCTAAGACGGCCTTAAAAATTCAAAATAACCCAAAATCAAAAGTACAATTTCAGTATTCAATTCTTCACTCAAAAACAAGTATACCTATAAAATTTGAAAGGTTGTTCCCTCCATTATTGTATCCGTATTTGCAAAATCATACAAAATTCTAAATTTGCTCCAAAAAATACAAACTTGTGAGTTTTGAGGTCTTCAACAGTCTTCGGGTACCATTGAAAGGTTTAAACAGTCATAGCTAAAACGTTTGCTAGGTCACTTCAAAAGTATTTTTTTTATTTTACAACAGTGTAATTTACGTATTATACGTGTCCTCCTCACCCCTATTGTATTAGAGAACTCGAACTCCAGCAACTTTTTCTCATCATCAGGTTTGTTATTTCAAGAGAATACAATGCAGCTACCAAAGAAACCAGACCGGAACGTCTGTCCATATGGCCAGGCCATATCTTGGATTTGTTTTACAAAAATATGCTTGCTGTCCGTGTCCACTTCATGTACGAGTATATCGCTCAAGCCCCTCAGGGTCCACATGATTGTTATATCTATTCTATCTCTCCCAGCACTTAGTTATGATGAAATCAAAACAATCCCAAACCCACCCATCACAATCCCTATAAACACTTTATTCTCATCATCTTCATCATCATCCTCATCATCTATTCACAAAAATGTTCGAGCGTCAATTGAGTGAAGTTGGCCAGGGTCGTTGATGATGGGTAGCTTTTCGGTAAGGCGAGTATACTATAACAGTGTAGTTATATTCACTATACCACAGGACTAAGAACTAAAAAAATATATGTGTGTGGTGAGATGAGGACGATCCTGATGATGATGATGAATTCCTTTTTTCCAATTAAAAGCGAATTGTTTTCTTGTCTGTCCAGTGTTTATTTAGGACTTGTGAAAAAGGTTGTGCTTCATTCCACTAAATGTATGGACCTTACTATAAACATTTTGATATTTATACATTTATATACTTTTGTCCATTTCCTGTTATGGTTCACAAGAATCTATTAAGGTAGCTTTTCCTCAAACTATACCGCAAATAAAAATCTATATGTAGGTGCCAAAAAGGGAAACAAGAACAACTTTTCCAAGATATCTATGCACACATAAGAAACCTGGTTTAAAAAACTTTAAAACAAGTAAGTTGGTATCAAATTTTAGAACAAAGTGATTTCTTTTCAAGACGTAGCTGGACAAGGAAACGTCAGTACGAAAATTGTTTTGATGTTTGGTTTCTTGTTTTTTGAAGTTAGATAAGAATTTAAAAGTTGACAGTATCTTTTGTGTTTTGTCTCCATGTTATGTGTAATTTTATGAAAAATCAGTTATACACTGACTAAATAATTACAAAGAGGCTGGGATGCGAACCAAACTTAAAACTTAGCATTGGTACTCGCTTGTATCAAGTCAATTTTACTGAGAGAAATTATTGAAAGAATTGATAGATATATGCAATCCAAAATTTAAGTTTAAGCTGTTTGATGTAAAGATGAAGAAAAGAGCGGGCTATAGATAAGCTCTTGATATTGACATGATTAATAGGTCCAACAAATAGTTTACTATAATAGAAAATGACATAGAAGCGTTTCCATCTAGGCAAGAAAATAGATGGAAAAATTTGACCAATGACACTTACCTTCAAAAGCTATGACAAAAAACAAATTATTCTACATATATGGGAAAAAATCGGTTGCAATATTCACCATCGCCGAAGACTTACCAAAATCAGTAATTAAAGCAAGAAAACCTATTATCTCATTACTAATTGACTTCAAATAAAGAAGGAAAAAAAACATACTTAAAATTAGATGAGCTCATGGTCCAAGGCAAAGTTTGTAAAAAAAGGAACCAGAAACTCAAGATCTTGTTCTACGCAAACATTCACTAGGTATTAGGACATCCAACAAAATAAATAATAAATAAAAGAAATAATAACGAGCAGGGCGAAAATTACCATAGTTGGATCAACTAACATTAAATTCAAAAGACAACCCATGAACCCGATCATGAAATTGATACTCACTGACATAAAAAGCTGTGACAAAGAAATTATCAAATTTTACGACATTCTAAAAGAAAAATGCAATAATAATAAAACAGAGTTAATGTTTGTAATAGGTGACTTTAATGCAAAACTCGGAAAAAGATTAACTGAAGAAGAAAACTCAGCTATGGGACCTTATGGATATGGTTCAAGAAATGAAGGAGGGGAGAGACTCATCAAGTGGCTAGGAGAAATATATTTGAAATACGGGAATTCATTCTTCAAAAAGAAAGATAGTATTAAATGGACGTGGATCTCACCGAACGGAAAAACTAAAAACTTAATAGACCTCACCCTCATAAACAAAATTGAAACCATCCAAGACATAACTGTCCTTAATAATATACATTTTGACAGCGATCACAGTAAAAATGAAGATAAAAGATGACCATAAAACATTACGAAGAAATTGACAAATCTTCGTTACCCCTAAAATATTTCCGAATTAAAAAATAACTTATAACGAAAAAATAAAGACAAAGATCCATAAGCTTTAAAAACAGTCGAACACGAATAATGAACTGCAAAATAAATATGACAATCTAGAAAGCAACGTTTTATCCATTTTGGGGTTTCAAAAGTATAGGGCTGGGATTCGATATTTGTTAAACTAAGCTGTTAAACCATGGACCGCTTTACTATTGCACAATGTACACAAATTGATAAAACTTTCTAAAAAAATGGTAATACTGCAAGATTATGGTAAGCATAATCGTCCAACTACGCAAGCAATTAGCAGAATTTTAGAGAAATTTTAAGATACTGTAAGGCTTGACGGAACACAATCTCGTTCGGAGGGTATGTTTATATGGTAGGCATGTGCATTCAAGTGGACAAAAGCGTCCACAGGTTTTTCTCAAAACCCACCTCTCTCTATCAACTGCTACTCTCACCTCCCCGTGGTGAAAATCGGGTTCCTAGTACCTCAACTGTAGACTGGGTCCAGACGGCAGCAGACGAATTCTCGAGAGGGAATCAACGGTGGCGTCTGCAGTTCCAGTAAGGTTAAAATACTAAGTAAACACCTAAAATGGCTTCTACCACTTATTTGGAGCCCAGTCCTATAAGAAGGGGTTTATCCATCCGTCCTTGGACATATACTAAGGATTTGGTCCTCCAGGTTGGCATTAACTAAATTCCAACATAAGCCTACTATGCGCGCATGCCCCAACAGAGGAGAAAGATGAAGACACAAACGACATATTCTTCGAGCTCTTGGACAAGACACATGAGCAGTGCCCTGGCTATTACATTAACATTAACTTAGGAGATTTTAACGCAAAGCTAGGAGGAGAAGACATCTATGTTGGCACAATCAGGAGATACAGCCTGCACGATACAGCCACCTCCAACAAAGGATTCAGTCTGATCAATTTCGCTGCGGGGTGAGACGTTCTAGAAGCTAGTACGCAGTTCACAAATCTTAATATTCACAAGGAGACATGGAAATCTCCTGATGAATCAACTGTCCACCAGATGGACCACATTGCGAACGACGCACGAAACTTCTCCAATTTACAGGATATCCGAACTTTCAAAGGGGCCAACATTGACTCGGACCACTACCTCGTTGTAGCCAAGGTACGGCTACGGTCCAAGCAAAAACAAGAAAGTCCTGTGAGAAGTTTCGATGTTAGACGGGTACAATGGCAAGAGACTGCAATGTAATTTTCCGATCGAGTCTCTAGTAACCTTTTTAAGAGTCCTATGCTGCGAAGAGGAGACAGTAACACCGGCTTCTTTGACTTATTCGTTTGTGCAGAATGATGATGGAGAATGCACGCTGCTTTATCAAGGTCGGAAAGGATCTCACCGTTGCATTTTTTCAAAAAAGGTTTTAGACAAGGCTACTTCTTCAACATCGTTCTGGAAAGAATTGTGCAAAATTCAACCGTCAACGCTAGAGACCCAATCTTCCAGAGTTCCATCCAACTACTAGGATACGCCAGTGATGTTGACATGATTGGAAAGCGTGATGTCAGTGGAGCGATGGAAGCGAAGAAGATTGGTTAAGTGGTCAATAAGGGCAAGAAAAAGTATAAGCTGTCATCAAAAAAGGGCATTGAGCGATGACGTCTTGGACAAAACGTCACCGTATACATCTATAACTTTGAGGTAGTTGAGGACTTTGTCTACCTAGGCACCGCTTTAAACTCAGTCAACGACACCAGCGCTAAAATGAAACGAAGAAGAACTCTTGCAAATCGCTGCTTCTTTGGACTTAGAAGGCAATTGAGTAATAAAGTCCTCTCTTGAGCATCTAAAATCATGATCTATAAGACACTCATCATCCTGGTTCTTGTCTATGGCGCTGAGGGCTGGACCCTGTAAAATAAAGATGAGAACGTCTTAGGATGCTGCGAGAGAAAAAATTCTTCCTGTGATTGTTGGTCCCGTACGCATAGATGGAGAACGGAGGAGAAGCTTTATCGACGAACTGTACGGGATGTACAGCGACTCTGATCTTGTTAGCAGAATTTAAGTCCAATGGCTTAGAGAGCTGGGTCATGTAGAGTGACTGGACATCAACGCTCCAGCCCGGAAGGTCTTCGAATCCAATCCCGAGGGACGGCGCAGTAGAGGAAGATCGCAACTCAGGTGGCGTACTTAGGTTGGTGAAGCCGAGCTGGCTGGAGGAGCATGTTGGTGTAAGCCCAGGACCCCCTCGGACTGTAGTGCCACCTTAAGTAAGTAAGATAAACATTAAATTAAATTGGGTGGCGCAACAGTCCGTTTGTTAACTAGGGCCTCGTGACTGTCACCTCTCAACCATTCCTGTGTGCGAGTACTGTTGTTAGGGATGCAAGGGATCTACGGTTTTTAAGCCGATTCCGAACGGCAAATTTGAGAAAGCACTTTTCATGACAAGAATTACTCTTGGAGAATTTGTCAATTCCTCGTAAGAGGCAGTACTCGTAAATAAAACTTTAGGTGGCATAGACAGGGACCGAACCCAAGACCTCTCGCATGACAGTCCAACGCGAACGCACTAACCATCATGCCGCGGGTACTGGTAAGTAAGTAAGGGTATGTTAATAAACAAAATTATCGTATTTGAGGTTCGAGATTTCTCAATTAGGTAATTGATGAGAGGCCATTCATTCCCCCCCAAATAGTCACTGTTTGGTGCGCTCTTTGATCCGGAGGTGTGATTGGACTTTAAATCTTCGAAAACGAATATGTCGTTCAAGAAGACGGTGTCACATGCCACACAACTCGAATATGGCTTTATTGCAAGAGACATTTCCTGGCCGCGTAGTTTCTCGTCGTGGCAATATCAAGTGGCCAACAAGATCATACGATTTGACACGGCTGGACTTTTTTTTATTGGGCTACGCGAAAGACCGTATTTGTGCAGATAAACCTTGAAACATTTAAAAAACAATATTCGTCAAGTTATAGCTAAGATATCGACCAATATGTGTCAAAAAGTGTCCGAATATTACCACAAAAGAATCGATGCTTGCAACGATTCGCGTGGTAGTCATTTAAATGATGTAGTATTTAACACATAATGTCAACGTTCAAATTTTAAAATATAAAGAAATATCATACCAAAATGAATGTTAATCATTTTCGCAGGTAATCCGTGAAGTTTCTGCTAAAAAAATGTTTGTTAACATTGCTTTGAGCCTATCGCCAGCGAAACAATGTATTGGACTAGAAGTTGCAGACAGGAGATCAGTAATAAAAATGAAAAAAAGTGATGCCGATAAAACAGAGACCTGGGGCACATCAACATTTGTTTTAGACTTTAACCCATCCAATACTAGATGTATTGATCGATCTAAAAGGTTATTTTTAATCCAATGAAGAAAGGATTCGTTGATACCAAAAGAACGAATTTTCGACTTTGATAAGAGAGCAAGATGCCAGACTTTATCAAATGCCTCTGAAATATCATGTTCAAGAATCTTTCTTTCTTCCACTGTTTAGTGAGATGAACCAGGAGACCTATGGTCAAGTAATTCGTATTGCCGGTCATTAAGAAGCTTTCGTTCCTCAAGATATTTCTTTAGCTTATAATTAGTTAGCGCTTCCATGACCTTATAAAGGAAGAAGATTATCCTTCTTTTGAGAAGGCTGGCTGAACAAATAATGTTTCCAAGTAATTAGAACGTGTCCACAAGAATAGGATGGATAGAATATTGGTGCTGAAGTAGTTTTTCTATAATAGAAATTATACCATCCGGACCAACAATCTTATGATGAGGAGATCATTCACGAACTGGAAGGACCATGGCACTATCTGGTAAGGCACAATTGAGGCAGTTGGGTTGGCTCTAAAACCTCTTTTTCCTAACTCTTTGCAGTTTGAACCGAACCATGATTTAGCCTTGGGTTTAATAATGTTAACCCTATTCGGAATAAAAATTTACATTCCTAGATGCATCACAAGTAATCATATCTGCACTGCGCTCGTACTGCCAAACAGTTCTCTTTGGATTTCTTTTTTTACCTGGTTTCGTTTGACACAAGAAATTAGCAGATATAACACTAGGGTCGGATGTGCTTAGAGACGTCAACACACTGATGTATTTAACAGGATCAGAAGTCGGCAAAAATCTCAGCACACATTCCTTCGGGTGTTGTCTGGCCCGAATGGAGAGGCCACGAATAATTTTGAACACTGAAATCACAGGAATACATCCCTGAGAAGTTGAAACTATGTGCAGGTTTGTACTCCGATAAAGGAGATGATAGTGAATGGTGTGTTTATTCGCGGAAAGTTTTAACAGGTTTCAAAAGCTAGTGCTGCCAACTTGAAGCCATTAAGTAAATAATAACTATAAATTAATTTATTTTTACTTAAAAGGTTATAAAAATAGCATCTTTATTAGTTTACTGTTCGCTTAAAACTAAAATTACAATTTCAAATCTGAACCAGTAGCAGAGCAGTAAATTCTGAAGTACAGTTCTTATTTGAAATACTACACACCTGTCAAAACACGATTCTTTCAAAGCTTCTAATCAAATTTCAAAGGATTATTTAAGGTTCTCCTTATGACTTTTTTCTTTTTATTATATCTTAAAAATACAATTAGTTCTTTTTAAAAACACTCAGCTCGAAATACCGAAAATACATTTGCACCATTCTACATATTTTACTTATTACATCAGCCATCCAGCAACGCAAATATACCGAAGGGGAATGCGTCAATTTTCTTCTACTCGAATATATAATGCTGAATATTTATAAACCCAAGTTGATTTAAATATTGCACAGCCATTTGTGGTCTCCGCCGCACTTGTTCAATAAAACTTAGACTGGAGAGGGCTATACAGGGTTCTTCATTCGATTTAATAAAGAAAAACTCAACTGATGTCCTTCTGGGTTTTTATTCATCAGTTCGTACTTTTTCTCGATTTGGTCCTTTTGTATAATCGAAATATCGAAATCTGCCTGACAGAGGAAGACAGTTTATCCAAACCGTTTTCGACGGCTCTTCTATTCATTTCCATTGTGCTTATTATTATCTGTAGCTGTCGCTGTCGCTAACGCTGGCTGTAAGTAAGTACCTTCAATTCCACAACTGAACCGAACCGAACCCAACCGAATTGAACCAAAACTCGCTCATTGTCGCATTCAATTTACTTTTATTTTATTGGAATTTTCCGGACAGGAAAATGGTCAATTTCATTTTCTTTTCTATTTGGCAAGCAAAGCATCATCAGGCAGGCGGCACACCATACCTTCTGAAAAGTTTTCAATATAACATTTTTATATATACCAAAAATAAAAGCCTTGGAGAAAAAACACAGACATAAATCAAACTAAATTGGAAAAATTCCTTAAAAAATAAAGAACAAACAGGATGCTACCTAAATCATGAAGTTCTAAATATCGTTCAACTCAGCAAATCACTTTTTGAGAAAGTTTTATTTAATTTTTAATTGCGGAAGGACATTTTGTGGTTAGTGCCATTTGCTTAGATGATTCAAAGTGTAATTAAAACCCGTTTTTGTGATTATCTATTTGAAAGTGAAACATTTTTCCACAGTTTTGTGGAAGGATGTACGTACATCAGGGATGGACTTGCTTATAACAGATCAGTATTCTAAAGGGTTTTTTTCAATCTACCTATGCTTTTTTCGGTGTTGTTTCTTTTTGACAACTCTCCCTTGGCGTTTTCCATTTCACAAAGAATAAAATTACTATACTGAACAAGGTTTGCAAATTGTCCAATTGTATTATACTGTTAAGCATTAGCATACCCCTCATCTTTCACGTTACCACAAAAATTGAAGTCTAAGGGTGTTTAATCACTGGATTTCGGTGGCATGTTGTAAACTTTTCTTAACAATTTCCATGCGTTGGTAAAGCGTGTATCGTTCCGTTTTTAGTGATGGTATAGTTTTTACTTGCCAAGTGTCAAAAATATAAAATACAAAAAGACGATGAGATGCGACTTACATTGTTAAAGTTGAACAAAATATCAACAGAGTAACTTTGTTCTTTTTGGGCGATCAACCTTAATGCTGACCATATATTTTGGCTGCACAATATGCAAAAGGACTGAAGAACTAAAGCCTCTTGGCCATTTCAAGCGTCGTCGTTTGTGGTCAGAATGGTGGCAAGAAATACCTTCTTTTAATGATCATATTTTGAAGAATATCATCTTCAGTCATGAGGCACATTTTCACCTCAGGGGATTCCTCAATAAGTACGGTTGCTGCATTTGGGTTTATGAAAAGAGTTATTGTCGAAAAACGAATGCACCCACAAAGAGTTTGGCGCGGTTTATGTTTCCAAATTACTATGAAAGATATGGATGTGGACAATATTTTGTTTCAACAATACCGTTCTCCACACAGCTAACGAAGCAGTGGCTTTTTTGTGCGATAAACTCAATGGCCCTGTTATCTCAGCGGGGTTATTTGAAAGTGAAGGTGTAAGTCGATAAGCCAGCAACAAGAAATAATTTGGCACATTAACCGCATAGAACCACAATTATGCATCATTTGGGCGATATTTTGATATTTCAAAATCAACGGCGTTCGTTAAAATTTAACCACCCTTTATTTGACAGTAGGCAAGAAATGGGTTACTCGATCAAGAGTGTGAGTTTATACAGTGCTTAAAACAAATGATACGCTGGCAGCTGTAAAATACTTAGGTAATCTGAAGAAGCAAATAGTAAATAAGGCCAATGAAAATTTGCGTTCAAATGGAAGTTCCAGCAACTAAAAGATCTCAACGTACCGCTGGAATCACACAAAATAGAAATGAAACGACCGTTGGAATTTTCCAATATCAAATAATGAACTGCTGAAATGGCCACGCTTAGCAAAAAGACTTAACATAAGCAAAAAATGGGTAAGCAATCATAAAGCTGATCCACAAAAATATGGCAAACGTTAAAAAAGACGCACGGCAGAAAAAACAACCGCTGATTAATTTTACAACTTATCTGAAATTAAACTCTATCAGCGACTTAAATA
Source organism: Eupeodes corollae (assembly GCF_945859685.1). Taxonomy (NCBI): domain Eukaryota; kingdom Metazoa; phylum Arthropoda; class Insecta; order Diptera; family Syrphidae; genus Eupeodes; species Eupeodes corollae. Next base: position 151,431,515 of record NC_079147.1, read on the forward strand.
AAATCCAGAAGCTGAATAACATTTTTGCTTTAACAAGACAATGCCCAAATCCACACTTTCGGAGTTGTTAGAAGATGGATTCAATCCGATCACTTTGAAAACTCTCAAAATTTTCAATTCAACACATGGAACAGATTGCAATAACTTCGTATAATTCTAAGAGCTTTAGGCAAATTTTTGGCGTGAAAGGTAGTCTTAGTAAAGATGATAACAAAGACGTAATTTGCAGGCACACCGATCTCAAACATGGTTCCGACAGACATGTATGTTACCAAGGGCGGATCCAGACTTTTCATCAGGGGGGGGGTCACACACTTAGATGAGTTTTTACTCACCTGACAAAATTTAATAATTGCTAAAATGACAACTTTAGCTATCAAATTATTTAGAACACTCATATAAAAGCATTCCAAGATTCGAACAATTGTCTAAATATGCCATATTTAAGAGCTAAAATACAATAGCTTAGATAGTTTTTGTTGCATTTCGCGCCGAAACGTAGGAAATTGTTTTGAAACGTTGCTTTATTCCTTAAACAAAACACACTTTTCTTGTTTTCATTTCTATTAATGCCAAGAACGCTGCAAAAATTAAAACATCCAGAAAATGTTAGTTAGTTTTTTCGAACTCAATTTCCGGGAATCTCTTATTACTATCGTTATCAATCTGCTTACTCGTATTTTGATCATATAAAGGCGTCAACAAAACTTAAAAATTGTAGAGAAAAAAAAGTTTGGTTCTTGAATTCAAGGAAATAGTTGTATTTAAGAACATAATTTATCTAAAAAAATTAAATTAAAACAAAGTAAGGTTTACTTACCTTACTTAAAAAGAAATAACTTGGGAACAAAAGTTGTGTAGCACTCACAAATTACACGTTTTAAAGTTTTTATATCAATAGATATGAAACGTTTATTATGTTTTTTACTTAGCCATTAGTTTAACAAAAGTGTCATTTGATTTTTTGGGACATTTGTATTATTGAAATTCGTGTTTGAATCTCAGTTCTAGAGCATCAAAAGCAAATTCACTTCAAAAAGTAGATTTATTTAATTTTTTAAGATCTTTTGTATTCAACAGAAAACCAATTTCGAAAGAAATGAAATGCACGACTGGGTCGCAAGAACTTTATAATTTCTTCCAAAAAGTCTGTTTAAAAATATTGCCTATATTTTAAGATTTAAAAATGTACATACCTTCAAAATAAGTTCTTCTCAATAATTTAAATGCCATTTTATTTGTCAACAAATCTAGATTAACCTATTTTTTCGAAAATCATTTTAAATTTTGTCTTAAAAATAATTTTGGTATAAGCACTAAATAAAGAGCTTATAAATATATGAACATTTTACATTCAAATTTCGTAAAAAAAATGTTGTAACCTTTCTGAGATATCAAGTTTTGTGAACAAAATTAAATTTTATTTTATTAAAAATAAAAAAAAAAAAAAATTTTGATCATAAAAAATCATCATCAATTTGATCATTGACAAGAGCTTGAACAGAAAGAGAAGAATTTTGAAATCGTTCCATTATTTCTTGAGCAATCTTAAAAACAAAATAAAGAGTTTTTTGAGGGGTGCCCTTCTGGATCGAAAATATGTTTTTGTTGTAGAAAGAAGCCAAATTAAGAACAGAAAATTTTGAGAAAGTTTTAGAAAATTCACATGTTTGAACCAAAAAATTTGTGTGGGGACTGCTGTTATTTTTTGTATTAATGAAATGATTGAAACTCCCTACACTAATCAATCAGAACTTGCTTGGACTGTAGGGGCCAAGAAAGACAGACAGACGGAAGGAATCTAGGTACCCACTTTTTTCGATTTCTCTACCGTCGTAATGTCATATTTGATTAAAAACTCTAGTTTGAAATTGTTTACTAATGCAAAACTTGCTATATAGTTCCTATATGTCGCAGTAAAAAATCACTTCAATAATCACTATTTATGTGTGTAAAAAAAAAATGTAAAAATAAAATTGAAGGCTAGTTTAAAAGATTCAAAAGCAACTTAATATAAAATTAGTGATCTCTTATTCAAGGTTTCTTCTTAAGAACCTGAATATTTGGCTTTTTTTTTCTTAGAAACAATTTTTATGAAAATAATTTAAGGCATGATTAAAATTTTTTCAAGTTCTAAATTGAGCGAAAATAAAAATTTGATTTGTTTTTACCACTTTTTGGTGAATGTCGTTAAATTACTAATAAATCCTTAAATGAAATCTTTACTTATTCAACTTAACTGTATATCCTTTTTTGCTCATATGACCCCCCCCCTGGATGGTCAATTGGTCTAAAGTTGATGAATTTGTGCTGTGTTTTTGGAATAGGGCTGAATATCCGATTCATATTATGTTCCTGGTCCAATCTCCAGTGAAAAGTAGTACTTTTAGCAACAAAGTTTAAGGAAGTAAAATACAAATGTTGTTTACATATACAAAAAATAAATAATTCAAAATATAATGGGGGTCATATCCATTTACGCAATACGATTAGTTTTGAATTGAAGGGAATTCTTACGAAAAAGCAAACAAATTATCTCCCGGGGGGGGGGGGGGGGGGTGGTGACCCCTACGCCCCCCCCGTGGATCCGCCATTGTATGTGGCCCCCATTTATTCTCAGAGGTTAACTAAACTTTTTGTTTCGGGTTTTTAGACTTTTGGGAAACCAGTTAAAATTGGTGTCATCCAGAAGTCCTTGACTCCCTGATTGTAATTATGTTACGTACATACATGACAGACGTCTAGGTGGCTTTTCCGGGAGACCTCACCGAAAATACGTTGTTTTGGACTTCTGGGAAACCACTTGAGATCTCACCAGTCTACCTGGGTTCGATCATGGCAACGGCTAACGTGTAGGTGGCCACATTCTCCAGACACCCTCGATTAAAATCCCGTTTTTTTGGCAAATCTTTGGATAGCAGACGTAGTCTAAATAAAATATATCGCAATAGAAAGCTCTTCGATACAATTATATTGACAAGAAAAAAGTTTGCAACCAACTGAAAAGATATAGAAAGCGAAAAAAAGATTTTTAATTCCAACAAGTTAAAGCTTAACTTGCAGAATCCTTAACCAAAACAAACCATAAAACATCACCATAAAAGTCGTGAATATTTTATAGTATTTTATAAAGTGTATTGTATAGGTAATAAAAAAATGACTAAACTTTGACGTCTGAAAGTTAGAATGTTATTCTAAGAAGCCAAACCCTTGGTATTGACACAGCTTTCAAAACATTACCTCTACATATTATTTGATAACATATTAATTAGCATTCGTGGCTTAAATTGCAATAGTGATGAGTTGTTTGAATTTAAACGTCTGTCAGTTACAATTTTATATTTAGAAGTGAAACCCCTCTTACTTACAATTATTTCAAGAAATTACTTACTTACTTAATCGTACTTAAGGTGGCGCTACAGTTCGGGCAGACCTGGGTCCCAACCAACATGCGTCTTCAGCCAGCTCGGTCCCTATCTGGCTCTCTCCAGTTTCGCACGCAAAGTTGGTTGAGGCCTTCACCCACCTGCGTGCGCCACCTGGTTCGCGGTCTTCCTCAATTGTGCCATCCACTTGGATTGGATTATAAGACCTTTCAGGCTGGAGTGTTGTTGACCATTCGCTCTACATGACCCAGCTATCTAAGTCCTTGGATCTTAATTCTGTTTACCAGGACAGTGTCGCTGTACAACGTGTACAGTTCGTCGATAAATCTTCTCCTCCGCTCTCTATGTATGCTGACGGGACCAAAATAGCACCCGAAGAATTTTTCTCTCGAAGCATTCTAAGTCGCTCTCATCTTTCTTTGACATGGTCCAGGCCTCAGCGCCATAAATGATAACCGGGATGATGAGTGTCTTATAGATGGTGATTTAAGATACTCGAGAGAGGACTTTACTACGCAATTGCCTTATAAGTCCAAAGAAGCAGCGATTTGTAAGAGTCCTTTTTCGTTTGATTTCAGCGCTGGTGTCGTTGTCTGAGTTTATAGTGGTGCCTAGGTAGACAAAGTCCTCAACAACCTCAAAGTTATAGCTGTCCATGGTGACGTCGCTCAATGCCCTTTTTTGATGACAGCTTATACTCGGTCTTGCCCTTATTGACCACTTAACCAATCTTCTTCGCTTCCATCGCTCCACTGTCATCACACTTTCCAATCATGTCAACATCACTGGCGTATCCTAGTAGTTGGATGGACCTCTGGAAGATTGGGTCTCTAGAGTTGACGGTTGAATTTTGCACAATTCTTTCCAGAACGATGTTGAAGAAGTAGCCTTGTCTAAAACCTTTTTTGAAAAAATGCAACGGTGAGATCCTTTCCAACCTTGCTAGAGCAGCATGCATTATTTATCGTCATTCTGCACAAACGAATAAGTTGGACAGGGATGTCAAAACTAGACATTGCTCTGTAGAGCTCTTCCCTGTGGATGGGGAGTATCGATTTGAAGCTTCTGGGTTTTTTCCAAGATCTGCAGTAGTGTGAATATTTAGCCGATAGCGGACTTTTAAGGACCTATAATACGACAGAAAGGATCTTACTTGCAATGTTAAGGAGACTGATGCCTCTGTAGTTGGCGCAATTTAGAGGGTCTTCTTTTTTATGTATGCTGACAAACTATGGTCATCCAGTCATCGGGTGGTTGGTGTATGCTCCCTACCAAGTCATCGGCTGCTGCTCTATATAGTTCGGCAGCGATGCCGTCAGCTCTAGCACCTTTGTTTGACCTCAGTTTAGATACAGCTATCTTCACTTCGTCGAGGCCGGTTGATGATCTGCGTTGCCTAGGTTGAGAAGTAGAGCTTTCGATTGCGATATGTTTTATTGGGCTATGTCTGCTATCCATTGATTTTCTTTAAAAAACCCGAGATTTTAATCGCGTATGTCTGAAAAATGCGGCCACACGTCTGCTTTGTCGAGGGCTTCGAATGAAACTAACTTCAAGTGGTCTCCCAAAGTCTAAATACGATAAACAAAAAACGAAGCAACCCCTGCGGGATAAATGCGGCCTTCTACACGTCTGTCGAAGCATTATTTGAGATCAGCGAATCGTAGTCGTCAAGATGCAATGCATTTGAAACGGTTTTGCTACCTATTTCAATTTTTAGAAAAGTTATACTTTTAATGCACTTTTTCTAAGAAACGAGTTCATTAAGTTTGCAGATGAACGTTTCTATTATCATCTTTACTAAGACTAAGTTTGCATTCAGTGCCTTAATAAAAGCAGAAGCCAGGCCTTCCATACACTTTTCCTCATCGTCATCCCGCTCAAAGGATTTGAATTTTTAAATGCTCTACAAATTTCGTTCTGTTGTTTTCAGTATTTTATAGCAGTTCAAATTTTTCAAGCTTTATATTCTTATGTTAATCGACTTGAGTTGTTAAAGCAATTTTTAATGTAGCCTTTTTTGTTTACGAGTCGATTTGGAATTATCATAAAAACTTATGATTTATCAATTTTATTTGACAAAATTATGGCCAGTTGATGAGAATGGGGATGAGATTGAAACGATGTTGAGTAGAGAGATACAAAAAAAAAAAGAAATCAAATGCTTTTTTATTGCTCTATGCAAATCCAAATGGAATACATTTCTTTATGTTTGCTCATAAATGTCTCCCATATTTGAATAAAAACAATTCCCACATCGTTCGATTCGATGTTTATATATGTACACGGTTTTGTGTTGTATTTTGAAGTAATATAAAAAAAACAACGACAAGGATTCTCCCCTTTTTTTTCGTCCTTCAAAATGTCGTCACACATGTGGGAATTGATTTTTTATTTTCGTTTACGCGAGGATACACGGTGGCGTATGCGAACTTTTTTTGTTGTTTTTATTACTTTTTATGTGTAATTTTACGGTGCTTTTATTTATTTTTATTATGAATGGGAAAAAGTTGAAAAAATTACTTTGTTTTATTTCATTCCTTACAACAATAATTGTAACTTGGATTTGGAAAAGGCAATTAACCTAAATTTTTATATCCATGTCCTGTTCATATAAAAAAATATAAAATTCTGGGTTAAATGAAACAAATCAAAATAGTTTACGTTACATAAAAAGAGATTTTATAGAAGTTTTAGAAGAATTCAAAGTTGACGCACAAATTATGTACACAAAATAGCAAAACTTTAATTGTGTCTAAATATTTAAACAAATGACAGTGAAAATTTGAATTCGTGCATTCGGAAACTAATTTTGAATTTTTTTTTATTTTTTCATTTTTAAACCAAAAATTCTTTCAACGCTTCTTAATTTTTTTGATGTAACCAGCTCGAGGCATTCACTTCAAAAACCCTGTTGGTAGAGTGCGAAATAATATTGCTGTGTAAATATTTATTATTGAAACATCTAAGAACACAGAAAAAACCCAACCAACAATAATACAAATTTACGTTTTCAAAATTAAAATGCCCACAGTAATGTTGTACACGAATTCTATTGTATACCTTCCTATAAACATGCTAAGTGAGTTTATGTATGTGTGTGTATATCCTGTGAATGTGGAATGATTGTTTGGTTTTAATTCGAAGAAGATACACATAATGAAAATCATACACCGTTAATAATGCATAAATTACCACAAGAAAATAAAATAAACTCTTCATTATCCTTGTTTGCCGCAGAGAGAGGAACCTTATCATGAATAACATTGGTATAATTGTATAGAGCATAACCAGCAAGTCCTTATACCGAGAGTCCTTCGGGCTAAATGTGATTTTATTAATCAGAGTTTATATTGTTAACATTATATGTTGTACAGCATTTATAATAAAAAGGGATGTTTTAAATGATTGTGGAAGGTTTGAAAAATGTTGAAGGTATTGATTTCATTAAAAACCTTTTTTTTGTAAGACAAAAGAGTTTAAACATTTTAAAATTGTATGTTTCATATTCAATTTCAAGTAAAGTATGTCTTTATATTCTAAAGCAACAGAAGAAATCTAATTCTTACTTGACACCTTGATACACTAAGCTATCATTTGAAGTGTGAACGAAATAGTTTCAAATTTGAAAATTTGATATTTTTATAAGAATAAATATTAATAAATTAGGTGGCGCTACAGTCCGTTGAGAACTAGGGCCTAGTGACTTACTATGTGCGAGTACTGTTGTCAGGAATGGAGGGGACCTACAGTTTTAAGCCGAACCCAAACGGCTAATTTGAGAAAGGACTTTTCATGACAAGAATTACTCTAGGAAAATTTGTAAATTTCTCGCAAGAGGCAATACCCGTGAAAAAAAACTTTAGATGGCACAGGCAAGAGATTGAACCAAGACCTCTAGCATGAAAGTTCAACGCACTAACCATTATGCGACTGGCACTACTTTATACGAATGAATTGAATAATAGTCATCGATAATACGATTTTTGACTTGACTTAACATAAGAGATTGATAAATTTATTAAAGCTGTCCTTGTACAGAATGACATTTAAGTAAAGTAGCTCGCATCTTGTCTTGAATCATCGGTGTCGCTTAAGTAATTTATAGATGAAAGGTTATGATTAAGTTTACCTTCTTAAGGTAGTGCTACAGTCCTGGTGTGAACTAGGGCCTCACCCAACAAATTTCTCCATTTAGCTCGGTCCTTAGCTAGATGTATCCAGTTTCACACTCTTAGTAGGGTGAGGTCACTTTCAACTTGTGCACGCCACCTGATCCGCGGGCTTTCTCTATTGCGTTTTCCTATGGGTCTGGATTCGAAGCCTTTCCGGATCGAAGCATTGGTTTCCATGCGCTCTACGTGACCTAGCCATTTAATTCGTTGGACTTTTAACCTTCTCGCTCCACTCACCTTTTATGCATACGGGACCGTAGATCACGTAGATTTCTCTCAAAACGACCCAATGTGCTTTCATCCGCTTTTGCCATGATGCATGCTTCTGCACCGTATAGCAGGACGGAGATGATGAGATCTTAAATAGCGACACTTTGGTCTCTTGAAAGAGGGCTTTGCTACTCAATTGCTTCCTTAGCCAAAATAAACAGCAGCAATTCTTAGTTTGATATCAGCGCTGGTGTTGTTTTCTGTGTTTATAGCGGAGCCTAGGTAGACGAAATCCTTAACTACTTCAAAGCTGCGTCTGTCATAGTGACGTTTTGACCAAGACGTCGGTGTTGTAGGTTCTTTTTTGATGACATGTACTTTGTTTTTGCCTCATTAACCCTTGAACGAATATTTGCCGGCTCTGCCTCAATACTCATAAAAGCGCCATTGACATCAAGACGAGTTCTTCCGATTATGTCAATGTCATCAGCATATGCCAGTAATTGGACAGACTTTTGAAAGATAGTGCCTCTAGTGTTGACGTGTGAGCTCTGCACTATTCTTTCAAGCACGATGTTAAAAAAATCGCTGACAGCGCATCACCTTGTCTAAAACCTTTTTTGACATCAAAAGGTTCTGTTAAGTTGTTTCCAACCTTTATGGAGCTGCGTCAATTCTCCATGGTCATCCTGCACAAACGGACGAGTTTGGCAAGGATTCCGAAACTAGACATGGCTCTATACAGCTCGTCCCTGTAAATGCTGTCATATGCGTCCTTGAGATCGATGAAAAGATGGTGGGTGTCGATTTGGTGTTCTTGGGTTTTTTCCAGGATCTGCCGTAATGTGAATATTTGATCAACTGTGGACTTTCCTGGTCTAAAACCACACTGATAAGGACCTATCAGGTTGTTGACGATGGGCTTCAGACGTTCACATATTACGGCAGAGAAGATTTTATAGGCGATGTTAAGTAGACTGATTCCTCTATAGTTGGTGCAGTTTAGAGGGTCTCCTTTTTTCAGGATCGGGCAAACAATACTGAGGTTCCATTCACCGGGCATGCTTCCTTCCGAAAATATCTTACAGATTAGTTAGTGCATGCTCCTAACCAACTTATCTCCAGCTGCGTCTATGTTGAATAGATCATTCTGCTTAACAGCGGAATTCAATTCGTCGTCGCCGTAATACAGTCTGCAGAAGTGGTCCTTCCATATCCTCAACATTGACTGCGGTTCCGCTATGATGTTTCCACTTTCGTCTTTGCAGTCTTTGGTTCTAGGTTTTTGTACCTGTGAATTTCGCTTCACCTGTTCATAAAGCTTTCGAACTTTATTCCTGCTTTTAAACGTCTCAATTTCTTTGACCGCACGCTTCTTATGCCCTCTCTTTTTCCTTTTGAGAAGTCGGCGTTCCTCTCGCCTCTTCTGCTCATAGAGCTCATGAGCAGCTCTAATCCTTTTATGCAGCAACACTTTGCGTACCTGTGCCGATCGACTTTTTACCTTCTCCCAGCACCTTCCTGTTTTTGGCTTGGGTCTTGAAATCCGAAGTGCTACCTTGGGTACAACGAGGTAGTGGTCCGAGTCGATGTTAGCTCCTCGGAAAGTTCATACATCCATGATGCTGGAAGCGTGCCTGGCGTCGTCGATCGCCATATGGTCAATCTGGTTGACGGTAGATTGATTTGGAGAAGTCCAAGTTCCTTTGTGGATGTTGAGGTATGGAAAACGCGTACAGGCTACCATGACGTTTCGCCCCGCAGCAAAATCTATGAACCTGAATCCGTTGTCGGAAGTGTTGTCGTGCAGGCTCTTCTTCCCGATTATTCCTCCAAAGATGTCTTCCCTTCCAAACTTGGCATTAAAATCGCCCAGAAGAATTTTAATATCGTAGCTAGGAGACTCCTCATATGTTTTGTCTAGGAGTTCGAGGAACATATCTTTGGTGTTGCCGTCTTTCTCTTCTGTGGGGGCATGCGCGCATATCAGGCTAATGTTGCCGAATTTAGCCTTGATGCGTATGGTGATGAGGCGCTCATTGATGCACCTATAGCTCAAGACTTCGTATTTCCTGGATGGCGGTGATATCTGCTTTATATCGTTCTAGGGCCTCCGCTAACTCTTCGGGCGCACGTGGTCTGTTAAGGGACCTAACATTCCACGTGCATATCCGAAGTTCGTTGTCCTTTATTGGTTTGCGTTTGTTGTCAACAGTAAATCCGTCCGTATCCGAGGCTTGTTGGTGCTTCGCAACTATGAAAGCTTTTACGTGGCCAGGAATTCACCCCGACGCACAACCCCCCCCCCCCTGTAGGGCCAGATCCTAAGTATAACTCCAAGGATGGGGAGCCGGATAAAACCGCTCCTTACAGGCCTGGGCTCCGAATAAGTCGAAGAAGCCCTATAAGGTGTTCACTAAGTAGTTCAACCTTACTGGAACTGTAGACGCCACCGTTGATTCCATCTCGGGAATTCCTCCACTGCCGTCTGGATAAGGAAAGGTGCCTTAGTGGAAACACCTCGTCTTTGCAGCCTTCGGTTCTACGATTATGTATCTGTGAATTTAGTTTTACCTGTTCATAAAACTTTCGAATTTCATTCCTGCTTTTAAACCTTTGAACATCTTCGACCGCACGCTTCTCATGCCCCCTTTTTTTCCTTCTTAGAAGTCGGTGTTCCTCTCTCCTCTTCTGCTCATAGATCTGATGAGAAGCTCTCGTTTTTTTATGCAGCGCCGCTTTGCGTGCCTGTTGTTTGGCTGCATTTGCTGGCCAACATTCCTCATCAAACCAGTTGTTGCTTGTTGATGGCTGCTTGAAACCTAGCAAATTAGAGGTGGCTTCTCTGATTGCATCTTGGCAAGGTTGCCACTGGTTTTCGATACATTGTGTTGGCGGAAGAGAACTTCGAGAGAGGTTACTTATCAGAGTTATATAGCTTGTGAAAATGACAGATTTGATATTATGAATTTGGATCCATTTTATTCGGCAGTCATTTTCCACAATGCTTTTGAGTTTTTAATTAATCCTATAGAGCCAGCTTGCTTATTCTGAAAATCAACAATCTTACGTAAGCATAATTTTTAAAACCCTTATTTCGACTCTAAGTATCATCAGTTTTTATGGGGCATCGTATACCATACACATAACAATTTGGTTTGAAAGTATTCAGAAAAGCTTAAGGTCTTGTTCACCAACTGGAGCAAAAATCTTCGCTATTTTAATAAAATAAAATCTTTGCCAGTTGGCTATGTAGCTCTTACGTTTAGCCATAGGAATTCAATGCATGCTATCACAATGCAGCTTCGACCTCACGTTTTGTTTGGCAATCGTTAGGAAAAGAACGTAATGTGACTCCAAAAGGAAGCTCTAGTTCACTAATCTGAACATTTGCTTGGTCTGACAGCTCAACAGCTGTAAAAAATTTCAATAAACAAAATATTTGCTCTTTGGAGTGATGAAATAATAGAAATGTCATACAAAGCAACCTCGAAGCAGGCGCACCGTAACGCAGACGAAGCCGAAGCTGAAGCGTTTTTGTGATTCAGACATAGACGATCAATGTGCAAAGTATTTTTCTTCATCGATAACTGTCCTGCTCAACCAAAACAAGTAAGGATAAATTTTAGTCTATACAACTTGAGTTGTCGATGACGGTATTACTACTACTAAAATACTGGATAATGAAACAATTTTGGAAAAAATGATGAAGAAACCGAAATGCCAGTAAAGAATGTAATTGAAAATGCAATTAAAAAATTGAAAACAGTGATTGAATTCACAGAGGATGTACCAGATGTGGTTCAAATTTTTAGAACTATATTATTTGCATTCTATTCAATAATACAAACTTATAATCTCTCTAGCTCAAACTTTTTAAAAACTCCTTTAACTCGAAATTATTATGACATGTAGAAACCCTTGCCAACTCAAATGTTTTACGAACAAAAAATTAATTTACCTCCAAAATAATTGTGTGCAACGCAGAATAACATTCTTGACATCTGGTAAAATTTTGAGAAAAGTCGAATTGACTTTTTTTTACAAATAATAAAAACTAACTTAAAGCTGGTTAAAATTGATTTTAGACCCAAACACCTTGTACAAATTAAAGATATTGACTTAAAACTTATTTCATTTTATATATTTGGAAGAAAACTCCAACTGACGGTTTTTTTATAAAAACTATAATCTCCAAAAAGTTTTTCACAAAATTGGTAAAAATTATTGTTCAATTCTCGACACCACATATAAATAAATACTAAAATACTAAAATGAATCCCCAAATGCTTCAACTGCTATTAAAGTTGACAAAAATTGATTTTCAACTAGAAATATGGGAAACAAAAACAGATATTGAAATTTATTTTAATATCTGGGCTCCAAATTTGTTTGCATATCGATATATCCGATTAGTTTTCAACAAAAAATAAAAAATCATCAGACCTGGTTAGGTTAGGTTAGGTTATAGTGGCTATCCAAGATGGAACGGACACACTTAGGCCAGTTTAATGGCCCATTGTGATACCACATGAATCTTGAGGCTTCCTCCTAAGCTCAATGGAACCAGCTTGAGTCCCTTACGAAACGTGAGAAGCTGATTATACCGATATGATGTAGATCGTTTAGATCGTTAAAGAAGAATTCTCCTAGCTAATTCTTGCGTTTTCGAGCTAGAGCAGGGCATGTGCATAGAAGATGAAGAACCGTTTCTTCCTCTTCCTCGTCCATACAGCTTCTGCAAAAGTCATTTGAGAATACGCCTAGTCTCATGGCGTGCTTTCCTATTAGACAGTGTCCGGTTATGACACCTATTATCGAGCTTATATGCGATCTGCTTAGAGAGAGCAAGCACCTTAAACGTTTTAAATCCAGTGTTGGCCAGATGTTTTTTGTGGCTTGACACGTGGTGATGTTGGTCCACCTGGTGCCTGCCCTCCTCACAGCGTCTTGCATTAGTAGCAGTTTACAAGTAGCGATTGGTATGCCAGTACTTGCCAGACGTGGTAGGATGGGTTGTACTGTACCGTTCCTGGCGAGTTCATCTGCCTTACAGTTACCTGGAATGTCTCTATGGCCCGGCACCCAGCAAAGGTGAATATTAAACTGTTGTGCCATCTCCATTAGAGATGATCGACAGTTATGGACTGTTATAGAGTTTGTAGAGACTGAGTCCAGAGATTTGATAGCGGCCTGGCTGTCGGAGAAAATACGGATATCAGATGTTGATATCACGTTTTCTTTGAGCCAAGACAAGACTTCCTTAATCGCCAAAAGTTCCGCCTGGAACACGCTACAATGATTGGGAAGGCGGAATGAGAGACTTAATTTCAGTCGTTCAGAGAACACACCACCACCAACCCCTTCCTTGGTCTTTGAGCCATCTGTGTAAAAGTGGATTGACTCATCCTCTAAGAATGTCCTATCCTCCCAAAAAGATCTGGTAGGTATAGAAATCTGGAAATTCCTATCGAATTGTAGTTGGGGGATGGTGTAGTCTGTGTGATTTGGAATTGATTCTAAGTACCTTAGAATTACGGAGTGGCCAATGTTGTTGTTAGTCCACTGCGACGAAGCATTGAGGCGGATAGCAGAGCTTCCAGCTATTTGTTTACTAAATATGTCAAGAGGTGTAAGGTAGAGCAAGGTGCCCAGTGCCGCAGACGGGGTCGTGCGAAGCGATCCGCTTATACATAGGCAGGCTGAACGTTGAACTTTATTCAACTTATCCCTGTTTATACCTTTCTCTAAAGCAGTCCACCATACTGCCACACCGTACGTTAAAATCGGTCTGATTACCGATGTGTATAGCCAATGCGTGATTCTGGGTTGTAAACCCCATTTATTACCAATAGCTTTTTTGCAAGAAAAGAGAGCTACAGTAGCTTTTTTGACTCTTTCCTGTACGTTGCTTTTATCAGACATGGACAACATTCAAAATTTCAGTTTTGTAGATACTCGTAAATCTTTGTTTATCTTTGAAATTCGTTTTTGAACAATATTTAGAACACGAGCATATTTCACTCTCTAAAAGTTGAAGGTCTATTTTACCGAAATTTTGTTTTAAACTGAATTTGTTGAAGAAATGAGCTATAACTCAATTGGGTTCTTATTTTTCGATAAACCGAGCTTCAGAGATGAGAACATTGTCAAGAAATTGGAGCTAAGACTGCCATATTAATTTCAATAATAAGATCTTAATACTCACAAGTTACAGATGCTCATAAATTTAATATGCCCACTTTGTGAGCTTTGCCATAACCAATGTGAGTTATTCGTACCCAGTTCGTTCTTTGTATTGTATCTCCTCATAATAAAATTGTAAAAACCCTTCCTAAGAGCATAATAAATTCATTGTACATTGTACAAATCTTGTACTTGAATTTAAAGATATGAAGTCGTGATTTTCTTCATATCAGACTTAAAGTTTTAAATCGACACAAGTTACCATGAGCTATTGTGACTATTACGTCTCCCCCAAAAATAAGTTTTTTCCATTATAAATAAATTAACTTTACCACTTTACTACACCGTTCCTATATTTTTGTTTCTTCTTATGATAAAGTACTGAAAAACCGCCGCCGTCTCTCCGTCTTGCCACTTCTACTAATGCCTATCTTCAAAAAATTTCATTTATTCACCAGTTCACGTTCCGGCAATATTTCTTTATTAAAAAACATTCACTTGTTCAGAGTTTTATATAAAGTGTTATATGTGAGGACTTTTGGACTCATTTCGTTTGGCACATAACACTCCACATCTGACAAGAATTATCGCTCTTTACCCGGTTTTAACCCGGCACAAATATGAATTATGACAGACCGGAGGTGGTGATGGTGATGGTAGTGGAATCTCCCACAGGTGACACAAAACATTGCTTTTATCTTCATCTCCCTTTCACATCCTTTGTAAGTTTTACCCAGATCCTTTTCTGAAGCACAGGATGATGATTTAAAATTCGACTTCACGCCTTCAAAAAAACAAAACAAAGCACCACCACACCGCACGAAATGCTTTGTTTATTCTCCACCAGGGTTAATAATGGTGCTGTATACTGATGGGGCTATTGGGGATGGATACGGTTGAATGCAAAGGTACGTGCCAATAAATTTTCGCACGTTTTTATTGTAATTTTGAAAACGTACGAAAACTGTCAAGATGATAATAATGAGCACGACGACTGTTAAACTTCAAGAGTCCCCATAACGAACAAAGTTTTTGAAAAATCATAGGCAATTTTAAAGGATTCCCAAAAAAGTCCTATAAAGAAGAAAAAGATGAAGGAGACACTTTTCCATATACATATTCGTTTACAAAGGTACACTGGAGACACACAAACCAGATGGCTATAGGTACAGAAATGCAAAGAACCATATCAATTTTTGTTTTGCTTATTTGCTTATCAAATTGTAATTGATTGACTTCATATATGGCAAAAATTCATTTGTTAAAAAAAGGCGACAAGCCGAAGCCGACAATATTTTCTGTTCAATACCCATCAATTTCCGACTTCCGTTTCGGATGTATCAAGCGCTGCCGCCGCTGCCGACGACTCTGCCATGCAATGATATTGATGAAGGTAGCACTATGATGGTGATGGTCTCAATATTGAATTGGTCATATAGTCTTGTTGGTCCTTTTAGTCCTTATCGATGATGCAAAATGCAAACGAATGGCTGAACCGGACAGTGTTTGCACATTGAGTCCAATGAATCGATGTCGTGTCATGTTGTGTAAACATTACTTGATATTTCTTCTTTTCTGCTTTTTTGTGGTGTGTCGCATATCTGCAGGACGACAAGCCTGTGTGATCAGAATGGCTTAATGGAGGACACCTGTTGTTGCAGCAGCAAGGCATCACTGTGCTGACCCTACTTCTGCATCTGCTTCTGTCGACCGTATCATCAGCCTATAGATGTTTGTAGTTGGAAGAATTGAAAAAGTCATCAATGAAAAATGTATAATTCAATTATCTTATTTGCAACATTGTTTGCTTGATGACAAAAAAGTTGAAGTCATTTGAAAATTGGGAATGAGCCTTCAACTTAAAGTGTAAAAGGAGATTTTGGTGAAATTAAAAGACTTACATATAATTGCAAAATTGATTTCTTGGTGATTTTGTAGTGGAATGACGTTAGACAACTTTTATATCACTCCTTTTACTTAAAGATATTTACTTTTTGGGACAAGGGACCTGTTTCACCAAACACTTTTTATTTTTCACGTAACAACTTTACAAAAAAAAATTCTGTAAAGTAAAAGTGCAATTGTTTCAAAAAGTTTGCAAACTGAAAAGATTTTCTATTGCTAAATTTTTTAGACCTTATTTGAAAAGTAAAAGGTGAAAGTATTTCACCAATTTAAAAAACAATTTTGCAATAAATCTGTTTTTTTACCAGTTGCAGATTTTAAATCTGGTATTTATACAGATCAAATATGCATTTGAAATAAAATATTGACATTTAAATGTATCTAATTAGCCTTGTTGAATCGCTGTTTTGGATCTTCCGGGCTTCACCTTAATGGTGTTATTAAATGTTTTCTGAAACCATAATCACTATCTCCTTTAATCATTGCATTACGGAATGGTCGATATCCTGTGTTGAAATTCGCTTCCATCTGGGCCATAAACATCATTGGATTTAAAGCATGGTGTTCATTCTTGTGAACAAAATGTTCGCTTAATAAAGTATCGGAGAAGTTTCTCAACTTTTTCGATACCGCTTCAAATTTCTTGAACTTGCTGCTTTGTGCTATACTTTTGTTAGAAAAACATCTTCTCCAAGTTACACTAATTGTATCCTTAGCCTTAACTAGTTTCTCTCTCATATTAATTTTCATGCTCAAATTTTTCATTAAGAGAATTCTAAGGTATTTAAATTCCGTGACAACTTCAATTACCTCTTCATTAGAGAACCTTTTTTCTTTAGCCGAATTGCGGCCTCCTACTCCTTTAAAATTTTAGACTTATTAAGATTCACCATAAAACTCCAAAGCTGACTATATTGATACAAGCGGTTTATCATTAACTGTAATGATCCAGGTGATGGTTCCAAAAGAACAATGTCGTCCGCAAACAGCAATACTTTTGTTATTTGTCCGATGAAGTCTATGCCCCCCTGGTAATAGGTAAGATCTTCAATAAACAAGGCGAACAGATTCGGACTTAACGTACAGCCCTGTCTGATTCCCGATTGTGTTTTAAACCCTCTCGCCAACTCTTCTCCATTCCCTACCTTAGCAATTGTATCTGCATATAGATTATGAATAACTCTTCCGAACTTCCATGACATTCCGTTACTATACAGCTTGTGGAAAAGCGCTTGTCTACCGATCATATCAAATGCAGATTTAAAGTCAACGAAAAACGTATATAGCTTCTTGTCTTTATTCAGGAATGTTTGTGAAATACTTTTAAGGGTAATCAGTCCGAACGTTATGATCATTAGAAAATGGTCTGAATACGGTACAGTATCTATGTTCATGTCAATAATATGCTTATTCCATTCGTTGACTACGAGACTATAGTTTATCACAGATCTTCCCTGACCAGTAACAAAAGTTAATTGACCTTCCATATCTGACAAGCTTGTACAATTTTGTATTCTTAACCCGTACGAGTTACACAGGGCAATATGCTTTAAGCCTCTTGCGTTGCAGACTAAATCCTTCGCAATTGCAATTGATGTATGTGAGCAGGATATGATAAATCTTTCCATTAATTTAGTTTAACTTCCAATATATATGTTTTAGAATGTTCTTGAAACCAAAAGTTGTGTTCGCACAGTTGGTATCCAACCCAATGTATTGTCCAAAAAAGTTGTTGTAATTAACTTAAAAACATTATTTCCAATTTTGGAGGACACGAATTTGGCCGCTGCTTTTCAAAAGAACGTTTTTTGCTATAGACTGTCAAATTTCATTGAAGGTTAGCTTCAATATCGATGTATTAAAAAAATATCAACAGAATGAGGTATTTTTAAAATTGAGATGAACTAGACCATTAATGCTTAAGTTCAAAATTCTTGTTCTTTCTTCAACTCGTCAAAATTAATTTAAAAAAAAAATAGTCTCTGTCCGTTGTTTTGTTCACTTTTGTTCACTTTTATTTACTTTTTATTTTCAAAATCGTTCACTTATTTTTGTATTAGTTTTCGAAGACTTTTCAAAATTAAGTCTCTTTGCAAAGCTTTTCAATATGCAAAATATATTTTGCAAAAGTTTATTGTTTGGTAAAACAAATAAAGCAAAAATTGGTGAAACAAGAACAAATATTTTGCAAAAGAACAAAACTTTTCGGAAAAGACTTTAGACTTCGCAAATTTGATTTCGATAAAACGTATTTTTCAAAGAGGAAAACTTTTCAATTCAGTAATTCCCTCTTTGCAAAACTTGAATTTAGTAAATCATAATTTGCAAAATAAAAATGAAAAGTGTTAGGTGAAATAAGTCAAGATAAGATTACAATATGGTTGCAAGTTAAAAATACCACAATTACTAATTTACTTGCATTTTTACATACATAAGTGCTTAAATACGCTAAACCTAAGTAAAGTACTAGACTGAACTTAAATTATTATGAAGCTTTTGATCAAATCTCTCAAGTCACTATCACATTAAAGCTGAAGGCAATTATGTTTCCAAATCACATGGGTTTCTTTTAATCTTAATTCTGGAGTTGTTTTTCCTGCCCTTTTATTGCCAAATTAGGAGCTCCCTAGGGTAGTCATTTTGGGCAACTGCTTTTTATGTTAGCCATCAATGATGAACTCCATTCTGTACGATGCAGTAATATCTTAGTCTATGGCTATCATATACAAATCTTCTAAAGCATAAAATCTCTATAAACGATAGTTTTTTTCTTATCTTAACAAAACGTACCACTAGTAGCCACTGTTCAAAGCAAGTTCGTACGTTTCGCCTTAAGAGTATTATCATGGAGTAATCCTTACAACCTTCCCCCTTGTGAACATAGGATAAAGCATCCTGAATGCAGGCTCTATGGAAGCTATTGATGACATTGTCCTTATTTACTAACTTTTAATTCTTTTTTTCTTAGAAGATATATATAGTTTTGTGTTAAGTTTTCTTACGCTAAGATCTGTGTGTAAAAAAGTCTTAACAGCACTTGCTTTCTAAGCATTTGTATTATTCCATTTTAAGAAATTTTGTACTATTTAATTGTAATTGTTGATTTACAGCTGATTGGTGTATATATTTATATGAAATCTATAATTGGAGAGCTTATTGAACATTTTGACTGCAACTAAGGCTTCGTTTACAGTAGTCATATTTTATCTCGGTTATATTGAGGTAGCAAGAACTAACACTGAATTTAAGTTTTAACAGATTTTAGACAAAATTAAACTTGAAATTATACTGACAAATAATTAACATTTAGTTTTTATTATCAAATAACAGCAGATCTTGGAAAAAAACCCAGGTTCTTCAAATCGTGCTTTACAGAGCAATGTTTAGTTTTGGCATCCCTGTTAAACTTATCCCTTTGTGCAGAATCAATGTCAGAAAAGATCTTTCCGATGTATTTGATGTCAAAAAAGGTTTTAGACAAACCTATGCAACGTCATGCGATTTTATCAACAGCGTTCTGAAAAGAAAAAACTCAGTCGTTAACACTAATGAATATGTTCATGAATATGATATTGACATAATTCGAAGGTCAAAGCTTGAAGCGGAGAAGAAGGGCTTAGTGGTCCTTGGTAGGGCCAAAAAAGGTCATTGATCGACAACGTCTTGGACAAACTGTCACAATGGATAGCTATAACTACTTAAAAGGACTTTGTCTACCTAGGCATCGCTATAAATTCAGACAACGACACAAGCGCTGAAATCAAACGAAATAATTCTTGCGAATTGATTCTTCTTTGGATTTAGAGGGCAATAGAGTATTACGGTCCTCCCTTCAGCATTTAAAATCACCATCCGAGACATGGACCCTGTCAAAGAAAGATTAGACCGTCTTAGGATGCTACGAGAGAAAAATTCATCGGTTGATTTTTGAAGTGGAAGAGAAGATACAAAAACGAACTGTACGGGCTGCACAGCGATACTGACCTGCTTAAAAGAATAAAACTCCAAAGACTTAGATCGCTTCCAGCTAGCTTAGGACCGAGCTGGCTGAAGACGGATGTTGGTTAAGGCCCAGGTCCATTTGGGACTGTAGCTCCACTTTCAGTAAGTAAGTAAGCTTTCGTTATCACTTGCATCAAGTATTGAGAAGCAGTCACAATATTAAAGAAAAAACAGCATGGAACATAAAAAATTTGACTCACCTTTAAGTATTACGTCAAATTCAAATATAAGTAAGTATTATTTTGAAATTCTGCATTAGAAATTGCAGGGTATATGCAGTGGACATTTTTAATTTTTTATACATTTTAAAGTTCAAAATATTTGCATTTTATAATGCGAGTATTTATTTTGGAATGTACATGCTTGGTATAGTTTCAATTTATTTTCTTTGCTCAGAAGATTACGTCAAAAAGCAGTTTAAGGAAAAATAAATGTTACATCTCGGTCCAAGTATAAAGACACAAAAGCTAATTCTGTATTGAATGTGCTCAATTTTGATTAGATTTTTACGAAAAATTCCTATCATCTCCAAAGATACAATTAAAGTAAGTCTTGACTGTTTTCATACTTCCCACTTCACCCGATGACAGAAGATAATCTACCCATGGCCAACTATCAAAAATCTTGCCTTCCATTCCCAAAAAACAATACAAATTTATATGCTCCAAGCATTGAAGTGAAACTATCACTCCTCACACAGCTTCCGTGTATGTAACCACATAAATTATGTTAACGTCCGCCTACAACAATATAAATGTTGGTACTGGCAGTCCCGTTGTTCTATGGGTGGACACATCCGTTTAATTCCAAACGTTTCTTTTTTCCCAATAAAAAGACATATAAACCGTTCAACATACTACAATTTCTCCGCCACTACTCTTCATTTCAGACTGATACCGACTCCAACACCGACACCATAAGAGAACAAAAATGCTGACAATTGTGGAAAAATCATGTCCTTTTCGCACAATGGTTTCAGTTAGTACAAAGATTAGGATACGGGTCTACACTTTCTCGGACATTGTACAACATTTAAGGAAATTAGAAAGGACATCGTTGGTGGTGATACGACTCATACCCATAAGTATACACATATACCCAACTCACAGACATTATCATCATCCACATTAAATCCCTCCAACTCTCAGACTCCATGTCCAGGTCCACACTGTAACCAACCATTCTACGTTACGTTATATTATATGACCAAACAACTTTGATGATATCCCATGTCGGCACCAGGACATTGGAAATTAAATCCATAAAAGTTAAATGTATATAATAAAGCTATTGTCCTTATTATGCTGTTTCCTTGTTGTTCGGTTGGGCATACAAAATATTGGAGTAGATAACGAAATAAAATAAATCTGGAAGTTGCCATTTATTCATATAATATGTGACTTTTATAAAATGGTTTGTTATTATTGGTTGGTGCTTTTTGTCACTGGCTTCCTGATTTTGTAGAATTCTGATGATGATGATGAATTTTATGTTTAAAGGTTTATGGTTTTACTTTTATTGAAAGTGAGGGTGTAGGAGTGTGAGTTAAAAATCTACTTATAACGATGTTAAATTTGAAAAAAAGAACTTCACAAAACATCTGTTTTTAAAAGAAGTGTCTGCAACTTTAAATCCAATTAGAATTGTGGCTGCCTAATTCATATGTTTTCATCCATAATTCCCATAACGCTGAAGGACCTGAGCATCATTAAGTCGCTGTTGAGTTGTCATCCTTCTAATAAGTTGGTTCGGCTGGCTAGATGAGTTACCTCCTAGCTTCTTTGCCAAAGTTAAAGGCAGTTGTCCAGTGTTATTATCCTCGCTTCAGAATAGATTCGGTCGTTTCTGTAGTACTTTTGACGTTTACTATATTGAATATAAGCCGAGTGCAGATTCTTAGTATCTTCCTTTCGAAAGCTTTTAGATGATTCATAGTTGTTTTGGAGATGGTATACCAAATGTGAAAGCTGTTACCAATGACAGGTCTCAACAGCTGCTTGTACATCATTATCTTGGTGTCTTGACTTAGTCCATTAATATTCTTCTTCATCAAAAAATGGATATGATGGAAGGCCCAGGTGGCTTTCTTGATAACTTTCTAAGTATGAAGGTTAAACCTTAGCAGCTTGTAGAAATAAATTCAAAGGTACTTAACGGTCCTCCTTGGACGACAGTAACGATCCTACTGGGAGTTTTAATTTTAAGTTTCTGCAGTTTAGTTGACGATCTTCTGAAGCAAATGAGTTCCGACTTTGCGACATTGATGTTAATACCCCTCTTATTGTAAAAATCAAAGATTCGGTGGATGTGTGTTTCTACCTCAGGGCTATAAATGGTGACATTGAGGAGCACTAGGTCAAGGAATGATTGGCGTACAAAAGGTTTTCGCAGTTGACAGAACTAGGTTGGTTGGAAGTTAAGATGCTATACAGAAACGGGCCAAGTTTCGATCCTTGAGCCTCTCCAGCCCTGATGTTTTTCATTGAAGTTCTGAAATTAACTCAAGTATGTCACTCGAAGATCGTCGTAAATTGTCTCGCCCTTTTTTACAGTTTATTTTAACAGAATACATTCTAGTAAAATAATCAGTTGCATTCCAATTCCAATTCTGTAAAGGGCAGAGATTAGTTTTTTAGCCGTACTCGAATTTGGAATACATTATACATTACCATACTCTATCTTTCGCTGTCATTGCAATATTCAAGAATTCGAAACCAATGTTCCTAATGCTCACACTGGGTCTCCGAAATATTAAAGGTACTGTGAAATAAAATATATGAGTACGTTTGATGAACAAATTAATTCTAATATAAGATTTGTTCAATGCAGAAATTCTGTCTACACATTTCACTTCAATTGTGTGTTTTCCCTTTCAACTATTAATTGAATAAGTATGTGTAAAGGTAATAGTAAAGACTAAAAGTATTTTCATCGTCAACCTTTACATTATTCAAAAAAAAAATATGTGTCTTTTACATTATTCAAAAAAAAAATATGGGTTGACTTTGTTGTCAACTTTTCTGACACTTATATTTTTTAACTTTGAGTTTATTTTAATTTACTAATTATTAAACGGATTCTATTTGATGATGAATCCTACCTTTATTGTTCATATTGTTCATAATCGGAATTTTCTTTCCTCAGTACATTTATTTTTACTGACTCTTAGCAAACAAGTATTGAAAACTCAAAAAAATTTAATTCTCGAATCTAGATCAGTAGTCACTAATATTGAAAAGTATCACTCTTCTTTACACATTTTTTTTCCGAAGTAATCACCTTACTGAACACAGTGATTCCTTTCATTGCCGATATAATTTTGTCTTTAGATGAGCTAATTTCTAGTTGCTATGCGAAGATTTAACCATTTTTGCAAACACTCTGTAGTCATATCACTGTGCTGCAAAGTACGGTCCTTGAACTTTTTTCCTAATTGAATGATATCATTAAACAAGTGAAGAAATGCTTTAGTTGAAACCCCTACGTTGATAATTCCAACCTTTTCTGACCTGACGATGTTACGTCAAATAAGGTAACCGGATCATAATTTAAGTTTTTCCAGTGAAAGGGAATCTGAAGGTTGAGCCAATGTGAATGCTTTTGTTTTAAAAAATATCCTTAACCCTATTCAAATCCTTTTTTTTAATAATTCAAAAATTAAAGTTTATCGTGATAATTTGTGATTTTTTAAGAGCTTGAGAACTTTTTTTAAAAAAAAAACGCATAAAATTTGCAAAATCTCATCGATTCATTTAAATGTTGACCGCGGCTGCGTCTTAGGTGGTCTATTCGGAAAGTCCAATTTTGGGTAACTTTTTCGAGCATTTCGGCCGGAATAGCCCGAATTTCTTCGGAAATGTTGTCTTCCAAAGCTGGAATAGTTGCTGGCTTATTTGTGTAGACTCCAGACTTGACGTAGCCCCACAAAAAATAGTCTAAAGGCGTCAAATCGCATGATCTTGGTGGCCAACTTACCAACTTACAAACCACACCAAACAGTGCATTTTTCGGGATGCATGGGCAGTTCTTGAACGGCTTCTGGTTGCTCTTCACTCCAAATGCGGCAATTTTGCTTATTTACGTAGCCATTCGACCAGAAATGAGCCTCATCGCTGAACAAAATTTGTCGATAAAAAAGCGGATTTTCTGCCAACTTTTCTAGGGCCCATTCACTGAAAATTCGACGTTGTGGCAGATCGTTCGGCTTCAGTTCTTGCACGAGCTGTATTTTATACGGTTTTACACCAAGAACTTTGCGTAAAATCTTCCATGTGGTCGAATAACACAAACCCAATTGCTGCGAACGGCGACGAATCGACATTTCACGGTCTTCAGCAACACTCTCAGAAACAGACGCAATATTCTCTTCTGTACGCACTGTACGCATTCGTGTGGTTGGTTTAATGTCCAATAAAGTAAACTGAGTGCGAAACTTGGTCACAATCGCATTAATTGTTTGCTCACTTGGTCGATTATGTAGACCATAAATCGGACGTAAAGCGCGAAACACATTTCGAACCGAACACTGATTTTGGTAATAAAATTCAATGATTTGCAAGCGTTGCTCGTTAGTAAGTCTATTCATGATGAAATGTCAAAGCATACTGAGCATCTTTCTCTTTGACACCATGTCTGAAATCCCGCGTGATCTGTCAAATACTAATACATGAAAATCCTTACCTCAAAAAAATCACCCGATATATTCATAACTGTTTTTTGACACATCACAAAAAAGATATTGACAATATAACGTTCAATATGGTTTTATTGAATAGACATGAATTGTTAAGAAATCGAAAATGTTAAGAAAAAGGAAAATATCAACTTCAGCAATAATTTTTGAAAGACGTGCATAGTTAAAACAAAACACAAAGTTTTTCTTTCCAACCCTAGACAAAATTTGGCTTTAATCTTATTCCTATTTTACATACAATATTATGTTATTGGTAGCATTTACAAAAAGATTGAACTGAAGTCAGACAACGTGTTTATGAAAATCCAATCAATCGATTATTTACAAACAGATACATAAATGAATGGAATGGAGTATAATGCCTCTGGGACGATTAAACAGTGGTATATTAATTCAATAATCTATATATATAAAAGAAAGTCGTGTTAGTTACACGACTTATAACTCAAGAACGGCAGAACAGATTTGGCTGAAAATTGGTAGGGAGGTAGCTTAGAGCAAGGAGACGGACATAGGATACTTTTTATCCCGTTCGACAGCGTTCCCGTGTGACTTGACATGAAACGTCAGTCACTATAAAACGTGGTATAACAAAAAAGAATCAGGCTTGGAATAACAACACGCAAATGACAGCTATGTAATTGACGTAAAATGACAGCTATGTAATGACGTATGGATGACAATTTGATATTTGTAAGAAATCAATATTAAAACTATTTCTATTAAATAAATAATTAAGAAGTGGATTGAAGTGAAGTGAAGTTTAATTAAAAGTGAAGTTAAGTTTAATTAATAATGCCGCGACCAAGACGATCGAATCTTTCCCGACAAAGCCGTAATGCAAGAATAATACAAAATACTGCAAATGAAAAGACTGAAGAAGAACAAGAAATTGCACGTGAACAGCACCGCGATAGTTTGACTCGACTTCGTGCTTCTCAATCACGAGAGCAAAGTGAAGCAGCCCGTGAAACAGCTCGGTTGGCAATGCAGAATCGTCGAGCGAACAACAGACGCAGAACAAGATATTTAGGTGATTTGAATCGAGCAGCGTTTCGATACGATTGCAGCAATGGTTTGCGATATTGTGGTGCATTAAAGTTTTCCGGAGAAACGCCTGGTTGACTCCGCCACATGAGCCATTGTATTCAAATTCAAAATAAGATCATTGGGACAATGCATTCATTCAAATCTATTGACTGCTTCACAAATGAAGATGAAGCCACCAACTATCCAATTGAATTTTAAAACTCTTTGGACGTGCCTGGCTTACCACCGCACAATTTAAGCCTAAAGGTTGGCTCCGTAGTCATCATGCTTCGAAACATAAACCAACCAAAACTGTGCAACGGTACGCGTTTGGTGGTTAGTAAATTGATGAACAATGTAATTTACGCTACGATAATGATATTAAAATTCAAAAGTGAGGAAGTTATCATTCCGAGGATCCCGATGATCCCAACCGATATGCCGTTTGAATTTAAAAGACTTCAATTTCCGATACGTCTTGCATTTGCCATGACCATCAACAAATCACAAGGCCAATCCTTAAAAGTTTGTGGTTTAAATCTAGAACATTCATGTTTTTCCCATGGTCAATTATACGTGGCATGTTCACGGGTCGGAAGACCATCTGCGTTCTTTGTTTTTGCGCCTGATAATAAAACAAAAAATGTCGTGTATCACAAGGTACTTAAGTGAAGAGCAACCTATGTACTAAAATACAGAAATAATAATGAATGATTAATGTAGTTATTTTTTCCAATAAAAAAAAAACACAATCTGCTTATTTATTGCCATTAAGGCGGAACAAAGTTCGTCGGGTCAGCTAGTATATATATAAATTAAATAATGCTTTTACGTTCGCGACGTTTTTTCGTTGTTCATAGCTCAAGAACCAGAAGAGATATCGACCTCAAATAAATTTTGTTATTCAGATAATATTGCAGAAAGATGTAGAAAGGGCTCTCAAGAAAATTTCGTGGGCGTTTTTTTTTACCATAGCAATTTAAAAATAAGGAGAACATTTTGGTTTACCCTTAATATCTTACAAACCAAAAACTCTGGAGACTTGAATTAAATTGTATATAATATATTGTAACGTGATACCAAACAAATGTATTTTTTGGAAAAAAAATCCAATTAACGGTTTTTTTATAAATCAAAAAAACTGAAAACAAATTTGTCTCCTCAAAAATTTTACGAATACAAAATAATTTCATCTGCAAAACAATTTTGTGCAACGAAAAAACACATTTTTAACATCTGCTAAAATTTTGAGAAAAAATGAATTAACAGTTTCTTTTATAAAACATAAAACCTAAAAAAACATTACTCAAAGTTGGAAAAAAACTGAATTGCGGCTCAAATATCTTTTCAAAACTCTGAGCTTTAAACCACTTTCATCTTTTAAAAAATATTGTTGTCAGAACTCAGTAAAATTTTGAGGAAAATCGAATTCTCTGTTTTTTTTTTACAAAAAATAAAAAAAAAAAAACCTAACAAAAAAACAATACTAAAACTTGGTAAAGAATTTTTAACGACTCAAAAAGCTTTTAAAAATTAAAAATATTGTCTACCAACTCTTTTTATTTTACAGAAAATTTTGTTTTCGATATTAAGTAGTTTTTTTTTATAAAAACCAAAAGTCCGTTTTTTTCATAAAACAAATTAAATCTACAAAAAATATTATTCAAATTTGGTAAAAATT
The DNA here is from genome assembly GCF_945859685.1 of Eupeodes corollae. Taxonomy (NCBI): domain Eukaryota; kingdom Metazoa; phylum Arthropoda; class Insecta; order Diptera; family Syrphidae; genus Eupeodes; species Eupeodes corollae. The sequence continues at coordinate 151,458,782 of NC_079147.1, forward strand.
GATGTTCGGTTCTTAATATCTCTTAAATTAAGAGTAAGTAAAAATTTAAGAAATGCTACTAAAATTTATTAAATTTTTTTGACTAAAAATCTATTTAACAAAACTTGATTTTCAAACTAAACTTTTTCTTTTTTTTTTAAATATTGTTGGTAATTTAAATTTTTTTAAGAGTAATTCAACTGACAACTCAACACGAAAACGTACAAACTTTTAAGCAAGATATGTAGACAGATGTAATGAAAAGTTATCAGTGTGGGTCGCATCACAGCCTCTTTTTTACAAACCGATTAATAAATAAATGAATTGGGGTATAACGTCTCTGGAAGATTTTTAGATAAAGATTTTTATTTATTCATACTTCAAACATTTTACAATATTAGTTGTGTTACCCATGACGCTTCTGCTTAGTATTAAATAGTTGTAAGTTAAATCAATAAAATAAATATAAATTTAATAATGTTTTAATTGAAGACTTATCCAAAATCGTGGCACTATCGAGTAACTTCATCAAACTCCGAGGTTTCAAGACATATGCATCTAACAACAATAGCTATAGCGTCTGTCTACAAATGCAAAAGCTTTTCTTAAAAACCTTTAGAAGTGCATCCGTAAAAAGTGTAAGAAGAACCGGACCCAGGTTTGAGTCTTGTGGTACACCATGTCTGCAGCGTCTTTCCTTACTCCATGAACTTTCAACTTTGACCATAAATGTTGAAAAGAGTTAGCCTGATGCCCATTTTCTAAAGGACATCCAAAAGTTTATTGTGACTTGACGTGTCAAATGCCTTGCTGAAGTCCACGAACATGACCAATACGTGATGGTTTTATTGAGACTCATATTTTTACCTTTTTGAAAACTATATTGATTGGATTGCCGTCGTGATTTCGTGGCTTATATGAAATAAACACAGCTCTTATTCATAGTCAATTTTCTATCTGTGTTTAGTAAAATCCCAGATTAAGGTTGTATTCTACTTCAGTTATACTCCAAATGACATGTCAAATCAAAAAAATACTGCTATATTTTCAAATTTGTTACTTTGTGTTATCATCCCTTATCTTAGATTGGATAAAATAATTATAATATAAAATAAATGTGACTTTTTCAAAACGATATCATTAGTAGAAATCCTTGACGCTTAATTCAAATGGATTAAACCGTGTTTTGTATATTTTTCTTTTTCTTGGTGGCATATTTTGCACCAAATAACTCAAACTCCTCTAAGATATTCATATCTTCTTCAATTGAGAAATCAATCGACATTTTTCTGGACAGTTTACGTAAAATTTATTTGATATAATTTACTTCTTCAGCTTTTTAATTCACAAACAAAAATCAAAAATGACATTTTTTTTATAATAAGCGCACACTCAAGGGGATATATTACCCTTATTATGTAGACACAGTGTGAGCACTAGGAAAGGGAGAGAGGGGTTGAAAGGAGATGTCGGTGCACATTGGTTTTGAATTCCTGAATATTGCAATAGCTGGGAAAGACAGAGTGTGGCAAGGCATTCCACATTCGCAAAGTATGGCTAAAGGACGAATCTCTGTACTTGACAGTACGACGAAGATAGGCTCGAGGGTATATTGATGAGCATTCCTAGAAGCGCGAGTATTACGGTTGAATTGTTTAAGGGGAGGAATGCAGCTGGCTATTTCTCTACAGCATAAACCATTAAAATAACGGTAAAAAAGCGTAAGACAAGAAACATTTCGACGATGTTCAAGTGACGTAAATGATCTTATGATAGTACGAGTAATATCACCAATCAATCTAAATGCTCTACGTTCAATAATATCCAAGAGGCTTAAGTAAGTTGCAGGAGCACCAGCCCAGATATGGGAGTTATCCTCAAGCTTTGGACGTATATAAGTCTTGTAAATAACAGCCAGATCAGAGGGGGAGAAAAACTTCTTGCATCGCCTTAGAAAACCCAAACATCTTGCGGCATTTTTGTCGACATCGCGTATGTGATCGTTCCACAAAAGGTGGTTGGTGATGCACATACCAAGAATATCGAGATGTTCAGTTTCCTCGATGCATGTGCCATTTATGGATAATGGCAGTGGGGGTATATTTCGCTTTAACGATACAAGACAGCATTGCGTTTTCGAAGCATTAAATTCCACGCGGTTTCTTATTCCCCATTGTACAATGCTGTTTAGGTCGGAATTTAATGAGCTTATCATATTTTGTCGTTGCAGTTCCACATCCGAAGAAGAGGGGTGTGAATCTGAAAACGAATATGAAAAGCTAAGAGTACTATCGTCAGCGAAACAATGTATTGGATTAGATGTTGCAGACAGGAGATCATTAATAAAAATGAGAAAGAGTGTTGGAGATAAAACAGAGCCCTGGGGCACACCAGCATTTATTTTATGGTTTTCAGACTTGAATCCATCCAATACAACTTGTATTGAACGATTCGAAAGGTAATTACTAATCCAATGAAGGAGGGATTCATGCAAACCGAAAGCACGCATTTTCGATAAGAGAGCTTGATGCCAAACCCTATCAAATGCTTTTGAAATATCTAGTGCAATAATCTTACTTTCTCCAAAACTATGTAAAGATTTGTTCCACTGTTCGGTGAGATGAACCATGAGATCACCAGTGGACCTATTGCTACGAAAGCCATACTGTCGGTAAGAAGCTTCCGTTCTTCAAGATACTTCTTGTGCTGATAATTAATCAGCGTTTCCATGACCTTGGAAAGAAGGGACGTAAGTGCAGTCGGTCGATAATTAGACGGTGAGGAAGATTCGCCTTTTTTGGGAATAGGCTAGACAAATGCGGTTTTCCATCCGCTCGGAACGAGACCTGAGGAGTAGGACAGATGAAAAAGCTTACGTAGTGGTTTTGCCAGCGATGAAGAACACCTCTTCAGAACAATAGCGGGGATACCATCCGGACCAGCAGATTTGTGTATGTTAAGATCTTTTAGGACTCTCGCTACAGTACGAGTGCGAAGAAAGATTTGCCCCATAGAATCATTAAGTCGCTCAAGTACAGGCGGAGTCATAACACTCACTGGCAGAGTTGAATTGGTGGCGAACTGCCTAGCAATCAATCTACTAATTCTCTTGCAATATTTAATGTTAGAAATTTATTTTTTCACGAGCTAACATTTTTTCCTGCAGCTTCCCATACCTATCCGACAATAACCAGTTTATAAATACATTTTTACTTTTTGAAGTTCATCATTTTAAAGGCACAATTAGAAGGTATCAGTTTGATTGCAAAGAAAATACAAACATTTCACCGTAAAAAATTACAACTTTTTAATTCCAATTTCAACATAAATATATTCACATAACAATTTAACTTTGCAATATCTATGAACTTAATTTAAACGATATCAATAATTTTCAATTCTCACTTAATTTTTTTCTTCCACCCAACTCATTTCAATACTAAACATTTTAGAAACTCCCCTCCCATTTTCGATTCCAATTTGCCACTTTTGCACCTTTTGCCGTAAAATCAGCCAAAACATCCTGCCATAGAATATCCTCTTGAATGACTCAATAAAATAATATTTTGCCATTTCTTGAATAGCATTACCAAATCCTCCCTTATCATTTATAAAGTTGGCTCTTCAACGTTAAGTAGCATCCCACCATGGACTTAACAAAGGCCAACCCAATCGACTTTTGCTTTTTCATTTCTTGTTTTTCTTTTTGTACCTTTCATCACCTTTTCTTCAATGGCTTTGTATATAGATATATTAAGCAGGAAAAACCAATATCATAGAATGGTTTCAAGACAGAAAAAAAGGTGTGTGTATCTCAAAGATAAATAAATATCTAGGTATTAAGAGGTAAATTTACTATGGATTATGTTGGGATTACTGCGTTTTTAGCCAACCGACATGACTTTGACGAAATTTGTTTTGACGTTGGCGTGGGGGTCTATTGTAATTTTTATTTACTGACGCAAGATGATGCAAAGGAAAAAAAACGCCTTTTGAGTTATGATGAATATTTATTAAGCTTTAAGACCTCCATGATTTTATTTTTTGTATCAAGTGTTACACCAGTATTCCGTAGATCTAATTTGCGCAGTATTTTATTGAAGCCTATAATTTTACAAATTTTCTGTCCAGAACTCTGTAAAATTAAATATAATATAATATAAATATTTTAAGTTAAATTTTCTGTAATAAACTTACCTCTTTTAGGATATTATTTGAAATATCCAAATTCAAAATGGTTGCATTTTGTACAATTAATTGCATCAGGATTTTCGTTACCGTATTTGTCATTGAGCATCCACTTATATCGAGATCTTTAAGTGGTAAATGTTGGACTACTGATAAAATAGCAGCTGCTCCATCGCTTTCTATTGGATTTAATCTAAGAATTAATTGTTCCAAATGTCTTCCTTTGAGTGCTTGACTTAAAGTAAATGCTCCCTCAGGTGCTATAGGATGATGAATTAAAACAAGAAAGACGACTTATTTTATATGTCTGTTTTAAGCTGGACAAGGTAAGAAATTAATATAATCTATTTATTTGAATAGTACAGGGTCTGGTACTGGAAGTGTAACCTATACAAAACCGGTTTGAAAAATGGTTGTAATTTATTTTCATTCACTTCGGCTGGAAATGCCCACCTTATAAAAAATTAATAGCAAGCTGGTCGAACGTAACTAGTCGGTATTTCATCCCACTCACAGAGAATAGTTTTTTTAACCGCCTTGAGACTAAATGCTTACTTACTTACTTAATGTAGCGCTACAGTCGGGGGCGGACCTGGGCCTCAACCAACATGCGTCTCCAGCCAGCTCGGTCCTTAGCTACCTGTCTCCAGTTTCGCACGCCAAGTTGGTTGAGGTCCTCTCCCACCTGGGTGCGCCACCTGAGTCGCGGTCTTCCTCTACTGCGCCGCCCGTCCCTCGGGGTTGGATTCGAAGACCTTCCGGTCTGGAGCGTTGATGTCCATTCGCTCTACATGACCTAGCCTTCTAAGCCGTTGGACTTTAATTCTGCTAACTAGGTCAGTGTCGCTGTACAACCCGTATAGTTCGTCGTTATATCTTCTCCTCCATTCTCTATCTATGCGTACGGGACCGAAAATCACCCGAGGAATTTTTATCTCGAAGCATACACGTTCTCATCTTTCTTTGACAGGGTCAAGGCCTCAGAGCCATAAATGAGAAACGGGATGCTGAGTGTCTTATAGATGGTGATTGTAGATGCTAGAGAGAGGACTTTACTTCTCAATTGCCTTCTAAGTCCAAAGAAGCGGCGATTTGCAAGAGTTATTCTTCGTTTGATTTCAACGCTGGTGTCGTTGTCTGCATTAATAGCGGTGCCTAGGTATACAAAGTCCTTAACTACCTCAAAGTTATAGCTGTCCATGGTGACGTTTTGTCTAAGACGTCTTTGTTCAGTGTCTTTTTTTGATGACATCATATACTTTGACTTGCCCTCATTGACCACTAAACCCATCTTCTTCGCTTTCGTCGCAATGCTCAAAAACGCTCCATTGACATCACGTTTTGATCTTCCAATTATGTCAATATCATCAGCGTATCCGAGTAATTGGATGGACCTTTGGAAGATTGTGCCTCTAGCGTTGAAGGTTGAGTTTTACACAATTCTTTCCAGAACGATGTTGAAGAAGTCCCATGACAGTGCAACTCCTTGTATAATACCTTTTTTGACATCAAATGCATCAGTAAGATCTTTTCCGACCTTGATAGAGCAGCGTGCATTCTCCATCGTCATTCTGCACAAACGGATAAGTTTGACAGGGATGCGGCTTAAAAATCGATAAAGAGATGGTAGGTATCGATTTGAAGTTCCTGGGTTTTTTCCATAATCTGCCCTAGTGTTAATATCTGGTCTGAAACCACACTGAAAAGGACCAATCAGGTTGTTGACGAACGGCTTCAGACGTTCACATAGTACGGCAGAAAAGATCTTATACGCAATGTTCAGGAGACTGATGCCTCTGTAGTTGGCGCAATTTAGAGGTTCTCCTTTCTTATATATCGGGCAAACTATGCTGAGATTCCATTCATCGGGCATGCTTTCTTCAATGCATGCTTCAGCGCATGCTTCCTACCAAACTTGCTGCTTTGAATAGTTCGGCAGCGATGCCGTCAGCTCCAGCAACTTTGTTTTTCTTAAGTTTAGATATAGCTATCTTCACTTCGTCAAGGTTGGGTAGGCGGAATTGTTGATCTGCGTCGCCGAGGTTAAGTGGTTCTATCTCCCTTACAGCGGAATTCGGTTCGTCATCTTCGTTATATAATTTGGAGAAGTGATCTTTCCATATTCTCAGCATCGACTGCGGTTCTACTACGATGTTCCCTTGATCGTCTTTACAGGCTTCGGTTCGTGGCTGGTACCCTTGGGAGGTTTTTTTACCTTTTGGTAAAATTTACGGACCTCATTCCTGTTGTGACATCCCTCTAAGCCGGTGTTCCTCTATCTTCTTCTGCGCGTAGAGCTCGCAAGCAGCTCTGGTACTTTTGTGCAGCGCCGTTTTGTATGCCTGCTTTTTCGCTGCGGGCGCTTGCCGGCCGTGTAAAACCTAGCACTTCAGAGGCGTCATCTCTGATGGCTGGCAAGGCAATGTAACCATTGATTTTCAATGCTTAATGCATTTAGCATAGGACTCCTTAAGAGGTTAATAGAGACTTGATCGGAAAAGGACATGTCAGTCTTGCGATTGTAGCCGTCTAACGTAGAAACTTCTCACAGTCCTTCCTTGGATCGGGATATCCGTAGCCGTACCTTGGCTATAACGAGGTAGTGGTCCGAGTCAATGTTGTCCCTTCGGAATGTTCGGATATCCTGTATACTGGAGAAGTGTGGTGGGTCCATCGCAATGTGATCAATCTGGTTGACGGTTGATTGATCAGGAGATTTCCATGTCCTCTTGTGGATATTAAGATGTGTGAACTGCGTACTAGCTACCAGAACGTCTCGCCCCGCCGCGAAATTGATCAGCCTAAATCCGTTGTCGGAGGTGGTGTCGTGCAGGCTGTATCTCCCGATTATGCCACCAAAGATATCTTCTCTTCCTAGCTTGGCATTAAAATTTCCTAAGACAATTTTAATGTCATAGCCAGGGCACTGATCATATGTCTTGTCCAAGAGCTCGAAGAATATGTCTTTGGTGTCTTCATCTTTTTCCTCTGTAGGGGCATGCCTACATATAAGGCTTATGTTGGTGAATTTAGTATTGATGCGGATTGTCGTGATGCGCTCGCTCACACTGTTGAAACTCAAGACTTTTTGCCTGAGCCTAGTTCCAACAACAAATCCACACCTAAATAGACGCTGTCTTTGTTCTCGGTAGCAGTCGCCGTAGTAGATATCGCAGTCTTTTAGTTTGCGTTTGCCCGGTTCATCTCATCGCACTTATTAGATGGCGGTAATATCTACCTTGCAGCAGTTTAGGGCCTCTGCTAATTGTTCGGCTGCACGTGGTCTGTTAAGAGACCTAACATTCCACGCATAGATCCAAAGTTCGTTGTCCTTATTTCGTTTGCGTGGGTTGTTAACAGTGAATCCCTCCCTATCCGAGGCTTGTTGGTGCTTCGCAACTAAAGGTATTGTTTACGTGGCCAGGAAGTCACCCTGACGGCACAACCCCCAACCTGGAGGGCCAGATCCTTAGTATAACTCAAAGCACGGGGAGCCGGATAAACCGCTCCTTACAGGCCTGAGCTCTATAAGGTGTTCACTAAGTAGTTCAACCTTACTGGAACTGTAGACGCCACCGTTGTTTCCATCTCGAGAATTCGTCCACTGCCGTCTGGATAAGGGGAGGTGCGCTAGTGGAATTACTCTCCCCCCTGTCGTTTGCCCCCAACAACTTTCCACTGGGGTTGAAACCGAATTTTCAGTTGGGGTACTAGGCACCGATGTTCACGGCGGGGAGGTGAGAGTAGGAGTTGATAGACAGAGGTGGGGTTTGAGAAAAAACTGTGGACGCTTGGGTAATCTTGAATGCATATGTCTACCATTTGGACATCCTTGAGACTAAATGGCCACACAAAATATTCCATTGGATTCAAGTCAGGTGAATTCGAGAGCCATTGTGTGGTCGAAATGAAATTCGAAACGTTGCTTATCAACCATTCTTGGCTCATACGTGCTTTGTGAGACGGTGAAGAGTCTTGTTGAAAAAAAAGGTCTGCAACCGAACTTTTTATCTGCTCATGATAAGTCGCATTTTTTTTAAGCCAGCCTCAAGGGAAACAATTGGAAAAGCTGCCCAAACTATTATTTGTGACGGGTGTTGCTTCCTGGTGGCTAAACGATCGCCTAATTCTTGTTCTTCAAGTATAAACTATACACTTTTTTTTAATTTAGAAATTGCTCAATTTGGAAAACATTCTCGTCAGAAAACACGATGTTCGGCAGTTGGATGCTTTCGCCCAACGAACTTACTCCTCCGCTATCTCAATATGTTGACGCTCTGGTGAAATACCATACAAAATGACTTTGTAAACTTATAGACAATACTTAGAAGGCCGAACCTTGTAATTTTATTGTTCTGAGCCGGTTTAAATGTCTTTCTCTTCTATCTTTAATTGGTATAAAAATAAATATAAATGAATTTTTTTTAAGTAAGGAATGTTGACCCTAAATAAATGATTGAAACTTTTGGGGCCTTGGGAGACTTAAGAATGCTTAGTGAATGAGTATACTATTAAAGAGTCTAAAAGATCGTGATAGCCTCACACGCTAAAACTATTATTGGAAAATATCAGTGTGTATTAATTTTAGACAAATCAACAACCAATCAGATTTTCACCCCTAGGAAGGCGAAACATTTCTAGAATTTAGTATTCGAACTAACTATCTGTTTATAGACTTTAAGGTCGCGTACGGAATCACAAATAAATGTACATAACTATGCATGTTGATCATGACCAATATAAAAAGCCAAGTTAAAATAGCCGAAATGTAATCCAGACCAATCATAAATGTTCAATCGACTCCGGCAAGGGAATGGTTAAACACAAGCCTCTTCTTCAAACTGGCGTTGGAGAAAATAATTCGTAACTCTGAAATGTCAACAAGAAAGACCAACGTCACCAGCTTACGCAGACGACATCAACATTATCGCGAGAGCCAAACAAGCTGCATAGGATTCCTTCACCCAGATCGATCAGGCAACATTCCTTACCATGAACTTCTAAGCTGCTGCTGTACAGGACGATGTCTATACCAGTACCAGCAAATGGATCCGACACCTGAATGCTTAGTAAAAGGCACTCCAACCTCTTAGTTTTTTTCGAGAGAAAGGTCTCGCGGAAAATTTTGTTACAATCAAGAACTGTAGGAAATTTACATCAAAGCTGATAATGTCACAAAAAACAAGCACGGTAAACAGCGGTGGGCTGGACACCTAGCTCATATGAGCGCTGCAGAACCAGCTCGGAAAGTGCTTCGTCGTACATTTTATGTAAGGCAACAGCATAGCAGACCATGTTTACGCTGGAGAAATAGTGTGGAACAGGACGAATGAAGCCTTGATGCTTCATGACCCAAGAGTTCTTTAGTTTTGCAAAATTAAGATATGACAAGAATTACTCTCAGAGGATTTGTCAGTTTCTCACAATGGGCATTACCCGTGAAAAAAAACCTCTTTAGGTGGCATAGGTCGGGATTGAACCCGCGACCTCTGGGATGACAGTCCTACTATACTTTTATAATAATAGGCTTTTCAAAATAAAACATCGACTATTAGAAGACCCTTTAAATATCATTGGTTAGATTATTATAAGTCAAACCGACCTATACGATGCAATGAAATTAAATCTATAAAGTTGTATAAATAATGTTAACATGGCTGCTTGCAGAAATTAGATTATATTAATTATTAAGTTATAAGCTACATTTATACTTACAAATCAAATTATTGGTTAAATCTAAAATATTTAAGTTTGGAAAAGATTCTGCTGTGCATCCATCTAAAAATTGTTGCAATCCATCATCGTGCATCGCACAATGTGTTACTGCCAATTTTTTTAAATTCTGACATCCTTTATCGAGAGATTTAGATATTAAGGCAAGCTGATAGGGTGCAAGTTTTACACTATGAAGCCTGAAAAAATGTGAAAAGTTCATTAATAAAAAACAGATTTGTATCTAATAATTCGGTCATCATACCAAAACTCCTGAAGTTCAGAACAATTGCTTAATCCAAGTGCAAATGTAGTAATATCATTTCGAGAAAATGACGAGCAACCAAGATAAAAGTTTGTTTCAATTGTTTTTGTACAATAAGTTACTCGAAGAGATCGCAGGTCGGGTAGGTTACTCAGAATGATATCTAGTGGAATATGATCTAAGAAAGAAAAACAAAATTAATCAAATGTAAAATCTTTTATCCAGTTGAAGCCGTTTGAGTCAGGGAAGTAAAGTAATTTTCAAACTGACAGAAAACCGAAAACTTATGATAATAGTTATAATTCTAGCACTACGGCTAAGAGTTTTAACAATTACGGCAAATTTTCTTAACTAAAAAAAAACAGTAGCTATAATAAATTTTATACCGTTTAACGTAATTAGCGGAAAAACAAACCCTTAAATGGAAAACAAATAATATGTACATATCTTAAGAGTGGCATCTCGTGAAACAAAACAAAGCCAACAAATCTAAGCCTTAGAGAAAAGTTCAAGAAATCTATTGTGGCTCTGTTATTCTGCAAAAAAGCTATTGGTAGTAAATGGGGCTTCAAACCCCGCATTATGCATAGGCAAGCTGCTTATCAGACAAATTCTACTGTACGGTGTAGCAGCATGGTGGACAACATTAAACAAAGGTATAAACAGCGATAAACTTAGCGAAGTCCAGCGTTTAGCTTGCCTATGTATGCGTATGTAAAGGCAATTTATATCGTACTTCATCACCTTTATATCTACTCAGCACAAAAATAGCTGTAAACTCTGCTGCTCGCCTCTGAGCTTCATCAAAGTGGAGAAATAATAGCATTTGTCACCCCATAATTTTTAATTAGTTAGAATCACTTCCCACTCACACATACTCCATCCCCTAATTACAGTTCGATAGAAACTTCCAGGCTTCTATTCCTAATCTTTCTGGTAGAAGAGAGCATTCCTGAAAGACGGGTCAAGCCACTTCTATACAGAGAGCATTTCCGAAAGACGGGTCAATCCCCTTCTGTACAGATAGGTCAAAAACTAATGGGGGGTCGGTAGAAGCGTGTACTATGAAAGTCTCTAATTTCACTTCTTCAATCAGTGTAGCGTCTTTCAGGCAGAACTTACGTCGATAATAGAAGTCTTGTTCTGGATTCAAGAAATCATGATATGAACGTCTGATATAAGTCCAGACCTGTCAATAATCTCTAATAGAGATGAAAGAACATTCTCCTTTGCTAAGAGATATTCCGTAGAGATATTTCATTAAATTGTAAAACAGACAAACTCGCCAAAAATTGTACAGTACTACTCAACTACTCATTCTACTACCCTTGGTTAAGGCTGGCATAACAATCTTGCCAAGACAAGACGCTTTAAAGCAAACTAACATAAGGTGGAAAAGCATCGGCACCTGTCTGTCAGGCCACAACAAATATTTACCCTATTTTAGATTTAAAGGGCGTAAGGTGATTGATATCTCTAAACAGGTTGTATATAAGCTCAATAATCATTGTCATAACCTCACACTGCCTTTTCTTCTCAAATGACTTTTGCAGAAGCTGAACGAAACAAGAAGACTGAGAAGTAGTGCTTCACCTCTTCAATACATACCTCGCTCTATGTCAAAAACGAAAGACGTCTCTATATAATTCTTCTACAATGACCTAAACGATCTCAAACTCAAAAAGAAGTTCAATTGGTTTCACTGAGCTCACAAAAAGGAACTGAAGAATCATGTGGCATCCCAATGGGACAACAACTGGGCATCACAATGTACCAACAACTGTGTCCTACTCCAAAAAAAGGAACTGAAGATTCATGTGGCATCCCAATGAGCCAACAACTGTGTCCTACTCCATCCAAGAATTAAACATAAATTAACCTAACCTTAGCTTACCTAAGTCTGAGAAATGAGCTTACTCATTTGAGAGAAACTTTGAATTCACAATGGATTTTGTAAATTAATAAAAGTGAATATGATTGAACTTTAGTAAAATTTAAAAACCCTTAAAATACTGATTCAGTAAAGCCATGTTTTTATTTCGAAAACTTAATTAAATATTTATTCAATATCAACTAATCAATCGGTAGCTCATGGTGTTGACCTGAGAAACTTATCAGAGTAAAATGCGTTTGCAATGAAATTGACTAACGTTGGTCCAATAGATTTCTTGGAAACCAATTTTTTTGATATTTTCATTAAAAAAGCATAAACATAAACGTCCAATTTATCAAAAACAATAAAATAGGAAAAGATATTGTCACAGGGTTGTCAAATCAAATGTATGATCAAATTGAAGTTTATTTGACGTTTAATTATACACTCGTATGACTCACCATTAATTTCACCCATTGACGGCTGAAGAAAATCAATTTCAAGCCTTTTGATGTAGCCAGCACTTATGTCCAAAATTGTTTGCACACTCTCTTGATCGTAATCACTGATGTTAACATTCTCTAGATATTCCTGTAAGTGTTTTTCCATGTACACATCGATCCAACTTCGATTTCCTACATCAATTGGAAGAGTCTTCCAACGATGCTGATAGCATTTCCGCCAAAAAAAGTCATCCTTTATGTGAACGCTTGATATTTTCAGAGGAATATTCATAGGCAAATTGTCCACAACATAATTTCGGTCGACTTGTTTTGTTATTTCATTAAAAATTGGCATTTCTAAAAAATTTAATTTTAATAAATAAGTACAAAAATTAAGTCTAAGTTGTCAGATACCAATCCAATTGTCAACAATCTTATCTAATGCTAGAAGACGAAGTGTTTTTGGCTCAAGAATTTTGCTATCGGTTTCCAATGATGGTTTTGCTTTCAGTGATGCTGGTGAGTTTTTAGAATTCTGACTATCCGAAGTGAAGTATGCTTTATAGACATTAATGTCCAATGAACATGGCAAGTAAATATTGTCAAAATTCATTTTTTAACAATATACTTCTTTCTTTTACTAAATACTATGATTTAATTCAAGTGATTTCCTAGACTAACTATCGATTTATTAAAATACTCAAACAAACAAAAGTCTGGTAGTCAAGGAGTTTCTTTTATTTCTGTCTTCGAAATAGCGTAACATCAGGGAAAAATACTCTGTTAAAGTCAACGAATGAAATCACATCAATTTGGTATGTTAATTTACACAATGATTATAATATAATATGACAGCAAGGACAACGAAATATCTTAAACAGATAATCACAGCCTTACGCCATGTTATTATGGTCATAATCGTTTGTAGTCGGATAAGACCACTGCTAATAACTGGGTGGAAACATTTTTCTGCGTATATAAGATTAGTATAATGTTATGGTAATTTTATGGGAAGAAATAAAACATTTTTTTTCTTGTTCTCCTTTTGGAATTTCAGATAAGAACTTCAAGGAATGTCTGAGTAGGGTATTTTTGGTGAAAAGCAACAGTTCAATAGATTTAAATCAATTTTAGATGAATATTTTTTGAAGATGTTAACTTTAAAGAAATTTAACGCTTAATGGGAAATTCTAAGAAAACTGTTGCTTTACTGTTTAAATATTTTAGAAAAAAACACGTATGTAACTCCGGTTGTTTTTCTCATTGAGTTTTTAGAATTTGTAAAATATTCGTAATGCTAGTGACATTTTCTTTTCTTTGTTTGTATTCTTAATCACTTTAAACTTCTATTAATTGATTATCTTTCCGACTTGATACTTAAAAGAGCCCAGTGTAAACACCGTCATTTGTTTGAGTAGCTGTCAAAGTTAGCAATGACATTCAGCTCTCAAAATATTTACTACGGTTAGCCTTTTTCATGTTTTAATATGCCAGTTATAACTATCGTTGGTTTATATCACATTTTTTGACGGGTGGTTCAAAGCATACATTAAAAATTTCTTTTTTTGAGCACAAATTTCCTGATTGGTTTTAAGGATTTCCTTATTGGAATCAACCATTTAAGGTTAAAATTGATCATTGAAAGGAAAATTGACAGATCAGAATTCAAAGGGATTCCAATCACCTGTTCATTGAATTTTTAAAATTAATTTATATTAACAAGCCGTAAAACTGAGAATCCAAGAAGAGTTAGAAATATCACTATCAATCAAATTAATTGGTCATAGAAACGATAGTGGTACAGGAATTAAAACCAGATGAAGTAAGTGTATTCGAATACTAACAGAATTGTTAGCTGAAGACCTGAAATTAAAAAAAAAACCGTTACTGAAGCCATTGTCAATTTTGGTTTAGAAAATTAAAATGAAAAATGAAAGTATCATATTTAATGTCGTTAAACTATTCTGGAGTATTGTCATAGACCATGAGGCATTAAGAGTAGTAGCGGCGTGACCCTATTTTTTTCAACTTTGAGTTTATTACACTTACATGACCAAAATTAAATTTTCTTTCTATGCAGAAGTGGCGTAGTTCATATTTGTTCATGAACCTACACAAAATTTTTGAAACGTTGTTTCTTCACGCAATTTTTCGTAGGACATAAATGGCGTAAACCACTTACGCCACTTCTGCATTATGCGTTTTTTTTATAAATTAATCAATTTCAAGATTCAATGGCTTTAATTTTTGGAGTACAAGTACAGCAATAACAAAGACGTGCTTTTTGAAACTGTGATATTAAAAATAGAATATCTACAATACTTACAGATATAGACTTATTGTTTCCAAAAGGAAATGCCGTAAGTGAAGCGAAAAAGAAAGATTTATTCGACTTACTAAATTTTATTCCCCCGATTTACCAGGACTTTCATAAAAACTTGACAACTGTTTCTACAGACAGAGACGTTAGCTTAGTTGAATACGTACATGATAATGAAGAGCGGTAGTTTTATAGCAGTCTTAACTCATAACTTTTTACTATTTTGTACTTAGAAATTCTTAATAAAAAAATGTAATAACTTACTTTTTAAAAATTATTTCTGTATCCAGAAAACAGAAGTGATGTAAGCCACATAAAATCCAGTAAATCACACATTTACAGACAAGATTAGGATCTAAAATAAGAGACTTTCCTCCATATCTATGTCATAGCTAAAGTTCATTAGCCATTGTTTTAAATAGGAAACCAATAATAAACAAATGTTTTTCTTTAATTTCTTTAACCGTGATTTTCTCAATTATTAAAATTTCGGGTTACGCCACTTCTGCTCTCAATGCCTCCTAAAGTGTTAAATCAGAAGATTACCGTGATCACGTTTTCGAGAAATTACATAATCGGGAAACTTTTCGATCGATTCTTTTAACAAAACAGCTGCATTAGTCTCAATCACAATGTCAGCCCTAAAACTGCACAAAACACTGCTACGCTAGCGCAGAAAGGCTTTTCTTAAATTTTCTGAAGATCGAAGGCGATACTTCTATTTCTTAACGTAGCCTCCGTGTAAAAAATTTGTCCCATTGCGAAAGATGATTTTTCTGCGAAATTTCGGATAAATTTGATGTTTTCCTAATTCCAAAAATACAGTTTTAAGTTATTTTTTATTAACTCTACATAAAAGTATTAAAATTGGTACAAAAAATGACACACAAAAAGGGTAGGTAATTATCATACACGGTTTCGAATCTTCACATTGCTTACTTGTCCCAAAAGTTCAAAATTGTAAACTAGTTTTACTAATGTCGACAGAGAAAGTGATTCGCGGCAGCATGCAACCAAAAATGGTATAGCTTTGTTAATTGTGACTGCAATATTTTTACAATGCATTGTTGAGGTAAGTACCGTTCTTATTTAGTTATGGCGTAGTTTTTATCGGTCAAAAGATGACAGGTTAACAGGCGACAACTGCATAAAAGCTGGTTATATATAGTAGAATTTATTAGTACAAATTGAAACAGGAGGATTTTGAAATGTTTTACTTCAGACTGGGCCATGTTTCTGGTTACTTCTTTATTTTAAAACATCATAAAACAAGAAGTATTGAAAAATTCGATAATTCTTGTTTTTGTACAGGGAAAATACGAATATTTGAATTTTAATAGGTTATTAAAAAAGCCACCTCTCTTGATTTCATGAGTTTTTTTTAATAATTGCGACACAAAGCAAAATTGGGTCCCCCGATTCCATCCGTTGGCCTATCTGTCCTCGTCCCAACTGCCCTCAGATTCTCGTTAGGCATTGTTTTTTCAGACTAAAAAGAGGCTGGGATGCGACCTACACTGATAACTTCCCATCCCGTCTGTCAATTTGTCTTGCTTAAAAGTTTTTCTATATGTACTCGTACCAATTTTTACCAAATTTGCGTACTGTTTTTTTAGATTTTATTTTTAATGAAAAATGGATTGTTGGAATTTTACATAAAAATTACTGAATATCGAAAACAATATTTTTGGTGAAATAAAATAGGTTTGAAGCCAATATTTTTAATTTTTGAAAAGCCATTTGATTCGAAAGTAAATTTTTACCAAGTTTTAGTATTGTTTTTTTTTAGTGTTTTATGTTTTGTAAAAAAAAACTGTCAATTCGATTTTTTCAAAATTTTATCGAATGTTGAAAACAATATTTCTTATAAGATAAAATTATTTTGAAGCCAATATTTCAAATGTTTGAAAATATATTTCAGTCGAAAATCATTTTTTACCAACTTTTGTAAATATTTTTTAGGTTTTTAATTTTTTGTACAAAAACTGTCAATTCGATTTTTTCCAAAATTTGTCCTAATGGTATAAGCAATATTTCTAATAAGTAAAAATTAGTTTGAAGCTATTATCTCAAATTTTTGAAATGATATTTGAGTCGAAAATCATTTTTTACCAACTTTTGCTAATTTTTTTTCGGTTTTTACTTTTTTTAAAAAACTGTCAAACCGATTTTTTTCAAAATTTTACTGAATGTTGACAACAATATTTTTTGAAAGAAAAAATTAAATTAAAGCCAATATCTCAAAGTTTTTGAAAAGATATTTGATTCGAAAATCAATTTTTACCAACTTTTATTAATTTTTTTTTAGGTTTTTATTTTTTGTAAAAAACTATCAATTCGATTTTTTTCAAAGTTCTTCAGAATGTTGAAAACAAAATTTCTTATAAGATAAAATAAGTTTGCAGCCTAAGTCTAAAGTTTTTGAAAAGATAATTGAGTCGAAATTGAATTTTTCCCAACTTTGAGTAATGTTTTTTTTAGGTTTTTATTTTTTATAAAAAAAACTGTCAACTCGTTTTTTCTCAAAATGTTATCAGATGTCAAAAACATTAGTCTTCGTTGCACAAAACTGTTTTGGGGATGAAATCATATTTTGGTCGTAAAATTTTCTAGGTGACAATCTAGGGACCTTGAAACATCGAGAAATGTCAAAATTTTCAATTTGAAAAATCGGACCCATTACAATTACTTCCTATGGGAAGTTAAAAAACACATAAAATTCAGAAAAATGCATGAAATCTTTAGTTGAATTGATAGTACGATCTATATTATTTAATGTTTGAAGATTATTTCATGCAAATGTTGACCTTGACTGCGCCTCAAATGGTCCATCCGCTTAGTCCAATGTTGGCATACTCTTTCCAACATTTCAGCCGGTATCTTACGAATAAATGCTTCAATGTTGTTTTCCAATGCGTCAATTGAAGTGGGCTTGTCTTTATAGACATGAGCTTTAACATAGGCCCACAAAAGTCTTTAAATCACACGATCTAGATGGCGAATTGAACGGTCCCGAAAGTGAATTAAAATGTTCACCGAAATCGCCTCTCAATAAGTCCATTGTTGTGTGTGCTGTGTGGCATGTGGCACCGTTTTGTTGAAACTACATGTCATGCAAGTCAAGCTCTTGCATTTAGCGCAAACAATAGTTAGATATCATATCACGGTAGCGCTCACAATTCATAGTTACGTAACGATTCGCATAATCTTTGAAGAAGTACGGTCCAATAATGCCACTAGCCCATAAACTGAATCAAACTGTGACTTTCTGGATGCATTGGTAGCTCTTGCAATGCCTATGACTGATTTTCACTCCAAAATCGACAATTCTTCTTATTTACGTTCCCATTGCGTCAGCTTTGTCGCTGAACACAATTGAATGGAAGAAGCGAGCGATGAACTTTTTTAACAGAGCAATCATTTTGATAATAAAATTCAATAGTTTGCAAGCAAAATACTTGACATTAGAATTCATCTTATTGAATCAATCTTTTGCTAAAAATAGAGCTCTACAATGTTGAAAAATAAAAAATAGTAATTTTACTGATGGATTTTACTTTAACTGAAAGCTATAACTGGCAGCGCCCAAAGCAAAACCCTTTGTTAACAGGACTATTTCGTTAAAAAAAGCTCGATTACCAGTTCCCAGGTTTTCTTTTTCATTAAGTAACATATCCCAATAATTAGCAGAAATGACGATGATCCACGTGCCGTGCATATTTCTTAATGAACATTAGTTAAAACAATATTTAGATGAACATAAACAAAAATGTCCTTATTTTTTGTACCCGTCTATAACCATTTCACTCACTAAACAACAACAACACGAAAAAAAAACAAAAATGATTCAAATTCAAAACGGATACTCTGAGTATACCTACCCGCAGGCTTCTTTCTCGTATTCCTTATGTCAACAGATGTCCTTTTGAATACAATGGACAATAACGGACGTATCATAATGGTCAGTTTGCATAGAATGACAATGAAATAAAACTCCCTTCCCTAAAAACTGAGTGCATGATGTTGTATGGAAAGTTTTTGGATGATTTATACTTCCATGGTTTTTTTGTTTTTCGTTTTTCTTTTTGTCAGGTCTCTATGGCATAACAGAGTAAAGTTTCAAGCTTTTCGAAGCATGAAACGAAACTCGAAACATGCATGTAAGAGATATTCTTTCGTTATCAGAAAGGATATCTTGTCATCGCAAGTTCGCTGTTAATTCTTTTTCTATGTATGATGTGAAGCTTTAGTTATGAGGACGTTCCTTTTTTATTTGTTCTGAAGTTACAACAACTGGGATTTTTATTTGCTTATCTTATTTTCACTCTTTAACAGGGGTTAATAAAAAATGAGTTAAATGCTGAAATGGCTGCTGTGGATTTATGTCCTTGTTTTATTTAATGGAATTTAAACTTGGTAGCAATTTCCATTTATTTTTTTTGTTTTTTAAATAATTCTTCGCTTCCAAGGAGTTTGGTACAGTCGAGAAAAAAAATCGCTTGTTTTGCTTTTATGGATAGAAAATCTTTTGATGGACAATGTTTTGGTGCCTCGGTACTATTTCAAATTTTTGATATGATTGTAATTAATAGCAAGGCACTTTATTACAAACCTTGTCGAGCTTGTGTATTGGTCGACAAGGTGTTTTTTCTTGGGAATACAATTTTATGTTTATAATGGGTTTTGATGCCCTTTATTCAAACGCGATTTTCTTTTTTAAATTCTAAAAAACTCGTACATATGGCTTTTTAAAGCAATTGAAATTTAAAAAGTAATTTTTTTTTCAAATAAATCAATGATGGTTTTCCAAATCTTTAATTCCTTTCCTCAATATTTAGCTGAAATATTTATATTATTTCAGACAGTTTTCAAAAAAGTAGTTAAGTTTCACCTGTCTTAAAAAAATCTGAGAGAAGTGCTTAACTAGTTATAATAAATCTGTTTTCAGCACGAAAGGTAAAAAAGTAAGTTTTTATTTTGTAGTGAATCTATTGTCTTAACAATTCTGTTATACCACGTTTTTTAAATACATTAAAAAATATAAAAATGTCGTTGAAAGACTTGAAATCTACTCCATTTTTTTTTCTTCAATTCTAATAAATTCAAAGTAAGTTGAAAATTTCATACAGAGTCAAATATGGACTCAAAACTAATGTGAATGATTTGAATTGTATAAAGAAGAGACTAATCATTCAATTTATTGACATATGTTGAGTTTTAACTTAGCTTTAAAAACCCCTTTTTAATTGTTTGAAGTATTTTTAAAGGGACATATTAAAAAAAAAATGAAGTGATAGGAAAACTTAAATCAGACATTTGATTTACTCACTTAACATAAATATTGTTGTCTAAAGGAGGCTGTTATATAACATAAAGTGTATCTTAACCTTGCATTTACATATTAAAGCACATTACACTACATTACATTTACTTATAACATTACGTATTTCTTCCGGACTCAATTTCCGGGAGTCTATTATTAATATCGTTATCAGTGTGCTTACTTGTAGATTGGAGCTGATGCTAGAAGACGAATTTTAAAAACTTTCAGTTTTGCGTCAGCCTTTTGAAAATATTTTTAACTTAAAGGAGTTAACAAAACTTAAAAGAGGAAAAAATGTTTAATTCTTGAATCAAAGGAAATAGGTGAATAATTAAATACCAAATTAAGTTAAACAAATAAGTTAGTGTGGTACTCACAAATCACAAGTTTTATTAGCTCTGTTCACTTTAGATCAATTTAGTTCACGAAACGTTCATTGCTTTTTAATAAGACATTAGTTTAACGAAAGTGTTACTTTTCTGTTTTTGGGACATTTATATTTTTGAAATTCTTGTTTCAGTTTTACAGAATCCAAGAAAATTTTCTTCAAAAGAAAACATTTTGAAAGAAAAAACACATTAAGAAAGCCCTACACATTTTATTTGTTTCAGGAATTTAAACGCCACTTAATATCAAATTGGCGATCTCTTATTTAAGGATTCTTCTTAGAAACCTTAGTATTTGCTATTTTTTAAAATTTTTCCAAATTCTAAATCGTGTAGAAACAAATATTGGAGTTGTTTTTGACAACAAACCGCTTTTTGGTGAACTTACCAACAAATCTTTGAATGAAATCTTTACTTATACAACTTAACATTAGATTGCCCATGTAAGCATTCGGGTCAGTAATCTTTTTTTTTTTTTTTATAATGAGCGCACACTCAAGGGGATATAAATATTACCCTTATTATGTAGACACAGTGTGAGCACTAGGAAAGGGAGAGAGGGGTTGAAAGGAGATGTCGGTGTACATTGTTTTGAATTCCTGAATATTGCAATAGCTTTGAAAGACAGAGTGTGGCAAGGCATTCCACATTCGCATAGTACGGCTAAAGAACGAATCTCTGTACTTGACAGTACGACCGAAGATGGGCTCGGGGGTATACTGATGAGCAATCCTAGAAGCGCGAGTATTACGGTTGAACTGTTTAAGGGGAGGAATGCAGCTGGCTATTTTTCTAGAGCATAAACCATTAAAATAACGGTAAAACAGGGTGAGACAAGAAACATTTCGACGATGTTCAAGTGACGTAAATGATCTTATGATAGTACGAGTAATATCACCAATCAGTCTAAATGCTCTACGTTCAATACTGTTCAAGAGGCTTAAGTAAGTTGCAGGAGCAATAGCCCAGATATGGGAGTTATACTCAAGCTTTGGACGCATATAAGTTTTGTAAATAACAGCTAGATCAGAGGGGGAGAAAAACTTCTTGCATCGCCTTAGAAAACTCAAACATCTTGCGGCATTTTTGGCGACATCGCGTATGTGATCGTTCCACAAAAGGTGGTTGGTGATACACATACCAAGAATATCCAGATGTTCAGTTTCCTCGATGCAAGTGTCATTTATGGATAATGGCAGGGGGGTATATTTCGCTTTAACGATACAAGACAGCATTGCGTTTTCGAAGCATTAAATTCCACGCGGTTTCTTGTTTCCCATTGTACAATGCTGTTTAGGTCGGAATTTAATGAGCGATAAGCTCATTAAATTCCAACCGTCGTCGTTGCAGTTCCACATCCGAAGAAGAGGGGTGTGAATCTGAAAACGAATATGAAAAGCTAAGAGTACTATCGTCAGCGAAACAATGTATTGGATTAGATGTTGCAGACAGGAGATCATTAATAAAAATGAGAAAGAGTGTTAGAGATAGAACAGAGCCCTGGGGCACACTAGCATTTATTTTGTGGTTTTCAGACTTGAATCCATCCAATACAACTTGTATTAAATGATTCGAAAAGTAATTACTAATCCAATGAAGGAGGGATTCATGCAAACCGAAAGCACGCATTTTCGATAAGAGAGCCTGATGCCAAACCCTATCAAATGAAAACGATGTAAAGTTTTGTTCCACTGTTCGGTGAGATGAACCATGAGATCACCAGTGGACCTATTACTACGAAAGCCATACTGTCGGTCATTAAGAAGTTTCCGTTCTTCAAGATATTTCTTGAGCTGATAATTAATCAGCGTTTCCATGACCTTGGAAAGAAGGGACGTAAGTGCAATCGGTCGATAATTAGACGGTGAGGAAGATTCGCCTTTTTTGGGAATAGGCTGGACAAATGCGGTTTTCCATCCGCTCGGAACGAGACCTGAGGAGTAGGACAGATGAAAAAGCTTACGCAGTGGTTTTGCCAGCGATGAAGAACACCTCTTCAGAACAATAGCGGGGATACCATCCGAACCAGCAGATTAGTGTATGTTAAGATCTTTTAGGACTCTCGCTACAGTACGAGTGCGAAAAAAGATTTGCCCCATATAATCATTAACTCGCTTAAGTACAGGCGGAGTCATAACACTCACTGGCAGAGTTGAATTGGCGGCGAACTGCCTAGCAAAGAGATTAGCTTTCTCTAAAGAACTTACAAATGGAGTGTCATTGACAACGAGAGGAACCGAGGAAGAGGAAGAATTTCTCATATTTTTTACAAATGACCAAAAATTTTTACTGCCTTTGGGACATTGCAGTATTTTTTGCCGTAATTGTTGGTCATGTAATAATTTGGTCCGTCGAATATGGGCGTTGCAGGCCTTCCTGGCTTGCTTGAACTTATTCCGGTTTTCCTCAGTTGGATTGGCTTTAAAACAACGGATACTTACCTTCTTAAACCTAATAACCTCTTTACAGCTCGCATCGAACAATGCGATTTCCTTAGGTCTGATGCTTTTAACCCTATTCGGGATAAAAGTTCTCATTCCCATGAGAATCAAACTTGTGATCATATCAGCGCTGGTGTCAACGTCACTATCGAGAACGAATAGTGACCGGTTAAAGATCCTGAAGTAATTGTTGAGACCGTCCCAGTTGGCTTTCTCGTATTGCCAAAAGGTTCTCATAGGAGCTCTTTCCTTAACTGGAGATTTTTACACGAGAAATTTGCTGATATGACACAATGGTTAGATGTGCCTAGAGGAGATAGAACACTAATAGTGTACTTACCAGGTCAGAGGTAAGAAACAAGTCAAGAGTGTTTTCTGCTCGACCTACCACGTCCGATATTCGAGTGGGCTCGTTGACCAGCTGAGTTCAAGAATTTTTGTCTGTTATTTTGAAATAGATTTACATATTTCAAAACAATTTTTGTGTATTTTAAATTTGATCTGTTAAAATATGTATATCAAGTCGATAATTTGCCTTGATCTCGAGTGTCGGCGAAAGGAAATTTCTAGAAGGTACTAACACAGACATTTGTTTAAAAACGATCAATTAAAATTATTGGGAAATATGGACCGATTGAAATTACTTTTAATGGGAAGTTAAAAATAATTGTTCTTCTCGAATACTGGACACCTTATTTCACTGAACTACGCTTTTATTCTGTACAAAAAAAATAAAATACTTTTTTAAAGGATAAAGCAGTCGTCGTATCTGTTTTTTCAAATATGCAACTTTAAAAATGCTAAATGGGTTGTTTTTAAAGGCTAAGTTTAAAAACAGCATATCCCAAACCAAAAATTTGTATGAGCATTCCAATTATTATCTTTTACATACGGTTTAAATCATTTTAAAATTTCACTTTCATAATTTTAATAAGTTATGAAATGACTTATGGGTCTTCATGAAGTTTTGAAAAAAAAACTTTGAATGTAATTAATTTATGTCGTTTAATTCGTTTTGATTTAATTTGTAGTGTTATATATATATATTTTTTAATATATTTTACAAACCTTAAGACCACGATTTTATAATAAGTTTAAAAATTGTTTTTATACCGTTTTGAGTTTTTCTGTTAAAGAGCGTTTTAGCATAAATGCTTCAGGGTTCGTTTAGGGTTAATGAATAGCAGGTGAAGATTAATAACTTATGAGGATTGAAATATTGAAGTAAGGGAATTTTATGGCAAACAAAAAATACTTCAAGAATTTACAAAGCCTCAAAGAGCTGATTTTTCTATGCTGAGAATATGGAAAGACAACTTCTATAAACTATATTAGGACGATGACTAATCGAATTC
This sequence comes from Eupeodes corollae, assembly GCF_945859685.1. NCBI lineage: Eukaryota > Metazoa > Arthropoda > Insecta > Diptera > Syrphidae > Eupeodes > Eupeodes corollae. The sequence continues at coordinate 151,483,067 of NC_079147.1, forward strand.
CGCTGTAAGGTAGATAGCACTTTTTAACCAAGGCGACGCAAACAACAATTTTGCCAAGATAATGGGAAATAAACGCTGCTCCATAAAGGTCTGAAAAGATCTCACGAAACTCTTGATTTCAAAAAAAATTTTAGGCAAGGCGATACACTGTTATGCGACTTTATGAAGATCGTTCCGGAATGAATTGTACAGAATTCAATCGTTAACACTCAGTGCACAATCTTCCAAAGGTTTGTCCAAATACTGGGATACGCGAAGAAGATGGATTTAGTGGTATTGGAGATAGTAAGCTAGGGACCGAGCTGGCTGGAGACTGATGTTGGTTGAGGCCCAGTTTGTACCAGACTGTAGCTCCACCTTAAGTAGGTAAGTAAGATGTCATAGATTGATTTTAAAGTCGGATTCGAACTTAAGCCATTAAAATCTTAGAAAAAGTAACGTGTTATCCATTTTGCGGTTTCAAAAGTATAGGGCTGTAATTCGACATCTGTTTAATTATGTTGTTAAACCAATTTTTTTCAGTTGAAAGTCTTAAATTTACATAAATGGATCGCTTTACTAACACACAACGCACCTACAAGTTGATAGAACCTGCTACAAAAATGGTGATTCTGCCAAAACCACATTTGGTGCTTTAAGAGGAGACTATGGTTTACATAATCGTCAAACTACGCAACAATTGGCAAAATTGATAAAAAAATGTAAAGACACTGGATGGGTTACACATATTGTAAGGCCTTTGCATCATCGTTTCGCTCGTACCACTGAAAAAACGCTGCTGTAAGAGAAAAAAATTGTCGAAAACCCGAATATGTCGATTCCTCTTCATTCTCAGGATTAGGACTGTCTTACTGCACATTATGGCGTATTTTGCATTTGGATCTATACCTTAATCCATATAAAGTACAATTCACACAACACCTGAAGCCAGCTGACCATTCACAACATCGTAGATACATCGAATGGGTGCTTGAACAACAGGCAGTCGACGGCGATTTTTCGAACAACATGGGTATGTTAACAAACAAAACTGTCGTATTTGGGGTTCTGAGAATTCTCAAGTAATTGAAGAGAAGCCACTACATTCACAAAAAGTTATTGCTTGGTATGCTCTTTGGTCCGGAGGTTTAATTGGACCAAACTTCATCGAAAACGACGATTCTGAGTGTTATGGTCATATGATGACCAATATTTGAATAATACGACTTAGAGAATATGTGGTTTCAATAAGACATTTCCACATGTCACACAACTCGAGCGAATATCAGCTGGCCACTAAGATCATGCGATTTGACACCGCTCGACTATTTTTGTGCGGCTACGTCAAAGACCGTTTCTTTGCAGATACATTTTTAACTCTTGAGCACTTAACCCAACATTCGTCAAGTTACGGCTCAGATACCGCTAAATATGTGTCAAAATATGGTAGAAAATTACCTCAACAATTCGCGTAGTGGTCATTTAAATGATAATGATTTAACCCATAATGTTAAAGTTCAAACTTTATAATAAAAAGAAATATCATGAAAAAAAATATTATATATTTGTTTTATTTACGTTTACTTTTGAAACTACAAAATGGATAACCCTGTATGATTTGATTGCAAAGTAGGTATATTTCCTTGTTGATCAGTATATTGCTTCGGTTGATAGTTGTTTTTTAAGTAAAGGTAAGTTACCATTATGGGTCACATTCCAGCTTCTTCTTTCATAATTTCATAATGGCTAACCTAATCATTAAAAACAAAGACACCCAAAACGGGTAGGAAATTAATATTCTTCATAGTTGACCTCATAATCTCAATAATATTTTAAGGCAACACAAAATAAAATTTGCAACTTAAATAAAAAACTTGCACAGGCAGACGTGAATGCATGGACAACAAAATAATGTATTATTTTTTTTTTATAAAATCCATACTGTCGGTTTAATATTATTATTATGCTTACTCAACGAGACGATAAGTGCCATAAAAATAACTCAAAATAAATTGCTTTACACAAAAATTGGCTTCGTCTTGGGTTATTTCATAAATAAACTTTTTTCTTCTTCTTGGTTTTTTTTTGTTGAACTTCAAACTAGATACAAAGCGTGTATCTGAGTATCTGGAGTATACAATGGTTGACTGAAGGTGAATGATGAAGATGCAAAAGCATTTCGTTCCATCATCATTGCTGCCGCTATACGTATGTAGGATAATATTTACGTCATAATAAGCAAAATAATTTGGTAATAATAATGCGAGTCATGAGTTCACCGCACCGCAAGACCATCATAAGAACGTTTTCTAATTTTAAGAGGATTTATGTTGGAGGTGATGTAGATGGTTTTTTATTTGTTTGCCTTTGCCTTTGCCTTACCTCGCCATCTTTTATATCACACAAAATTTATGTAAAATGATACACAAATTCATATTGAGAAAAAGTCTTTTAAAAAATGCATCCTACAATAATAAAAACTTGGGGAGAAATGACATTTTTGAGTGATAAATCGTGTTTTGAAATTGTACGTCCATTATGTTCTTAATATATATATAAATTAGATTTTACAATGTTTGTCCGCGATGCACTGCTAAACTACTTTACCGATTTTAATCAATATTGAACCCCGCCGTGTGGAGTTTTATCCAACTTAAAAGATAGAATATCATCATATCTCAATTTATGATCGCAATATTATTTTATTGCATATTATTTGTCAATTATTTGATAGTCACAATTATCTGTTAGCTGTAAACGATTCGAACCTACAGATGGTAATATCTTTTGACTGGATTGAGTAAGTATTAATCTTCCAAACGTTTTATATAAGCTTCAATAATGGCATAACAACCACATGTTGCTAATTCTAAAGTATTGGAGAAATTTATTTTGTAGTAACAGATTTTTAGGTTAGATTTAGATTGATTTTATTTAAACATACATTTAAGTGCAGTTTTGCAATATGCATGTAACTTTGTGACTTCCATTTCCTATAGAAGGCTTATGATTTCAGTATTTGAAAGCAAGTCGCACATCGCCCAACAAAATGAAAATAGCGATAAGTCATCGCGGTGAGGAATGTAGTTCAGAATATGGTTCTCCTCTTAGCCGGAACATGCACGAAATTTGTTCGATTATATATTTGCCGTGGAAGTAGTTTTTTTTCGGGAGATCGTAGTCTTGTCTGCTGTAAATCATGCGGTGCAGTGAACTTTTGGCTTGCTCCGTGTATTGTTCTTCAGACGAGCTATTAGGCGATATAAAGTTGGTTTCGAATAGGCAAGTTACCTTAGTTTAGGTCAACATCCATCTGATTGGCAAGTTCTATCCAGTCTTAAAACCATCCACTTCGAGATTGGATTGTTTGAAGAACTACTTTCTTTGCGAGACGATAGCTTGGCATATCCAGAGCTCTGAGGATGTAATCGACCTGCAGCTTGAATGTTTTTTATAAATAAAGGCGATAGACCTGATTCCAACGTAATCATATAGTTTGGTGTACTAGAAGGAATGTGGAAAATCCGTTTAATCTAAGCCGTTTTTCCAATTGTTCATATTTCCGACCTCCCCAAGCTTGCACCGCATAAAACAAAACTGATTCTGATACTGCTTCGAAGACCCTGAATTTACTGTTATGCGTAATTTCCTTATTATTTAAGCTCCCATGCTACGTTGCTATTTTTGCCTTAACAAGTTTGTCAGTGAGATGTGTTTCCATGCTCAAGTTATTAGTAAAGTAGACTTCTAGATATTTGTATTCTTTCACCAACTCTATTCTTTTACCATTATAGTGACATTGCTCACTATAATTGTGGAAAAATGGCCCCGATCTTCCTCTGCCATTCTTAAAAACCATCACTTTGGATTTACTTATATTTAACACTAGGTTCCACCTTTTACAATATTCAGCAATCTTATTTATCATTATCTGAAGGGACTGCGGTGTATACGCAAGCAAGACAATATCGTCAGCGAAAAATAGCTTTAATGTTAACGCCTGCGTACTCGATTCCTGCAGGTAGTGCTTCGACGATATTACCAATGAAGAATGCAAACAAGCTAGGACTGAGTGCACAGCCCTTTCTTACTCCTTATTTCACTTGGAACTACTCTGATAAGCATAGGCCATTCCACACTGATGCTATAGTAGTCTTGTATAGTCTTTAAGCCAGCTTGGAACTCACTGAACAGATTATTAAAGTGTATCCATTCATTTAAACGGCTGATCAGAATCGATGTAAATATCTCACAGGACGAGTTCAAAAACAAGATTTCTCTATAGTTTTCCGGAACTTCAGTGCTTCCCTTCTTGTTGATTGGAAAAATCAAGGCATCGCTGAACTGGTTTGGGATGGATCCTCCCTCTAAGATCTGGTTGAATGCTGCTGTTAGAGATACAACAAGAGTATCTGTAGAATTCTGCAGGTATACCATCTGAGCCCGTAGGCTTTGGTTTTTTATCGATATAAACATTTCTTCCTATGAAATTGGTGCATCTAAAATATTATTTTTGAAGCCAGGTTTAGCATACTAAATCTGAAACTTATTAACCTCATCTGCATTTAACAATTGCTCGAAATATGTTTGCAGTCTATTTGAATTAAGAACCGGACTAATAGTATATTTTGTTCCATTAAGTTTTCGGACCAGGTTCCAAAACTCAGGGCTTATGGGCTTCTAAATAGTCTTTTTTTCGGCAGAGAAGTTTATAATTCTGATTATAATCCATGTAACGGTCTTTTGAAAAATTTGTATTATACTTCCGATATGCGCTCAGCCAACCGTTAGAAAGGCTTCTTGTCTGCATGCATTCCATGTCAAACCAAGGTTCTCCATATTCAGTTTTTCTTTGACTTTTAGTTGGTATATGGTATGCTCGTGTTCTATCGTTGGATGCAGATTCGTTTGACCAGTGTACACAGTTTGGAAATCAGTTGCATTTGTACATTAGTTTCAGTTTTTTCTTCCCCGTTAGTACAGGATATACAAAGATCCATATGTCCAAAGTCCCAAGTCCAAACTGTAGTCAATGACCGAACTTATTTGTTTTCCCACGAATATAATTTCACCCAATTTATCACCATCACTTACACCATTTATTACACGGAGGCCGAAAGTGTTGCAATCTTTAAAAGTAGACTTATTAGACAGTCCTTCTATATTATATGATAAAATTTTAAAAATATTGAGATCTTTTTTGTTTATATTACTTTTGTTTACATACATAGAATTAATAATATTTACTAAGAGCCACACGGCATTAAAATTAAATATATGGTTAAGACACTTGTAGATCGTTGGTTATTGCATTATTTTTACTGGAACGTCTTCTGTTAAAACGCCATTTGTCAGCTGAACCGCCATCACATTATAATTAGTTATCGCTTTCAACAAAGAATTGGTTACCCTCTACCATCAGTGTTTGTCCGCTAATTTTCGTTTTTAGATTTTTTGTTGTAAATGTCGCTTTTAATTTGCACTAATCGTCTTCTCCGGGCTCCAGCTCTATTGTGAGTTTCACAATAACATTAGCCGTCTTATTATTATTTGTCGGTCGTAAAACCCGTGTTGTTGCAATAACGTTGGCTTCATTTGTTTGCATCAGATCCAGGCAACATTTTGGGCTTTCTCTGGCACGTTTTCTTCACCTTTTTTCCCAAGTGCAAAAAAGTATCAAGGAAACTAAAGAAACTCACCACGTGGTAGTAAACGAAATACAGTAAATTTTACTTTTTCAATTTTCCGAATAATTACTGTATATATTAATAGAACTGCAACCCAGAATGCAATGCATTAAACTGCCAGACAATTTCTGTACTGTTCTTCAGGAAAAAATTAATTGATTCAGAGTATTTTTCCGGATATACGGAGTAATTACTTACTTACATACTTAAGTCGGCGCTACAGTCCGAGGCGGACCTGGGCCTCAACCAAAATGCGTCTCCAGCCAGCTTGGTCCCTAGCTAACTGTCTCCAGTTTCGCACACCAAGTTGGTTGAGGTCCTCTCCCACCTGGGTGTGCCACCTGAGTCGCGGTCTTCCTCTACTGTGCCGGCCGTCCCTCGGGATTGGATACGAAGACCTTCCGGGCGTTGATGTCCATCCACTCTACATGGCCTAGCCATCTAAGCCGTTGGACATAAATTCTGTTAACTAAGTCAGTTTCGCTGTATAGCCCGTACAGTTCGTCGTTATATCTTCTCCTCCATTCTCCATTTATGCGTACGGGACCAAAAATCATCGAAGCATCCTAAGACGGTCTCATCTTTCTTTGACAGGGTCCAGGCCTCAGCGCCATAAATGAGAACCGGGATGATGAGTGTCTTATAGATGGTAATTTTAGATGCTCAATTGCCTTCTAAGTCCAAAGAAGCAGCGATTTGCAAGAGTCATTCTTCGTTTAATTTCAGCTCTGGTGTCGTTGTCTGTGTTAATAGCGGTGCATAGATAGACAAAGTCCTTAACTATTTCAAAGTTATAGCTGTCCATTGTGACGTTTTGTCCTAAACGTCGTTGTTCAATGTATTTTTTTGATGACAGCATATACTTGGTCTTAATCTCATTGACCACTAAACCCATCTTCTTCGCTTCCGTCGCAATGCTCAAAAACGCTCCACTGACATCACACTTTGATCTTCCAATTATGTCAATATCATCTGCGTATCCGAGTAATTGGATGGATCTTTGGAAGATTGTGCCTCTAGTGTTGACGGTTGAGTTTTGCACAATTCTTTCCAGAACGATGTTGAAGAAGTCGCATGACAGTGCATCGCCTTGTCTTAAACCTTTTTTGACATCAAATGCATCGGTGAGATCTTTTCCGAACTTGAGAGAGCAGCGTGCATTCTCCATCGTTATTCTGCACAAACGGATAAGTTTGACAGGGATGCCAAAACTAGACATTGCTCGGTAGAGCTCTTCCCTATAGATGCTGTCATACGCGGCTTTAAAATCGATAAAGAGATGGTGGGTATCGATTTGAAGCTCCTGGGTTTTTTCCAAGATCTGCCGAAGTGTGAATATTTGGTCGATAGTGGACTTTCCTGTTCTGAAGCCACACTGATAAGGACCAATCAGGTTGTTGATGAATGGCTTCAGACGTTCACATAATAGGGCAGAGAGGATCTTATACGCAATGTTAAGGAGACTGATGCCTCTGTAGTTGGCGCAATCTTCCGACCATACTTTGCAGATGAGTTGTTGCATGCTCCCTTCCGAGTCATCACCTGCTGCTTTGAATAGTTCGGCAGCGATGCCGTCAGCTCCAGCAGCTTTGTTTGACTTAAGTTTAGATATAGCTAACTTCACTTCGTCAAGGTGGGGTAGGCGGAATTGTTGATCTGCGTCGCCGAGGTTGAGTGGTTCTATCTCCCTTACAGGGAATTCGGTTCGTCATCTTCGTTATATAATTTGGAGAAGTGATCTTTCCATATTGCAGGCAGCATAGGACTCCTTAAGAGGTTATTAGAGACTCGATCGGAAAAGGACATGGTCTAACGTCGAATCTTCTCACAGTACTTCCTTGTACCGCAGCCGTACCTTGGTTACAACGAGGTAGTGGTCCGATTCAATGTTTGCCTCTCAGTATGTTCGGATATCCTGTGTACTGGAAAAGTGTCGTGCGTCGATCGCAATGTGGTCAATCTGGTTGACGGTTGATTGATCAGGAGATTTCCATGTCCCCTTGTGGATATTGAGATGCGTGAACTGCGTACTAGCTACCAGAACGTCTCGCCCCGCAGCGAAATCGACCAGCCTGAATCCGTTGTCGGAGGTAGTGTCGTGCAAGCTGTATCTCCCGATTATGCTACTAAAGATGTCTTCTCTTCCTAGCTTGGCATTAAAATCTCCTAAGACAATTTTAATGTCATAACCAGGACATTGCTTATATGTCTTGTCCAAGAGCTCGAAGAATATGTCTTTGGTGTCTTCATCTTTCTCCTCTGTTGGGGCATCTGCGCATATTAGGCTTATGTTGGCGAATTTAGCCATAATGCGGATTGTCGTGATGCGCTCGCTCACACTGTTGAAACTCAAGACTTCTTGCCTGAGTCTAGTTCTAACAACAAATCCACAGTAGGGCTTCCGCTAATTGTTCGGCTGCACGTGGTCTGTTAAGGGACCTAACATTCCACGTACATATTCGAAGTTCGTTGTCCTTATTTCGTTTGCGTGGGTTGTCAACAGTGAATCCGTCCGTATGTTTTTACGTGGCCAGGAAGTCACCCCGAGGGCCTAACCCCCAACCTGGAGGGCCAGATCCTTAGTATAACTCCAAGGATGGGGAGCCGGATAAACTGCTCCTTACAGGCCTGGGCTCCGAATATGTCGAAGAAGCCCTATAAGGTGTTCACTAAGTAGTTCAACCTTACTGGAACTGTAGACGCCACCGTTGATACCATCTCGAGAATTTGTCCGCTGCCGTCTGGATAAGGAGAGGTGCCTTAGTGGAAACACCTTCTCCCCCCCCTCTCTCGTTTGCTAACCCCAACAACTTTCCACTGGGGTTGGAACCCAATCTCCAGTTGAGGTACCAGGCACCCGATGTTCCCTGCGGGGAGGTGAGAGTAGGAGTTGATAGACAGAGGTGGGTTTTGAGAAAAACCTGTGGACGCTTGTGTCCTCTTGAATGCACATGTCTACCATTTAAACATCATACGTAGTAATTACTTGATTCATAACTGGCTCAGTCTATAAGTAGATTGGCCGCCAAAAATGTTGATGTTGACGAAATTAACTTCCAGATTAAACAGTTGTTGATGTCATTTAAATCAATCAAAAGTATTGTTAATGAAAATGATAGTGAACATTTCCAATTGAATTTTTAAATTCACTAGATCTGGAAAGCCATCACATAATCATCAATTAAATATTGGTTCACTTATCATTCTACTGCATAATTTAAATCCACCTAAATTATGCAACGGTACACGTTTTTTCATCAAAAAGATCACTGGAAATATTGATGAAGCAAACTTTGAAGGAAAAATGGTCCCGTTGCCACGTATTACAATGATACCGTCAGATTCTACCATACCCATCAGAAGGTTACAGCTTCCAATTCGTTTAGTTTTTGCCACATTTATAAATAAGTCTTGAAAAATCCATGTTTTTCTTATGGACAGCTCTATGTTGCACGTTCACTTGTATTAAAACCATCGAACCTATTTGTGTAAAAAAAGACAGGTTGATTAAAAATATAGTGCACCGATTAGTGCTTAATATTTAAAAATACTTAATATCGTTATGAGAAGCTTTATTAACCCTACCTACCTCATTTATAAGTTTAACTATCATTGATATTTACCAAAAACTTTGTTGTATACTCATTTCTTACAAACTTGAATTAAAACAATAATACATTTTTAATAAATTTAATTCTTTCGTATTGATTTTTCCTTTCCATCAAATGTACTAACATTTTGATCAATTGTGTTCAAGGTCCTTCTCCTTTAAATTCCAAACCAGTAAGTTCTTGTACCACTTTTAATGTTTCCGACTTCGTTCATAAAAAATAATTTCATTGTTATAATGTGTAACGGTAGCACAAAATCAGTCATGAAGGTCGCCATGTTTTTTTTTGCAAATGGCATCTACATTTATATGTAAAAAAGCACGGTGGTGCCCATGTCTGATGTTCTCCTACCGTTCTTTTTAATGGTTAACGACAATGTAATATGACAAAAAAAGTTAGCCACAGCAATGCGTGGCCCACTCAGCAAGTTTAAAAATAAACAAATTTATGAAAGCCGAAATAAAACTTACCAAAAAAGTTACCAACAAATTTTGTCATTTTCAAATATAACAACAATATCAATTAATAGATATTAATACATATTTAAGCTAAATAACAATTCCTTATCTTTGAGACTTGAAGTTGAAAGTATTCGAAAAAAAATATCAAGTTTGCCTCACACTTAAAAACAAATTAAGTCAATCGACAGTTTAACGACCTCATGTCTATTTTTGTAAGCGTTGCCGATATAAACTTTCACTTTTTTTCGATTTCAGTTTTATAGCACACTGAATACTTAATTTTGTAGTTTTTTTTTACAGGTGCCTTAATTATGCCAATAAGTATATAATTTATTTTTGAAAAACTAAAATTGGCTAGGAATAAAATAACGGGGATGTAGCTCAGATGGTAGAGCGCTCGCTTAGCATGTGAGAGGTACGGGGATCGATGCCCCGCATCTCCAAATTGGTTTTTATGATGTTTATTTTTATATTGAGAGAAAGCATTTTGAAAAAAATTATTTATTTTAATCTATAACTAAATTGGGATCATCCATTTTTGTATGGTTTGTCAAATTTGCAGCCACTTAATGGATAAAGGTATTTGGGATTGGGAACATTAGGAAGGATTTATAATACCCATTCATTGGTATTTCGGTATTCAAAAACATCATGAAAAAGAAAAACTGAATTGGGAAACGAATAAAATATTCTTGATGTGTAACTGAAAATAAGATATCTTTACTAACGCCTGAAATGAGCTCAAGACTAAACTTATGGGTATTCCTGGAAGTTATAGTAGTATGACGGAATTGTCTGTGGGGACAGAGTTAATGACATTTTGATAGCAAATAGCCCAAAATCTGTTTTTGTTCATTAGATTTTTAAAACAACAAATTTTTACCAATTTTGAGCAGGTACTATTTTTTGTAGATTTAAATTTGTATCAAAGAACTGTCTATTTCTTATAAAAATTTTAATGAAATTTAGAAAACATCAAGAAGCTGGGATGCGACCCATACTGATAACTTCAAATCCCGTCTGTCGATTTGTCTCGCTTAAAAGTTTGTAGTTGAATTATTCTTAAACATTTTTAAATTACACAAAACGATTTTCATGTAAAGAAATATTTCAGTTTAAAAATCTAGTTTTGTCAAATAGATTTTTACTCGAAAACAAATTTTTACCAAATTAAGTAGCATTTCTTAAATTTTTACAAATTTGATGAATTAAATTAATTTGAGAGATAATAAGAACCGAACATCAATTTTAACCAAATTTGCGATTTTATTATTTTATGAAAAAACGGACTATTTGATTTTTATAAAAAAAAACTACTGAATATTGAAAACAATAGTTTCTGTGAAATAAAAAGATTTTGAAGACAATATTTTGAATTTTTAGAAAGCTATTTGAGTCGAAAGTAAATTTTTACAAACTTTCAGTATTGTTTTTTGTTAGGTTTTTATTTTTTGTGAAAAAAAAACTATCAATTAGATTTTTCTCAACATTTTACTGAATGTTGAAAGCAATATTTTTTAAAGGAAGAAAGTAGTTTAAGGCAAATATTCCAAAGTTTTGAAACGATATTTGAGTCGAAAATAAATGTTTACCAAGTTTTAGTAATGTGTTTTTAGGTTTTGTATTTTTTGTAAAAAAAACTTGGTGCCAAATGGCAAAAACGTCATTTTTTAGTAATTACCTACTTAAGGTGGAGCTAGAGTCCGAGGCGGAGCTGGGTCCCTAGCTAGCTGCCTGAAGTCTCGCACGCCAAGTTGGTTGAGGTCTTCACCCATCTGGGTGCGCCAACTGAGTTGCGGTCTTCCTCTACTGCGCCGTCCCTCGGTATTGGATTCGAGGACCTTCCGGACTGGAGCGTTGATGTCCATTCGCTCTACATGAACCAGCCATCTAAGCCGTTGGACTTTAACTAACTAGGTAAGAGTCGCTGTACTGCCTGTAGAGCTCGGCGTTATATCTTCTCCTCCATTCTCCATCTCTCGAAGCATCCTAAGACGCTCTCATCTTTCTTTGACAGTGTCCAGGCCTCAGCGCCATAAATAAGAACCTGGATGATGAGTGTCTTATAGAAGGTGGTTTTAGATGCTCGAGAGAGGACTTTACTTCTCAATTGCCTTCTAAGTCCAAAGAAGCAGCGATTTGCAAAACTTATTCTTATGTCTAAATTAATAGCCGGGCCTAGAAAGAAAAAGTCCTTAACTACCTTGAAGTTATAGTTGTCTACGAGTATGGTGACGTTTTGTCCAATGCATCGTTGTTTAATGTTCTTTTTTGATGACAACATATACTTGGTCTTGCTCTCATTGACCCCTAAACCCATCTTCTTCGCTTCAGTCGCATTCCTCAAAAACGCTCCACTGACATCACGCTATGACCTTCCAATTATGTCAATATCATCTGCATATCCGAGTAATTGAATGGACCTTAGGAAGATGTCTGTGCGAGCGTATGTACGTACGTTCGCTACGTTTTTTTCGTAGTACATAGCTCAAGAACCAGAAGAAATATCGACTTCTAATAAATTTTGTTATATAGATAATAAGGCAGAAAGGGCTCTCAAGAAAATTGCGTGGGTGCTTTTTTTTACCATAGCAATTTAAAAATTAAGTTAAACTTTCAAAAAAATCGAATTGACAGTTTTTGTACAAAAAATAAAAACTTTAACAAATTTAACAAAAGTTGGTCAAAATTGATTTTCGACTCAAATATCTTTGCAAAAATTAAAGAATATGGCTTCCATGTTATTTTAACTTATGATAAATATTGTCTTCAACATTTTAAAAAAATTGAGAAAAATCGAATTTACAGTTTTTTAACAAAAAATAAAAATTGAACAATAAAACAATAGTAAAACTTCGTAAAAGTTTACTTCCGACTCAAATAGCTTTTCAAAAATTAAAAATATTGTCTTCAAACTATTTTTATTTCACAGAAAATATTGTTTCCGATATTTACTAGCTTAATAAAAATCGTCCGTTTTTTCCTTAAAAAATAAAATCTAAAAGGAACAGTACTCAAATTTGGTAAAAATTGATGTTCGGTTATTGATATCTATCAAATTAATATCATTCATTTAATTTGTAAGAATTTAAGAAATGCTTCTTAAATTGGTAACAAAATTTTTCGACTAAAAATCTATTTAACAAAACTAGATTTTCAAACTAAACTAATTCTTTCTTGAAAAATATTGTTGGTAATTTTAATTTTTTTAAGAATAATTCAACTAACAACTTTTTAAACCAAACACGAAAAACTAGAAACTCTTAAGCAAGACAAATAGACAGACGGGATGGGAAGTTATCAGTGTGGGTCCGCATCCCAGCCTCTTTTCTCTTATTAATTAATTTTGGGTCCGTACGCACACAAACACAGATATCGCTCTGAAAATCTTTGAAACTCAGAGAAATGTAAAAATGTTCGCTTCGACAAACTACAAGAACTTCCTATGGGAAGTTAATAAAATGTGTATAATTTAATTTTATCCGTAAGACATTAGCTTCACCATATCGTTTGTCTGTATTATTGAGCCAAATATTCTCTCCATGGCATGGGGTGAAACATAAAAAATAGTTAATCGATGTTAAAACGCACACCTCATACATACGACGCGATATAATGCGCTCACCAAAAGTTTCCTTCGATAAGTTGATTGACGAAAAATCATGTCTCCTGTAACTGTAAACTGTAACATTATGACCGACTTCATTTCTTTAGAAATATGAGCCAATGATTCTTTTTGCATAGAAAACACCAAAAACAGTGACTTTTCAAGGATGCTAAGGCCCGAGCGACTTCTCAACAATGGCTTGTCGATTATGATCACTCCAAATACGACAATTTTTGGTAGCGCGAATGGTAGCAATATTTCAATGTTCAGGAGTATTTCTATTAGTCAAGAATGCCAAAACTAACTGAGCATAAATTAACTGTCAAATTGAAAAACTCCGAAAAAAGTATTGCTGGATTAAAAAACAGACACCTTCGCCTATTAATCATGCTTCGTAGAGCGCACTAAATAATGGCTTAAAGATCACGGCTTGGTCAGAGGGTGTGTACTCGAATGAGGGGTTGTCGGAGAAAATATCAGCACTTAACAGAATATTTGCAATGACGAATACCTAAGTGATAAACACTTAGACGATCTGCGATTCTCGAACTGATAGTCTATACTGGCGTAAATCGTGGATAGCGGCGTTGTTGATGGGTTACTCTTCAACGACAGGAGACAGCATTGAGAAGTAGAAGCATTAAATTAGGCATGGTTTTATAATTAACTGGGTAATGTAGTTGGCCAGAAGTAGCAGAAAAATGGATAATTTTTAAAGAAAATAAAACCGTGCTGTGGCGACCACCAGCATTCATTTTATATAAAAAAAAAAACTCAACTACAGCCTCTATTAAATGCTATGAATTTCAATAATCTTAGTTGCTACGCAAGCTACACTTATAGTCCTTTAGATTCTTTCGTTCTTCACGACATTTTTTAAACTGACGATTAATCAGGGTTTTCATGACCTTGGAAGGTAGGGAAGTAAAATCAATCGGATGATAGTTACGAATAGGCTGGACAAAGTAATGATGTTTTCTATTTATTCGAAAGGAAACCTCTGCTATACTGTAAGACAGATGAAAAAGCTTATGCAAAGTTTTACGATCGTTGAAAAAAAGGTATTCAGAACAATACTATTTGGGCCATCGGATTTGTAAATGTCAATTCTGGAAACGTTTCATCAACAGCAAACTCTGGCTCATAAGCTTTAGAACTGAAAACTTTTTGCTTCCTTTGGGATATTGTAGTATTTTTTAATGGAATTTCTATCTTGTATGAACTTATTCCGATTTTCCTTAGTCGGTTTCTTATTCCACAAAGAATTTCATTTTGTAACCAAGTCTTGGAAGAAGTACGTACTCGTCACTATTTAGGAGGCAAGTTGAAGTTCATGAAAAATATATTAAAACAGCTTCAGTTTGTTTTTTCATATTGGTTAACAGTTCTATTAAAAGTTTTTACCTGTTTGTAAGGAAAATTCGCAGATGAAGTCGTTTTGCCGTTTTCCCGATATCTGTACTAATTCAATTTGCAGGACAAACAGTCTTAGGCGTATAAGGAAGCAGATCTTAATTCAATATTGATTGAGAAAAGTGTTTGAATTATCTTTAAATGATGGCAAAACATCGAAACATGATGTGGAACAAGGGGTATTTTCCGCCCACTTTTTGCTTGTGTTTCTTTAAGTTAAAGAATCTACAGCTTTAAATTGAATATTATACTTTTTTTATCAACATTTTACTTTCAATAGTTTAGCAAAAGAGACAAAAACAAAAAACACACATCTCATTGGGAAAGGACGAGACACCGAACTTTTTACATTCAAATGAGATATTAACACCCCATAAATCTTTCGAAGATTTCGCATGTGATTTATGCTAAGGGGGAGCCACAAGTCGTTCGTCTTTTTTTCACGAGAAACAAAAACAAAAGAATCCTTCGCACACACCCCAAAACCAAACCATATAGAAAAACCAAAAGTTACAGTAAATTGATTTTTATATCATTGGTGTTTTAACGTTCAGTTAACCAAACCACATTTTAAAAATAAGTATGAAGGCAGAACTGACTCATATATTTTATTAATTTCAAAAACAAACAAGAAAAACGTTACAAAAGTAAACAAACGCAGAACAAAATTATTTCAGTTTTCAGACGCAGACCAATTATAAATCTCGGCTAATTTTTAACATCCAAAATGAACACTCCTATCCTATCCCATCCTAATGTAACGCCCGGTCCCGGAGTCGCTGTCAGTCGTGGGCGGTGGTAGATATGAAGAAGACTAACCCTTTTTTTGTTGATAAGAAAAACAAAAAGTTTTTATTTTATTTTATGAATCTTTTTTTTTATTATTTTGAGTAAGCACATTTGACCCCACAAAGTTCAAAATTCCACACCCTACCGGGCCATGCCATCACAGCATGGTTCTTACTTCAAGCCCTTGTTATAAGCTGTGTGTCCACGTTTATGCTGCTTAATTTTTCCATTAAAAATAATTGTTCTTAGCAAAAGATAATTTCCTTGATGTAAGGGGTTAAAAATTAGAATTGGCGCCAACCAAAAGGATACTAATATCCTATTTCATCTGTTTCATTTTCTTTTTATCCTGGTTATTGTTTGGCATTTAGCCGAGTCTGCGAAAGTTTTCAAATTAAATTAACGAACAACAACATCACCATGATATGAAAATAAAAATGCTGATGACTTTGCCATTTCTGATTAAAAGTCAATAAATCAAAATAAATTAATAAAAAGGATAGGATATAGAAAAAATGTTGTCAGTTACTATATAAAAATGAAGGAGATGAAGGGTGTGAGGTCGCCCTTGTCAGTTTGCATATTGTTTAAATTTTTCTTCTCCTTTTCCTTTTAATTTTTTTACCGAATATACTTTTTTATAAAAAAATAATATTTTTCAATTATGACGGAGAAAGGGACTTTTCAATTAATCTCAAACATTGTGCCGTTCAAAAGAAGGATAGGTACAATGTGCATAGGTATGCAAATTCGTTTCATTTGCAGCATATGTTGAAACAAGGATTTCGGATTGACTCAATGACGAATCCTGATGAGGCAGGTGTGTCGCAGTGAGGACGTCATATGCATTAACATTTTTATATTCAATTTAATACTTACTGATTTGCGCAGGATATAATGTCCGCTTAGATAATAGGAGGATAACAATAATCAAAACGAAAAACAACTTTCTTTTTGAAAAAAGAATGAGTGTATTTCCGAACCCACTTCTATTCTAATGTTGTCAAAACTATAGTTCAATACTGGGGTTTGTCAAACATCTTGCAAAGAATTTTGAATTCCAATCAATAAAGAGATTTAATTTTTTAAACCAGGCTATGGACAACTGTCACCCTAAAAGTTGTCATCATTTCATATTTAACAAGTAAAAAGAAACACATTGCCAAAGATTTAAGTTTGCCATTCCCCATGTCCAGGATTGGCGAAATATTTTATAGACGAATGAAAGCAAAATTGTTTTATATGGCAGCCCTAGTTCTCGTGAGCATATTCGACGGTGGCTCTAGCATTTTTGCATGGGGTTAGTTTACAAACCATGGTATATAAGCAATAAGGTTTCTATTTAACCAATTACTAAAAGTTTGTTTTTATTTTTGTATTTATTATTTACCTTGAAGTGGTTTGTTCGCTAACAAGGTACAATCTTAACTACTGATTCATAGTTTGGGTCTTCAAGCAGTTTAATTTGGACAACAATATGGGTCTTTTAAGGCCCAAACGTTATATTGAAAGCTAAAACATCGAATTGATTGACAATTACAAAATCAATAAAAAGAGGCTGGGATGCGACCCACACTGATAACTTCCCATCCCATCTGTCGATTTGTCTTGCTTAAAACTTTGTCTATATGTACTCGTATCAATTTTTACCAAATTTGGGTACTATTTTTTGTAGATTTTATTTTTTATGAAAAAAACGGAAATAAAATAAGTTTGAAGACACTATTTTTAATTTTTGAAAAGCTATTTGAGTCGAAAGTAAATTTTTACCAAGTTTTGGTATTGTTTTTTTTTAGAGTTTTATTTTTTGTAAAAAAACTGTCACTTCGATTTTTTTCAAAATTTTATCGAATGTTAACAACAATTTTTCTTTTAAGATAAAATTAGTTTGAAGCCCATATTTCGGTTTTGAATTTTTTTGTAAAAAAAAACTGTCAATTCCATTTTTTTCAAAATTTTACTGAATGTTGACAACAAAATTTTTTGAAAGATAAAAGTAAATTAAAGCAAATATCTCAAAGTTTTGAAAAGATATTTGAGTCGAAAATCAATTTTTACCAACTTTTATTAATTTTTTTTGTAGGTTTTTATTTTTTGTAAGAAAACTGTCAATTCGATTTTTCTCAAAATGTTGACAACAGTATTTCTTATAAGAAAAAATAAGTTTGAAGCCTAAATTTAAAGTTTTTGAAAAGATATTTGAATCAATATTCAATTTTAAACAACCTTGAGTAATGTTTTTTTTCAGATTTTTATTTCTTATAAAAAACACTGTCAATTCGATTTTTTTGAAAATGCTATCAAATGTCAAAAACATTATTCTTCGTTGCACAAAATTGTTTTTGAGATGAAATCATATTTTAGTCGTAAAAGAGGCTGGGATGCGACCCACACTGATAACTTCCCACCCCGTCTGTCGATTTGTCTTGCTTAAAAGTTTGTCTATATGTACTCGTATCAATTTTTACCAAATTTGCGTACTATTTTTTGTAGATTTTATTTTTTATGAAAAACTGACTGTTGGATTTTTATATAAAAATCACTGAATATCGAAAACAATATTTTCTGTAAAATAAAATAAGTTTGAAGCCAATATTTTTAATTTTTGAAAAGCTATTTGAGTCGAAAGTAAATTTTTACCAAGTTTTAGTATTGTTTTTTTTAGAGTTTTATTTTTTTGTAAAAAAACTGTCAATTCGATTTTCTTCAAAATTCTACAGAATGTTGAAAACAATATTTTCTATAAGATAAAATTAGTTTGAAGCCAATATTTTATAGTTTTGAAAAGATATTTGAGTCGAAAATCAATTTTTACCAACTTTGGTTAAATTTTTTTTTAGGTATTTAATTTTTTGTACAAAAACTATCAATTCGATTTTTTTCGAAATTTTACTAAATGTTAACAACAATATTTTTTAAAAGATAAAAGTAGTTAAAAGCCAATATCTACAATTTTTGAAAAGATATTTGAGTCGAAAATCAGTTTTTACCAGCTTTTATAAATTTTTTTTAATGTTTTTATTTTTTGTAAAAAAACTGTCAATTCGATTTTTCTCAATATCTTTCAGAATGCTTAAAACTATATTTCTTATAAGATAAAATAAGTTTGAAGTCTAACTTTCAAGTTTTTGAAAAGATATTTGAATCCATATTCAATTTTTACCAACTTTTGTTAATTTTTGTTCGGTTTTTAATTTTTTATAAAAAAAACTGTCAATTCGATTTTTCTCAAAATTTTACTGAATGTTGAAAACAATATTTTTTGAAAGATAGAAGTAAATGAAAGCCAATATCTCAAAGTTTTGAAAAGATATTTGAGTCGAAAATCAATTTTTAACCAACATTTATTAATTTTTGTTAGGTTTTTATTTTTTGTAAAAAAAACTGTCAATTCGATTTTTCTCAAAACTTTACTGAATGTTGAAAACAATGTTTTTTGTAAGATAAAATAAGCTTGAAGCCTAAATTTTAAGTTTTTGAAGAGATATTTGAATCGATATTTAATTTTTACGAACTTTGAGTAATGTTTTTTTTAGATTTTTATTTTTTATAAAAAAAACTGTCAATTCGATTTTTCTTAAAATTTTATCAGATTTCAAAAACATTATTCTCCGTTGCTCAAAATTGTTTTGGAGATGAAATCGTATGTTAGTCGTTAAATTTAGGAGGTGACAAATTTTTTTTCTCAGTTTTTTTGATTTAGAAAAAAAACCGTTAGATAGATTTTTTTCAAAAAATATACTTCTTTGAGATCACGTTACAGTTTATTATATAAAATTTAATTCAAGTTTCTAGCGTTTTTGGTTCGTAAGATATTTAGGGTTAACCAAAATTTTCACCTTTTTTTTAAACTGCTATGGTAAAAAAACCACCCACGCAATTTTCTTGAGAGCCCTTTCTGCATCTTTCTGCCTTATTATCTGTATAACGAAATTTATTTGAAGTCGATATCTCTTCTGGTTCTTGAGCTATGGACGACGAAAAAAACGTCACGAACGTACGGACGTACAGACGTACGGACGTACGGACGTACGAACGTACGTACACACGCACGCACAGACATCTTTCTAAAAATCTTTTATTTCGACTCTAGGGACCTTGAAACGTCGAGAAATGTCAAAATTTTCAATTTGACAAATCGGACCCATTACAATAACTCCCTATGGGAAGTTAGTACCCCTCACATTTATGAAAAAATTTCAAAAGGAATCGTATTTTTCAACAAGCGATAAAAATTTGTATGGAAACCCTGATATGTTGTCGCGCCATTTGGACCAAAAATAACCATCTTCTTAACTAATTCCAACTCAGATTCATAAAGGATTACTCCACAGTAGATCATATGTTCAGCCTTACCAACATTGTAGAGATATATCTATGTACATTGATGGAAAAAACTGTATACGTTTTTTGCTTAAGATTCGGAAGATCATGAGGCATTTATCTTTTAAGTTCTCCTGGATGATATATAACTCTTTAATTTGGAAAGATGGTTAAAGACATACATAATCGAAAACGTTACGTAGGTTGGAATGAAACTGAAAAAGGTGTTAGCGAGCCAGGAAGGATTGCAGCGCCTATATTCGAGGGAACAAATTTTTACATGACCAAACATTACGGCGAAAAATACTGCAATGTCTCAAAGGCAGTAGGAATTTTTGGTTATTCGTAAAAAACATGAGAAATTCTTCTTCTTCTTCCTCGGTTCATACGCTTGTTGTCAATGACACTCCCTTAGTAAGCTTTATTGATAAAGCCAACTTATTTGCAAGGCAGTTCACCTTAAATTCCACCTTACTAGATAGTGTCATGACTCCTCCAGTTCTGGAATGCGTAAATGATTCTATGAGACCAATTTTTTTTCGTACTTAAAACTGTGGCGAGAGTTCTTAAAGATCTCAACATTCATAAATCCACTATCCACTATCTATCTATCACTGCATAAATCCACTGGCCCAGATGGTACCCCGGCTTTTATTCTGAAGAGGTGTTCTTCCACGGTAGCAAAATCACTGCGTTAGCTTTTCCATCTATCCTATTCTTCTGGGCTCGTTCCGAGTAGTTGGAAAACTGCATTTGTTCAGCCAATCCCATAAAAAGGCGAGTCTTCTTCTCCCACAAATTACCGACCGATAGCACTAACGTCCTTTTTTCTAAGGTCACGGAAACGCTGATTAATTATCAGCTTAATAAATATGTTCAGGAACGGAAGTTTCTTAATGACCGGCAATACGGCTTTCGAAGCAATAGCTCCACTGGTGATCTCATGGTTCATCTCACCGAACAGTGGAACAGATCTTTACATCGTTTTGGGGAAAGTAAGATTATTGCACTTGATATTTCAAAGGCATTTGAGAAAGTCTGGCATCTTGCTCTCTTATTGAAAATGCGTGCTTTCGGTATCGACGAATCTCTTCTTCGTTGGATTAGAAATTTTCTTTCGAACCGTTCAATTCAAGTTGTTTTGGACGGATTGAAGTCTGAAACTCATAAAATAAATACTGGTGTGCACCAGGGCTCCGTTTTATCTCCCACCCTCTTTCTCATTTTTATAAATGATCTCCTGTCTGCTACTTCTAATCCAATACATTGTTTCGCTGACGATAGCACTCTTAGCTTTTTATATTCGTTTCCAGACTCACAACCCTCCTCTTCGGATGTGGAACTTTTTTTTTTTTTTTATAATTAGCAAACACTAAAAGGGTTTTTTATACCTTTAATATGCCAAAGACACAGTGTGAGCATTAGGAAAAGAGGGAAGGGTTGGATAGGAGGTGTCGGTGTACATTGGTTTTAAATTTCTGAACATTGCAATGACAGGGAAAGATAGAGCGTGGCAAGGCGTTCCACATTCGCGTAGTACGGCTAAAAAAGGAATCTCTGTACTTCATAGTACGTCCGAAGTTGGGCTCAAGGGTAAACTGATGGGCATTCCTAGAAGCGCGGGTATTACGGTTTAATTGTTTAAGGGGAGGAATGCAACTGGCTATTTCACTAGAGCATAGTCCGTTAAAATAACGGTAAAAAAGGGTGAGGCAAGAAACCTTGCGTCGATGTTCGAGTGATGTAAACGAGTTGATGATGTTAATGTCACCAATCATTTTAAAAGCTCTGTTTTGAATACTGTCCAAGAGGCTTAAATAAATTACTGGAGCACCAGCCCAGAGATGAGAGTTATATTCAAGTTTCGGACGTATATAGGTTTTGTAGATTGTAGCCAGATCAGACGGAAAAAAAAATTTCTTGCAACGTCTCAAAAAACCTAGACATCTTGCGGCATTTTTGGCAACATCACGTATGTGATCGCTCCACAAAAGGTGGATGCTGATGCACATTCCGAGGATGTCAAGATTTTCTGTTTCGTTGATGCAAGTGCCACTCATAGATAGTGGCAAATAGGGTTTATCTCGCTTTAACGAAGCAAGACAGCATTGCGTTTTCGAAGCATTAAATTCCACACGATTTTTTATTTCCCATTGTACAATGCTGTGTAAGTCGGAATTTAATGAGCTAATCATATTTTGTCGTTGCAGTTCCACATCCGAAGAGGAGGGTTGTGAGTCTGGAAACGAATATGAAAAGCTTAGAGTGCTATCGTCAGCGAAACAATGTATTGGATTAGAAGT
The DNA here is from genome assembly GCF_945859685.1 of Eupeodes corollae. NCBI lineage: Eukaryota > Metazoa > Arthropoda > Insecta > Diptera > Syrphidae > Eupeodes > Eupeodes corollae. The sequence goes on from NC_079147.1 coordinate 151,505,240, forward strand.
AGCAGACAGGAGATTATTTATAAAAATGAGGAAGAGGGTCGGAGACAAAACGGAGCCCTGGGGCACACCAGCGTTTATTTTATGAGTTTCAGACTTCAATCCGTCCAAAACAGCTTGTATTGAACGGTTCGAAAGAAAATTTCTAATCCAACGAAGAAGAGATTCGTCGATACCGAAAGCACGCATTTTCGATAAGAGAGCAAGATGCCAAACTTTATCAAATGCCTTTGAAATATCAAGTGCAATAATCTTACTTTCTCCAAAACGATGTAAAGATCTGTTCCAGTGTTCGGTGAGATGAACCATGAGATCACCAGTGGACCTATTGCTACGAAAGCCGTACTGCCGGTCATTAAGAAGCTTCCGTTCCTCAAGATATTTCTTAAGCTGATAATTAATCAGCGTTTCCATGACCTTAGAAAGAAGGGACGTTAGTGCTATCGGTCGGTAATTTGTGGAAGAAGAAGATTCGCCATTTTTTGGAATAGGCTGAACAAATGCTGTTTTCCAACTACTCGGAACGAGCCCAGAAGAATAGCATAGATGGAAAAGCTTACGCAGTGGTTTTGCTACCGTGGAAGAACACCTCTTCAGAATAATAGCGGGGATACCATCTGGGCCAGCGGATTTATGGATGTTGAGATCTTTAAGAACTCTCGCCACAGTTCGAGTACGAAAAAAGATTGGTCCCATAAAATCATTTACGCGTTCAAGAACTGGAGGAGTCATGACACTATCTGGTAAGTTGGAATTTTCGGCGAACTGCCTTGCAAATAAGTTGGCTTTATCAATAGAGCTAACTAAAGGAGTGTCTGGAGTGGAGGAACTGGAATTGGGCCTACATTACATTGTACAATGCGGAATAAAAAATCGCTTGGAACTTAATGCTTCAAAAACGCAATGCTGTCTTGTATCGTTAAAGCGAGATAAACCCTCTTTGCCACTATCTATGAGTGACACTTCATCATCAACGAAACGGAAAATCTTGAAATCCTCGGAATGTGCAAGCACCTTTTGTATAGCGATCAAGTACGCGATTTTGCCAAAAATGCCGCAAGATGTCTAGGTTTTTTGAGACGTTGCAAGAAATTTTTCTCTCCTTCAGTTGCATTTCTCCCCTTAAACAATTTAACCGTAATACCCGGTCCTTTCTTTATTAGGACTAAAACAAGGGTACAATTTCAGTCATCCTGCTCTTCGTCTCTACATTGAAGACCTGCTAGAAAACATGCAAAGATATTTGTGTACGCGAATGACTTCGTATTTTTTAGCAGAATCATCCGAGTCAGTTTAGCTCATGATAAATAGGCTCCCTTACAAACACTTAAAGAATACCAGTAATTACATTTCACATTTACAAGCAACATGAAAATGGAAAGACACCTTTTCAAAAAACTATCTGCTTCGAAGAATGCGATTGGGTTTGTTTGACACAAAGTTTATAGAAACAAAAATATCTTATTTAGCTTAAAATATCGAACGTTTCTCGAAACTTCCAAAGCTATAATGCTACACGCTCCAGAATCCTGAAACTGCCAAAAAAAAACTCCTGAGGTACATCCTTAAATTGATTCGGTTGCCAAGCACAATTAATATAATTTTGAACTATGTGTTGATTGACAGTTAAAAGTCTTTGGTGTATGTTAAAGTTCCACCTCGTTATGCAAAACCTTATACATTAACTAGAGGAAGGATGAAACCTTAATTTCAAAAGCTGCCTTGCCAAAATAAATACCAGAATCAGGATAGATTATCCATTGCCCATACATTTGAATTCCTTTTTTTTCTCTTTAAAAGCTTCAATGACTCCAATCATGTGTCTGATACAGGCAGTACACTTCTCGAAGTTGTTTTGCTTTGATTTCGCAAACAAGGTGAAGTTTTCTGATGCCTAAATATTTTCTTGTGTCTTGTGAGCTCAACTCTTTTTTTTTCCTTAAATCAATTTCAAAAGATGATAACGTTCAAACATTCTTCACCAAATTTTACTACACTTTTAGTTCCTCTAGCTCTACCTCCTTATAATCACCAATGGACACAATCAAGAAGCTTTATAAACGCTGTACTGCCTCTAGAACTATCACAATATGAATCCTTAATATTATCCTAGACACATGAGGATGGATGGATATGGATATTTATCTTACTGGAGGCATTCAGCCCTGGCCAAAACCAGATATGAGTAAAATAAACACACCACACATAAGACACAACAATCGTCCGTCCGTGCGTCGTCCAGGAGAACACAACAGGAGAAAAGAAAACAAAATTAAAAAAGAAAAAAAAGAGGAGCAGGGAATATATCTCGAGGTAGTGTTGCGGTAGCCACCATTAAAAAGGACTCTTCTCCATTTTTAAGGTCCTTTTTCAATTAAAATCAAATCGTATTCTTGTCTGTACAGTACATGAACGGTATAAGGAATATGTTTGTTTAGGTTCGCTATACCTTCACTTCCCAGGAATAGAAACAAACATTCCTTCACTCCACTGTTTCACTCAAGAACAACAATAAATACAAGAAATAAAGTGGCATCACTGATGTGGATTTATGCATAATAATGTTCGCGGTCAAGGATTTGTAAACAAAACTATTTCAGCTCAATATTTTTTCGTTTGTTTGTGTTACGTCAACACAAGATTCATACATCAACACAAGAACATCAGACACATTAATCAATAAATTTGTGAAGCTAAGAGTAAGCTACAAAGGGTAAAGTAAGTATTTTGTTTTATTGAAAATCCCAGCTCATTTCCGGAGTGATCAACCCCCTTTTTGCTCTCTAATTTGCATAAAAGAACTTCACAACAACAACCCTTTGAAATTGGAAAGAGGAAAACTACAATATTCGAAGGATGTTTTCGTATAAAGTGTGTTTTTCAAAATTCACAATAAAACGAATGGGCGTTCTTGATTTTCAAAAGGATATTCGCTCGCAGGAGCAGTATCTACTTTATACCAACCTAAATTGCAAAACCTACAAAGTGAATTTTTATGAAGTTTTAACAGAGTTGTCTTTGACTTAAGGTTTAAGGATTAAAATTGTCAAAAAAAGTAACAAATATATATAGAAAAACAGAAAATAATAATTTATTTCAATTCATTTGTTTTAATCCGCTTAAAGGATTTTACAATCCTTCGTATAGTTAAATACATACACAAGAAATAAATATAAAATTTTTAGTAAAAGTGTTGATATCCTGGCAATGTACGATATGAGAATTGGAAACTTTTTTCTTTAAAACGAGGTGTTTTAAATCTGTAGACAGTCAAACGTACATACATACATATCATATCTATATATATAAAAAGAAATAACAAGGATCTCCAATTTTATACACACCTTTATCATATTGTCTGTTTTAGGTATATGTTAGGTATATCTCAGTTTTTTACACATTTCGTCTTAATAAATCAACTAGATAATCCTGTCAAGATTTATTGGATGATTATCTATTTGAAGACAGATGGAAACGAAAAATGTCCATCGTGTGTAAGGGTGGAAGTTAAGATCTTTTGTTTAAGGAGAAATGGCAAATAACCTTCAAAAAATAATAATAATAATACCTAAGAAGGTAAGTCGTGTGCAAATAGTTTGAAAAAGCTTGTCGTTTATCGGCTGGCTTTTTGAGTTCTAAAGTATTTTAGAGAAATACAAACCAAGTTTTAAAGGACGAAATTGCATCGTACTTGGACACTACATTACGTATATTTAAGATTTTTCTGAATTAGATCTTTTATTAAAATATGTTTAACTATTCAAAGTCTTTAAAACAGTATCAAGATTTCATGTGCATTCAATATGAAGCTATCACAAAAATAGAAAAACAAATCAAATTCATACAGAAGACTTACGAGTACCTATCTTACTATAATTTTTCCAGAAAATTAGTGTTTAAAATTACACTGGTTTTGTCACACGAACTTTGATAGCTAATTTTGTTTTGTCAATCTAGTCTCAATATTAAATCACAATTGTCAAGTGTCAATTAGCCTCAGTTTTGTTGTGATACGGTATAACTCAAAACTTGTACTACGCAGCAAATTAATAGAAGTGCTTCCAAGTAAACCGTTTTAAAAATATTTGTGGTTGCATTGAACACCTTTTTGTTTTAGCATTTTTTTGTTATTAACCCTGTGAACATGTCGAGGAAGTGTAACAATGATCCTATCTATTTATGTTATGTTTGCGGAGAACTGACATTCAAAAAACAAAGACGAAATTTTAAGAATCTTGTGCTGGAGTGTTATCACCAATGTTTTGGTTTTTCTGTCGCCCATCAAGACAAATCCTGGGCTCCTTATGTCTGTTGCATAACGTGTGTAAAAAATTCAACCGACTGAAAGAAAGACGCATGACCTATGCCGTTTGTAGTACCCATGATATGGACTGAACAGCGAGATCACTGACATAAATGGTATTAAATACAAGAAAAAAAATACTGTTATTTACCCTAACTTATCTTAGGCTATAAGACCAGTCTCTAATTGTAAAAAATTGCCAGAACTATTACTAGTTGCAACTACGTCTGTTGAGAATGACCATTCACACCCGTCCACTTCATGTAAATGTGTTGACGAGGACGATGACTTTCAGTTTAAAGGAATCGCAAACGTGTCACATTTCATAACTCAAGGAGACTTAAATGATTTAGTTCGGAATCTAAATTTGTCCAAAAAACAATCAGAACTATTAGGATCTCGTCTAAAAACTAAGCGAATTAGAAAAATCTGCATGGAAGGCTTTAAAAAATGTTGTTGCAAATTTGTTGGGTAACCGTGACAGCTACAGGGAGTTGGTTAGCGAGCTGTTAATGACATACAAAGCTTTGGGTTTCAACATGTCACTTAAGATCCACTTTTCAGACTTCCACCTGGATTTTTTTCCTGACAATTTAGTGCCTGTCAGCGACGAGCACGGTGAGAGGTTCCATCAACACATTTTGAATATGGAAAAGCGGTACTAGGGCAAATGAAACCCAAATATGTTAGCGGATTACTGCTGGGCAGTTAAAAAGGACCAACCAGAAGCGAAACGTGAAAGAAAATCTAAGATTTATTAAGTCGTTCATAGAAAAAATACAGTTTTGATTAACAAGATCTGTGTTATTTCGCAATATTTCAAATTAGTCAATAAACTAAAATCTTTGGCCAACAAATTTTTGCTAACTATTTATATTTTCTTATGATCGCCAACTAAAGCAAAAAATATCAAAAAAGTCCGTGTGGCAAAAAAAGTTAAAATTTCGTTGACCAGTGTTATATACAAAGATATAAACGTATTCTAATCATAGTTTTTATTTCGAAAAAGAAAATTAAAAGAGGGTTTTAAATCCTCCATGCTTGATTCTAGTAACTGGATGTCATGCTCAAGACGAAGTCATGTCCATTCTTCAAAGAAATGGGACTTCCGAGAAAGCAGATATCTATTATATTGGATACCCGTAGCACTTTAACTTTGAAATATCGAGCCCTTCCCCCCGATTTATCGTAAACTCCAAAATAAATTGTATCGTAAACGATCCTGGAAACTACTTGTACCCAAGTCAGTATTGGTTATTATTAATTGTGCTTAAGTTAAGACATGACAATAGCCATCAAGGCTCTTTGTGTTATAGCTTGTACCAATTAAGCTGGCAACTCTACTGCGCAGGTCTCTTTTAATTTCTATGGTATACTCTTTAATTCTGAAAGAGACAGAGAAACTGCTGAAAAAAAGAGAACAATCAAATGATCATGCTGACGTTGTTGCCAATTGCGCTGCTGCGATCTTACGAAAGCAATAATGGCTGAAACACAAATATCTGTTGAGCTGTCAGACAAAGCAAATGTTCAGGAAATTTGAACTAGAGCTTCCGTTTGGAGTCACATTACATAACATTCCGTTCTTTTTTTTACGATTGTCAAACGAAACGCGAGGGCAAAGCTATGGCTGAACTCGTAACGTCAGGCGAAGCCGAAGCTGAAGCATGTTTGTGTCTCAGCCATAAGGAGGGTGAGTTTTGTGTATAACTTCGCTCACAGTAAAATAAAAATAAGTTTCCAGCGATGGACTTTCTTTGAATAAGATATGATCATGCTTTATTTTTCTTTCAAAGCTTGATGTCTGAAAAACTATTCCCTCTCTGGTGAAAGAAAAAGAAAACATTTATAGGTGTAAACATTACTTTGAAAAGATAAAATATATAATTTTTGTTTTTATTATTGGAACAGATTCCAGTACACCTATAATAAAAAAAATTAGTCTATTATTGCAAAAAGCCTTTGAAAATCCTATGAGATACGCAACCCACCCAAACCTTGGAAACTATTGGAATATCTGAACTTCAGATAGATTATTAAGGAATACGAAAAAATAGGAGTTGTGCTGTCACCAAATAAGTAAAAAGTACAGCATACGAAGTGAAAAACTGGAATAAACATATTTGACATCGTAGCTATTCGGCATATAATGCACAAATTTCATCAGTAGGAAAAAAGGATGATATCCGAAAAATTGTTGAGAAAACGAGTCCATGAAGATCTAAAGCTTAACTTAACTAACAGGATTTTAAGAAGAAACGGTTTTAATTACAAAAAAAACCGAAAACTTCTCTGTGAAAGAAATTATATTGAACTCATGCGAGTGAAGTATCTGAGAAAAATCCGGCAATTTAGAACAAAAGGGTGTGACATAAGATTAACGATATCATTCACGGCATGGGACATGAGGTTCTTCGTTCACCCTATCATCCAGATCCCAATTTGAGCAACTGTCAAGGCAAGAGTAGGCTCACGAAATACAACGTTCAAGATATTAGATGATCAAAAATTAGCAAAGGAAGAATTTTCAAAAGCATCAACTAAAGCTTGACGAAAATTGTGTGAAAAGGCCATAAAAGCTGAGGTACAATACTTTTCACACGACTTTATGTGGCACAAAATTTCAGATTTAATTATAATTAATCCAGGTGACGGTTCTTCAACCGAATATGAAAGCGACATCAGTTTTGAAAAAGTAAGTATCTTAATAGTTTTTCTACCTCCTAATACTGCTGAATTCCCCATACCTGGCCATAGGGTAGCATAATATCGATCGCATTACGGCCTCAAATAGCTTAAACTTTGTGCTTGGGGCAATATGCTTCTTGCTTAAGACTCCTTTCTAGTTGTAGTTGATAGCTTTTTTTGCTTCTGTTAGCTTTGCCTTCAAGTGCTTCTTGAGAGATAGGCGATGGCGTGATTATCAGCAAATATTTATACTTACTCACCATCTTGTGATCTATATTTTCCTATTTCCATGTTTCTTCAATTCAGGAAAAAATAAAAAGAACTGGGCTCAGAAGTCAACCTTGTTTAACACCTGATGTATGTCGTGTGGAACTATTTTGATCTTTCTGTTCCACTCCATACCCCTGTTTGAATGTTTGCGTAGAGTCCTTTCAGCGTTTTTAACATTTATGTGCATCTGTCTGTCTAGAATCACACCAGTACAGATTTTCAAAGAGAGAGCCACGATAGTTTGTTGGTTCGTTCACGTTGCATTTCTTGAAAATTGAGAAAATTATGTTTTTTTTGGAAGCTCTCCGGAAATTCATCGCTCATGAAGATGTATAGTTACATTCATCTGTAAGTTTTATCAAAAAGTTTTCTGAAGCCTAACGTAGGGAATGCGATCGTGTCCTGGAGCTTTGTTGTTGTTTCATCTGTAAATGACAGTCAATACATCTTGAATTGCAAATGTTTGATCAAGAATTTCATTTCGAACCGAGAATAAAATGCTTTACATTCTGCATAAAACCATGATTCCCTCCGTTTTTCCTACGGTTTGTTTGGAATGGTAAGGCGCCCTATTACACGCACGCAACTAATACCTTAGCACTACTTATGGACTGAATTTGATCGTCTTTTACAATACTTAGACTTTTGTCAGGGTTTGTTTTGTATGATAGCAAAAATTTTCTTTCCACTGGAGCTTCGGTAAAAGAAATCACCTTATTGAAATCTCAAAAAGGTAAAGTTTTTAAAATGGTCAGGCGAATCATAAGGTGTTTCTTATAGGGAAATTAACGGACCAAACTTATGCTAAAACACTATTAACAACAGGAGATGGGTTGTCAAAAATCGATACCGAATGCTATTTAATATGCACATAGTAATTATGATCGTATTGCAAGTTACAAAATAACATTCATGACAACCAATGTCTCTGTCAAATACCAATTCTAGCATAAACTAAATGGTTCTGTTTTTAAAATAAATTCAAACATATTGGATCAAGCAGCTGCAGACGTAAGGACAACAGGTACTTTCATGGACTCAAAACAGAGTACTTCTATAGTACCAGGAGAGTTTTTTAACTCACTCGAGTTGTTTGATGTGTCCTCATATAAACTGCTTTAAGGTGTGTCAGTAATTCTAATGCGAATTTTAGAAGCTCTCAATTATTTTACGGTACAAGACTTCGTGCCACAGAATTTGCTCGAAACATTGATTGAAAATGATATTACTCCTGAAATCCCAATAATTCTTTCAGATTTGATATTCCAATCCAAAAGGCTTCAAGTCCCCATTAAAGTAAGTTTTGCTATGGCAATTAATGAGACGCAAAGGAAAACGTAGCAAAAGTAGCAAGGGTCAACCTAGAAAAGTCGTGCTTCTCCTATGGACAACTACATAAATGTTACGTGCTAGCGGACACTTGACCAGAATCTATGAAAAAAAGAAGAATTTAATATCTATCACTCTAACAATATACACTATACAGCGTTTCTTTACCTACTAACTTATGTATATTTGGCCCTTGTTTAAATTTGTTTTACCAAGTTTGAAAAGTCGTGGGTACTAGTCAGTTTTAAACTACATAAATGAAATATAAAATGTTAAATATTATAGTATCTGAGTAACTTAGTCCAACGGAATATTTAAAACCATGGCTCAAATAAGCGGCTCAATGGTCTAGGGGTATGATTCTCGCTTTGGGTGCGAGAGGTCCCGGGTTCAAATCCCGGTTGAGCCCACCGGATTTTTTACTAAACTAAAATATAAACTTTCAGATTGACTTGATAAAAGTTTACAAGGGCTTGCATTTGAAGCTTCACTTAAATAGATATAAAATGCTAAGTAAAACAAAATTGTATATTTGATGGCCTTACATTTTTAATGATCTTTTTATTTAAAATCCAGAATATTTATTAAATAACGACTTTATAAAAATACAACGTGTCTCCAAATTATTCATGTAGAGTACATAATGATAAACGTAAGCTTTAGTAATGATCTTAATTAAATGCACACTTGGCAGACTGGAAGATTTTTGATGATTTGTCATTTCTGTAATAGTTTGTTAAGATTCCAGATGATGACTATTTTATAGCCAGGGTCAAGTACCCCCCACTAAATTTTCAGTACTGTACGTGGTTTCTGACATTTAAAGAAAAAAACCGTAAGTGACTGACACTAATTGAAGAAAGGTCATACAACTAAACAAAAAATTAAATAATTTCTCAAAGAGATAGACTTTATCTCATAATATTGTATGCCATATATGGGTTGTATGGTTCTTGAGGGTTTTTGAGAGGATATCATTTAAATAAAACCATTTATGTATGTATAAAAATTCTATGTACTTTGAAAGTCAAAATAATTCTGGTGCACGTGTACAAGACAAAAATTTTAAAAAGAGGTCCAGTTTTTGTTTAAATCTATGAGTTTCATTTTGTATACAACAACATTTAAATCCATAAAAAGTAATGGGCTCAACCGGGATTTGAACCCGGGACCTCTCGCACCCAAAGCGAGAATCATACCCCTAGACCATTGAGCCGCTTATATAATCTTCTTTTAAATCCAATTTTGTTGCATTTTAAAAAAATCAAAAAAAGTACTCATACGCCACAGTGAATTAAATATAATTGCTTACAAATTAAAATTTTTACTATCTTTGTTTAAGCAATGAAGTGAGGTCATTAAGTCGTTTATTCAAAATGGAACTAAAAATCTATGAATTTTCCCGGAAACTGATATGATAGATAGATAGATAAATATTCTTTATTCAGTGTTAACAATTTTGATATTAACATTTTAACAACTTCTGAATAAATGTTAAAGGCATGACATGGACGCTCGTCTGCCTGAGGGGCATTTTTATTTATGTATTTAAATTAAGTAATTTAACGTATTAAACCATAATTATTATTATGATTTTTTTTTTAAATTTTCATTTAAAACGACTATAAGTAAAAATTGTAATGGAATAAGAACTTCTAGATTAGTTAAATCAAAATGGACAAATTATTTTCTTTTTTTATTGTAGGAACTTTTAGTTTAGTCAAGAGAAATTTTAAGGACTTTTAGATTAGTAACATCAAAATATTTTACGTCATTTGGTTGTTGGTTCATTACCTCTTCAACTTGCAGAAAGCTTTTTTCAAAGTGAACACGCCTTATCTCCGTCAGCATTGGACAAACGCCTACGAAGTGTAATGCGTCCTCTCTCTCATGCTGATTACAGAGGGTGCAAGGATGGATAACTTTGTTACGATGGGGTCTAAAGTTTGGTGTGAACAGTTCTCCTCTTATATTAAGTATGGATTCAATGATAGAATTATATTCGCTGGTGTAATAGTTTCTGTCGTTGAGATTAAGAACACTTTTTGAATAATATTGCCTTTCTGTTAATGAGCGAGCCTTTTCAATATGCTTATACCTTTTATTCTCATCAGTGACGGATATTACTGCAATTGAACCGCGTTCATACTCCAATTCAGGGTCAAGCCACCGTCCGCAGCTAACAAGTTCCAATCTTTTACAAGCAGCTTGTTTGGATCGCATACTCCATTATCTTTCTCGAAAGCCTATGCTCCTCCATATTTAATACTCTCACAATGTAGTCAACATTCAGCTTAAGGGTTGAAATAAACAGTGACGGAAGACCGGTTTCCAAATACTACATATATTTTGAGGCATTTATCGGTAGAAAGAATATTTAGGCTTTCAACTAGCTCATACTCTTTTATTCCTTATACCTGCGCACCATAAAACAGGATAGCTTGGGCTGTAGCATTAAACACTCTATATTTTAAATCAGTCGTTATTAGCTTGTTATTATATGTAAATTCTTTTCCAATTTTCACATATTACTGATTTAGCCTTATTTAGTTTGCTTCTGAGGTGTTTTTCTAATTTCAAATTGAAAGTGAACTCCGTTCCTTAATAGATAAGAATAAACTAAGTCTAGAGTTTTTCACTATATTTCCAATGCTCGTCTCTCGCCGTTCTGCCAGATCCATTCTTAAAACCCAGGAGTTTAGATTTTTCCGGATTAAATTCTGGATTCCACACTTGGCAATATTCTTCCAGTTTATTTATCATCAATTGTAGAGCAGTCGGTGACTCTGCAAGAATGACAATGTCATCGGCATACATGATCAATTTGATCCGTTTGTTAGCAAACTCCACTTCACAATAATTGAGATATTCACCAAATCATCTAAAAAATGTACAAATAACAAGGGGCTTAGATTACAGCTTTGTCTCACTTCTTGGTTCACTTCAATCCTCTCTGATTTTTCTTTTCCATTATAAATGTATGAAATGATCTCTTTGTTTGTTAGCAAACTCCAATTCACAATTGAGATACTCACCCAAATCTTCTAAAAAATCTGCAAATAACAAGGGGCTTAGATTATAGCCTTGTCTCACTCCTTGGTTCACTTCAATCCTCTCTGATTTTTCTTTTCCATTTTCTTGACAAAATTAGTTGACACTCCTAGGCTAAATAGCTTGTATAGCAAAGCGTTTCTATTGATAGAATCAAAAACTGCTTTGAGATCAACCAAAAAGGCGTACAATTTTTTATTTTGGTCGAGTTTCCACTTCGCAAGTGAACGAAGCACTAAGAAATTATCCACTGTGGAATATCCTTTATGAAAACCACTTTGAAATTCGCTAAGCTTGTTTTCATCTTGCACCCAACTGTTCAGCCTTTCGTAAAGAACGATTGTGAATATTTTTAAGGCTGCATTCATAAACGGTATTCCTCTATAATTTGTAGGGTCTTTTAAATCACCCTTCTTGTGGATTGGCATTATTAGGGCTTCATTGAAGTGAACGGGGAACGTTCCAAAATTGAGCATAATGTTAAGCGCTTCTGTTAATTTGATCTTAAACAAAATTGTGCTATTTTTTAAAGGACTCAGCTGGTATACCAGCAGCCTTTCCATCTTTTAGACTTTGTAGAACACAACTCACTTCATTTACAGTTATACTCTTATCGAGTTTCTGAATCCAAGTTGATGGTCGTGCATAACTCCAAGATGTTTGTGTAAAGATATTTTTGTAAAAGTGAAGCGAAATGATAACTTAACGCCTGCAATGACACTATTGCTGCTACTTTTACTTTAGAATTTGTATTAAGTTTACTCGTTATAGCCCGAAACGCGGCTGAATCTTAACTTTGACTTAAGGAACGCTAAATTTTCTTCTTTTTTTTGTCCTTACATGTATTTTTGTAAAGTTTGTTAATCTCCAAGTAATCTTACCTTGCGCTTTGAATTTCATATCTTCTCAGGAGATTAAAAAGAGCTAATGATCTTTTCCTTAATTGCTCTTATGAAAAGTCATACCACTAATTTTTTCTAGTTAACTTGTTCGTATTTTTCATAAAGTCGATTTCCCAATTCCAGCCGCTTGTTTGTCTGTCCTGGCCCCTACAGCCCAAACCATTGGGTCGATTGGCTTCAAATGTGGAAATTAAGGTTTTTAACAGATTCGCGGCAGGCCTTTTTTTCCATTTGTTTTACGATCAAGAAAAACAATATTCCCCATGCAAAATTTGTTGGCCACAATCGTAAATTGCAATTTTCTCAAAAACGAACCGATAGATTTTTATTAAATTTTCTCTCAAACTTTCGATTCAAAATTGTAACCCTCATACAACATTTTTTGTGAATATTGTACGCACTCAAGGGGATATGAATATCTTTACAATGACTTTACACAGTTCGAGTAATTATGAAGGGAGGATAGGACGAGGAAGGAATAGAATCCGATGCACATTGGTGTTGAATACCTACCATTGCAAGGAGTGGGAAATATTGAGCCTGGTAAAGCATTCCGCATTCATGTAGTTGTCACCCATCATTTTTAGAGCTCTCTTTTGAATTCTGTCCAGAATACTCAAGTGGGTTATACTATAGGAGCACCTGCCAAATATAGGAATTGTACTCAAGTTTTGGACCAATATAGGCTTTATAAATTATAGCCAGATCAGAAGGGGTAAAAAACTTCTTGCATCGTCGGAGAAAACCTAAACACTTAGCAGCATTTTGGCGATGTCAAATATGTGATCTCTCCACAATAAGTGGTTTGTAATGCACGTACCAAGAACTAAAGATGTTGAGTCTCCTCGATGCAAGTACCAATCATTGATAGTTGCATTGGGAGAGGATTACGCTTTTGCGACAGTAGACAGCATTGAGTTCATCATCATCATCAACCTGGGGCACACCAGTGTTTTTTTTTTGTGGATATCGGGTTCAAAACCCGTCCAATACTACTTGAATTGAACGGTCCGAAAGGTAATTTCTAACCCAATAAAGAAGGGATTCATCAATACCAAATGCATTTCGATAAGAGAACTTGATGCCAAACTCACTCCATCAAATGCCTTTGAAATATTAAGTGCAATCCTACTTTCTCCAAAACGATGTAAAGATTTGTTAAACTGTTTGGTGAGATAAACCAATTAGATCACCAGTGGACCTATTGCAACGAAAGCTATGCTGCCGGTCATTAAGAAGCTTCTGTTCTTTAAGATATTTCTTTAGCTGAAAATTGATCAGCGTTTAAATGACTTTGGAAAGAAGGGACGTAAGTGCAATTAGACGCTAGTTAAATGGTGAGGAGGATTCGCTATTTTTAACGACAGGATAGACAAATGCAGTTTTTCATCCACTTGGTAAGAGACCCAGAGAATAGGACAGATAAAAAAGCTTATGCAATGGTTTTGCTAGTGTTGAAGAATATCTATTCAGAACTATAGCGGGGATACTATCCGGGCCAGCGGATTTGTTTATATCAACATTTTAAAGTACTCTAGCGAAAGAAGATTCGTCCCATAGAATCCTTTACGGTTTCAAGTACAGGTGGAATCATGTCACTCATTGGCAGCATCGAATTAACAACAAACTGTGCTGCATACATAGGAAGTGTCATTGGAAACAAGCGTAGACGTAGAATTACGCAATTTCTTACAAATGTACAGAAGTTTTTACTACCACTGGGGAATTTTTGCCGTAATGACTGGTCATTTTGTTTTTAAATTTTCTCAAGAACTAACCAACCGCTTTCAATGTTCCATCGCAAATGACTATAAGTGGACAATCATTTCAAGAACAAGTCTCTTTCTTTTGGACATTTCATGAACAGTTATATGCTGAAAACCCATATGCCTAAAGGTCGCGGACTTTTAACATTATGGAGTAGGCTTGCTTGGATGGCGTTTAAATTGATATAAAGGAAAACTAGTTCACACATTTACATAACATTAACATCTACTCAATAAGTGATTAGAAAGTACAAAGGTATTTGATTGAGTGAGTCCAAGGGAGGTCATGGAATAGTAACAACCTGGAGATTCCAAGGGAGGTTTTCCATAGTTTAAATAAAGGGTGTCCCAAAATTAACGCAAGATTTGAATTTGCCGCCATTTGTGCAGTGAAGTGTTGGCAATTTGACAACTAACAGTATAGGGTTATTAAAAATAGAGCGTTACACGATAGAACAACATGTCTTCATTATTAAAGAATATTACAAAAATAGTGAAAGCTTGGCGTCTGCAGTTCGAAAATTTCATGCAAAATATGGTCGGAATAGTGTTTTAACTTCGTCAACTGTGAAGAGATTAATTAAAAAATTCATGGAGACTGGATCCGTTGGAGACGCCAAACACACTGGTCGTACAAAAACAAGCCGTTCAAATGTGAATGTCGAAGCAGTGCGTGAGAGTGTTACTGACAATCCAGGAACCTCAATTCGACGTGCGTCGTGAACAAGAATTGCAAATTTCAAGAACCTCTCTACAGCGTATACTCACCAAAGATCTGTGTCTTCATGCTTACAAAATTCAATTAACACAACAATTAAAGCCTAATGACCATGGACAGAGAAGAGAGTTCGTTGAATAGATTATTGAAAATCAACAAATGGACCCTAATTTTTCGAGCAAAATCATCCTAAGCGATGAAGCACATTTTGATCTTGATGGCTTTGTCAATCGCCAAAATTGCCGCATTTGGGGTTCGGAGAACCCACATGTGATTGTCGAAAAACAAATGCATCCACAACGCGTGACTGTATGGTGTGGATTTTGGCCTGGAGGCATAATTGGGCCATATTTTTTTGAAAATGATGCTGGTCAAACAGTGACTGTTACTGGTTCTCGATATCGCGACATGATTACACAGTTCTTTCTGCCAAAATTGGATGATATTGATGTGTCCAATATGTGGTTTCAACAAGACGGTGCCACATGTCATACAGCCCGTGAACAATTCAATTACTGCATGAGACATTTCCAGGTCGTGTACTCTCTCGTTTCGGTGATCAAAATTGGCCTCCTAGATCGTGTGATTTAACACCATTAGACTTTATGGGGTTATTTGAAATCACAAGTCTATGTCAACAATCCCACAACCACCCGTGCATTAAAGGAGGAGATTCAATGCTGCATCAACGAAATTCAGAGACATTTATGCAGAATGGTCACAGAAAATTTCAACAAAAGAGTGCGTATGTGCATGCAAAGCCGTGGAGGCCATTTGTCCGATGTGTTATTCCATGCATAACCCTATCCTATGTACTTTACGAGTTAATAAAAATATAACTATCAAAAAACTAAAAACGGCGTTTTCTATTTAATTCAAATCTTGCGTTAATTTTGGGACACCCTTTATGAAGAGAGGTCTCTAGATTTCCAGAAAGTATTAAGGATCAATGGGATCTAGATCTTTTAAAAGATCTCTTGAAATATTAAGGTACATATGTCTGGAGTTTTCTGAGAATTGGTAAAGAATTCTGGATTTTCCATGGGTGGCCTTGCAATATTAATGGAGATCTGGAAATTTCAAGTGAGTTGTGTGATTTTAGGGGAGGTCTTTTTATATGTTAGTACAGTGGACGTCCAGTATAACGAATGATATAATGTTCGAGGTCATTCTCTATATCGAGAGCGTTCGTTATATCGATCGACTTTTCCATTCAAAAAAATTTAAGTAAGTGGTTGATTTATTAATTTATTTATTAATATGTTTTTATTGCTAATGATAAATTGAATGGTCCTGCCATTATCGTATACAAATTTTGAAAATTAGTTTGAAGAAAAGAAATCACTTATTAGACTTTATCTAACTTCAAGTTGAGATTTAAATTGTAAAGCTTTTTCTTGAAGCCGCCTCAAAGTGAACATATCAGCCATATCAATATTAACTTGTTGTTGTTAGAATTCAAAACTGCATAGCGATAGACAAACCAAAAAATAAGAATTCTAACAAAAATGTTTTAGTAGGCGATGCGAAGACTAAACGAAAAACAGAAAGCTTGTTACAGTTTTGAACCTTTGGCGCACACACATACATATGTACGAGAATAAACTTATGTGTTGATATAAAAATATATGCACAGATCACAACGGCAAGAAAAAAAATCATTTTAAGGCAATATATATACGCGTTCGTTATATCGGATAGCAAATTTTTATCATCGTTCGTTATTTAGAGATGTTAATGTAAATTTCAAAAGCGTTCGTTATATCGCAAATTCGCTATATCGGGCATTCGTTATATTGGACGTCCACTGTAGTTATATAAAAATACTAAAAAAGGTAGATACATAGGTATGAACTCAATCTAACGCTTTGGGACACTTGTTTAAAAAGGTGGAATGTGGTAGGTATGTTGGCATTTTAAGTTAAGAGTGGCGAACGAGTAACTTGTTTTTTGAAATCAATATCTAAACATAAGAAAAAGTTAATCAAAAGAAGCTTAAATAAGCGGCTCAATGGTCTAGGGGTATGATTCTCGCTTTGGGTGCGAGAGGTCCCGGGTTCAAATCCCGGTTGAGCCCGGTTTAATTTTGTCAAAACTTATACTTGGTCAAAAACGTCAAATTATTAAGGCAGAGCACCTGCTTGGCTTAGCTGTAAGTTGATATTGGTGAGTATAAGTGTGATTTCACAATTTTTTGCCGGCCTTTATGTTTGTTTCAACAATTAAAAAGCTTACCCTTGAATCACCAAATTTTTTTTTCATAATTTTTTTTTAAAGAAAAACCATAATTCTTCAGAATAATCAACATGGCGTATGAGTAATATAAATTTTGAAAATGATATATAACCAACTTCCATTTGAACATAGTTCACTTTTATAATAAGATAAATGTTAAGATATGAGCTCGTACCAGGTAAAAATAATTTCATAATAAGCAAATAATAAGGTGGTTAAACAATTGAATAAATGTTTAGATTTGTATATACCCTGTTACTAAAATGGAGTTGATTTCTTCACAATATTTTAACAGATGTGTTCAACGTTTTGTTTCAAAAATGCAACTGTATGGACTAAGCCAAGTTTCAGACCAAAATACTTCTACATTAATTTTGTTTGTATATTTTTCTGTGTGTTTACATTTTTTGACGCTAAGCAAAAATTAATTAAGTCGGGACTAGTTTTCGACCGACTCAATGAATTTAAAACTTAAATCTAAAATAAATACAAATTTGTCTTTCTTATTGTCTAGAGACAACTCTACTCCACTCTAGACCAAATTGTTAGAAAGGTCGGTTTAATTTTAGGGGCCGATGTTGGTTTTATATAAAACGCAAACTATTTAGGAAATTAGTGTCATTTATTGCTATTTTGATAATATTAGTAAAGTTCAATTTTGGATGGAGCAAAATATTAGCCAAATAATCGCTGTGACCACCCAAAAACAGCCATTGTTACTTTACCTGTGTTGCAAGTGGTACTGTCCTGTTAAGACCACATATCGTCCACATCCATATCTTCGAATTCGGTCTATAAAACATTCTTTATCATCTCACGGCAGCGAACACCATTCATAGTAACTGCCTGACCGGCCTCATTTTGGAAAAAATACGGCCCTAAGATGCCTTCAGATTTTGATTGGTTGGCAGCATAATCCAAACAGTCACTCTTTGTGGGTGCATTGGTTTTTCGAGGTGAAAATATGCCTCATAGCTAAAGATGATTTTCTTGGAAAGTTGATCATCCAGTGATCATTCTGACTATTGACGACGCTTAAAATGTGCAAGAGGATTCAGTTCTTGAGTCAATTGTAACTTGTAAGTGTGGAAATGAAAGTCTTTATGTATAATTGTCATCAACGACTAGCGTGACATATGTATGTAATTCTTGGGCACGACGACGAATTTAGGTGTACGTCAGCCACATTATCGCAAACAGCAGCTATATTTTCTGCAGCACGAGCTGAGCGAGCATACACTGGCATTTTTACATCTCCTATAAACCCAAAGTGCATGGTATGCATTTTTATTTGAAAACCAATTTTCATAATAAGTCTGAATAATCTTAACACGTTGCTCAACTGTACATTTATGCATGATTCAAATTGAATTTGTATAAAATTGAAAAATATTAAATGAAATGCAGTCAAAATCTTAACGTTTAGGTGTGGTGAACATTCGTCATTGGCCCTTAAAATTTAACCACCTTATATGTAAAGCTTGCTTTATTTCATGTCTGTTTTCATCTATTCGCCTTCAAGTTTGAAAACTTGTTATGATAAGTACTTATTTATATATATAATTTATAAGAAAATGAATAAAGAAAATGTTATAAGAACTTCGCAGTGAATCTAAGTAGAAAAAATTAGTTCAAATGAGCGGCTCAATGGTCTAGGGGTATGATTCTCGCTTTGGGTGCGAGAGGTCCCGGGTTCAAATCCCGGTTGAGCCCAAAATATTTTGACAAAATTTGAAGTTGTTTGAGTTAAAAAAACAATATCAGATTGCTTCATAAAGTTTGGCCCAAACCGAGAAAGTTCTATATGCTTCGTCTAACGGAAAGATACGATACTTTAAGCTTCTATAGAATAAATTGATACTGTCATTAAATGTGCTCTTCAAATCATACATCTTTGCAAAGTTAGCATAGGCATACAACAATAAATTAAATCAGTAAGGTAGTCAGAGTCAGTCAGTCACATATACCCACTGACTCACTCAAGAGTTAAGTGTTTTGTTGTTTTCAAAATGATTTCATGTATCTTGCAATCAAAATGCAATTTTGAATCAGATTTTACTTTTAACTGCAATCTACAAACGTAAATAAAAATCAAACAATGATCCAGAACTCAATTTTTGATTACCTTTAGTGCGAGGAAATTGTTTTTCGATGAAAGTCACACTGAAATGAAATAAAAATAAAAGTACTATCAAATTATCCACCATTAAACTTTTAATACCCGCAAAACATGAATTTTAATACCATCCCCAAGAAAGAAATTCAACTCGAAAAAGCTTGTTTATACAATCTTACAGCATGACACAGAAAATTAGGGTGGGTCATTACATTGTGGTTTAAGGGGGGCAAGGACCAAGTAGAGATGGGAACCAACGATGGCGTTAAGGAAATTTCAAAAATTCCTAAGTTATTTTTCTTCGACAATCATTATTATCAAAGAAACAGCGAAGCACCGCGAAACAATCCAATACTGATGTTGATGTATAATCATTTTTTCGGTATTGTTAGCTATAGGATTTTCGGGGGTGGTTTTATTTGTATATAGCTATAATTTTTGGGGTTAGATGATTCGACTTTCGGCAGCGGCCCTTAGGGAACACGGAACACGGAACAAGGAACCACCCAACCATTTAGATATAGCAAAAGCAAGAAAAAAGTAAACGATTTATCTGCAGAAAAGTTAAAAGCAACTGAAAACAAAAGTTTTGCATTATTTTCAAGAGAGATTAAATTGTTTTAATGGCTTCAAAGTTCGGAAGCGGTTAAAAGTTTTTCACGTTAATGTTAAATTGTTTTTAGTATTAAAAGTATTTAACTTCTTTTTTTTTTGTTCTTTAAGTACAGATTTAATTTTTGTTTTTTTTTTTTTTAATTCGAAACATTCTGAGGGAGAAGAAGGTTGTTGGTGAAAATTTACATAACTTTCATAATTTAAAAATAAAATAGAATTGTATAAAATTTTAAATGTATAGACAATTAAATTGTCGGGTTGTCAGGTGAGAACGTCGATAAATAAATTAGATTTTGGATAAGATTTGATTTTATTTTCATTATTTCTTAACATAATTATAGACTTACAAAATCACAATTAGCATGGCAATGCCGTCGGCCAGGTTGACAAGATAAATTTAATGGTTGCATTAAAAATCAAGAATTGTTAAACAAAAAGAAAACGAAAGACATATCAGTATATATAACACCGGGCATTTTCCGAAAAAGTGAAAAACTTCTTCTCTTTCCCTTCGGTTACATAAACTGAATTCCTTGGGTCGATCATCCCTATGCGGTATATAGTTGAGATGCAGGAGCTCCACACTGTTCTCATTTCCAAAATAGTTATTTGGACCAAAATTATGACAGAGATATTTATAAATTAATCTATGAGTTGAATTCAAAGATTCTTCTATACCGCGAATAAGGAGTTTTTCATAAACAAATGCAATTAAATTATAAAGTTACCAAAATTCAGATCCAATGACATTTCACACAACAAAGCTAGCTCTAGCCTTTCTGTGTACCAACTACTTCTTTGATTGATTGCATAAAATGCTGCTTCCTTTGGTAATCTTCTACTGTGCATTTGCAGAACTTTGATGATGTATTCTATATTTAGTTTTAAGGTTTGAATAAAAAGCTGCGATAGTCCAATTTCCAGCAAAACTATGTAATTTGTTGTGCTCTAGTGTAGATGAAATATTCTTTTAATAAAGAATCTTAGCAGTTTTTCCACGCTTTCGTACTGTTTGTACCCATAAACGTAATTTGCTACTATGTGTTATATTCTTGTTCAAGAAACACTTTACCAAGGATGTTCCGATTCTACTTTTTGCTTTCATAAGTTTCATAAGTTGTAAAGCACAATTCTAGGTAATTCAATTTACTCACCACCTCAATCAAGTTCGAATCGTAGCTCCATTTCTCATTTGAGAAATTTCTTCCACCTCCGTTCATAAATATCATTATTTTGATTTACTTAAATTGACTTTAAGACTCCACGTTACACAGTACCTATGCAACTGGTTTATCATTAGTTGCAGGGTGAATTATAAAACAGCACAGTTTCATTGGCATATAATAGTGCTTTGATCGTTGTCCCGGAGGATTCCACTCCTCTGCCAATATTGTCGGTAAGGTCGTTCACAAAGAGTGCAAATAAAAGAGGACCCAACGCACAACCCTGCAGAACGCCTGTTTCAGTCTAAAACCATTTAGAGATTTCCTCTCCATTCCAAATCGCAACTTTTATCTTGTATATATTTTTGAGGACTTTACCGAGTGACTGGCTCTGAAACCGGCTTGAAAATCCTTCAATAAACCATTATGTGTAATTCAAAAATTAAGTGGTCTATGCAAAATCGATAATTGATAAATTAGAACAAAATAACAACACCTTTCTATATCAAGTTCAAGAGCACTAGAATTTTCATTTAGATCTTAGTTTGAGATAGAACTTCAAAATATTGAACTTATTGCAACTTGATTTTTTGGATTCAGATAAGATTTAAGAATTTATTTGAGACAACAAAGATTTTTAATGTTCAATGATTAAACAGCTTTTTATGATTGATTTCGTTCAATATAATAAATCAACAAGTGGCAATCAAATTGCAATTTTCTAACTTCAAAATAACACTAAGGTTCTTGAGACTATCTAAATTCACGAAGTAGCTTTTTTTACCAAATCTACAACAAAAGGTCAATATAGTTAAAAAGTAAGTTGTGTGTTAACAATTCAATTGTATCAAGTTCTTAAAATTCCAAATCAAAGTTCAGATTCCCAACCAGCATTAACAACTATCAAACAAATCAAATTTACAGTTTTTTATAAAATCAAAAAAGCTGAACAAAAAATTCGCCACCTCGAAAATTTTACGAATACAAAATGATTTCATCTCCAAAACAATTTTGTGCAAAAAGTATCGTTTTTTACGTTTGGTGAAATATTGAGAAAAATCAAATTGACAGTTTTTTTTATAAAAAATTAAAACCCTAAAAAAACATTACTCAAAGTTGGTAAAAATTTAATTTCTTTTCACTGTATATCTTTTTAAAACTTTGGGATTATGGCTTCCAACTTATTGTATCTTAAAAAAAATATTGTTTTCAACATTTTGTTAAATTTTAAGAAAAATCCAATTGATAGTTTTTTTTAGCATTCAATACTTTTTTTATAAGAATCTAACAGTCCGTTTTTCTTATAAAAAATTCAAACTACAAAAAATAGTAGCTTTCGACTAAAAATGTCGTTAACAAAAATTTCATTATATGCAAAATATTTTTGGTAATTTTAAAATTTTTAAGAATAATTCAACTGACAACTTTTTTAAACCAACACGGAAACCTACAAACTTTTAAGCACGACAATTAAACATACGGGATGGAAAGTTGTCAGTGTGGGTCGCATCCAAGCCTCATTTTAAGTTTTTGATATTAACGCTAGCTTTCTTAAGAATTTTTGTCTAGCTTTAAGATAGTTTTAAGATTTTGATAAAATAAAAATATAAAAAGTAGGTCTGCGAGTAAATATACCCTTATCTGTTATCTATTTTATTTGATGTCAAATGAAAGGTAGTTTAACTCTTCTTCGAACAACATAGGGTTATCTTACCAAAACCTGGCATAACCGAGGTTAGCCTGCATTTTAAGTGTTAAGTCTTTGGAAAGTGTAGAAAATTTATCCAATGTGTTATTTAGTCGGTTTAAGTGGAAGTAATTAATGTGTATTAAATATTGAAACAAAACATGTAAAATTATAGGTACCCTCAGGGGGCGTTGTACTTACCCACTTTCTAAAACGAGGTATAAGTAGAAATTGCCACTTCTAAGTGTTGTAAAATAATAAAATTAAGTAGAGTGGAAGGTCTGGTGTGCCCCAGGGCTCTGCTCTGTCTCTAAAACTATTTATAATTTGTATTAATGATCTTCTATCACCAACTTCTAATCCCATACATTTTTTCGCTGACGATAGTAATCTTAGCTTTTCATATTTGTTTCCAGACTCATAAAATCCAACCTTATGAGTATAGCGCACAGAGAATAAAAACCCGCGTGGATTTAAAGGCTTAGAATACCCAATGCTATACTGTATCGTTAATCTGATTTTTCTTGGATTGGACTTGCATTAATGAGACTTTTTCTGAACTCTTAAATTGAGCATTTTTGTTCTCTTTATATTGTAATAAATGTGTGTAAAACTGGTCTTACTAAAAAGAATCCAAAGGCTATTTTATGATACCATCTAATAGTTTAGCGTAGAGGTGCAAAATAGCAAGCCCTTTGATCAGATATGTCAAAACCTTGTTTGGCATGATTATAGTCCACAATCATACTCAATTTTTTTGTATTTCCTCACCCATCTTGCTTCGAACGTTTTCCTGTTGTCACATCATCCAAGCCCTTTTATTTTCATTTCTCCGAGTGTATAAAATTATCTTTTGATATTTTTTTGACGATCGACATTATTAGTAGACCCATTCAACTTATAAACCTTTCAAATGAAACTGTTTTCAACTTGAAATTAATTTAAAATAAGATCGACATGTAATTCAACTCCAACCTAACCATTGTTTCAATACGATAATCATAAACTAAACTATGAGTCATACAGCTTCTTTTAGTTGACGCATTTTAAGGTCATATATCAATTCATTTGACAGCTTGATTGACAAACAAATTTTAAAGAGCATATATGTATATGGTACGCTTTTGTCTCAATTTCCAACTGATAAATTTCAACTTACTTGATGCTTGAGTATAACCTTTTTTATTTACTTAAGTATAAACCTTTAAAAGCACAAAATCAATACAACCGATAATTTTATATGTTCAATGTTCATGATGGCGTCTTGTATCTCAAACACCACCACCACCATCACCCTTCTTATTCTTAAATCTATACCTTGTACTTGCACTTGAATTCTTTCCCTTAAGATTTAAAAAAAAAATGACAAAAAAGAAACCAAAACTCTTGTTTACCTAAAGTCTTTAGCCATAATAGATGACCTCATAAAAGAAAGTTTGATTTTTTATTGTTAAGCATAAAAATCCAAATAGCAAACACACTTAAGTCAGTACAGCGCCAAAGAAATTCCAAAGAAAGCTCTCCCATCTCCCCTCAAGACAAAAAATATGGGTATAAAAAAGATTCAAATGTCAATAGAAGTAGGAGGTAGGAGGAAAAGATGCCTGCTGCCATATAGCCATCCCACATACCACCAACGGAAACATCCCGCCATACTGTTGATGCTGTCATGCCGGAACAAAAAACATTTATACACTCAACGACCGCATAAAACTTAAGGCATTCAATAAGACTTATACATATTTGACCTTTCTATATTTTTTGACGAAACAAACAAAAAAATCCTTTTATACTCGCATGTTTTGTACAGCTTTTTGTGTGCTTATCATACATATACCTTCTGTTTTATATTATTTAAGGGTGATCCTTGAACTCGAAGCTCGAATTATATGAACACAATTCTTAAAGGAAAGATAAGAATTCTTACAAAAAAAAAAACATTGAACTTGAGATAACAAACAAAGAAAACATTAAAATGATAAGAGACGGATTAGAGATAAAGGTTGAACTGTATTTTATAATAGGTGCGTTTTTTGGCAACCCTATCCGTAGTAAAGTATAATTTTACATGTATTACAAATAAGAACTCTTTCATTGCAGATAAAAGTAAAAATAGCATCAAACTGCGGATAGAATTTTAAAAATTTAAAATTTTTGCTCGAGTCTCAAATGTAAATGTTGTTACAATTCTTAACTCGTGGGTATCTGCAAGTCATGTTCGTAAAGTAGGATAACTAAAGGGTTATCAATTTTGCGGTTTCAAAATTGTAGGGCTTGAAATCAACATCTGTCAAACAAAATTGTTAAACTATTTTGTTTTTATCAGATGATAGTCTGACATTTACGAAAAAGCATCGCTTAACTATCTCACAACGCATGAAAATTGTGAAAACCGGCAACAAAAATGGTGATTCTGCCAAACAAACTTACTGTGCTTTAAAAGGAGATTATAGTTTTTATAATCGTTCAACTACGCAAGCAATTGGAAAAGTTGTGAAGAAATTTTAAGAGTTAGTAACAGATATTATAAGGCCTGTGAATCACCGTTTCGTTCGTACCACTGAAAATATCGCTGCTGTAAGTAAAAGTGTTGCTGAAAACCCGAATTTGTCGATTCCTCATCGTTATCAGGAATTAGGACGGTCTACACCTTCATCCATGGAAAGTCCAGCTCACACAACAGCTGAAACCAGCCGTCGAACGGGGTTCTTGAACAGTAGACAGTCGACGGCGATTTTTTGAACAACATTGTTAAGATAATAAAAAAAAATTGTTGTAAATGGGGTTTTGAACACCTTCAAGTAATTGAAGATAGGCCATTACATCCACAAAAAGTCACTCTTTGGTCCGGAGGTGTGTTTGGACCTTACTTTTTCAAAAAGGACGATGGAACGACTGTCACCGTCAAATTGGAACGTTATATTCATATCATAAATGACATTTTTTACCTGCTGTTGAAGAATACAACTTGGAGACAACAAATTGAGCGAATATGGAATATGACTTTATTTCTAAACACCTTTCCTAACCACGTAATTTCTAGTCGTGGTGATATGAACTGGCCACCAAGATCATGACACTGCTGGACTTTTTAGTGGGGCAACGTGAACCGTTTATGCAGATAAAACTTTAACTCTTGAGCACTTAAAAACCACCATTCGTCAAGTTATGGCTTAGATAATGCTAAATATGTGTCAAATATTACCTCAAGAGAATCTATGTTGCAACAATTCGCGTGGTGGTCATTTAAATGATGTAGTGTTTACACGTAATGCCAACATGTGTAATATGTGTTTTATTTACGTTTACTTTTGAAACCGAAAAATGGATAACCCTATATAAGTTAGTAGATCCTTGTTCTTAATAGACATGGTTATGATCATTTACTTTTAGATATGTTGTCATTGCTATTTTTATTCTCAGCATTGCAAAAAGGTTTTTATTTTTTTTTAATTGAATATTTGACAACAAGTCAGTTGTACCAACTTTAAAGTTCTGAGGCTTTCGAACACGTTTTTCGAGGAATCATACTTCGCTACAAACACTCCTATTATTTATCGGAGGCAAATAGTATTTTAAGTATGAAAACATGCGGATATTAGAAAAATACCACATTTACTTTGAATTGACGTTTAACCTTAGCCTTTTTGGGAGCATTTGTTAAATTGAAATGAGTTTTACTGGACTGGATGGCAAAAATGAGTTCAAGATTTGCCAACTAAATAATATGTAAGGTACCAATTCATCACAGGCCCTTATTACGAGAAGCGAATCGACATTTCGACTGAAAGAGAATGTTTTTGAAACCACTCATTTTGTGAATCCCGTTTCAATATTCACTTCAAAAGACAAATTTTTTGGACCATTTGAACGTCGAAATTCAATCATATTAATTTTAATCTATATTGGATTTCTCAAACGTTAGCTTTAAGTAGAACGTTCGATTTGCTTCTCGTAATAAGGGCCATAATTCAAATTTGAACTCTCAGCTCAAATCAGCACACATTTTAGTGTCGAAAATCAGAGCCTATTTCTATTAACCTTAAGTGTAGAATTGAAGAAAAAAAGAAGAGAAATGCCTTATATTTTCGAATATAGACAATATTTACATTTCATGCATTACTAGGAAATTTATTGATCGAAAAATGAAGCTTTACAATTGCGTCATTGATTTTAAAATAGCATTTGACAAAGTCAACAGAGAGGCCTTAATTTAAAAATTGTCCTATTTTGGGTTATCACGAAAGTTTTTGTTGACCTAAGCTAACCTTTTGTCATCGATTAATGCACGGGTATGGGATGGGTACCATTTCTCAACAATACGTTTTCTCTTCAAATGCAAATAAACCGTATTCCTTTTTCTTATCTAAAAATTATAACACACATGTAGTGATTGTATGTGTTAATTGTACAAATAATTATTTGTGTATTTACCTAAATTACAATTTAAGCTTTGTCAAGAATTCTAAGCCAAAAAGTGTTCAAAGAGTGGAACTAACTAGTGTTATCTCAAGTATCTTCCCTAAACATATCAGAATCCAATGTTGATGAATCAATCAAAATATTTTAAAACTGTTTCGAGAGCAAATGCGTCTGCCTCCAGATTTATTTACAGAATGTTAAATCATCAATTGATTTCAGATGACTCCGCCCCGCCCAGAATTGAAAATTTAAGTTTTAATCTTCGTCGAGATGATCTACCGCAGCTCCGTGATCTATGTAACAGAAGAGAAAACGAAGTTATTTACCACTTCTTAGCTGTTTTTTAGTAATATTTAGTAATATTTCTTTAGCAAATTTGTATTAAGTAAAATTTTTGGAAAGTTATATCTCAATACAAAGGTTTTATAAAATCTAAATGGAGAATTGGGATGGCTCATTCTATATAAATTTTGTCCCTTGCTTGAGTTGGTCTTAAATCTCAAAGAACAGTCAATATAGTTACATATCCCATCTCTTGCAAACATAACTAAACAACACTGACGTCTTGGAGAACATAGATCAATGAGTTGACATCTTATTTCATATTTATAAGATGGAATTACTCCATTTGTTTAATTAAGTTTTCAAGAAATCGCATCTTTTGAATTTTCTTTGAACAGATTCAATAAGTTTTGTGTTGCATCATTTGACGTGCTCTAAATAAAACACGCGTATTCCAAACCAAATCTTATCAAAGAAGCATGTATCGCTTTAAGCGTATACGGATCCGATAATTGATTCGAATTAATTTTTTAAAAAGCCATTAGATTTAAATATAATACATTCATAATGCTTATTAACAGTAATTTTAATATCGGAAATAATAATAAGCAAATAAACAAGTTCTACAAGATCTAGATCTAGACAGTAATAGTTAACAATCAGACAGATTTAAATCAACGAAATAATTTAAATTCATCAGGAAGAAGTAATCGTGAAGACGACAAAAAAAAACATTATGAAAATCATTAAAGATGTGGACCAAGATGGCTACCTTCGGGGACGCCAGCATAATCGAAAATAGCTTTTGAATGTTTTGAACCAATAGTTTATGCTTCGTAAGATAACATTTGATACATCTTAGCAAAACCGAATGAATTCCAAAGATTTCAGGTTTTTAAAGAAGAACGCAATTATCAACTCTGTCAAAGGCTTTGGAAAGTACGAGTAGTACCGACTTGATACAAATTTTAATTATGAAACAAAATGGTGAGATTGGTAACAGTTGAACTAACGCGACTGAAACCGTGCTGTACATCAGATAAACCAATTTTAAATAAATCGTATTGTTTGTTTTTAACAATGGATTCAAACATTTTACGAAAAACCTGAAGTTTCGAAATAGAACAATAGTTAGAAACTAATTATTTTCACCCAGAAAGGACAAGTTGAAAAGCATGGTAAGAGTTTTGGTAAAACCATATTCTGTACAATTACAAATTGACATAGCGTGCTTTACAAGATGGTTCCAGAACCAAAAATTGGTCAACTTTTTTTTTCGAAAATAAATAATTCACCAAATGAATGTTAAAGCTTCTATAATCTTGCGAATGGTGCCAAATGTCAAAATTCCGTTTTAACATTTTTAAAGCAAAGCAGATATACATAATAAACGTAAACAAAACATAGATCGCTTCATATTTTATCGGTAATAGTGCATTGGTAACGTCAATATTTCAGCCAAATTGCAACTATTTACCTCACCGTACAATTTTGGAATTTGAATCTAACTCCATTTTGTTGTAAAATCTTTCCAAAATTATGGCATTCAAGAAAAAGCCAACCCGAACGACAATTCAAGTAAAGCCAATCCGAACAACTCATCAAAGTTCCTAATTTTAAAGAACAAACAAAATGGACATGCTGTTTATATGTTAGGTATACTTTATGTCAGAATCATATTTTGAAAATCAGTTTCAAAGCTTCCCATTTCAACGATTTTTTTTTGATTTGTTCTCTTTTTGGAAAAAAGGTATAATGTAGGTAAACTAAAAGAATACCAAAATAACGCTTCATTATTTGCACATGTTTACATATTATGAAACGTCCTTAAACGTGCGCTATGCAATCCTAATGTTTTATTCGATATGAGAAGCGTTCTTTTGGAAATTTTGCGATTTGTCTTACAGAATCATATACATAGGTATTCGTGTACTACATTCTGTTACTGAATCATATCCAAAATGAGAGTAAATATTAAAAAATTAGTTTTTCTTTTTTTCAAGGGTGATACCCGCATTTGCACGGTTCGTTAAACAAGGGACACGTTCTTCGAAATTTTCATTTAACCATATGCAATGTTTTGTGTTTTTATGTTTGAAGTAGAGTGCCTATGTAGTCATAGCGAAAAAAGATTGCGTACAGGGATAACACTCGTATATAAATATATTTAAATATTTTACACAATCCTTTGTAAATATTGAGTTTTTAAAATATTTTCATTGAAAAGGTTGCCCGCTAAAAATAAATGTATATTCACTTAATCAATTGTCATATCAACAAAAATATAAAGGTTTTTCTAAGGATGTTTCATTTATGATGAAAATAAATAATGTTTAAATAGCTGGCAACATGTAGCAACTTTTTCTTTTATAATTTGTGTGTAAGGAACAAGTGATTTTAATGTAAAATTAAATGATGTCTGTGGTAAATGGTTCGATTTTATATAAATAAAGAGTTTTCATTTTGAAAGCCGTCAATTTTAAAGCTGTCATCTTTTGACATTTGGAAAAATTAATTAAAAAATTGGCCAGTTTATATTTCAAAGATCTCAGTGATTTCCTCATTCTGAGGAAAAAAAACAAAACATCTTTCATTTATTTTAAATCGATACATACTAACGGGAACAATACTTCAACACAGTAATTATAAAAATCGCGAGCTAATCTCTTAATGAGACATAGGGTCATATTAGATCCTTAAATATGTAGTTTAAATGCTCATTAAAAGTTAACTTGGGATGAAGAATAATTCCCAAATCAAAAACCACTTTAGACTTTTACTTAAATAACATTTATCAAACTTGTAATTAAAATCAACGAACACTTTTTTGCTTGTAAAACTCATGATTTTGAACTTGAACCACTCCCTAAATATTAACAAGTCCTTAAAACTAAACAGCCAGAAATTAATTGTATACTTTTGAAAAGCTTAATGTCATCAGAACAGATAGGTAAGGTTAAGTTGGAGTGGCTGTCCAGATGTCATTGACGCACGTAGACCTCAAGGGTCCATGGTGATACCACTAAAGAGGTTACTTATGGGAGAGCAATAAACTCAAACAAACCATTTCGTACTTTTAATAAAGTTAGAGAGATGTTTTGTGTCAATCGTTGCCAGTTCACTGGTGTTATCGAAGAAGGGATTACCGAGAAAGTTATTCCTTCTAATGGAGAGTGCTGGACATGTACATAGAAGGTGTTGGACCGTTTCCTCTTCCTCCTCGTCCATGCAGCTTCTATAGAAGTCATTTGTGTAGACCCCTAGTCTCAGAGCATGTCTTCCTATGAGGCAGTGTCCCGTTATTACTCCAATTGTAGAGCTTATACTTTGTCTGCTCTGTGATATCAAGCCTTTTGACCGTTTTAAGTCAATACTTGGCCATATTTGCTTGGTTACTAGGCAGGTGGCATTTGTTGTTTCTAGAGCATATTGTTTGAGAAGATATTTCCATGTAGCAAGTGGTGTTCCTATGTTATGTTTTTGTCTAACATGAGGCAGAACTGTTCCGTTTTTGGCGAGCTCATCGGATTTGTAATTTCCCGGAATGTCTCTGTGGGCCGGCACCCAAATGAGGTGAATGTTAAACTGTTCCGTCATCTCATTCAGAGATGATCGACAATCGTGGACTGTTTGAGAGTTTGTGGAGACAGACGCGAGTGATTTAAGAGCGGCTTGGCTGTCTGAGAAGATTCGTATATCCTTACAAGATATAAAGTTTTCTTTGAGCCAGGATAGTGCTTCTTTAATCGCCATTACTTCTGCCTGGAATACACTACATTGATTGGGAAGTCTATAGGATAGACTGAGATTCAGTTGTTCTGAAAAGATACCACTTCCAACTCCATGATCGGTCTTTGAACCGTCAGTATAGAAGTGTACCGCATCGTCTTCCAGGGGTCCCTCTTCTTCCCAGGAGGATCTTGAAGGGATGGACACATGGAAGCTTTTACCGAATACCATTTTTGGGGTGGTATAGTCTGAGCGATCTGGGATAGACCTGAAATTGTCTAGAATAATAGTATGTCCAGTACTGTTACTGTTCCATTGAACAGTAACACTGCCACCATTTTGGAGAAGATGTCAAGACTTGTTAGGTTTAAAAGCACTTCCAGTGCTGCGGTTAACTGCTGACCGCTGGACTTTGATGAGTTTATTTAGATTTACCATCTTGTCCAGTGCGGTCCACCATACGACAGCTCCATGAATGAGTATCGGTCTGATTGCCGAAGTGTATAGCCAGTGGGTTATTTTTTGGGAGAAGCCACATTTTGATCCTATGGCCTTTTTACAAGTAAAAAGCGCTACAGTAGCCTTTTTTTACTCTTTCATCAATATTTGCCTTCCAATTTAGTTTTTTGTCTAAAATGAGGCCCAAATATTTAGCTTGGTCATAAAAGCCTAATGGTATTCCTCTAATCTTCGGTGGGCTAATCTGAGAAATTTTATATCTTCTCGAAAAGAGTATTAATTCTGTTTTGTGTGGTTTGACGTCCAATCCACATTGCTTAGCCCATTTAGTTAGTTAGTTAGTTGTGTGGTTTGACGTCCAATCCACATTGCTTAGCCCATTTAGTTAGCCTCTTTAGGGCATTTTGTAGGAGTTCCGAGAGAACTTGGGGGTGCTTCCCAGATACGGATATCGCAACGTCGTCAGCATAGGCAATCACCTTGAAACCCTCTGCTTCCAATGCTGTAAGTAGGTCGTTTACTACCATGTTCCATAAAAGAGGCTAAAGGACTCCACCTTGGGGAGTGCCTCGATTCACCGATCTGGTGGTAGTAAAACTTCTCATGTTAGAAATTATTGTCCTGCTTTTGAGCATGAGACTTATAAGATCTATGAGTGATTTCTCTAATTTCAGCTTATCCATTGCTGTTGTGATCGCCTGGTAACTGACGTTGTTGAAAGCTCCTTCAATATCTAGGAACGCTACTAAGTTATATTCTTTGTATTCGAGGGAATGTTCAATAGTACGTACCAGCGAGTGAAGTGCTGATTCTACTGATTTTCCCTTAGAGTAAGCATGTTGAGCTGTGGAAATGAGACATGGTTTTAAATTATGTCTGATGTAAATTTCAATCAATCTTTCCAAGGTTTTAAGAAGGAAGGATGATAGGCTGATTGGTCGTAGATCTTTAGGATTAATGTGTGAGGATTTTTCTGCTTAAGGAATGAAGACTACTTTTGATATTCTCAACCTTAAACAGCTTGTCAGAATGATTTCCAATGGTGGAATGATCATGTCTGAGCATTTTTGTAGTTTGGCCGGAATGATTCCGTCTGGTCCTGGAGATATATATGGATCAAAGCTGTCTATGGCCCATTGCAGTTTTTCCCGCGTTATTAGATCAACTAAATTGCTTGTATAAGGTAGAGTTAGAGCTTCCTGGAAAGTGGATGTCTAATAACAAATTAAGAGATTCTTCGTCTGTGATAGTCCACGTGCCTGCTTCTGTCTTTAAAGCACTGGGTATCGTTGAACTTTTTGATATAATTTTCCTGAGTCTTGAGGGTTCTGAAGTATTTTCTATTTTACCACAAAAGTTTCTTCAAGAAGACCTCTTACTCTTCCTTAATTCTTTTTTCAGTACAGATAAGTACGAACAAATTTTACCAAATAAAACCAAGTCATTTATAAATAAAGTTGGACCTAAAAAGCTTTCCTGAGGGTCGCCAGAATTGACAAAAAACTGATCGGAATACTCATTACAAAATCCAATACGATGAGTTACAACTGATCCAACTTTAAAATTAATGCATTGTGACACAACTTGTGAAAGGCTTTACTAAAATGACCATCGACTTGTCTACGTTTTTCACAAAACATTTAAAGATATCATTTTTGCTGTCAGAAATTTGAGAGTAGAATATTTAGATTCGATTTCTCAAGAATTCTCTCTCGCAAAAAAATCAAAACGATAAAAATATGTCACATTTTTCAATAGGGACTTGAAAAATTTTAATTTAATTTGTAAACGCACTTTCAGTTATCATCGAACTGTAATTTCACGTTTGATTAATATTTTGAGTTCCTATATATCGCAAGTAAAAATGTCTTTTTCGGTTTAAGTGCCCGATTGAGGGAATTAAAATAAAAGTTGGGTTCCCTAAAAAGTGTCAGTTTAAGGGAATTGCCCGCTTATCACTGGTATCCGCAGGCGGAGGTTTCACTGTATTAGGATTTTCAATAGCTACTTTACTTTACTTTACTTTACTTTACTTTACTTATGTTCTCAGACCTGTCCATTGGGAACCCCTTAAGGGGCATAGGGCCTCTACTACGCACCATCGTGTACGGTTTCTTGATTGAGCGGATTCCACTGCATTGCTTTGCCTACAATGCAGTCGTAATCTTTTTGAAGCGTATGTCCAATCCATTGCCACTTACGCCTTTGTATTAAAGATTCTATAGGTTCCTGACCTGCCCTTCTATGAAGCACCTTATTTAAAATACGGTTTGGCCAGAAAATCCTTAGGATGTTACGAAGACATCTATTAACGAAGAAGCTTTCTTGTTATGGCTGAAGTAATTTTCCAAGTAATGCACATATGAAGAACAGATTCGACATTTGTGCGAAACAGTCGCAGCTTTGTTTTTAAGCTGATAGAGCTATTCCTCCAAATTTTTGAAAGCATACCGAACTCTGCTTTTGGTTTGACGATGCGGCAGATGACGTCTTGTTCGGTTCCGCCTTCGATGGAGACGATACTTTCAAGGTATTAAAAGCTCTCCACTTTTTCAGCCGATTGCGAGGAAATATTTATTTGTCGGGATCCGAGGCTGATCATTTTTGTTTTACCGGAGTTAATTTTCAGCCCCACAATTTCTGCTTCTCTCTCCAAACTTGTTGTCATTTTCCATGATCCTAGAGAGTATGCAAACATCATCCACGTAATCCAAGTGCTTTAAAAAGGATGTCAAAGTCCCTTGGATCCCTTCGCTACCGGACAAAGCTGCGCGCATCGATTATCAGAAACAAAAACAATATTGGCGACAGAAAAGAGTCCTGTCTGACTCCGCTACGGATTTCAAAATTATCTAACAATCTACCATCGTGCAGAACGTGACACTTGGATCCATCAATTTGTTGCTTTAATAATAGCAATAAGTTTTTTCTGGGATGCCTCACCTCTGTAAAGCTAACCAGATATACTCCCTGTTAACGCTATCGCTAACATCCATGAACAACAGGTGTAGTGGTGATCGATATTCAACACACTGTTCAATAATGATCCGCAGGATGTTGATATGATCAATACACGAGAATCCAGCACGGAATCCTGCTTGTTTGGCATCGAGTGTGGCCTCAAGGTGTTCTCTGATGCATTTCAGTATGACTTTTGCTACTATTTTGGCAATGGCAGGTAGAACGCAAATTCCTCTCCAGTTTTCGCACTTTGTTAGATACCTTTTTTTTGGGAGCTATTCTGTAAACGGTCCTGCTGTCGCACGTGTTCGCAGCATCTTCTGCTTCTTGCGGAAATGCGTTGATGTAGTTACGCTTTTTACGGCGCACACTGCGGTGAACCTCTCTCTTTTTCATGTGGTACGAGGACTCCAGCTCATTTCTTTCTTCTCCTTGTGCAAAATTTGTTCGAGTCTTTAACTACTGTTTGCGTTCGTTGATCCTTGCCCAAGATTCTACTGAATGCCAAGTGTTGTTGCTTTCTTCTTTCTGACCGACTATTCTGTCAGCACCTGAAATGAAAACATTTATTACAGCATTAAAATAATATTCGATGTCGTCATGTACTGTGCTGCTGATTGTTCTCATTTCGTTAGAGAGGTGGTTCCTGAATTGTTGACGGGTCGTGGGATCCTTTAGTCTGGCGATGTTGAATTTGGGGGCTCGTGTTAATCCGTTGGATCTTCGTAGCTGTACACAATCTTAGGGTAGCTATCATTGATTGGTGTACTGTGTACACGGGCAAGTCCCATGTATGTCGGTGCCTCTTCTGTTTCGGACAAACAAGAGACTGCTTCTAAAACGTCGGCTTATCGCGAAGTGGCCAATTTAGTTGGAAGAAGCTAGCCTGTCCGTCGACACCCAGCTAATTTTATGGCACAGTTTGTGTTCAAACATATCGCAACCAATCATAAGGCCATTGGCGTTGCAGAAGTCAATAAACCTCTCACCATTATCATTGCAATTGCTGACAACTTGAACACCCATCACATGCTTAAGCCCGTTGTTGTTACTGCAAACCTTAGCATTGTGACGAGTCGTACTCTACTCTGAAACCTAGCTTTAATAATCCTTACCCCATGGGGCTCCCACGAAACAAAGCTTCTGATTGCCGTTTTTGTAAGGAGTAACCCGACTCCAGCTTCTTGAGCGTTTAATTGATCATGACCAGAGTAGAACAGTACAGTGTTACGTGTCGGTGACTTGTATTTGCCCGATCCCAACCATCGCATTTCACTTAACCCTAAGATATCTATCCAGTGCCGCAAAAATTTTTTCTCTAATTGGAGGAATCTGGAATTGTGCGGACCTTTACTTCCAGAAGCTTCCTCACATTCCAGAAACCAATCCTTGTCCTGGTACAATAGCCAAAAGTCGTCAACGAATTATCATTAATTATCCGACGTGTAATTTTGGTTTTCATATTGGGTGGAGTTCAGTTACGAAGAGTGCTAATCTCCGTAACCTATCCTGAGGAGTCAGGAAACTTCGCCCTTGCAATTTTAGCTAACTTATTTATATAGGGATACATAAATCATTGCCCGGGGGACACCATGAGGGAGGAGGTAAAGCAAGAACTGTAACATGGGAAAAAAGTTGCATTGCTGGCCTAAATTAAATGACCGATCTGCCATGCGCCGCAGACACCCCAAATAGCGACTTACCAACTTTGAATTCATTTGTGAACACACCCTATCACCAATCATCCAACTGTCAGTGTCAGTCTATTCAGCGAACTCAACATTTTCATTATGATAAAGTGCACTAACGGGCATTGTTTGAAAATTATAAGAATTGTGTACTAAAATTCGAAATCGGTGAATTTAAGACCGCCTTTTTTTATTGATGTAGCTCATTTTGGCTTATAGGTTCATCAATAAGCGAAATTTACATTATTGGATAGTCGAAAATTTCCTTTATAATGCTGGCGGCGTTATTGGGTCATATTTTTCGTCGACGATAACGATCTTGAAGCCACTTTGAATTGCCAACGTTATTGCGCCATGCTTACCTACTATTTTTGGCACGAATTTGAAGATATTTGCCCGGTTTCAACAGAATGGTGCAACACAGTAAACTTTTCAATTGATATATTGAAGAGTAAGTTGAATGAACAAGTTTACAAAGGGGCCATTTGGTAAGCTGCCTCATATCTATAATTTAACGCCACAAGACTCTTTGCCTAGGGGCTAATTTAAGTCATTTCTTTATTCTAACAAGCCGATGACTGATGTTTGAAAGCTCAGAGCTGACATTGACCGCGAAATAGAGACTGTTTTATCCGAAATGTTTAGCTGAAGCATCGAAAATCGGGCCAAAGGAATGGACCGCTGCAAACGTGCCATATAAACAAAGTTTAGTTCCTGGCATACATTTTTCTAAAAGCATTTCAAGCCATTTCAAGTTTTTGAAACTCTTTAAATATTAAAAAGTCTTTACTGAAAATCTTTTTCTCATCATGCAATTTTCAAATTAGAAGATTTCAATCTCAATGCCACTCCATAAATGCACTAAACAGTTGAGGATGGACAAGATACACTTATGCTTATTAACTTCGCTTCACAAATGAAATAGCGTGTCATCAAAAATAATTTTTCCATACGACAAATTTAGTGAAGATACAGCTTTGCTGAATTACGCAAAACTCAGTGTAATGTCTTTTATAGAATGCAGAATTCCTAAGATCGACAAACTCAGATTTCATCAGATTATCAGTTGTTCTTGAACAAAATATACGGATTTGATTCTTCACATCATAAATTTATCCCAATGCTTAAAATTTTCTCACCACCTTCCTTTTGTCAGCCTAGAACATGCTTCATGACCAACCAAAGGTGTTGCAGTGTTACGAACTATGAGAGCTAAATATTACCCATTTTGCTACTGAAATTTAACAATTTGTATGCCTTATTGAAGCTCATATCGTTCCATTTAAAATAATTTCGTAGATTTTACTTGTCAAATGTCACATAATGTCAGCTTTAAAAGAGACAACTACGAGTTATTCAAAAAAAACCCTTATTGGAAAAAAACACTTTACATTCAAATTTACCTTAAGGAGTTCCCTAACTAGCACTCCGTCAAAAGTAAAATCCCATTATTAAAATCAATTCTTCACCAATTAAGCCATTACCAAGAAAAAAAACAACTACACCAGCATCTTAAACCCAAATATCCTCAAGTCTCATCCTCACGGCAATCAATTAATTCACAAACTGTTTATCCTCCTCCCAAAAAAAACAACAGCAAATATCATATCCCTGCTCATGCATATTCAAACATAAATATTTAGTTACCCCAAAATAATAATAGTTTAATGTCTTTGGTATAGTCTTGATTTAATAATATCAACTATAACTATCAATTCCATAGTTAGGTAGATAGGGTATAACATATGACAGTAGCTATTGCCACTTGACTCCATTTAACATGTGTCAGCGATTCCATGTCTCGTCCTTTAGAACTCACTTATCGCAAACATATATAAAGACATAGATGTATACAAAGGATATGGTATAATTAGTTTTAACAGTCCCTTCGAATGTTTTTTGGAATAGATCCTTTTGTAAAGACCAAAAATCACAGAAAACACACAAACACTATCCCTCCTGTCGAAAACCGAAAGGATGGTAAAAGGATATTTTATTTATAAGAACTAAAACAGGACGAAGAAGGACAATCCAGTCAGTGTATAGGTATAGAAGACCAAGAGAAGAAGTGCGTTATGAATAATTTAGGTGTGTAACATCATGACTCCTCTGTCTTGTCTTGTCTTGTCTTGGTAAACTCTATTTCCAGATTTTCTAACATCTTCTTCTTCTTTTCTTTATCAAGGACATCGCCCATTTACGTCCTCCCTTATACACATACATATGTAAACATTTCTTGATAAAGTTGCAACACGTCTTTTGCGTATCCTTAAGCATAGGATAGGAGGATAAGTTAATAAGAAACATAATTTGAAATTAAATTGATAAATTAATGTTTATTGTCAGACATGCGGCATCAGCATCGGCATATCATTGTTTGTTTCTGTTTTCTTTTTCTTATCCAAATTTATATGGATAAGGATGAGACATCCTTTCTTTGGTATAATAATTATTTAAACACGTAAAAAGGACGAAGATTTTGCTGTAGGTACATAATTTGTATGAGTCAAACACAGTCAAAAAAAAATACCAAACAATTAAAATTGAGGCAAACAAAACGATAATTTCCTTTATCTTGTTAAAGTTAATATTTCTTTTATGGGACTTTTTTGAGGTTGAGAGGTAAGGGCTGGTGGGAAGCTCTCATACCTACATATATTCTTGTTTCATGCCGTGAATCCCAGAAGGGTAGGTTTTGTCATGAAGGTTATGGTGAAGAAAAGACCAAAGGAAAATTAAAGAAGAAAAAGATGTAATCCTTCGGCAGAGGTAATTTCTTGTTATTCTTAATTGTGCGGTCGTTTTACAAGGCTTTACTTTAATTAGGAGTCAAGAAGGCGACGAGCGACGATGACGATGACGATGACGGCATGCGACGCACAAAACTGTGGTGCTGATAGTAATGAGATTTTAGAACGTTTGTGTGTTTGTTCGTTTAGCTTCGAAAATTGCTAATGTTTGAATAGAAGATCTCAGCCTAACTGGATACTGGACAATTACCTAATTTGAAGTTATTAACGAAGAGAAAACCAGGGAGGGTAAGTGCCCTCACAGAAATAGGCATTGTGTTAATTATTCCTTTTGTATTATCATACAAAAAGGTATACAACACAGAAAAGTAGAGTTTTATAGGTATTTATAATTTTTGGATATTTAAAAAATAAAAAGAAAAAACAACTTGGACCGCACGTGCTTGGGGATACAAATTATTCGAAGGGGCTACAAGAAACTTAGAATAAATATGCAAACAGTTTGTGGGCGGTAGATGGAAGTTGGGATGTTTTTTTATAAAAAAAATTTAATGAAGTTTCTGGACAAAATTTGTATTTAAAAAATCGTAATGAAATTCTTTTTTTTTTGACCGGATTTTTAGAACGAAAGGAGGTTGGGATGTGACCCACAGCAAAACTTTAGCTTTGATAATAACACCGAAAGATGCAGTAAGGACTTTTAAAAAAGATTGTTTGAGTAATTTGTTCTACTATAGCAATTCATAAAAATAATGTACACATGGTTATTAAATGTCTTCTCTTCAGTCTAACTTAGAGTTGACAATAATGAAATGTGCTGCCCTTTTTGTTGACATTACAAAAGTCTTTGATACGGTAAGTCACTCGATCCTTTTGAAAAAATGTATGGTATTGGTTGTCAAGGATTCATCTACAACTAGTTTGAACCCTACCTGAGGAATAAGTCTCAGGTCGTCAAAGTAAGTATCATGTTTTGTGTGATTCAATGGATGTTAAACTGGGTGAACCACAAGCGTCAGTTCTTGGACCCATTCTCAGCTTAAGAACCAGAACAGATATCGACTTCAAATGAATTTTGTTATACAGATAATAATACAGAAAGATTCAAAAATTCCTCTCAAGAAAATTGCGTTGATCCATTTTTTAACAATGCAAGTTAAAAAAAAGATGAACATTTTGGTTAACTCTAAATATCTCACGAACCAATGAGCTAGAGACTTGAATTAAATTTTATATAATATAGTGCAACGTAACCAAGCAAGTTTTTTTTTTTTAAATCCAATTAACAGAGATGCTTCTTCATCATCGAGCGGAATTCTTTTAATCTTAAAAGTATTCCACCCGATGATGAAGAAGCAGCTCCGAAACGCGTCCAAATATAATATTTAAAAAGAGGCTGGGATGCGACCCACACTGATAACTTCCCATCCCGTCTGTCGATTTGTCTTGCTTAAAAGTTTGTCTATATGTACTCGTGTCAATTTTAACCAAATTTGCGTACTATTTTTTGTAGATTTTATTTTTTTATGAAAAAAAACGGACTGTTGGATTTTTATATAAAAATTACTGAATATTGAAAACAATATTTTCTGTGAAATAAAATAAGTTTGAAACCAATATTTTTAATTTTTGAAAAGCTATTTGAGCTGAAAATAAATTTTTACCAAGTTTTAGTATTGTTTTTTTAGAGTTTTATTTTTTGTAAAAAAACTGTCGATTAGAATTTTTTAAAAATTTTACCAAATGTTGAAAACAATATTTCTTATAAGATAAAATTAGTTTGAAGCCAATATTTAAAATTTTTGAAAAGATATTTTGGTCGAAAATCATTTTTTACCAACTTTTGCTAATTTTTTTCGGTTTTTATTTTTTTGTACAAAAACTGTCAATTCGATTTTTTTCAAAATTTTACTGAATGTTGACAACACGATTTTTTAAAAGATAAAAGTAAATTAAAGCCAATATCTCAGAGTTTTGAAAAGATATTTGATTCGAAAATCATTTTTACCAACTTTTGTTATTTTTATTTCTTTTTTTATATTTTTTTTTACAAAAACTGTCAATTCGATTTTTTTCAAAATTTAACTGAATGTTGACAACAAGATTTTTTCAAAGATAAAAGTAAATTAAAGCCAATATCTTAGAGTTTTGAAAAGATATTTGAGTCGAAAATCAATTTTTACCAACTTTTATACATTTGTTTTTAGGTTTATATTTTTCTGTAAAAAAACTGTCAATTCGATTTTTCTCAAAATTTGTCCTAATGTTGAAAACAATAGTTTTTATAAAAACAAATTAGTAAAAAGCTATTATCTCAAAGTGTTTAAAAGATATTTGAGTCGAAAATCATTTTTTACCAACTTTTATTAATTTTTTTTTCGGTTTTTATTTTTTGTAAAAGAAACTGTCTATTCGATTTTTTTCAAAATTTTACTGAATATTAACAACAATAGTTTTTAAAAGATAAAAGTAAATTAAAGCCAATATCTCAGAGTTTTGAAAAGATATTTGAGTCGAAAATCAATTTTTACCAACTTTTATACTTTTTTTTAGGTTTTTATTTTTTGTAAAAAAAACTGTCAATTAGATTTTTCTCAAAATTTTATCAGATGTCAAAAGCATTATTGGTCGGTGCACAAAATTGTTTTAGAGATGCAATCGTATTTCAGTCGTAAAATTTTGGAGGTTACAAATTTTTTTTAGTTTTTTTGATTTACAAAAAAAACCGTTCTATTGATTTTTTTTAAAAAATATACTTGTTTTGTATCACGTTACAATATATTATATAAAATTTAATTCAAGTCTCTAGCGTTTTTGGTTCGTAAGATATTTAGGGTTAACCAAAATTTTCACCTTTTTTTTAAACTGCTATGGTAAAAAAAACCACCCACGCAATTTTCTTGAGAGCCCTTTCTGCATCTTTCTGCCTTATTATCTGTATAACAAAATTTATTTGAAGTCGATATCTCTTCTGGTTCTTGAGCTATGGACGACGAAAAAAACGTCGCGAACGTACGGACGTACGAACGCACGTACACACGCACGCACAGACATCTTTCTAAAAATCTTTTATTTCGACTCTAGGGACCTTGAAACGTCGATAAAAGTCAAAATTTTCAATTTGACAAATCGGACCCATTACAATAACTTTCTATGGGAAGTTAAAAAATAAGTTATAATACTAATATAAAATAAAAAAAAAAAGATTGGGATGCGACCCACACTGATAACTTCCCATTTCGTCTGTCCATTTGTCTTGCTTAAAAGTCTGTCTATATGCACTCGTATGGGTTTTTTACCAAATTTGCGTACTATTTTTTGTAAATTTTATTTTTTATGAAAAAACGGACTGTTGGATTTTTATATAAAAATTACTGAATATCGAAAATAATATTTCCTGTGAAATAAAATAAGTTTGAAGCCAATATTTTTAATTTTTGAAAAGCTATTTGAGTCGAAAGTAAGTTGAAAACAATATTTCTTATAGTTTGAAGCCAATATTTTTAATTTTTGAAAAGCTATTTGAGTCGAAAGTAAGTTGAAAACAATATTTCTTATAGTTTGAAGCCAATATTACAAATTTTTGAAAAGATATTTGAGTCAAAAATCAATTTTTACCAACTTTTGTTAATTTTTTTTTAGGTTTTTAATTTTTTGTACAAAAACTGACCATTCAATTTTTTTTTTCAAAATTTTACTGAATGTTAACAACAATATTTTTTAAAGGTAAAAGTAGTTTAAAGCCAATATCTACAATTTTTGAAAAAATATTTGAGTCGAAAATCAATTCTTACCAACTTTTTAACATTTTTTTTTAGGTTTTTATTTTTTGTAAAAAAACTGTCAATTCGGTTTTTCTCATAATTTTTCCTAATGTTGCAAACAATATTTGTTATAAGTAAAAATTAGTTAGAAGCTTTTATCTCAAATTTTTGAAAAGATATTTGAGTCGAAAATCATTTTTTACCAACTTTTGTTGATTTTTTATAAAAAAAAAACTGTCAATTCGATTTTTTTCAAAATTTTACTGAATGTTGACAACAATATTTTTTAAAATATAAAACTAAATTAAAGCCAATATCCCAATTTTGAAAAGATATTTGTGTCGAAAATCAATTTTAAGCAACTTTTATTACATTTTTTTTTTGGTTTTTTTTTTGTAAAAAAAACTATCTATT
This sequence comes from Eupeodes corollae, assembly GCF_945859685.1. NCBI lineage: Eukaryota > Metazoa > Arthropoda > Insecta > Diptera > Syrphidae > Eupeodes > Eupeodes corollae. The sequence continues at coordinate 151,548,549 of NC_079147.1, forward strand.
CGATAATTCTCAACATTTTTCAGAATGTTGAAAACAATATTTCTTATAACATAAAATAAGTTTGAAACCTACGGACGTACGAACCTACGTACACACGCACGCACAGACATCTTTCTAAAAATCTTTTATTTCGACTCTAGGGACCTTGAAACGTCGATAAATGTCAAATTTTTCAATTTGACAAATCGGACCCATTACAATAACTTCCTATGGGAAGTTATTTATTTATTTTTCATGAACTCTAAACTAAAATTTGGCGACAAGTAAACCTACATCATGTATACATTCATATGTAAATGATTTTATTGTATACTTCAAATCGATATTAAAGTTTTTCTAAATATCTCAAATAGATTGCTTATAATATCCTTATTGTTAGGCCCATCATCATGTTTTTGTCAGCCAGCACAAGAGTTTATTGGGTTCCAATAAAAGGGTAGAAGGAGAAGACCAGTTTAAGCCTGAGAATACAATACTTTTCCACCAAGCTACCGTGAAATAAGGCCAAATTTGAAGAATTGGTTTATTTTATTTTCGAATAGCTTCCAAAAGACTATTTATTTTTATTTATATATTTATATATTACATGAAGATGCAATATCTTATAATCTAGTTTTACTAATTTTACTAATAAAGCAAAAAATTTAAGATGTGATATTACAGTATTAATACAAGAGACACTTCCTTAAACTTTAAAAATAGTTGCAAATTAATTTACAAATTTACTGAATAAAATTGCCTTGCCTCTTCAAATACTTGTTTTAATTTTAATAAATTAGCTTATATTTATATATGAAAATTGGAATTATAAAAGCCTTCACGAGAAATAATCGTGTTTTAATGTGTGTAAAAGACTACTATACCAAATAATATGCGTATAGTTCTCAATGCACTTTTCAAAGAATTAAGTTTTTAAGATTTATTGTAGTTTCCACATATTCAATACGAAAATTACCTACATAAAACAGTTATGGGAAAATAATTAAGATCTAGATGTATTCTTCCAACTACCAAACTCTTAGATTATTTGGGTTAAACATAAGAGCATTAAGCTTCGATAGGACCAATTTACAAACCTCTCTATGTCTTCACTAACGAAAAAACCTGCATGTTCAAATAGCCCAAGAGGTCAGCTCATGTACATAAAAGTAGAGGACCAAGTATCGAACCCTGAAGAACACCAGAAACATTATGCAAAACATTGGATAAAGTATCCCCAATTTGTGCAGCCTGTTTTCTTTTACCCACAATTCGATAAAAATAGATATAGCCTGTATCACTTGGTGAAAAGTAAAATTTGGTAAAAGCTTCCCACACAAGTTAACATAATAATCTATGTAAAAAACCTTTGAGAAGCCAAGTAGTACTAAGAGCGTAAACTTGTCCTTATCCAACCTTGACGTATATCTTCTGTGACGCCTAGCAGTGCCATGACACAACTGTACTTTTGTCGAAAACCGGATTTTTTTGCAGAATTCTCTCACAGACCTTTTATAAGAAGGGCTAAACTGTAATAGGCCTTTATTTTTTTGGGATGATTTTACTTCCAAAGGTTCGGATACACCCTGGACTTAAAGATATTGTTGAAAATGAAAGTTATGAAAGGCAATACAATCGGCAAAATCATTTTCAAAAATGCTAGTTAGGGTGAATATTGTCAAACCCAACTGCTCTCTGATAAACCGACCAAGAGTGAGTTTGATTTGAAGTGCATACTTTTCAAAAAATTACGTTAGCCTTTTATTATATTTCTTTGTGTTTGAATCTATGGTCTTTACCCAACTAGTCACAATCGATATAAACTTCAATTAAATCAGTTCTTTTTACTCTATAGCTAAAAATCAATATAATTTTTGAAAGTTCATTTAACTTTCGAATACCTTAAAAAAAATTGTTCAATATGATATTTTTTTAGCCACGAAAAGAAGATATTTTATTAAAAAACAAAAAGACAACATTTGCAGAAGAAAAGTTTTACGTTGCAGATGTCAACTCTCTGTCTTATTTCTCTTGTTCATCTTCCACTCAACTTACTGAGATCCTAGCAAAACATTCATCATAAGAAACATTCCAATGGCACCATCAGGAGCACTAAAGCAAAAATGAACACCGATATATGTATACATGTATCTTTTATAGAAATACAGCTGGAATAAAAAACAAAATAAATAATAAGAATAAAAAAAGAAAAGAAAAGAAATAAAAAATCACTGTTTATCTAAATGAAAAGTCTTTCTTTCTTTTTATTTTTATTTACATACATACCTCGCTCCAAACGTTGCCATTGAAGTGAAATATAAAAACAGGGATTTCACTTCTCTTCCCAACGAACGCCCGGCCAAAGCATCGACTTCGACGCAACGATTCCGCCACAGCCACAGCCAACGATTTTCAATCCTAAAGGAATACGCGTTTCGAGAAGAATTTTAAATTTCCATAATTATATGCATCAGCAGGTTAATAAAAATAAACCAACATGATGAACGAACTCAAAACAATGCAGATTGGAGAAAACCTAACATTTTCAAAACAAAACAATGGCGTTTTTATTATTCTGCTTAGTAAATATTGACTTAGAACAAATGATTTCAAATTATAAACACTCTAGCAATGCGAGGTGGTTACGGAACGGAGACCATACACTTCAAATAATTGTTAATATTGTATTCTCTGTTCATATAAAGATGTTTCTTAGCTCTGTCTGGTGGGATCAAAAGACGCCTTTTTTAAAATTCAAACATTTTTTAACAAATTTCTTCTAAAACATGTAAAATATTGTATGCCCAAATGTAGATACAAAAATCTAACTAAAATTTAATACTGAATATTAATATTTGTATGAGTCTCTGAAATGTTCTAAGTTTTTAGATTTTTGGAAATATCCATAACTAATGCCAGTCCATAAAAAAGGTTCTCAAGTTTAAGTTACAGATAATCGTCCTACAGCAAAATTGTTTGCTAATCCTTGATTGCTTGAATCCCTTGTCTGTGACATAATTTCTTAAAATTGTTCTTCTGTTATACATATGTGGAAATCAGCAAGGATTTATCTTCTTAACAAAATAAGTTAAATTGGACTTAACGACCGTGTCTTCAAGTGGATTTTGTCGTATCTTAAAGATACAAATTATGGCATCATGTTAAGCACCAACCCTTCATGTCAATTTAAAGTCAATTCTGGTGTGCATCAAGGGAGTCACCTTGGTGCATTGCTGTTAATTTTATTTATTATTGATTGGCCTTCTGCTTGAAGTAATTCTATATCTTGTTAGTGACGAAGATCGATGTTAGCAGGTGTCGATGGTATATACAAGGTTGTACTAAGATATTTACCGATGGAGGCATTTAACACTTATACAGGGCCGGATTGAGGAGGCCCCCACAACATAGACTTCAGAAAATTTTTGTTTCAAATTCCAACTAGTAAACATCTTTTCCTTTGATAAGTATTTTTGTTTGTTCTTTTACCTTTACACATAATTATTTAATTATAATAACCTTTAATAACAGAAATCATTGATCTATATTTGTTCTTTCCAATCTATCAATATCTCAAATGACCCTGATAAGTATTATAACTTCTTGTAAATGATTTAAGAAGACTTTAACTTACTTACATAAAGTTTTATTAAGGTATTTGTGTTAGATGTGGCTCGCTTGACAGTCAGAAATATCTAACTTAAGTTAAATGATAAAGAAGAAGTTTAGAAGAAGAAGATATTCTATTACAATTATTATGGTGTAGACTGATGTGTATGACTCAGCACTCGATTATACTCTATTTCAAGTATAACAATATTTATAATTCAATCTAATTACTATATAAAAATAAGAAGCAGTTCCAATTCACTACCCATCTTAAGGGAATACCCCAATCGCTTGATGGCTGAGTGGGGTGATACTTGCCCGCAACCTCGGAGGAGTTTGTGGTCTGGAAAATTACATCGTCTTTGGCCCTCTAATATAAAAAATTGAATGATCGAATATTGGGCGAAAAAAGATTCCACAGAACTTCACAGCCAGCACAAAGCGTTACCGAACTCGGATTGATAAATTATCGGAGATGAAAAGCGTCCAGTTTTTAGTCTTGAAAAATCTCAGCGACACTCGTTGGTCTTGTCGCGCTGAAGCTACTCAAGTCTTAGCCACCGGCTATTGGGAAATCGAAGAAGCTCTAAACAGCATATCTTCCAATAAAGAGCAGAAAGGCACAAGATGCTGCAAGACCCGAAAATGATACTTGAATTAGTAAGGCGTGCACCATTGAAATCATTCGTGGAATTCAAACGAAATGATTTTGATAAACACGAGGAAGCAGCCAAAAACATATGCCATACTGATAAATATGTAGAATCACGCACCCGCACCAGAACGAGAAATGTGAGGTTGAATCCACTCGATTACGGGAAAGCACAAGACGCAAATCTGTCACCCAAGGAAAAATACAAAGTATCCGCCTTCATCTCAGTGATTGACCAGCTATCCGTTTCTCTTACTCAAAGATTGCATGCCTATGAAGCTGTACGTTCGAGATTTGGATTCCTGAATCACATCAACCGCTGGAACTATTTTACTACCAAGTTCTCAAAAATCAAAATTTCAGAGCTACATTCCCAAACTTCGAAATTGCATTGAGAATGTATTCGGTTTTGATGGTAACAAATTGCACTGGAGGGCACTCATTTACAAAAATGTAAAATTATAAAAAAAAAAGGCTTTCGAACCACAATGGGACAAAACCGTCTATCGAAGCTTTCTCTCCTGAGCATTCAAAGCGATTTACTCAGAGAACTAGATTTCAACGACATCATCATCGATTTTTTGGAGAAAAAAGCTCGTGAAGTTACGTTTGTTAACCCTGAAAATGAATTTAAGATAATTCTTTTATCCGTTTTTATTTATATGGAATCTACTTGGTTTCACAATAAATTATTTTTTGAAAAACTCGAGTGAAAAAAAATGGTTTACTTTATTTTGAAAATATTTTGGGGCGAGGGCCTCTGCTCCTATATTGCCTAGAGGCCTCCGGAACCCTAAATCCAGCCCTGCATTTATACCACACTCTTCAAAAATTCACTGAATAATGCATATTATTTAGTGCATCGGAAGACCGCTGTGGTTCATCCTCTCCCGAAAAAGGGAAAGGACAACTCCAACCCGTCAAATGTTTGGTCGATAAGTCTTCTTTCGAGCATCAGCAAAGTTTTCGAATAGATCATCAATAGAGATCTGTCTAAGTGGGCTGCGGACAACAAAATAATTCTGGATAAACAGTTCGGGTTCAAGGCACAATTCGTGCCGTATGGTTAGGGGGTCTTTACCTTAAACTCAGCAGGCTTGTCATAAGCAAGCCATTGTTGTATATACTTTATGATATGCTTAACGGTAGAAAGTTTCTTGTCACAAGTGGCAATGTAACACCTACCACAACATTCTTAATTAAAAATGGTCTTCAACAGGGAGCGGTTAATTCGCCGATTCTCTTCAGCATTTACACTAGCGATCTGATAGGTAGTCTTACAAAGGCAATTGCGTACGCCGACTATCTAATTGCGTACAGAACGCCCCTAAAGGTTGGGGTAATTAGAATTCTCTTGCAGCGTGATTTCGACAAGATTCAGCGATATTGCGACGACTGGAAACTGAAAACAAATGTCCAGAAGTCGGAGACAATTCTGTTCCGGACTTCGTTGGCTAGGTACACAAGGGACACGTGCAAGAATTGGCATAAGATGGCCATCATTGATCTTTACGGGCAGCGATTAGCGTCCAAAAATATAGTGAAGTACATCTGACGAAACGGCTGTGACCCTAGAGTGAAGGTAATTTGCTACATGGCTCTTATACGGCCGATGATCATTTATGGTTGTATTGTGTGGTTCAACGTTGCCCCTTTCCAGATGGAGAAGTTTCGGGTGTTCGAGCGACAGTGTCAGTTTTGGTTGCTTCAATCGGTACTTGATAGTGGGTACTCCGGATGGGGTTTTAATCCTAGGCCGGTTTACATACTTGGAATATAGTTTAAGGGTCTAGTTTTGAGTAGAATAGGCATGGTGGCACAAAAAAAATTACAAAAAAATAATAATAATAAAATTTAAAAAAAAAACATGAAATAAAGAAATAAAATGGAAAGGAAAAGAAATAGAATGCACGACTGGGTCGCACGAACTTGCTCCTGTATGCAAAAAGTCTGTTTAAAAAAGTACCTATAGAAGATTTTCAAATATACCTGTAAAATAAGTTTGTCTTCAAAGATATAAATGCCATTTGATTTTTCAAAAAAAACGCGCAATTCATCCCAAGACACAACTCATCCTAGGACATTTCATCCCGGAAGTAAAATATACTTGTAAGCGTAGTTAACGAAAACAATTGTTTATGTATTCAACTATTTCGTTCAAAGCTTTATCCTTTGGATAGCCTTATTTTAATTTCATATTAACAGAACCAGGATGGAAAGTAAATTATATGATAAGAAAGAGGCAGAATATGTATGTTTACATTGTAAAGCGATCGCCTATTGGTAGTTAGGTAGGTGTCTAAAACGAACATGGAAAAGTTCTCTTGGCGTGCTCAGCTTTATGCAGATAGATAGATAATGACATGTTTATGATAATAGTGAAAGAATGTTATTGGTTTGCAGAAGGTACCTACTACAATCCAATCATATTTCTGCTTTCCTAAAAGTTTTCAGCGCAAACATGGAGTTATAACGTTCAGTTTATTTTGTTCGTTAAAGTACAAGAAATTTGCTATGCATGAGTTGGTTACAGTCAGGCTCTTGTGCTCTTCTTAAAGAATAATATTTTAAAATCATATATAAACGGTGATTTTTTAAGAGCTTGAGAACTTTTTTTTAAAAAAAAATGCATAAAATTTGCAAAATCTCATCGATTCTTTATTTGAAACGTTAGATTGGTCCATGACATTTACTTTTTGAAGATAATTTCATTTAAATGTTGACCGCGGCTGCGTCTTAGGTGGTCCATTCGGAAAGTCCAATTTTGGGTAACTTTTTCGAGCATTTCGGCCGGAATAGCCCGCATTTCTTCGGAAATGTTGTCTTCCAAAGCTGGAATAGTTGCTGGCTTATTTATGTAGACTTTAGACTTGACGTAGCCCCACAAAAAATAGTCTAAAGGCGTCAAATCGCAAGATCTTGGTGGCCAACTTACCGGTCCATTCCTTGAGATGAATTGTTCTCCGAAGTTTTCCCTCAAAATGGCCATAGAATCGCGAGCTGTCTGGCATGTAGCGCCATCTTGTTGAAACCACATGTCAACCAAGTCCAGTTCTTCCATTTTTGGCAACAAAAAGTTTGTTAGCATTGAACGATAGCGATCGCCATTCACCGTAACGTTGCGTCCAACAGCATCTTTGAAAAAATACGGTACAATGATTCCACCAGCGTACAAACCACACCAAACAGTGCATTTTTCGGGATACATGGGCGGTTCTTGAACGGCTTCTGGTTGCTCTTCACTCCAAATGTGGCAATTTTGCTTATTTACGTAGCCATTCAACCAGAAATGAGCCTCATCGCTGAACAAAATTTGTCGATAAAAAAGCGGATTTTCTGCCAACTTTTCTAGGGCCCATTCACTGAAAATTCGACGTTGTGGCAGATCGTTCGGCTTCAGATCTTGCACGAGCTGTATTTTATACGGTTTTACACCAAGATCTTTGCGTAAAATCTTCCATGTGGTCGAATAACACAAACCCAATTGCTGCGAACGGCGACGAATCGAAATTTCACGGTCTTCAGCAACACTCTCAGAAACAGACGCAATATTCTCTTCTGTACGCACTGTACGCATTCGTGTGGTTGGTTTAATGTCCAATAAAGTAAACTGAGTGCGAAACTTGGTCACAATCGCATTAATTGTTTGCTCACTTGGTCGATTATGTAGACCATAAATCGGACGTAAAGCGCGAAACACATTTCGAACCGAACACTGATTTTGGTAATAAAATTCAATGATTTGCAAGCGTTGCTCGTTAGTAAGTCTATTCATGATGAAATGTCAAAGCATACTGAGCATCTTTCTCTTTGACACCATGTCTGAAATCCCCCGTGATCTGTCAAATACTAATGCATGAAAATCCTAACCTCAAAAAAATCACCCTTTACCAAAGTACCAAGATATTAATTCTTGATAGACACTTTAAAATAGATTGTTGATTAAACATATCATATTCGTTCATCCGATGCAGTGGCGCTGCACGGCCATAGTTGGTATTTACAATAGTTATAGTTATAAAAATACATAAATATGTACTAAATGCATTAATTTGGATAAATGATAGGACTTTAATTAAAATTTTGTCAAAATAATATATATTTAAAATAATTTAAAAAAAAAAAATATTTTAAAGTTCAAAATTTCACCTGAAAAATAAGTTTATCTTCAAAAATTTAAATGCCATTTTATAAACAAAAAACCCTTAATTTTTCAATTTTTTTTTGAAAATCGTTAGAGCTTTTTTTTAATTAATTTTTTATAGGTATATAAAATTTTTCAATTTTGTTCTAAAAATATTTTTGGTATGCAGTTGTTTAGAGATTGCAAATATACGCTATAGATTTAAATTTCGCAAACAATTGTTGGCCCGGTTTTGAGATATCGAATTTTGAAAAACAAAAATTCAATTTTTTTTTAAATCCAAAAAATAAAAAATTGCATTTTTGATAATCAAATATTGTTAAGGCAATATTAGAGCTCATTCAGAAAAAAAAATTGTTGAAATCAGTTCATAAGTTGCTGAGAAAATTAAAAAACAAAATAACGGTTCTATGAGTGGTACCTTTCCTGAGCAACACAAAAATATGTTTTTCTTATTAAAAGAAGCCACGTTAAAAAATTAAATTTTAGATACAATTTAAAAAAAATCTATCGGTTTGTTTTTGAGAAAATTCGAATTTTCGTGTTTTGACCAAAAAAATTGTATGGGGGCCACTGTTAATTTTGATCTTAGAAAAAAAAATGAAAAAAACGCCTAACGCGAATCTGCTCAAAAGTTTGAGCTCAATTGACCCAATGGTTTAGGCTGTAGGAGCGTGAACGGACAGACAAAACAGACGGGACGGAATCGCGGGACCCATTTTTTTCGACTTCTCTACCATCGTAATGTCAAGTTTGATTAAAATCTCGAGTTCGAAATTTTGCACGAATGCAAAACTTGCCATATAGTTCCTTTATGTCGCAAGTAAAAATGTTAGATAGTTAGATTTGCCGCTGTGGTTGTTCTAGTTTTAATAGTTTATAGGTACTCTTAGAATAGGTAGTTTAAGTATAAGTTTAATATTAAGAACCTTATTTTAAGTTGTTTTTAAGTAAACATAAAAAAGATATTGATATTAGTTTTTTTTTAATAAATACAAAAATAAATAAAGTTTAATTGAAGTAAAACAGATCTTAGGCCCGAAAGGCATTAAAATTAAGTGTTATAGTTTAACTTAGAGTGTCCGTATGGGACCAGCAAGTTAGTTGTAAGTTATGGTTAATTAGGATCGTTTTATAAATTTTTGTGATTTTTAAGATTGAATTAATAAATTAATAAAATTGAATTTAAAAAAGGGTCTTACAATGTTACTTGATTCTACATAATAAAATAATTCGATTTCCAATACTAAAGAAAATGAAAATTGTGAGGAAAATCTAAAAAAAATGGTTTTCATCAAAAATTAAAGTTAATAAACAAATTTAATTATGTAACTAAATTAATTGAATACATTTAAATTACAATTAACAATGATATTAAACATCAAGCTACCACAATTGCAAATGCTCGTGATTTATCTGCAAAGTCATCGGGATCAAACAGTTATTTCAAAAGCCAGAACCGAGACTAAAATCTCACCGAATTCACTGCAGAGTAATATCAATTGATGGAAGAAGAAGTTAGCTAATTACTAATTTTAAGTTATGTTTAAAGGTGCGATCGGATTTGAGAAAAACCACAGAACTGAAGCTGTTGCCAAAATATGTTGTATGACAACATGTTGGGTCCTATGATCATAATTTACTTTTATCCTTGCTGAATATCCTTCAAAATTTCAAAAGTACCTATTATTAGTAGAATCGAGTAACATAATAAGATCCCAGAAGGATGGACCGATCACATTTATTATTTTAAATAAAAAGATGTTTTATCAACTCCCCATAGGAAGTTTTGTAATCGGTTCGATTTTTCAAATTGAATTCAAGTTCCCCTCAACCTAAATCAAAGATTTTTAGAGAGATGTCTGTGTTTGTGTGTACGTACGTACGCTTTTTTCATATTCCATATTTTAAGAAATCGACTTAAATCGATTTTCTTAGTATACAAATTTTGAAAAATAGGAACATTTTGGTTGGCCCTGCAGATCTCAGGAACCAACAGTGCTAGCTACTTGAATTAAATTTTATATTATATGTATAAATTATAAATAAAAAACCAGGAAGATCCAAATGGAAGCCGTAACTGTGAAAAATGATACATGTCTACACGTTTTCGAAGAGAAGCCAAAGGCTTCAAAAGTTCCTACAAAATATATTGTTTTAAATCCTCAAACACATCTCCACAGAAAAGCTTACTTTTTTGATGGCATTAGTACTTTTTCAATTACTCATTATAAAAAAATTACTCTTTACAAAAGACTCAGTCCCTTTTTTTGTCAATGAATTGAAAAACTATACGTTGAAACAAATACACTCAGTAAAAGATAATGAAAATTTAATCCAACAGACTATACCGAGTCTTTATCATAAGATGCATATTTTTCCTTCCGTTCAGTGGAGTAGTAACTTAATTTTTTTAAATAATAGACTTGGATCCTTTTTCTATTTTCACTCTGTTGTCAACCCAAAAACAAAACTATGAGTTTGGGCTTTGAATTTTGAAATCCAAATTGCACCTCCACAAAGCACGAACTTGATACCAAATACAAATTGCAATTTTTCAGTTAGAGGAATAATACTGTATGCTTTAAAACTGTTTAACTAATTAGCCATTCAAAGGAAATACTAAACAATCTGCATATTTTTTATTTTTGAAGAACAAAATTCCAAGATTTTTTTAAACAAATTTAAAATCTCCAAGAAAATACAACACAACATTGAAAAAACAGATTTTTGACTAAAATATCTCGGGTGCAAAGGAATGTATTGACATAAAAATTATTTTACTCTATACAAAACATTGTTATAAATCCTATACTAGTAATATACATAAGTGGGAAAGTCAGTTTGTTTGTTTGTTTGTTCGTGTTTCACGTCGCAATTTTATGAGATAGTTTTTGTATGTGAAGGTAATTACGAAGCTGGAGAGTGCCTAAAGCTACTAGCTTACGGAGTAAAATATCCCATTCTCAGCTCATTCGACAAGAAGAAAGAAATGTCAGCTGTTTACGGGGACTCTTGCCTTAAGAAAACAATGATTTACAAGTGGCATAGTCATTTTAAACAAGGTAGAGTATCCGTACAAGAAGATCGATTAAGGCAACTTCCTCAGACATCGTAGGAAAAGTTGAGAAACTTGTTCTGGAAGATTTTCGACTAAGGAAAAAACAACTTGCAGAAATAGTTGGTGTATCACCTGCAATCATTATAAATATTCTGCATGACCATCTTGTCATGTCTTATTTAAGAAGCGACAGCGGGTAAAGTCTTCTTGTAAATCTCTCTCATGAATGAATCTTTGCCCAAATTGTCACTGGGTCAAACAGGGTTTGATGCAGTGACGCAAAAAAAACGAAGCAACCGTTAAGAATTTCAATCTCTTACAATCGGCTTTAAAAATCATGGCTACAGTCTTTTTCGATTCGAAGCGGATTTTACTAATTGATTATAAGGAAAAGGATGTTAATATAACCGATGGATACTACGCAAACCTTTATATGATATTAAGTGCGTTGGACAATTATGCCAGAGGTCTTGAGTTCGATCCCTGTTTATGCTATCTAAAGTTTTTCTCACGGTTATTGTCTCTTGTGCTGAATTTCATCCCCCTTTCGCTTCCATTCCCTTTCTCCCATGAATAGCCTCATTAGTGGTATCACAATGGACCCTTGAGGTCTACGTGCGTCAATGACTTTTGGACAGCCACTCCAACCTAACGTAACTTTCCCTTCCATTGCAGGAGACATGAGAGAATAATTTTCAATAGACAGAGTCATGGCCAAAGCACTTCATACCCAAAAGAGCATCTTAACTCACTTGAACTGTCCGGTACACCTTAAAGCTCTTAATATGCCTATGAGATATTAAGATGTCCCGATTAAGAAATCTTAAAAGACAAAGTGTCACACAACTTGGGTGAAACATTATTACTGCTACTATATTTTTATATTTCATCCTTATAATTCACACAGATTTACCAAACCAATTCAAAATGCCCAATTAAAGTTATTTTCGAAAAGACAATTAATAAGGCGCAAGGGCTACCATTAAAAGTACCGTAAGTGAACCCAGAAAAACCATGCTTCTCACATGAACAGCGTGTTCATGGGTGTCCAATGTCCAGAATCTGTTCCATATCACCTAATAAAAAAACGTTTATTGTAGAGTACAAAACGGTATTAACACAATAAGTCAACTTAAATAAATATTTAATTGGACAAGCCTCTTTGTTTTTTGTTTCATTAAAAAAAACTGTATTCAAATATATAAACAGTGGATTTTGTATACCCGCTAAAACCCGCATTAGTTCCCATTAAAGTGGGTCATTGAATGTTAGGTTTGACTGTACAAAAGTACAAATTTTATTAACTTTAAAAAAAAACAAAAATTACTTAATTTTGTTTGCTAAAATTTTGTTATATCAAATTGTAATTTGTTTTTAAATTGTAACAATATAAAAATTGCAGTCATAAGCTCAGGTAATTTTAAAGGAACTTCAACCCAAGAGTACAAATTCTACTCTTGTTCAACTTTTTTAATTGATTTGTAAAAATTCTAAATACCTTCTATACTTCTAATAAGATACCTGCCTATACCAACCTAAGAATACCATCATCGTATAATTAAAACTTTCGATTACTTTTCGAAAATCGTTTTGTCTTCCTTTCCTCGGAGGCTTTAATTGCTTGCCATGTCCTTCTTAACATTTCACACTTTGACTGCTGGAAAAAGACTCTAGCCTGAAAGCTATTTACCCAAATAAGGCTACTTCTTTTGCAAATCTAGAAAAAAAAAACTCCATTAATTGCCTGCGGTTTTTGAGAAATAATAAAATGAAACAAAAAAAGAACTGGCTTGAACAAAAGAATCACTGAAAGCCATTTAATCATTTATTTCCACTTTTTTTCCGTTTAGATAACAAATCTGTCTGAATGCCAGCAATTTAAATGAATGGAAGCAAAATCATTAACGCCATTCGAAACAGAAATGTTAACCATTTCCATTTCCATTCCCATGCCCCTGATGCTTCCGACCGAACTTTTAAACAACCAAACCAACATACTATACCTACATTGATGAAGCTTGCTGCTGGCTGCCATCACAGAGCCATTACTCCTCGACAAAAATGTTAAACCAACCCTGAAACCTCTGTAACCACTTCGAGTGTTAACTTTTGTGGGGTTTGAGGAAAAGGCCAAAAACTCAAAATTAAACACCACGACACACTTCCAAGAACCAACAACCAGCGGTACGAGTATAGTATATGTTTGGTTCATTTGGAATATGATGATGATAGTTTGGGAAAACATTGCCAAAGGGTTGATTCCATATTGCTGGGATTTGGGGAATGGGAAATCTTCAAGGAATGTTCGAACTTCTTCGAAGTGTACATTTGCTTTTTGGTTTCGTTTTTGTTATGTAAGAGAAAAACTTTATTCTTGCTGTCTTAAGTTGGCTTGAGCTGAATTTAATTATTCATAACTCCTTCAGGTTTGGTAATAACGATGTCGTTAAACATGTTTTTAGTGTGGAGCGTTGTCGTTTCTAAAGGGTTGGGCGGTTGGCGCGATGTGCTACCTATGTGAGTTGTACCTTTTGTTTTGTGTTATTGAGACGACAATGTAAATACACAAAAAGGAACCTCTACATCTTTTTAATTGGTTTGGGGGAAAGAATCGTCGTTGTTTTTCGTTGTATGATGCTGGAGTCATATAAGGGTAATTTTGGAGAACATATTGTTATTCAATGGAACATAAGTTTCTGGGCTTGTTTGAAAAGTGCAGGAAAAAGGATGGGAGGGTGGGATAAACCCGTAACTTATGACTTAAAGATACGAGTTTTAATTTCATTTTAATAGCGTATATAAGACTCATAAACTTGGTAATCTTAAAATTTGAGCTTGAAATTATTTCTTTTTATATAATAACGCGTTTCTTTAATAAAAACTGTTTTCTCAAGAAAGGTGATAGAAATGGTTTTTCAAGGACAACATGTAGACTTTTAAAAATTTCAAGCAAATAACTAACTTCTTTCAGCCTTATCACATCAAAAATAAAAATGTAAACAAATATAGTCTTCAATTTTCGATAGTAATAATTAAATACTAAATATCTCCTATTATTTGAACTCGATATCGCTTTGCCAAAAATATCAGCGGCGGCCACATGCCCAAAGTAAATTTTAAGACATAATGCCAAGCCCTTACTTCCAAAATAAAGCTTAATTCTTGGTCATAAGATTAAATCATATGCATTTTATTTCTTCTAGAATACCACAAGTCTAATATAACACACTTTATAAGGATTTTTGATTCTATCTTATATTTGAAATTTAGTCAAAAGGGTCTTAAGCCCAATCACATTCCTGGTGTCGATGGTATTCCTGCTGTTTTCTTATTATTTTCAACTTTATCAACCAGAATATTTTTGGACGAATGGAAATCTTCCTTTCTGATTAATGTTGAACATTACATAATCCATTCGTAAGCTCACCGTAATTCCTAAACTGCCTGAAAGTTTAGTAAAGAGATAACTCGATTTTTTCGTAAAAGAACATTTAAATGACGAACAAAATGTTGTTATTTCGTTTAGATCAAGTGTCACTAATTTGGCATTTTTTCCACTTTTGTTATTGATTGTATTAAAAGTTAAAGTCAAGTACATGCTATTTACATGGCTTTTAATAAAGCTCTTAACTCGGTATGTAACAATGTATTCCTCAAAAGTTTTGGTATTTAGCTACTCTAGTCTCCTTCAATGAATTTCTTCTTTTTCAATGGATAAGGTCGAAAAGTTTAAACTAGACAATCGAACCTGGAGATCAATAAAATGCACCCCAGGAGTACCTCAAGACAGTCCTCTTGGCCCACTTTTATTTATAATATATTTTTTGTAAAAACATGAAGTTTCATGGAATTGTTGTGCAGATTCTGAGGCCAGAGACAGTCTTCTGGGTTTGAAATTTCTTAAATCTCGAAAACTATTGATGATGTAGTAGGTAATTATTGTGTATATCATTTTTGTTTTACTTATAAGATAAGTATGTTAAAAAGACTTAAAATGATGATGATAATCTATGAACCTATCTGTAAATATTATCGAAGTAACCCATTCTTAAACGCTACACAAATGAAATCGTGAGTGGAACAATAAATGAAAATAGTTAAAATTATTCTGGACCTATTTTGATGGAACTTTAACTGGCAGGTAGCTGATGTACTAAGGACAATGTTATATCGTTTTTTTTTTCAATTAGAGCGCTACAAAAGTTTTTTTAATGAAACAAAAACGGTTTTGGATATCAATGAAATTCTTTATTCCTATGAAAGTACGTTCGATGCCATTATGCATGGAACTCGATTTCTTTTGCTTGGCCACCACGGGTACACTGCAGAAGTTTAGACGTTGAACCCAATTTTCGACAGTTTTCAAGCATAAATCTGCCGATACTGCTGCAATATCACTTTCGATATTCGTTTAAAGTTCATCAATCGTCGTTGGCTTGTTGCTAAAGACCATGAACTTGACGTAGCCCCACAGGAAATAGTCTATAACGGCGTCAAATCGCACGACCTAGGCGGCCAACCGACTGGACCATTTCGTGAGATAACACGTTCTCTAAACTTCGTGTTCAATAAATTGACTGTGACATTCGCTGTGTAGCTTGGGCACCGCGCCGCCCGTCCTGTTGGAACCATATGTCCTCCAAGTCCATATCATTCAATTGGGGCCAAAAATATTCGGTTAGAATTGAACGGTCTTGATCATCACGAAAGAAGACGGCCCAATGACGCCACCGGTCCATAAACCGCACTAAACATTAATATTTTCGGGATGCAACTCGAACTCATGGAGTTCGTGTGGATTGCTGCCTCAGCAATACCGCATCTTTTGTTTATTGACGAAGCCATTCAGCCAGAAATGAACCTCATTGCTAAAGATGAGTTTTCGATGAAAATCCGAGCCATTTTCAAGCTGTTACTCAGCCCAATTCACGAACATTCGACGCTTATGGGTGTCAAGTGGCTTTAGTTCTTGCTTTAATTTAATCTTGTAAGGATGAAAGCCAAGATCTTTTAGCAAAATTCGACACAATGACATGACAAGGATACCCAACGCTTGAGAACGACGTGTGAGGGACACATTTGGGCTTTCTGCAACTGAAGCCTCAGCGGCAGCTATATTTTCGACACTACGGGTACTTTTTGTCTCAGTGGCAGGGGAACATTTTGTAATGACGCTTAGTTGTTGATCTGCTAGGACGGTTATGATATGACGACCATAAATAAGACATAGTGCTCTTAACGTTGAGGCCACTGACTCCGAATTTCGGTAACAAATTTAAATAATTTCGACTCGTTGACTCGTTTTAGACAAAAAATAACAGTAGTCCAAACAAATTTTTTAATCAAAAATCAAAAATTCGACTATTTTTAAAAGCGTACCGATAGATTTTTTTAAACTTTTTCTTCAATGGTTTTTTCTTAATACGGCTTCTTTTAGTAAAAGAATGTATGTATTTGTATAGCTCCAAAAAGGTTCTCGTCATAGAACTGTTGTTTTGTTTTTAGTTTTGTCCAAGAATTAATCAACCGATCTCAATTATTTTTCTCAACAAGCTCTTATACTGTCTCAACATTATTGATTCTAAATTCGATATCTCCAAAATAGGTGGTTATTTTTTTACGATATTAAAATAAAAAATCGTATATTAATAAGTTATAAACACCTGAATACTAACAAAATTTTGTAAGTTAAGTTTTTTGAGAAATATGTTAATGGCATCTTAATTTTTGAAAACAAACTTTTTTTGGAGCTACATTTTTAATATAATATAAACAATTTTAAACAAACTGCTGCTAGGTGCTCAGGATTTCTCAACCCTTATGATCTGGCTGTGATTGTCAACTCTGTTTTTCCATATAATTTTGATATTCAAAACTTTAAGACCAATGTGCATCACTACTTTCTCTTGAATCCTTCCATATTTTCCTAAAGCAAGCACTATGTTTAAACTTATAACATGTTAAGGGTTTTAATAACCCCTTGAGTGCCCGTTAATTATAAAAAAGGTGTTTTAACTTCCCATAAGATATAGGAAGTAGTTGTAATGGTTCCGGTTTGTCAAATTGAAAATTTTGACATTTTTCGACGTTTCAAGGTCCCTAGAGTCGAAATAAAAGATTTTTAGAAAGATGTCTGTTTGTGCGTGTGTACGTACGTTCGTACGTCCGTAAGTTCGCGAAGTTTTTTTCGTCGTCCATAGCTCAAGAACCAGAAGAGATATTGATTTCAAAAAATTTTGTTATACAGATAATAATACAGAAAGATGCAGAAGGCCTCTCAAGAAAATTGCGTGGGTAGTTTTTTTTTACCAAAGCAGTGAAAGAAAAAGGTGAACATTTTGATTAACCCTAAATATCTTACGAACCAAAAATGCTAGAGACTTTAATTAAAATTTATATAATATACTGTAACCTGATACCAAACAAATATATTTCTTGAACAAAATCCAATTAACGGTTTTCTTATAAATCAAAAATAAATTTAAAAAATTTACATCACAAACATTTTAAGAATACAAAATGATTTTATCCCCAAAACAATTTGTGCCACAAAAAATAACGTTTTTAACATTTGTAAAAATTTTGAGAAAAATGGAATTTACAGTTTTTGTACAAAAAATAAAAACCTAAACAAAAAAATTAATAAAAGTTGGTAAAAATTGATCTTGGACTCAAATATCTTTTCAAAACTATGAGATATTGACCTCAAACTACCTTTATCTTTTAAAAAATATTGTTGTTAACATTCAGTATAATATTGAGAAAAATCGAACTGACATTTTATTTTTTTCAAAAAATAAAGACTTAACAAAAAAACGATACTAAAACTTTATATGAAAAATATTATTGGTAATTTCAATTTTGATAAGAATAATTCCACTAACAATTTTTTAAACCCAACACGAAAACTCACAAGCTTTTAAGCAAAACGAATCGACCGACGGGATGTTTCAGTGTGGGTCACATCCCAGCCTCTTTTTTTTATTTCATAAGATTTAAAACTACAGTAGACCGAAGAAGTGTGTATATGAACATATTTGCTCACAAAAACCAAAAGGAAACTTCTGGAGATGCGGGTCATCGATCCCCGTACCTCTCACATGCTAAGCGAGCGCTCTACCATCTGAGCTACATCCCCGTTGAAAATGACCAACTAATGGCCATATTAATACAAAATTCAAAAAATAGTAAAAGTATAAGTTCAAAGCTTTGATTTAACTCCTTACCGAAACAACACCGGTTCCAACTTAAATATGTACTTGAATTATTATTTTAAACACGTTTTTTAATGAATGCAGTTTAAGTGTAAATGAAGGTGAATTGAATTATATTGAAATGATTAATATGAAAGATGCATACTGAAACCAGTGGTATATAAAAACTTATTCGAAATTCAATACAGTTTTTTTAGATATTGATTTTCAAGCAGAACACAACTTATACAAAAAACTTAGGTATGGTATATTTGAGCTGATGGTACTAAAATTATTAATCGTTCTTCTTTTGCCCTTGTCTTTGCACAACTTAGGTTATTTGAAGTTTTGATATTTGTATAAAATAAAACTACACGTTTTTAACTTTAAATAAGTTTATTTTTCTACTACTAGAAAATTACACAATTAAAACACTTCGATATGAAATGGTCAGCTTACAAGAATCGACTAGCCTTAAAGCTATGTGACTGTACCAAACATCGCTTGTTCTTTTTGATTTCAATCAAAGACTTGATAAGAGCTCTATCTTGTTCAGTTAACGGTTTATGCCGTTTTTTTCATTTACCAAATTTGCATTTATGGAATTGAAATCAAAGCTGTTTCTTTGAGTGAAATCATTGAGAACAAATAGAAATAATGATTGGGGTGACCAGATGTCATAACTTATATAGCTAAGAACAACTTTTTGAAAGTCACGTGGATAAATGATAGAAGTTAAAAGAACAAAAGAATAGACGCTATGTTAACTATTTTAGTTTCTTCTTCTTCTTTTTTTTTCAAAATCATTTTAGTAGAGTAGATCTTTGTTTAGTTTGCAGACTAAAGTTTAGAGTTAACACTTGTCAATTGGAAGTTATTTTTGTTAGGATATGGCTCCGCTTTGTCAATTTGACTTGAGAAAATCATTATATCATATAGAAAATATTGATTACATTTTTAGAATAATCAAATCAACTGGTTTTTTACTCAAATAAAAAAAGGGGTTACATCGATAGATGTTCAAATGGTAGACATGTGCATTCAAGAGGGCACAAGCATCCACAGGTTTTTTTTTCTCAAAACCCACCTCTGTCTATCAACTCCTGCTCTCACCTCCCTGTGGTAAACATCGGGTGCCTAGTAGCTCAACTGGAGATTGGGTTCCAACCCCAAGGGAAAGTTGTTTGGGGGCAGCAAACGAGAGAGGTGGGAGAGGTGTTTCCACTAAGGCACCTTATCCAGACGGCAGCGGAGGAATTCCCGAGATAGAATCAACGGTGGCGTCTACAATTTCCAATAAAGTTGAACTACATACTAAACACCTTAGGCCTCGGCCACGCAGTAAGCGGCTGAGCGGCAACTCTAAGCGACGTATGGCCATGCACTAAGTGGCTGAGCGGCAAGCGGCTGAGCGGCAACTCTTGCGACGTATGGACAGGCCAGGCACTGAGCGACTTCTTTTGAGCGATTAGTAGTTAAAATGCCGTTGTCAAGAACAGTTCGCCGTATTTTACTGTCGGAAAATTGTTTGTTTGTGTACAAATTACTTAAACGTATACAAAAAAGAAGACGATTTGGTGTTAATCCGATTAACCAATTAAGATCGGAGTTTGAAGAATATCATTTATTTTTGAATCTACGAAAATTTCCAGATAGATTCTGGCAATATCTACGTATGTCTATCGAATCTTTTGATTTGCTGCTTGAAAAAGTGCGTCCTAGATTAATAAAACAAAGAATTGCTATTGCTATTGCTCCAGAAAACAGGTTTGGTTGCTGAGCGGCGCCGCTTAGCATTAAAACAGGTTTGGTTCCTGAGCGGTGCCGCTTAGCCGCTCAGAATTTTGTTTCGCCGCTCGCTCATTGCGTGGCCGCTTCTATGTGATTTCATATGTTTTATATTTTTTTTCCGCTCAGCCGGTTACTGCGTGGCCGCGGCCTTATAGGGCTCCTACGATTTATTCGGAGTCCAGGCCTATAAAGAGCGGGTTTATCCGCCTCCACGTCCTTGGAGTTATACTAAGAATCTGGCCCTCCAGGTTGGGGGTTGTGCCGTCGGGGTGACTTCCTGGCCACGTAAAAACATCATCCTAGGATACGGACGGATTTACTGTTGACAACGAAAACAAATTAAGGACAACGAACTTCGGATATGCACGTGGAATGTTACGTCCCTTAACAGACCACGTGCGAACGAAAAATAAGCGGAGGCCCTAGACTATTGTAAAGCAGACATCACCGCCATGCAGGAAATACGATGGGATGGGCAGGGCAAAGAGAGGATGAAAAACTGCGATATTTGCTATAGTGACTGCTACCTCGAAAATCAATAGCGCTTGTTTGGATTCGGCTTTTTCATTGGAGACAGACTAAGGTTTAAAAGAGGTTTAAAAGCATAAATGAAGTTTGAAAGTTTTATGAAAATTCACAGGTACATAAACCTAGAACCGAAGGCTGCAAAGACGAAGTGGAAACATCATAGTGGAACAGCAGTCAATGCTGAGGATGTGGAAGGACCACTTCTGCAGACTGTATAACAGCGACGACGAACTGAATTCCGCTGTCAGGCAGGATGATCCATTCAACATAGACGACGAAAGCCAAGAATCCCGTCCTCCCGACTTAGACGTAGTAAAGATTGCCATATCTAAGCTAAAGTCTAATAAAGTCGCTGGAGCTGATGGCTTAAATGCCGAGCTCTTCAAAGCAGCTGGAGATGAATGGAACCTCAGTATTGTTTGCCCGATCCTGAAAAAAGGAGACCCTCTAAACTGCACCAACTATAGAGGAATCAGTCTACTTAACATCGCCTATAAAATTTTCTCTGCTGTAATATGTGAACGTCTAAAGCTAATCGTCAACAACCTGATAGGTCCCTATCAGTATGGTTTTAGACCAGGAAAGTCCACAGTTGATCAAATATTCACATTACGGCAGATCCTGGAAAAAAATTCAAGAACACAAATCGACACCCACCATCTTTTCATCGATTTCAAGTCCGCATATGAAAGCATCTACAAGAACGAGCTGTATAGTGCCATGCCTAGTTTTGGCAACCCTGGCAAACTCGTCCATTTGTGCAGGTTGACCATGGAGAATTAACGCTGCTCCATAAAGGTTATAAGCAACTTAACAGAACCTTTCGATGTCAAAAAAGGTTTTAGACAAGTTGATGCGCTGTCGTGTGATTTTTTTAACATCGTGCTTAGTGCCCAGCTAACACGTCAACACTAGATGCACTATCTTTTAAAAGTCTGTCCAATTACTAGCATATGCTGATGACATTGACATAATCGGAAGAACTCAGCGTGATGTCAATGGGGATTTTTTGAGGTAGAGGCGGCAAAAATGGGTTTAACGGTTAATGAGGGCAAAACAAAGTACATGCTGTCGTCAAGAAAGGACATACAACACCGACGACGTCTTGATCAAAACGTCACCATCGACAGACGTAACTTTGAGGTAGTCAAGGACTTCGTCTACCTAGGCTCCGCTGTAAACGCAGAAAACAACACCAGCGCTGAAATCAAACGCAGAATAACTTTTGCTAACCGCTGTTTCTTTGGACTAAGAAAGCAATTGAGTGGTAATGTCCTCTCTCGAGGGACCAAAGTGTTGCTATATAAAACCCTCATCATCCCCGTCCTGCTATACGGTGCAGAAGCATGGACCATGACAAAAGCGGATGAAAGCACCATGGGTCGCTTCGAGAGAAAAGTTCTTCGTGTGATCTACGGTCCCGTATGCATCTAAGGGGAGTGGAGGAGAAGATGGAACGACGAGCTGTACGGGCTGTACAGTGACGTAGACTTAGCCAGAAGGGTAAAAGTCCAACGATTAAGATGGCGCATGGAAACCAATGCTCCGGCCCGGAAAGTCTTCGAATCCACACCCACAGGACAGCGCAGTAGAGGAAGACAATTAATTAAACAATTATTTATAACATCCTTTTTCTGATAGACACAAGGGTCTAAAGTCAATATTTTTCTTTTTTTCTGAAGATGTTTAAGTCGGGAACTATTATTTATAAAAAAAGAACTATTATTTATAAAAAATCTGGCAATTGAATTTTTCTAAAAATTTTACCAACTGATAAACAAATTTACCAAATAAGATCAAATAAATTTAAAGGTACTATTTTAAAATGAAAATTTTACCAGATATCAAAAACGTTATATTTAGAAGAATAAATTATTTTATTTTTGTTTTAAAAATATTCGAGATGAAAAAAATACAATATTACAAAATTAATTTCTTATTTTTTTTAGAACTTTTTGAATGTTCATGGGTTGAGCGAAGACATGACGTAACGTCGTTAAAAGACAGAATTAACATAAAAGGGACAAGGTGGTTTCCCTGGGGTACACCAGATCGAGCAAAAAAAGCTTCTGAATGACAATTTATAAATTTTAACTCATAGCATCATTTTTTAAGGTAAAATTTGATCCAAGCTAGAAAAAAACGGTGGAATAAGCAGAACTTTAAGTTTGAATAAATTAATTCCGTGATAAGTTAGTCAAAAGCAGCAAAGTCAGTGTATACACAGTTAATTTTATTGCTTTGTTCTAAAAAACTGGTAACGGTAGAACATTTTCTCGCGAATGTGTTGCCGTTTTGAAATGAGAATTTTTTTTAAAAATTGATACACTTATTACATGCAACTTGTTCAAAGAGTTTTGGAATGCAAGAAAGTATTGCAATAGGGATTTAGTTTCTGGTGTGTATCTGGGCCCTTTTTTCTGAAAAATTTCACTTTTTTGGGGAAGGTTTGAATATCAACGTAAGGAGTTCAAATAAAGCATTACTACACTTCTACCAGGGTAATACAATCAGGACCGACTGAGCAGTCATCATTCAGCATAGAGAGACGTTGAAGGACCATACATGATTTCTTTAAAGGTAATTTGTATCCAATCAATTATAGGGGATTTCATAAAAATTTGAAATTAAAATCATATATGTGAGGATTCAGAGGAATTACTGTTAATGCAATATTCCATCTCTTTCAAAATCATAGTTTAAAAAAAAATTAAAATTTTGGACCATAACTAAAAGAAAAGTAATAGATTTCGGAATGATAGTACAAAATTTGATTTTCTATGAATACCGATACCCTTTACTTGCTTTAATTTCTATGTACTAATACAATCCCATCTTAATATTTTATTACAATTTCCTTTTCTTATGTTATTTATTTGCATTTCTGAAACAACAGTTTATGTTTCTTTTATACCAAAACTATTTTTGCTCATTCAAGTTATACTCGTACTATTTAACTTCGATATTATTTCTTTGAAAATGTAACATGTACTCCGTCATTGTTCAAATATCCTTAAACTTGTATGCAAACTGAATTTATGGCAAAACAAACAAAGCCAACGAAGAATCTCCTTCAAACTTCTTCCTTATTCCCAAAACAAACAATCTGCATTACAACACAATGTGGCAGATTGCTTATATCCTTTTTGAATCGCGATTCAACGGAAAGAGTGTGTGTCTATTCGCGGCCACAATTTTGCCACATAAGAGAAACGATTCAAGTGTATAAGGATATGTAGGGATGCGTAAGAGTATTTGGGGTGTATGACATACACAAAAGCATTTCCGGTAGCAAAATTTATGATAAGCTCATCAAAAAATATGTGTGCTCCTTGCGCGCCAAAAATTTGTTAATTAATTAGTGGCAGTGGCAGGCATACATTTTATACGAGTATGAAATTGCCTTAATTGAAATTTATAAGTTATGCATTATTAAATATTTGGAAAGAAAGAACAATTCAAAATCAAGCCGCCTCGGCCTGCCTGTTTTGGCTGTATGTAATATTTTAATGTTGGCTTAGGAAAGGATCTGAATTTTTCATCATCAACAACATTTATTTTACATATAAAACTGCGCTAACAGCTGAAGTCAAACACTTATAACTTTATACTTTTCTGGTATAAAGTTGTTATGAGAAGAGTACCTATAGAGCCCTTAGTTCAATAAACGAAGTCTTTGTAGACACATAAATCAAACAATAAGCACTCCTGAGGAGTTTTGTCTTCCGAAATGGCTTATTGAATATGATCCTGACTGAAATATATGTATTATGTACAATTTTCATTTCCATTTGCATGTGACTCTTCGGAAAGGACACAATTGCAGCCATAAGAAAGTAACAAAATACGGAACGATGTCTTTCTTATTATAAATAGCTCATATTATTTGCATAAAAGCCACGTTAAAGTTCATCGAACAACTTGAGTTGGTGGTGTCCTCTTTTTAGCTCTGAAGCTGATGATCCCAATTTGAGTATAAGTATCTATAGACGTACATATGTATCTACATTTAGTTTGTCAAAGGATATAATTTTGTTTTTTCAAAACTTCTAGATGCATTAGGTAAAACTTGAAAAAAGGACCACAAGTGATATGGCATTAATTACTGTCTATATGGAAAGTATGTTTTTCATTTTCATAAATGTCTTTCCCACCAGAGAGAAACCTGGGATAAAAAACTTTTAATCACTCTGCCGGAAATAATTTAACACTCGTCCTTTGAAAATCCACCCATTCATATGAATAAGTCCTTCATATGGAGTTTTAACTGTGGTATATGCACCTATAAGAACTCATTCCCTTTCGTGACAGACGGAACGGAGGAAGCTAATTTTCAAGGGTATGACTTTTTTTTTCTTCACCATCAGTGATTTAGGACTTTCATTTAGTTAGTTACCTTCCTTCTGTGCAAATATACGTATAAACAATTTTAAAACGTGTTTGGGATATACCTACATATGTATAGAATGTGATGTCCAGCCATTTCAAATCCGCTTAAGTCGTTATGGAAACTTGTGTTGTTTTTTGGTCAAAGTATGTTCTGTTCATGCTGATAATATTTTAAATGTTTTTAAGTTTTAAATGAAAAATTTGACAGGACGTTGAGGATTGTGGGAGTGTAAAGAATTTTGAGAATTACTTTCCCTCCTAAACAAACTAGATGAGGTGGTGATAAAACGAAAAGTCGTATATTTTTCTTCTTTAATTTATAACACATATTAATAGAATCAAAGATTTTTAAAGAAATGTCTTGCCTGTGGGGGAAGCTTTTTTCGTCTTCAATATTTCAAAAATTCAAAAAGAACTTTCAAGAAAATTGAGTTCGTGGTTTTCTCACTATAGTAATTTAAAAAAAATTGTATGTTTCTATAAGATAATTGTATGCAACTAAGAACATAGATTTCGATATTTAGTAAAATGTTGAGAAAAATCTTGACAGTTTTCTTATAAATAAAAACCTTACAAAAAATTACTAAAAATGAATTTTCGTCAGAGTTATCTTTGTAAATATTATAGATATTGGCTTAGAACTTAATTATTCTTATAAGAAATGTTTTTTCAACACTCAAAGTCAGTTTTTTTTCATAAAAATTAAAATCTGCAAAAAATACTATACAAAATTGGTAAAAAGTGATGTTTGCTTCTCGATATCTCGTGAATAAATTAGGCTATTGACTTTAATATGATATAATTCTGAGCAAAATTTTGCTGGTCTAAGAGAATTCCATTCACTACTTTGTCTATAAGAAATACAAACATTTAAAAATGCTTCTAAAAGTGATAAAAAAAAAACAGAACAAAAACAGATATTTAAATCAAACTTATTTTATCATAATCACCTTGAACGTTTTAAATCCAGTGTTGGCCAGATGTTTTTTGTGACTTGACACGTGGTGATGTTGTTCCACCTGGTGTCTACCCTCCTCACAGCGTCTTGCATTAGCAGCAGTTTACAAGGAGCGATTGGTATGCCACTTGGAATGTCTCTATGGCCCGGCACCAAGCAAAGGTGAATATTAAACTGTTGCGCCACCTCCATTAGAGATGATCGACAGTTATGGACTGTTATAGAGTTTGTAGAGACAGAGTCCAGAGATTTGATAGCGGCCTGGCTATCTGAGAAAATACGGATATCAGATGTTGATATCACGTTTTCTTTAAGCCAGGGCAAGATTTCCTTTATCGCCGAAAGTTCCGCCTGGAACACGCTACAATTATTGGGGAGGCGGAATAAGATACTTAATTTCAGTCGTTCAGAGTACACACCTCCACCAACCCCTTCTTTTGTTTTTGACGCATCTGTGTAATCACCCTCCAAGAATGTACTATACTCCCAAAAAGACCTGGGAAGTAGACAAATCTGGAAGTTTCTGTCGAATTGCAGTTGGGGGATGGTGTAGTCTGTGTGCTTTGGAATTGATTCTAAGTACCTTAGAATTACGGAGTGGCCAATGTTGTTGTTAGTCCACTGCGACGAAGCTTTGAGGCGAATAGCAGAGCTTTTAGCTATTTGTTTGCTAAATATGTCAAGAGGTGTAAGGTAGAGCAACGTGTCCAGTGCGAAGCGATCCGCTTATACATAGGCAAGCTGAACGTTGGACTTTATTTAGCTTATCCCTGTTTATATCTTTCTCTAAAGCAGTCCACCATACTGCCACACCATACGTTAAAATCGGTCTGATTACAGATGTGTATAGCCAATGCGTGATTCTGGGGTGGAATCGGCTAAGGTGATTGTTGACTATCAATTTTTTGATAGTCAAATTGACTATCTTTTTCATTCCGTCTGAGTAAGATGATTCAACTCAACTCAATTCGATTGAACAATTTCAGATTCAAATTGTCAAGATTCGTTGTTGCCTTGGTGAAATTTTAAATTGATTCTTATAAAATATCTAAATAAAAGATTCAAATTGGCTGATTTTGAATAAAATTCTTACTTTTCTTGCTTTTTTTCGAATGTCGTAAGCTTTGTCGGTCACAGGAACGTGTTTTTTAAAAGAAACAAAGTGAACTAAGAAAATTTTCCAGTCGTTTGTGTAAGCGTCTGGTAGCTCTATTCGGAATAAACAAATTTGTTTGAAAAGGACTATCACATTTTTTGTGATAGCCTTTTAGGTATCAATTTGACTATCACCTTATGTAGATCAAATTCGATCATTTTGATTGTCATTTATAAACAATCACCTTAGCCGATTCCAACCCTGGGTTGTAAGCCCCAAGTATTAGGAGAATAAGTAAAAATGTGGACTTAAAATTTTCTTATCAGACACAAAATACTGCTATTAATATTTTGCTAAAGTCTAAGACAAATCAATAGACGGGTATGGAATGAGGTTATCAGTAATCAGCTGTAATACGCAAATGTGGAAAGCTTTACCAAAAAAGTCTTCCCATTCATTTCAAAATTTAGGAATTTAATTCTACTACCGGTACTGTCTCTTGGGGGGAATTGGTAAATCCTCCAAAAGTTACACTTCTTATGAAAAGTGCTTTCTCAAATTAGCCGTTCCGATTTGGCTACAAATTGTAGGTCCCCTGATAACTGGCATACAGGAATGGATGAGAGTTATAAGTCACTATGTCCTAGTTCTCAACGGACTGTTGCGCTACCTTATTAACTTACCATAGGAAGTTATTGTAATGGGTCCAATTTGTCAAATTAAAAATTTTGACATTTCTCGACGTTTAAAGGTCCCTAGAGTCGAAATGAAAGATTTTTAGAAAGATATCTGTGCGTGCGTACGTGTGTACGTACGTCCGTACGTAAGTAAGTTCGCAACGTTTTTTTCGTCGTCCATAGCATAGACATAGATATCGATTTCAAATATTTTTGTTATACAGATAATAAGGCAGAGAGATGCAGAAAGGGCTCTCAAGAAAATTGCGTGGGTGGTTGTTTTACCATAGCAGTTTGAAAAAAAAGTTGAACATTTTGGTTAACCCTTTATATCTTACGAACCAAAAACGCAATAGACTTGAATTAAATTTTATATAGTATATTGTAACAGTTTTTTTAATAAAAATCTAAAAAAAAACACTATTCAAAGTTGGTAAAAATTGAATATCGATTCAAATATCTTTTCAAAAACTTGTAATTTAGACTTCAAATTTATTTTATCTGATAAAAAATATTGTTTTCAACATTCTGAAAATGTTGAGAAAAATCTAATTGTCAGTTTTTTTACAAAAAATAAAAACCTAAAAAAAAATTTACAAAAGTTGGTAAAAATTGATTTTCGACTCAAATATCTTTTCAAAAATTTGAAATATTGGCTTCAAATTAATTTTATCTTATAAGAAATATTGTTTGCATCATTCGATAAAATTTTGAAAAAAAAATCGAATTGACAGTTTTAATACAAAAAATAAAACTCTAAAACAAAACAATACTAAAACTTGGTAAAAATTTACTTTCGACTCAAATAGCTTTTCAAAAATTAAAAATATTGGCTTCAAACTTATTTTATTTCACAGAAAATATTGTTTTCGATATTCAATGATTTTTATATAAAAATCCAACAGCCCGTTTATTCATAAAAAATAAAAAATAGTACGCAAATTTGGTAAAAATTGATACGAGTACATATAGACAAACTTTTAAGCAAAACAAATCGACAGACGGGATGGGAAGTTATCAGTGTGGGTCGCACTCCAGCCTCTTTTTTTTTATTTTTAGAACTTGCATCAAAATTACAGATTTTTGTAAGTACTTTAACCAGTTACTACAAAACTGGCAAGAATGTTTGTAAGTAACTTTAACTGAGTGAGTACTCTTAATTAAGTTCCAAATCATCCACCTTTTATTGTAAAAATCTAAAAGTACGTAAAAAAAGTTAGATATTGGTGATTTTCGAGTACTAAGTACCAGGTACCTGTTTTAATAAAGTAAGAACATGAGGTTTTTAAAGATACGAGTATACAACTCTAAGCTGTTAAAAGTCTTATTTGTAGTGGTGGTTATTTTATCAGCTGATCAAGTGATTTATTTTTATTTTGGTTTAACCTTCCAACATGAATGGACTAACTCTTGAACAACGCTTTTAAATTGTAAACATTTATTTTTAATAACATGATTCTGATCGAAATACAAAATATGCAAATTTGGATTAGTGGTGAAGCTTACTTTTGTTTTAACTAAAACGTCAAAAAACAAAACTTCCGTGCTGATAATCTTCAAGTGCAAATATCTTGAGACCCCTTTGCATACACAAAAATTGACAGCTTATTGTGTTTTATGAGCTGGTGGAATCATTTGCCCGTACTTTTTTTAAAAACGATGCGAGCCAAAATTTTAAGTCAATAATTACCGCTTTAAGTCCATGATAACGGATTTTTTCAGTTATGAATTGAACAACCATGATATGCAGGAGCTGTTATATCAAAACAGATGGTCTTACATATCAGACAGCTCGTGCTATAATTAATTTATTGAAGGAAACGTGTGGTAACCCGTAGTTTCACGGTCGCGAATTGACTTCCAAGTAATCGGTTTGACTAATTTCGACTAATTTCTGTAATGAAATGTGAAATCGCTGCTCCACGCCACTGATAAGTCTCAAAGGATTGACCAGGACACCATTTGTTATTGCTGATATGTTAACAAATGATATAAAAAAGTTATTAGAAATTAGGCTACATCTGAGCCAGCCGTGCTCGTACTATACTGAAGAAATCGCTGCTGTAATTCAAAGTGTTGCCGAAGACCCTAATGCGTCTATTCTTTGCTAAATTAGGACTGTTTTTGGCATATTATAGCGTATTTTTGTAAAGTTTTCTTCATTGAAGAAGCACATTCCTCACTCGTTGGTATGTTAATAAACAAAATTATCGTATTTATGGTTCCAAAAATCCTCAAGTAATTGAAGAGAGGTCATTACATCCACAAAAAGTCACTGTTTGGTGCATTCTTTGGTCCGGAGGTGTGATTGGAACTTACTTCTTCGAAAACGACTATGAAACCACTGTCACCGTCAATTCGCGTTATGGTCATATGATAACCGACATTTTTTTGCCTTCTATTGAATAATAATTACCTCAAAAACGCTTTAGTCAAAATCCATGGACTTATTAGCATGCTTAGAACATTTAGATAAACTGCGGCAGTACTTTCAGACAAAACGTTGGTTGTGAGGAATCTTTGTTGATGCATTGTAAAAGAACGCTATAGATATTGTTACAAAAATGAATATGCATGTAGATTTCTTTGTGGTGCCCGATTTGATGAACTTACGTAATCACCGTTATCAGTCTGAATAATCTCAATAAATTGATCCAAAATTTTATTTTCAAGGTGATTCCACCTACCACGGTTTCGATGTGGCGCTATCTTATCTCGACAAGCGTTTTGGACAGTATCAATATCTAAAGGAAAACTTCGGCTTTATTTGCAATATTAAAAAAAAACTGTGGGCTTTAAGGTCTGCGAGAAACTTGAAGCAATTTTAATAACAAGAATTGACGACGAAGTTCTAGGAATCTCTTGAGTGGCATGAAATATTCAATTGAACGTCAAATTTTACTGACATCAAACTGCTGTCAATACTTGAATTGTATCCAAATTTAACAACTGCGTTGAAAATTCTCTTAACTTTTCTGTAAGTGTTGCTAGAGAGGAATCTAGTTTTTCAAAACTTAAAGTAAAAAATCATATTTACGCTCAACTATGACTGGCAACAATTTTCATTGAAAAAGACATGCTGAATCGAGTTTAAGCAGACAAAATTGTTGCAGTATTTTTTAAAATGAAATCGCAAAGAGCAGCATTTTAGTGTCAACATTTTGTAAAGTAATTTTATTGAAAATCCTTAAAATGTATTTAATAAAACTTTCAAATATTTATAAATAGTAGTTTTTACCGAATCCATACTATAATATTAAAAATGCGAAAGCAACTCTGTCTGTTACTCAATTACGCCTTAACTACTGAATTAATTTGCATTAAATTTGGTATGGAGATATTTTGGTAACCGAGAAAGGACATAGGCTACTTTTGACCCCAGGAAAATGAAGCATTCCCATGGGAAAATTCAGGTAGGCCGATCGCTTTTATTCCTAAACTACGTAACAGATTGCGTAGAACTATGTAGGATTTTAACGGCGAAATTGTTAATTTTCTAAAAAAACACTATTTTTTGAAAATTTAAGTCTCAAGAAGTTATCGATCTATACATATCTTTAAAAACTATGTTGGCCAGGCATGATTACTTTTTTCCGTTGGTAAGAATTGGATGATGTGGACAGATAATATTGCTACGTGTCATACAACTTATCCTAAGATGAAAATCATCTTCATCTCATACACTTAAAAGTGATGAAAACTAGCTACTAACGTCGTGTGATTTGACTTCACTTTCCCTTGTGAGTTTTTCTGGAGACCTTACTTCAAAGCCAATACAGCCCATTCTGATTGGTCAAACTAAGCCTTATTTGATGACACTTAGAAAATGGTTTTTGCGAAACCAATATTTAAAAGTGTTGAGTGATTCAAAATCGCAGGCGTTTCACCATTATTAAAATTTTATGTTAACGTATTTATCAAATTGAAATTTCCTACATCAATTTCCTCCGATTTTTAAAACGCATAAACAATGTAACAGTCTAACAGTCACATATAACATCATCCTGAATAGGACATATAGCCATAGGTAAAAACAGAAAAGTAAAAATACCCTTGAGCGATAAAAAGTATCCACCACTATGACATTGAATCTCTTATTAGGTGCTTATTTGTTCAAGGATGACCAGACAACCATTGTATATGTGAGTGCAAAGTGAACAAATTGCCTCTACTTGCTGGACATTCGCTCTATCCTGAATCCTGGCTATACCACCCCTAAATACCACATAAATTATGTTAATGCTCTAATGTCCTCCTCTCAGAAGAGATATCACACTAAAATACAACAGTACAAAAAAGAAAAGACACACACCCAAGGTAATGTGGTAGATACCATCATTTAACGATGATGTGTCCTTTTTTTGTTTTTATTCTTAAAATATAATAATGCTGGTCCTTAAACAGTAAAGGAAACGGACTAAAAAAAAACGAATCTCAAAAAATGCTGACATACCCTGCGGAATTTTTCTAACATTTTCACATATTTTCCGCACTGGGTGATGGGTCTTTTTTTTATAATGTCCTTTTGGGGCCAGATTGCTTTTTATGGTGTCATATTTTTCCATCATATATCTACGCAAAACAATTTGCAAATTACCATCTTTTGTGATATGTGTATAGCTCTCTTGTACAAGGATGTGTGGATTGGATGGTCAAAAAGTAATAAAGAACTTATTTACTGCGTAAGCAAACTTCTGCAGTTGGTCTAGTTTATTCAGTTTTTGCAAATACATATAATCAGTAAAATCAGCAAAAATCAAACAGTCCTTATTTTTGTGTTGGGGGGGTCTACTTATAAATATATGGCAAACTTCGAAATCCAGTGCGGGGCTAAATGGACAAATGATTTTCTGGCAACTAACACGAGTCCGACTAACCATAACAGGAAAACCCGCAGACAAATCTTCCAATGAAATAACCCTCATTACAGCCGATTTCTTTACCCCTCTACAATGGCAACTACGACGACGGACGGCTCGATTCGATTCGGACAAAGTTATGAAGGCTAAAATCCAACTAAATATCCTTATATCTAATCCAATGCTGCTGGTTTGACCAAAACCATTTATTCCAACCTCCTATCACAAAGATGTACATACATTAAGTTGCAGGACTGAGCCCTGGCAGAAGTACTTTTTTTGTTTTTCTTTCTACGTTTTATTTTAGCTGGTTTTATTTTTACTTTTATTTTCTGTAGTCCTTTTTTGTTCTTGAATCGGAAGGACATGGTAATGGAAAACAAGTTGTTTTGTTTCGGTAACAGAAATCAATCGATATAGCAAATGGGTGGTTAGGTGGCACTTTCCTGTAGCACTTCCTTATCTCCAAGGATAATCGCTAACGTTCCTTTACGAAATGGGGGTACGAAAAAGCGGGTACTAACATACAGTGGGATATGTGGACCATGAAGTTGGCTGATGCTTAAAACTTTAAGTCAGTTAATAAAAATAGAATTTCCAGAATGTAGTTAATAAAGTAAAAAATCTAAGTTTGTGCAAGAAGACACTACATATTTATTTATTAAATACGTTAAATACTAACGTTAAGTTTACAATTTCGTTAAGTTTATATTTTTAACTAATTTAGCGAAAAAATAAACTAAATGCTTGCAGATTTGAGATTATCATTTGTAGAGTCAATGAGAACATAGAATTTGTTAAATTTATTAACTAATTGATTAAGAGTTAAATTGTTAACTAAAGAATAATATGCCTGCTCTAAAGCAGAACTTTAAATATTCGCTGTAACCAGAAATCTTTGAAAAAACCAAGCTTTTTTTATAACATAATTATAGAGATAAGTAAACTTCCATTTTGAGTTGAGTACAACAACAAAGTTAGAAAATCTGGATTCTCTATTCAAACTTGACATCTTTAATGTAGAATCACACATTGTCTTACATTTGTCAATATTTAAAATCAAACGAATTTAATTGCACCATTTCCAACAATTATTTAGATCTTCTTGTAGGCCTTAACAATTCTTGAAGGAGTTATTAGAATGCAAATCATTAATAAATAAAACAAACGGCAACGAACCAATGTGACTCACTTAAGGTACACTAGAATTCACTTTAAATTGACCAGAACATGACCCTATAATATCTTTCTTTCACAAATGGTGAACTCCAAATAAAGAACGGTCGTTAGGTCCAAGTTTACTTAATTTATTAGGAAGATTTGTATGCCTTATTTTGTCCAATGCCTTGCTCTAGTCTGTTAAGATGTAATTGACTTGAGAGTGTTTCTGAAATGCAAAAGAAAGAAAAAATGAGAATTATATATAATTAGTATGTAAATGTAATAAATTTTAAACAAATCCATGTTAATTGTCACGTATAAAAAAAGAACAATTAAATGAAATTATGTCACAGTCAGAGGGATTTAAACAATAATTCGTAGCTTAAGTTTTATAAGTTCTAGAACCTTTTTTATGTGTGTTAGAAGAAATAAGAGAAGAGATTCTTGCAGAAGAAATATCTTCAAAGACAGTCTTAAAATAATCAACAAACATGTTTGAAATTGTATCTGGAAAATGGAAGATGAACAATTTTTGGAAGGTCGTACGTAATCAATCTTTTTAAAAACAAAAATCCAGTTTGAGAAAGCAGACTTTACTAAATTCGTTCAAGACTGGGCGTTCTTTAATCATCGTCACCATTAGAAGCTTTAGCTGGCAAT
This sequence comes from Eupeodes corollae, assembly GCF_945859685.1. Taxonomy (NCBI): domain Eukaryota; kingdom Metazoa; phylum Arthropoda; class Insecta; order Diptera; family Syrphidae; genus Eupeodes; species Eupeodes corollae. Next base: position 151,583,306 of record NC_079147.1, read on the forward strand.
CCGTTCATGTACTTATATAGTATAAAATATTTACTGAAATTACATATATGTCTGTCCGATCAGTCCAAAACATTACCCTATTTAAGTGATCGGCATTTGCCTTCAGGATTTTAAAAAATATATTGGAAAGGCCGGTTTCCACGTAGATTTTATAATTCGTATATATTTTCAATTTTTTAGTACCCATATACTCGTACTTCATTACTATAGCAAAGGCAAATATTTAATGTAGCATTAAGTAGATACTTTAAATTTTGAAGCTGAACCAAAATAATTGTTATTGAAAAAATAGAACATATGTTTTTAAGGCCACTTTCGAAGCCTTCCTTTTTTCTTAACATGTGGAAGTACATATAACTTATACTTTAATGAATAACCTATTTTAATTCGTCAACTAATTCAATATCATCGTCCCCGAGAGTTCAGTTACGTACACAACTCAGTTATATATTATAGTTATATATTTTATTGTAGCAGTAATTATTTACATTTTTTCTTATAATTATATTGCACAATTTACAGAGATTTAGTATAACCCTACTTTACTTCTGAAAAAGATAACAATTTTATATAAAATTATCACAGTTTAACATAACTAACAAATCGAAGGAAAAAGCTACAAAAAAAAACCTTCTTCAAATTTTTATGAAACATAGTTATCCAAGATTGGAGAGAACAGGAGGCTGAGAAGCATCGAAAAACGGTAATCTCAAAAATGCTCCACAAGTAAATAATTTAATACAATCAAAATAGGAAAAGTAAATTGTTAATAACCAAAAATAAATAAATAAATAAATAAATAAATAAATAAATAAATAAAAAAAACAAATAAGTACAATAATATTTAAAATAATAAACAAATAAACAAATGCATAAACATTTAAATAAATAAAAACAATAAAAAAAGTAAATATGATAAGAAACAAAAATAAATAAATAAATAAAGAAAGACAGAAATAAATAAAGAAATAAATAAATACATGTATATATTAATAAAAATAAATAAATAAATAAATAAATAAATAAATAAATAAATTAATAAATAAATAAATAAATAAGTACCAAATTAAAGCTTTAACCATTTTTTTTTAAAGTTTTTATTTTTACATTTTTTTAACAGTTTTGTTTTTTTTTAATTTTTTTTTGTGTTTTTTTTTTTTATTTCTAAATAGCCAAGTTTGAGATAAGGTGGTTTTCCGATAGTCTGCAAGATGCATTATATCGTTCAAACAAATAGCTTATTCTAAATGAAACTTTTTCAATTTTGGCAAGTAAGTGGAGATCTTCCGTAGAATAGTTCCATGGCAGATTTAACATAATTTTTAGTATTTTATTTTGGGTTCTTTGTAATCGAAGTAAATGGCTATTAGCACATTTACCCCAAACAGGTGACCCATATAGCATGATACTTTGAAAGATAACCTTAAAAATGATGAGCTTATTTTCAACACTGAGTTTTGATTTCCTGTTGATGAACGGATATAGGATTCTTATAGCTAAGTTTACCTTATTGATTGCTTCTTGAATATGAACACCAAAAGTAAGTGTTTTGTCTAGGTGTACTCCTAAATATTTAGTACTCGATTTCCATTCTGTTGGAATACCATTAATTTGAAGCATATTGGTGGGTAAAAAACAAGCTTTTCCTTTTCTAGTGAAAAAGACGGCTTGAGTTTTCCCAGCATTTATTTTAATATTCCAATCATTAAAGTACGTTTGCACAATATTCAGCGCAGATTGCAAGTTGGTTTCGATGTTAAAACCAACTGAATCTGATGAATACAAACACGTATCGTCTGCAAAAATAGCTGATTTACAGTTTGTTAACGTCGGGAAATCATAAGTAAATATGGTATACAAAACAGGACCAAGAACTGATCCTTGAGGTACACCTGCAAGGATTTCATATAAATCAGAGTAGGAACCGTTTACTGAAACTTTAAAAAATCTTTCAGTTAAAAAGGAATTTATCATTTTTATAGTGAAAATTGGAAAATCCAGAACTAAGAGTTTGTAGAGAAGGCCTTTATGCCACACAGTGTCAAAGGCCTTCTCTACATCTAGTAAGACCAGACCAGTGCTTTTCCCTACTGCAAAATTACTTTTTATGTCATTCGTTATTCGATGCACTTGATGCACTGTGCTATGACAACTTCTAAAACCAAATTGTTCCGCTGGAAGGATATTATGTTCGTTCAAATGCAAAACTATTTTATTTTTTATTAGTTTCTCAAGACCTTTACTCAGAGAACTGAGTAAACTAATGGGTCTATAGCTAGAACTTATAGAAGGATTTTTTCCAGGTTTTTGAATGGGAATTATTTTTGCTATTTTCCATTGCCTTGGAAAATAACCTATTTTAAAGCAAGAAAAAATGACTTGTAAAAATTTTATACCTGTTCTGGGCAGTTTTTTTAAAATTATATTTTTCAAACAATCGAGTCCTGGACTCTTCGAATTTTTAAGGCTACCAAGTACAGTTTTTACATCCTGTACTGTAATTGTATCATCGCTAAATTTAAATTGTAGAGATCTTATGATTTCCATTGATTGCTCTACAGCAATTTCAGTAGAACTACTGCTTGAAAGGTTGTTACCTAATTGATGATTTTCAAAAAATTCATGAGTCAAAGCGTTTGCTTTTTCGAGATTTGTCAATAGAACTGAGTTTCCAGTTTTTAACGCTGGGATCTGACTGTTTTTTTTTTCTTAACTATTTTGACAAGGTTCCAAAATGGCTTACTGGCTTTATCTTATGTTTGTAGCCTCGCGTTCCACTTTTTATTTTTGTGCTCTTGAGTAGAAAATTTTATCAAATTATTAAGAACTTTAACTTCTGTTAGATAAAAAGTATTATCCACAACAACCTTAATCTATTCCTTTTTTTAATAAGTTGCACAGTATTTGCTGGAAGTGAGTTTGAGTTATCGTTATGAACCCTTTTCTTTGGAACAGATTGTGCCACGCTTTCCAAAGTAACATTTGTAAAATTTTGAATAGCGTCGTTAATTTGATCAGGACTGGCTTCATTGGGATCTATTATCGGTAAGTTTTCTAATTTAGTACGCATTTTATTTTAAACCTACTCCACTTAGCATTTTTGTAGTCAAAAATCATGTTCTCTTTTTGACGAGGTGCATGATTGACGCTACACATGACCGGAAGATGGTTTGAACTTAAATCATTAACGACCATTGGCTGACTGAAAAGTTCTGGCATATTTGTTAAAAATAAGTCAATGGTTGAAGGGTTCGTTCTATCATTAGGGGGTATACAAGTGGGTTCAGGAGGGTACAAAATATTAAATGAGTGCCTAGTATTAAGATCATACAATATATTACCCCATGCGTTGGCTCTCATGCATCCCCAATTCCTGTGTCTGCAATTAAGATCTTCCCCAATTAAATAAGTTTCATTTATAGTGACCAGTTTACGTAAATCATTTCTTAAATCATATCTTCTAGTTACGGAGGAATTGCCTCCCGGAAAGTAAACAGAAAATATTTTAATTGAATGTCCATTAGCAAATGGTATTTCAATACCAATATTCTCTACTACCTTAGTATTAACAACGGGTAGTAATCTATGCTCTAGCGTTCTTTTTATAACTATGGCAACACCGCCTCCTATTCTCTCTTCTCTATCCACTCTATAACATTTATACTCTTTATTAGCAATATTTACATTTTTGTCTAACCATGTTTCATTTACAAGACTAACACCAATATTATGCTTGATTAGAAAAGCAAAAAATTCTACACATTTAAATCGAATGCCTCTAGCATTCCAACAGATTATATTTAAGTTTGTGTTTAACATTATTTACCTGCGTACAAATACTTAATTGCTAACTGTGCAATACAATTGAATTGATCTGCTTTTGTATGACATTGACTAAGTAGTGTGATCATCTCAGCAGTGAGAGAGTTAATTTCATCCAAAGAGAAGAGTACACTGGTACTGCTTGTGTTGTTGTTGTTGTTGGACCCTAGAAAACCGGTTTTGTTGATATTGTTTGCTCAAAAATTTGAGTTATCATTGCTGGCGAGATCAGTCTTATTTGTTTGTTGCTGCTGCTGATGAAGATATGTACGATTGATGGGCTTAAGAACAGGTAAATCATTTGAGTTCGATATAAATTGCGATTGAGATGGTTCATTGTGAATTCGCTTAGTAAAAGTGCTTGATTTGTTTCTTGCAGATAGTTTTTCTCTTATTTAGAAAAAACTTTTACGACTTATGCAAACAGGATCGGTGGATTTATGGGTTTCCATACAGTTTGCACATTTAATTGTATTTGATTTGCAATCTTTAGTGTCATGGTTCTCCGAACAATTAGCACAATGTGTCTTAATATGACAGTGTTTCTCTCCGTGACCATACATCTGACAGTTGTAGCACTGGGTAATTTTGTTTCGCGGTCTTCGAGCAAAATCCCAACGCACTTGTGTCTTAAATATTGAACGACATTTCTTTTTAAGATCACTTAATCTAATAGAACTAATTTCGAGATACACTAAATAAAATATATCAATAAATTGGTCATCATTTTTTTTATGAGTTTTACATTTTGGCATTTAAGTCCAATAGTATTAAGTTCTTGTTTGAGTTCACTTGTGCATAGTTCATGTAAACCATACAACATGACTTTGAATGACCTCTCCGTTGGAAGATCATGGATGTAAATTGCCATTTTTTTTTTAAATTCTGCACACACTTTAACATAGGTTTCTAGATCTTTACAAATTAGTTTAATGCCAATTGGCATTTTTTTAAGGCTATATTTATCTAAATTCAATTCAGCTAAGAAACCATGCACATTTTCACAAGTTTTTTGAAGAACGCAAACGGAAGGAATTTTAGATTTTTTATTAGAGATAGGTGGTTGAACTAGTTCATCATCAAGATCAACGTCTTGGTCTTTGCCCGTATTGGGATGAGTTTGTAGGGGTATCCAATATTTTGGATTTTTTTTGTTGGAAGACATGATGTCCTCACAACTAGGGAAACGAGATCGTTTACTTATTTTGAATACTTTATCTATACCGCACAGAAGGTGAGACGTCGGTCGTAGGCGTTCAGCGTGCTGATCGGTAACGTACACAACTCGATTTAAAAACTAACGATTTTGAGATGTTAATTTGTAGGTCGCATCCGCATGTATGACAATATTGCTAAAGTTTGTTAATTTGTTGCTGTAGAGTAAGTGGGGTTTTAGACAATATAACTAAATTGCCTGCTTAACTGAAAATTTCGACAGTTTCATTACCGATCCTAGCTCCCACTGTGATGTGATTTTCAATATCATTTATACACAGTTAGAAAAATCAATGACTTAAGACACAACCTTGAGGAACTCCGGTTTTTCATTTCAAGTTTCTCGATTTGTTTGTCATAAGAAACTGAAGCTTTAAAATCATAAAGACATTTTCTCGTGTCAGTAAAACTCTTGACCAAAGTAACTAAAATTAAGATTTGACCAATACTTGGAAGTTTTGTACGAAAACATCTAATAAAATTAATTGGTTGTGACAGCAGTTTCCTAGAGAATTTTGCACAGCAATTCCCTTACAGTTTTCTAGTCGAGAAATGAAGATTTTAAAACATATTGAGTATCAAAACCAATGTTCATTGGTAATTCCATTTATTTACTAACCTTTTCTAAATGTTCGAACTGCTTTTGATCATTTTAAATGTATTCGTAACGAGTTGAGTGCGCGAAGGATTTATTAGAAAATCATATTTTCAGAATATGGTACTTAGTAGTTATTTCGAGATCTGCTGCATTATGAGTAAATTTGTTCGAACAATAGCTTCACAGAAAAAAAAATTGGTTCAAATTACATTGTTCAAATCTCCCACTGTGTTGCGCGATGGTAGCCAAAGCGCAAGAAATGGCAGCAAAGTGGATGGGTATAAATTATGTCCGTTTGATACTTTTTAGTGAGTTTTCCTTTCTTTAAGAATGAAGTCTTTTATTTTCCTTTTCCTTTTTTATGGTTGAAAATTCTTCTGCGGGCTTACTCCTTGCTACCATTTGCAATCGATGATTACTTTTTTTTGTATTTTTTCGATTACAATTCATTCGACAGCTCTAAGATGCCAAACTGTGGATATCTTTGTCGTTTGTTATTTAGGATTTTGGGGAGTATCTTTGCATCTATTTCTGTTTAGGTATTTTTCGTTCAAAAGATAAATCGATTGTTGTAATTGTGCGGTGTCGTTGTTAGGAAAAAGATAAATGGATCACTTAGAATCCTTGGAGGGATTTTCTAATAGGTGTCTGTGTATACAATTTCACCAAACCAAACTTTGCAAGTGAGTTGTATATTTTTCTATGAATTTTGATGTTTTATTTTTAGAATTTTAGATTGGATATACTTACATAAAATGGTACTTTAAAACAAGAACTAACCCTAATGCTGCGTAAAAATATACATATTAAAATAAGAGCAGTTGTAACTTTCGAAGCTTCTTTCTATAAATATTTGACAATTGAAAATTACGTCATTACTAAAAACGAAACAATGCTCCAAAATCGATTAACACTTTTAAGATGGAATTCGCGAAGTTATATCAAGGTCATATAAAATGTAATGAAAAAATTATAGGCATGTTTGATACCTTAATCTTGCCCAAGTAACAAACCCTCATTAATTTTTTTAAAAGCTTTGTTTATTAGTTTAGTTTAATATTAAAATGATAACTCTTATTAAAAAGCATTACATTTTTGATTGTTTTTAAGTTTTAGTTTTTGTCAAGTCGTTGTTGTTAATATTTACTTACTTACTTACCTTACTTACCGAACTACAAAAATGCTAAGACATGATCATTCCACCATTGGAAATCATTCTGACAAGCTGTTTAAGGTTGAGATATATTCTCAAAGTCTGAAGAATGGCAAGAGTTGTCTACGACCAATCAGCCTATCATCCTTTCTTCTTGAAACCTTGGAAACATTGATTGAAATTTACATCAGGCATTACTTAAAACCATGTCTCATTTAAACAGCTCAACATGCTTACTCTAAGGGAAAATCAGTAGAATCAGCATTTCATTCGCTGCTGGTACGTATTATTGAATACTCCCTTGAATACAAAGCATATAACATAGTAGCGTTCCTAGATTTTGAAGGAGCTTTCAACAACGTCAGTTACCAGGCGATCACAACAGCAATGGATAAGCTGAAATTAGAGAAATCACTCATAGATCTTATAAGTCTCATGCTCAAAAGCAGGACAATAACTTCTAACATGGGAAGTTTTACTACCACCAGATCGGTGAATCGAGGCACACCCCAAGGGGGGGTCCTTTCGCCTGTTTTATGGAACATGGTAGTAAACGACCTTCTTACATCATTGGAAGCAGAGGGTTTCAGGGTAATTGCCTATGCTGACGACGCGACGTTGCAATATCCGTATCTGGGAAGCACCCCCAAGTTCTCTCGGAACCGGGCCACAGAGACATTCCGGGAAAGTGCAAAGCCGATGAACTCGCCAAAAACGGAACACTTCTGCCAAATGTTAGACAAAAACATAACATAGGAACACCACTTGCTACATGCAAATATCTTCTCAAACAATATGCTCTAGAACCAACAAATGCTAGATGGTCACAGAGTACCACCTGCCTAGCAACCAAGAAAATATGACCAAGCATAGACTTAAAACGGTCAAAAGGCTTGATATCCCTGAGCAGACAATGTATAAGCTTTACAATTGGAGTAATAACAGGACACTGCTTCATAGGAAGACATGCTCTGAGGCTAGGTTTCTACATAAATGACTTCTATAGAAAACCTTTTCTCCATTAGAAGGAATAACTTTCTAGTAATCCCTTCTTCGATAATACCAGTGAACTGGCAACGATTGACACAAAATGTCTCTCTAACTTTATTAAGAGAGAAGAGAAATGGTTTGTTTAAGTTCATTATTCTCCCATGAGTAACCTCATTAGTGGTATCACAATTGACCCTTGAGGTCTACGTGCGTCAATGACATCTCGACAGCCACTCCAACATAACCTTACCTACACTTTTGTGGCCCCACCTTGATTTGGTCTTCCTTGTCGTCTCGAAATAGTTTCGAGACTCAAAGACCGTATTTACTGCAGTTTTGCTGTCCATTCGCTCCATGTTGGTGAGCTAGTATAGTGAGGGTGTTTTGGATCTTTGGACTACATTCAAATCTTGATACAGCCCGTAAAGCTCACGATAGAATCATCTCTCAATTCACCCTCGTCACAAATAGGACCAAATATCCACGAAAAGATGTTTCACTCGAAAGTGCTCAGTGTAAATTTCCCTTTTTTACTTATCCTGCCGCACTCGGTGCCATAAAGTACAACTGATCAAATTACAGTTTTATATAAGTACATAGTTTTAAACCTACTTCTTTGTTAGAGTTTATGATGTCCTTTTTCAGACGAGGATCTCGAAATCAATAAAAACAGAGTTTTATCGTAATAAGAATAAATTGTATGTAATATTTTATATCTAAAAGTAACAGAGTTCATTTAGTTGAATTACAAATTATTTGTCCAAAGAAAACTTACCGCAGTTTGCACCTTTACACTTCTCGACTTGCTCATAAAAGTTTCAGTTTCATAATAAAATTTAAATTAAGAATAGACAGAGAAAACATGAAATAAAAACTAAATTGGCGACATTTCCAATGTGAAGAGTGCAAACTGTGGTATCAAAAGTGAGACAGCTATATTTTTGCATTTAGGCATGGTTATGTTTATCAAGTAAGATCTGTTTATGTTTATCGATGAAGTTAAGATCTGTTTCTGTAGAAATTCTATTGAGTACAGGATGTTCGCAGTTGACTTAAAGCTTCAGCAAAACAAGTTGACTATATGACTATTAACAAGCAAGTAAGGAAATTTTATTTATGAAGAAAAATATACAAATCCAATGAATATATGACTGAATAAGTTCTTAAACATAAAATAGAATTATACAAAGTAGTTACATATATTGAGATGATATACTTAAAGGTAAGTGTTGCATTAAATAATTCATTTTAACATACCTCCTCAACACTTAACAATTAAAACATAAATTTAAATTTAAGACAGTTTGGTTTCTATTAATTTTAAGCTAATATTATTCCAAGATTCTTTAAATGTTCGCAATGTTTAGCAAAAGACAAATTTTTAGTTAATGGATCAGCTATCATATCTTCGGTTGATAAGTATTTAAGAATAACTGTTCCTTCTGATATGGCTTCACGGATATAGTGGTATCTTATATGTAGATGCTTGGTTAGCGAACGTCTTCCTTTTAAGTTCGCAATATATTGTGCACTTTGACTATCGGTGGATATGGTAATCGGTTCATTAGCACAATGTAGATGAAGTTCAACAAGTAAAAGCTTGAAGTACTTGGCTCGTTTTGCAGCTATAGTTAATGTGACATACTCTGCTTCTGCGCTGGACAAAGTAACTATGGGCTGTTTGCGAGATTCCCAATCAATTGGTGCACCACAAAGTACAAAAATAACACCAGATTGCGACTTTCGGTCATTTTCGTCTTCACCATAGCTTGAGTCAGCATATGCTACAATTGGCTTTCCAGTTCTGCAATAGAAAAGTTTTGTGTTAGGAGTACCTTTCAAATACCTAAGAACTAAAATAGATGAATTCCAATGTTGAACTCTTGGATCTTGATTAAACTGTGAAAGAGTATTCACTGTATACGCTATATCTGGTCTACTGTACGTAGAAAGATTAAGTAAGCTGCCAATGAGTTCTTGATATGACTTTTGGTTCACAGGTTTAGTTTCTCCCTCATTTTCAGGTTCTTTTTGGAGTTTTGTTTTAGGTGGTAACGGTAATGTTCGTAGTTTGCAGTTCGTGAGATCATATTTTGAAATTAAGCTCTTGATATAATTTGACTGGCTGATCGATAAAGTTCCTTTTTTACGATCTCTTAAAATCTCCAGTCCTATGGTTAAGGTGGGTTCACCCATGTCCCTAATTTCAAAAAATTGTTTAAGATGCTGTTTGAAATTTACAAAATCGGATTGGCTATTTGTTGCCACAATTAAGTCATCAACATATGCAGTAATTAAAGTAAAAATACCGTTTTGTTTTTTGAAATAAATGCATTGGTCATAGTTGGAATTTATATAGCCGATTTCTTGAAGTTTGCTATCAAGTTTCTTGTTCCTTTGATGACCAGATTGTTTTAATCCATAAATTGACTTTTGAAGCTTACAGACCTTTGATTTGTCATTTACAAAACCTGCAGGCTGTTCCATGAAAATTTCCTCGTCCAAGTCTCCATATAAAAATGCGGTTGATATATCTATGTGGTAAAGATCTAGGTCATGTTCCGTAGCAATAGCATAGAGTATGCGGATAGAGCTTATCTCAGCAACTGGAGCAAATGTGTCAAAATAATCAACACCATACAGTTGAGAATAGCCTTTAGCTACTAACCTAGCTTTCCTTCTTTCGATGGTTCCATCCGACCTTCTCTTAGTCTTGAATACCCATCGGCATCCAATCACGTTTGTATCCTTGGGACGATCTACCATCTTCCAGGTTTCATTTTTATGTAAAAAATCTATTTCGATTTTCATGGCTTCTTTTCATTCGTCAATATTTGAAGAATTTTCAACTTCTTTTAGGGTTTTAGGATCATCGTCTTTTGATTTGTCAGACAAATATGATTTTTCTTTATAGTTATGAATAGGAACGTTACGTTTGGGTCTGGGGTTTGATGTAGTGGGCTTAAGTTCTTTTCCCTTTTTTGAGTTTGGAATTTCTTCAATATCGAATTTGTTTACATCTTGGTCATCTAGGGCTTCCTCAAAGTTTTCAGAGTCTGAAGTTTCTTCTTGCTTATCATTTTGTATTGGTACCTCTGTCGTTTTTTTAATTCCATTCTCTTCAGCTCGATCGGTTCCTTCTTCATCAGCTCCACCATCATCATCAGGCAAATCTGACTTTTTCTCAGGCTTCTTAGCTTCTGTCGATCGTGGTTCTTCGTTTATCCCCTCAAAATCAATGAATTTTGACACCTTTTTGTTTTCTTTATTTTCGATAAAAACAACGTCTCTACTTATAATCACCGATCTTGTACCCCTTTTCTAAAGCCTATACGCTTTCGCATCGTGACAATATCCTATCAACACAAATTCATCACTTCTGGCATCGAACTTGCTTTGGTTTCCAGATTTATTTAAAACGAATGCGCGTGAACCTATCTCTTTAAAGAACGAAACATCGGGAATCTTTGATGACCATAACTCTTCTGGGGTTCCGTTGTGATTTGCTGTAGTTGGGCAACAGTTGCGAATGTGAGCTGAGGTTACAACTAGTTCAGCCCATACAAAATCTGGCAAATTCGCTTTGATTTTCAAACACCTAGCCATTTCGACAAGTGTGCGGTTGGCACGTTCAGCAACACCATTTTGCTGTGGTGTATACGGTGAACTAAATTCTTGTTTGACGCCATTCGATTCACACAACTCTCTAAAAGCACGACTAGTGTATTCTAATCCATTATCAGATCTTATTCGCTTAATTTTGGAATTTAATTGATTTTTTAAATAAAATAAATTTGTCTATCATTTCGGACTTTTTCGCAATGTATAAATGAATATTTTTCTAGAAAAATCATCTATGAAAGTTACGAAATACAATGACTTACTCAGAGATTCTGTTTTCATAGGTCCGCAAATGTCCGAATGTATTAGTTCCAAACAAGATGATGTTGATTTTCCATATTTATTATCAAATGGTAGACGTGTTGCTTACCTCTGATGCATGCGTCACAGTCGAGTTCATAGTTCGTAAACTCTGGAAGTCCTCTTACAAGATTTTCATGTTGCATACGCTTTAAAGATGCTGCATTTAAATGTCCCATCCTGTTGTGCCAGATTTTGAAATCTCCTGCTACCTTTAGATTGCCATTCCCAATTTTTGAACTTAAACAAGCTTCTTCTTTAGATGGATAGACAAAATAAAGTCCCTCTGACTTTTTCGCGCTCAACAGATGTTTTCCACTCTTGCTCACAAGACTTGCGTTGTCGGCTTCAAAATAAACTTTCATGGTGGCTTTGTTGATGGAAATTAAGTTTTCTTTAAGGTCTGTAACAAGGATTGTATTAAATAGCGAACAGAAAAGAGTTTTGCCATAAACTTTGCTGACTATATCAACAGTACCAATATCAATAATAATACGTGACGTTTTGATAAAGATGAAAAAAATATTTCGCTGTGGCACATGTGGGAAGTAGCTCCACTATCCAAGCACCAACGAGAACTTTTTTTGTATTTGAGACTGTCTGATATCTCGAGTGCTCTTGTGGGAGAAAGCTCTAAGGACTCCTGCATCATAAAACCAGTTTCGGAATACGAGCCATCAACTTTTCTTGCCACTTCATCATTAGATCGGCAATTACTTGCCTTATGCCCTCTGTGTCCACAACGTCGACAATTGTAGTTGCAATACCTTGAGCCAAATGAACTTATACCGGATGTTTGTTGTGTTGATTGACCAAACTTCTTGGGTTTGTTGGAATAAGATGAAACATTGTTTAATTTACCTATTACTTTTAGTGCATTATCATTTGATAATTTTGGCTTTGAATCACCAACTTCCATCAACCTTATACGGACTGTTTCTAATGAAAGGAACTCTTTTTGCGCTGCAAATGCTACTTGAACATCTTTATAACTTTCGTCGAGACTATCAAGAAGTAGGACCACGAGAAGATCATCATCGAGCTTTGCTTCCAGTTCCGTCAAACGACTGATTATACCACAGAACTCCCGCAGGTATTCGTCCATAGTTTGAGTTCTTTCCATACGAATTTTCAATAATTGTTTGAATTCTTCAGCCTTTTGCCGTACACTTTTCCTATCATAGCTTGAAGCCAAGAAATCCCAGATCTCTTAAGATGTTTGAAAGTTCTTGACAAGAGCTACTACGTGTGCTTCCATGGTGAGTAATAGTTAATTTCTTGCATCCAAATCCTTGTCATTCCATTTTTCCTGCTCATCCCTGTTTTCGGTCGGTCGTTCTTCCTTTCCTTGGAGCTTCAGCAAAACAAGTTGACTATATGACTATTAACAAGCAAGTAAGGAAATTTTATTTATGAAGAAAAATATACAAATCCAATGAATATATGACTGAATAAGTTCTTAAACATAAAGTAGAATTATACAAAGTAGTTAAATTCAGATGATATACTTAAAGGTAAGTGTTGCATTAAATAATTCATTTTAACAGTTTCGCTCTGAACTTAAGGGCTTTCTTCCACAAATGAGACTTTGACCAACCAACGCGTTTCACCTATTTATCTATAGCTGCAAATGCTTCTAGAACAGCTCGCTTGGAGCAGCTGATGATGTCGATGTCGTCCGCAAAGTTAAGCAATTTCGAAGTCGTTTGTCTTTTAAATATGATTTGCCATAATGTGAATATTTGGTCTATAGTTGATCTGCCTGGCTGGAGCCACACTTGAACGAGCCGACCAAAGTGTTCCCAAAAAGGAGATAGGATCGCGTTTTTTGTAGATTTGGCATATTGAGCCCTTTAACAACTCATCGGGCATACTTTCCTCTTCCCACACTTGGTCAATCAGCTGGTGCATGTGGTGGTGGATTTGTTGATTTTTGAGGTTGTTGATAGGTTTCTGAACATTTTTAATACTGGGACTGGGTCTGATTATTTTCTAATTTGTCTCTCTTACTTAAATACCTCTGCCACTGGAATGGCATTAAAATCGTATACCTCATGAACTAAGTGACAATCACCATTTCTAAATTAACATATATTTAAAATATAAAAAAAGACTGGAGATGCGGGGCATCGATCCCCGTACCTCTCACATGCTAAGCGAGCGCTCTACCATCTGAGCTACATCCCCGACGAAAATTTGAGGTTTGATAATGTAAACTGATCACATTTATCAGATCACTCAGGCGTATACGCACTTTTTTTAGTTAAATCATTTTTCTCTTTTATTTATAATAAAAAGTATGGGATATTTTAAGCTTACATATGATTTAACTAAATTTCGAGAGTCTAAAATGTTTTTGCATTCCACGATTTAGTGGCTTTGAAATGCAAAAGAAAAGCAACATTTTTGCAACCAGAAGATAGAAAAATTATTTGATCTGACCTAAACAGTCCATAAATAAATTTCATATCATAGCAAAATACTGTATTCTTGGTCATCTTCTTAAGCTTTCTAACTTAGTTAACACAAAGAAACAATGACCAATTTGATTATTTAAGCACAAAAGAATTATAAAACAAAAAAGAGCTGATTTTGTAGAAATTAATTGCTTTCAAAAACAAAACAAAAAAATAACTTTACATTATTCTCTCGGGACCAGATGCAGATGGCCTCAATTATTCGGATCGGATTAAAGTTCATCGGTTATCAAATTAATTTAATTGGGTTCGAGTTTTCTTCCTCTACTCTTCCTTGAGTGAGACAAACAAAAAAAAAGGACACACACACACAATTTTAAGTGCTTTTAGCAGCCATTAAAAAGTTGAGAAACATTTTTCAAAAAAACAAAAACAAACAATGCCCGCAAGAAGTTTGATGTTTTGTTTTTATTTTCAAATCACCTGACCCATCGCCTTTTCTGGAGTCGTATAAAACAACAACAAAACAAATTAATTATTCATGATGGTGGTTTTGTTAGCTTAAAAAGTTGGATGTACACTTTCAAGGGATTGATAGATGATGATGAGCAATTCGATTTTGATGTTTTTTGTAGCTTTAGAGAAAAATATTAGAAAAATTATAATTTTCCAAAAGGCAAAATTTAGATTTCGTATACAGTTTTAAATTGAGTTTGATATATGTAAGGGATATACATGGTATATTTTTTGCAAACTTGTCTATTAAGAACATATTTTAAATTAATATAGCGAATCTCTGGACAGAAGATTTTGATCAAAAATATCTGACTAATAGTTAAGCAGATATATATTCATGATACCGTTTTCATCTGTAGCCTTCATAGATTCCTCCATTCTGAATTTCCTAATACATCCTTATACACTGTCTCAACATTCGAAAATTAAGAAAACTACGGAGAAATCAATTGCTGATTTTGCATAGATGACAAAGATAAGACTTGCATTTGACGACCTCAGATTAGACACTAGAAGAAGGCATCTAACCACTTTGTATGTATACAATTATTCATTACGTGGTTTCAAATTGGCATCCCATGCAATTGACACCAGTTTATTTATTTATTAATAAAATTATAAACAAGGTATCATTAAACAGTTGCAAGGAAATTTTTATATTTTTAAGCTACAAGGAGAAATGTAGCAAATGCCTACTCACTTCACCAACACCCCAAGTACCCTTCTAGATTTGTTTTTTGTAAATAATATTGACAAAGTACTCTTTTATGACCAAATTTCTGTTCCTGCTTTTTCAAAACATGACCTCATCTTTCTAACTTTTGACTTCGATACTAACGTTCATGCCAACAATACAACTTATAGTTACCGTAACTTCAAGAATATAAATTATGCTGCTTTGGAAAATTATATTTGTTCAATTCCTTGGAATCTTGTTTATGGTATGTCCTCGCCGGTTGCTCAAGTTGACTTTCTTCATAGTAACATAAAGAACCTATTTGACACACATGTTCCCTTATCAACCGGTAGGGTGAGACCTAAAGTAAATGCTTGGTTTACGAATGAAATTCGTTTGTTAATAATGCAAAGAGATTATGCTTACCAGCGATGGAAGCGCTACCGCATAGATGAGTACCTTTAAGCTTACAAAAATAAACGAAAAGAAGTTGTTCGTGAGATAAAAATAGCTAAAACAAAGTTCTATTCTAATAAGCTTAAAACTAATGTAGATGGGCGAAAGATGTGGAATAATCTTCGGGAATTAGGAGTAGGCAAGCAGAAATTAAAATGCAAAAGTGAAATAGATGTGGATAAACTAAACTTAAAATTCTTTTCGATTCCAGATACTAATATCACCTATGGTAATAGTGTCCCGTTTAATAGCACTGTAGATACCACTGAAACACCGTCGGGTGAGGAATTTAGGCCGATTTCAATTCTTCCCTTTTTGTCCAAAATCTGCGAACGAATTATGCTTAAGCAAGTTAATGATTATCTCGTACGTAATGATCTTCTCGTCTCAGTTCAGTCTGGTTTTCGTGCCAAACATAGCTGTACCACAGCAATTTTGAAAGTAGTTGAAGACATAAGAGCGCAACTAGATGAAGACCAGGTTACTTTTCTTGTCTTACTGGACTTCTCCAAGGCATTTGATATGGTTGACCACTCTATTCTTATTGATAATATGAGCCACATTTTCAATATGTCTTCTTCTGCTGTAAAACTGTTTTCATTGATCTTAGTGATAGAAAACAAGCTGTCTTCTTAGATACTGCCTTATCAAATTTTTGTCCTGTGCTACGGGGCGTTCCACAAGGATCGATTTTGGGCCCTCTGTTATTTTCTATGTACATAAATGACATACAACATACAATCTTGAATTCATCGAAACATTTTTATGCTGATGATATTCAAATCTATAAAAGCTGCCCTCTTGGACTTATAGAAAACTGTGCCAATGATCTGAACGATGGTCTCCAAAGAATTATGAGGTGGTCGGTAAACAATGGTCTCTCGCTCAATCCGAAGAAATGTAAATGCCTTGCTATCTCGAAAAAGAAGCTAGATCTGTCTTACTTTCCCTCAATTGTGCTTGGTTCTTCAAATATTGAATTCGTGGATAAGTCAAAGAACTTAGGGTTGGTATTCAACCGAACTTTGACATGTAATGACCATATTAATGAAGTTGTGGGTAAAACATATGAGGTTCTTTGAACTTTATGGACAGCTCAAAAGTTTACACCACCAAAGACAAGATTAGTTCTCGTTAAGACTTTGGTTATACCAGAGATTCGACCATATTTCACATTTGGAAAAAAATTTATTAGGCAATTTAATTATATGAAATTTCGTACCATGTGTCTGTTATTTTCAATTCTAAAAACTATGCAGCCGTCATATCTTTTTGAAAAAATCCGGTTTTCGACATCCAACAGATCTGCTTGTTTAATTTTACCAAATTTCACCTGCCTTACATTCGAGAAACAATTCTTTATCTCAGCTATACGCCTTTGGAATACAATTCCGCGAAACTTAAGAGAACTAAGTGACAAGCAACAATTTAGTGACGAGTTAAGACTGTATTTTATTAATCAAAGCAACTAGCTAAATTTCACCCCCAAGCCGCTCCCATTTACCCTTATCAAGCAACTTCAACTTTAACTTTTGTATGCTTGGAATAACGTAATGTTACTATGATTAATTTGTTTTATGTTTTATGTTTCATTTATTTTTCTTTTTTTTATTATTTTGTAAGCATTTAATTATTTTTTGTTATATTGTAAAGCTTTGTAATTTAAATATTTTTATTTTTCACAAATTTATAAGTGTACTCCACCTGTTGAATTGAAATATAATAATAAATAATAATAATTACACCCTATAGCTCAAAAGAATTATATGAGGCACACATGAATAATTGTATTTTTTTTCTTTCTGAACTAAAAAAAACGATTTACATGTTATAATTCTTGGTGATTTTAATCTCCCTTATGTTTGTTGGATTTATGATTTAGATGATCTTACTTCTTTGACATCTTTTCATTTAGTTCAAATTAACAAATGTAAAAACAGGTCGCGATGTTTTTTTCGTCGTCCATAGCTCAAGAACCAGAAAAGATATCGACTTCAAATGAATTTTGTTATAGAGATAATAATGCAGGAAGATGCATTATTATTATTTTATTATTATTTTTTTTTACCATAGCATTTTTGTTAACCCTAAATATCTCACGAACCAATGATGCTAGAGACTTGAATTAAATTCAACATTATATATTTTAACGTGATACCAAACAGGTATATTTTTGGAAAGAAATCCAACTAACGATTTTTTTTTTATAAATCAAAAAAACTGAAACAAAATTGTCATGTCAAAAACTTTACGAATAAAAAATGATTTGGTCTCCAAAACAATTTTGTGCAACGAAAAAAAAAAAACGTTTTCAACATCTAGTAAAATTTTGAGAAAAAGTCAAAGTGATAGTTTTTTTTTTTATAAAAAATAAAAACAAAACATTGCTCAAAGTTGTTAAAAATTGAATTTCGAATCAAATATGATTTCAAAGATTTGAGAATATGGCTTCCAACTAATTTTATCTTATAAGAAATATTGTTTTCAGCATTCGGAAAAATTTTAAAACAAATCGAACTGACAGTTTTGTTTACAAAAAATAAAAATATTGTGAAAATATTGTTTTCGATATTCAATAGTTTTTGTTTTTAATCGAACATAAACAACAATAATTTGGTAAAAATTGAGGTTCGGTTCCTTATTACAAAAATTTAAGAAATTCTACTAAAATTGGTAAACATTTTTTTTTCACCAAACACCTATTTAACAAAACAAGATTTTCAAATTAAAATATTTCTTGATATGAAAAATATTTTTGGTAATTTTAAAATTTTTAAGAATAATTCAACTGACAACTTTTTTTACCCAACACGAAAACCTACAAACTTTTAAGCAATACAAAAATACGGACGGGATGGGAAGTTATCAGTGTGGGTCGCATGCCAGCCACTTTTTTCAAATTTAATTAAATATGTAGCTTTTTAAGTTCCCATAGGAAATTATTGTAATGGGTCCGATTTGTCAAATTGAAAATTTTGACATTTCTCGACGTTTCAAGGTCCCTAGAGTCAAAATAAAAGATTTTTAGAAAGATGTCTGTGCGTGCGTGTGTACGTACGTTCATAAGTCTATACGTACGTACGTTCGCGACGTTTTTTTCGTTGTCCATAGCTCAAGAACTAGAAGAGATATCGATCACAAATAAATTTTGTTAGGCAGAAAGATGCAGAAAGGGCTCTCAAGAAAATTGCGTGGATGGTTTTTTTACCATAGCAGTTTGAAAAAAGGTGAACATTTTGGTTATCTTACGAACAAAAAACGCAAAAGGCTTGAATTAAATTTTATATAATATATTGTAACGTGATATCAAAGAAAAAATCCAAAAAAATCCATTTAACGGTTTTTTTTATAAATCAAAAAAACTAAAACAAAAATTTGTCACCTCCGAAATTTTACGACTAAATACGATTTCATCTCAAAAATAATTTTTTGCAACGAAGAATAATATTTTTGACATCTGATACAATTTTTATCGAATTGACTGTTTTTTTATAAGAAATAAAAATCTAAAAATAAACAGTACTTAAAGTTGGTAAAAATTGAATATCGATTCAAATATCTTTTTAAAAACTTGAAAAAAAAACTTATTTTATCTTACAAGAAATATTGTTTTTAACATTCTGAAAAATGTTCAGAAATATCGAATTGACAGTTTTTTACAAAAAATAAAAACCTAAAAAAATAATTAATAAAACTTGCTAAAAATTAATTTTCGACTCAAATATCTTTTCAAAACGTTAAGATATTGGCTTAAATTTACTTTTATCTTTCAAAAAATCTTTTTGTTAACATTCAGTAAAATTTTGAAAAAAAATCGAATTGACAGTTTTTGTACAAAAAATTAAAAACATAAAAAAAATTTAACAAAAGTTGATAAAAATTGATTTTCGACTCAAATTGGCTTCAAGCTAATTTTATCTTATAAGAAATATTGCTTTCAACATTTGATAAAATTTTGAAAAAATCGAATTGACAGTTTTCTTACAAAAAAACAAAAACCTAAACAAAACCAGTACTAAAACTTGGTAAAAATTTCGACTCAAATAGCTTTTCAAAAATTAAAATATTGGCTTCAAACTTATTTTATTTCACAGAAAATATTTTTTTTCGATATTCAGTCATTTTTATATAAAAACCAACAGTCCATTTTTTCATAAAAAATAAAATCTACAAAAAATAGTACGCAAATTTGGTAAAAATTGATACGAATACATAAACTTAAATCCAATAGCAAATATTTCTGGACCTTTATGCAAAATAAAAGAAAATCTAATGGAATACCAAAATGTATGCAGTTATCAGGATCGACTTTAAATATTCCGACTGACATTTGTAATTCTCTGAGTTTTTTAATCGAATTATATCAATTATAATAATAAATTTATTTTTTCTGATGAATACTCCATTAGCAATAACACTTAAGACACGTAAGTATAACTTTAATAGAAGATTAAAATGCATTAAATGATGGTATTACCCCTATTCTTTTAAAAAGAGTGTGCTTCCGCTTGTTGCTTCATCAAGGGTTCTTTCTTCTTGAATAGAAAACTTCCTATAAAATACTCAATTCATAAAAATGGTCCCACACAACGTTTTGTAACTACCCACACTGACAACTTCCCATCGCGTCTGTCGATTTGTCTTGCTTAAAAGTTTGTAGGTTCTCGTATTGTGTTAAAAAAGTTTTCAGTTGAATTATTCTTAAAAATTTCAAAATTACCAACAATATTTAGCATGTAAGGAAATAGTTTAATTTCAAAATCTATTTTTGATAACGAGGTTTTTAGTTAAAAACCATTTTTTACAAATTTTAGTAGCATTTCTTAAAAGTTTTTATTTTTATATAGACAAATAAGATAAATGAAATAAATTTGAGAAATATCGGGAACCGAACATCAATTTTTACTAAATTTTCGTACTATTTTTTCTAGATCTTATTTTTTTATGAAAAATCGGACTGTTGGATTCTTATAAAAAATTACTAAATGTCGAAAACAATATTTTCTGTGAGATAAAATAAATTTGAAGCCAATATTATTAAAACATTTGATTTTTCTCGAAATGTTTTCGAATGTGAAAACAATATTTCTTATAAGATAAAATTAGTTTAAATCCACTTTTTTCAAATTGAAAAGATATTTGAACCGAAAATCAATTTGTACCAACTTTTATTAATTCTGGTTAGGTTTTTATTTTTTGTAAAAAAAAACTGTCTGTTTGATTTTTCTCAAAATTTTTCTGAATGGTGAAAAATGAAAACAATATTTCGCATAAGTAAAAGTTAGTTGAAAGCCATAATCTCAAATGTTTGACAAGATTTTTCAGTCGAAAATCATTTTTACTAACTTTTGTTAATTTTTTTTTGGTTTTTATTTTTTTTTTAAAAAAGCAGTCAATTCGAATTTACATTTTACCAGATTTTGAAAACGTTAATCTTCGTTGCACGAAATTGTTTTGAAGATAAAATCATTTTTTGTTCGTAAAATTGTATAGGTGAGAAATATTTATTTTCAGCTTTGTTTTTTGATTTATAAAAAAAAAATCCTAATTGAATTTTTTTCCAAAAATATATTTTTTTAGTATCGCGTTACAATATATAATATAAAATTTAATTAAAGTCTCTAGCGGTTTTGGTTCGTGAGATATTTAGGGTTGACCAAAATGTCCACCTTTTTTATAAACTGTTATAGTAAACAAACCACCCACGCAATTTTCTTGAGAGCCATTTCTGCATCTTTCTGCATCATTATCAGTAGATAATAATACATAATAGAATTTATTTGGAGTTGATATCTCTTCTGGTTCTTGAGCTATGGAGGACGTCGTGAACGTACGGACGTACAAACATACGTACACACTCACGCACAGGCATCTTTCTAAAAGCTTTTATTTCGACTCTAAGGACCTTAAAACGCCGAGAAATGCCAAAATTTTCAATTTGACAAATCGGACCCATTACAATAACTTTCTATGTGAAGCGCTCATATATCTATAAGCTTCTCCACGTGATTTAAGAAATCATTTCTTAAAAACGGTCATAAAGTGGATTTTGCTTTTAACGAACCATCAACTCGAAGTGTTAGAGAAATTAATAACTTATGAAATGCTTTTTTTTTTTGATTTTATCAAAATCTTAAAACAATTTTAAAGCTAGACATAAATTCTTAAAAAAAACTAGCCCTATGCAGGTGCTCTTAGTTAATCCATTATCTTATAACTACTGCCTTTCGGCCTAAGAACAAAAAAAACTTGGTATCTTTATCATTGTTTTTTATTTTATTTAAAACTTAATAAAAAAAAAAAAACCGAAACCCATAATACTTAAATTATAATAAATTAAATTAAATTAAATTAAATTACAATACATAAGCTACTTAAAACTAACCAAAACCAATAATACTACATAAAATTACTTAAAACTACTTAAAAACTAAAACACCCACAACCCACAGTAAGCCTTTTTTTAATACATTTTTTTTTTACCACCCTGACTGTCCCTAACCTTATCCTTAAACCTATGTAAGCCGGCCAAGACCAAACGCCCTCTACAACTTTAAATGACATTCTCAATTTGAAGCCGCCACCCTATCTCTTCCGTCCCTATCGGAAATGGTCCTACTGAACCGAAGGTGCTCGGCTCTGTCCAGTGCGATGACGTGTCGATTGTAAAGGAGTAGCCTATCTACAGTTTTGCGGCTAACGTGGTAGATTAGCAGGAACCACCTCCCTATCCTGTATCAGACCTCGATTGTCTAGGTAGAGAAAAGCTTCGGGTGGAATGTTGCAACTTAAACGTGCATTTTCGTAGTACTCATTGTTGGGGTAGTAAGCCCTAAAAATTAAGCTGTTAGTTGACGATATCGCTCTCGAAATGGACCCCTAACAAAGCTTTAGCAAAAAATTATCTATTCTGTTTATGTTGGCTCTGTTGTATAGAACCTGGTTGGAATAGTAATGTTTGTACTCCGACTCTGGTGTTCTGTGTAGTCCAAGGCAACTTCGCAGACATTGTCTCCCAAACACCCGAATCTTTACTCCATTTAAGATGGGGCAACGTTGAACCATACCGGTACCCATAGGCAATCATCGCCCGGATAAGGGCCATGTAGCAAATCACCTTCAACCTGCTGTCAAGACGGCTGCTGAAAAACTACCGTTTTGTCAGGGCAAAGGCTTCCCTAGCTGTGCCCAGAGCAGCACTCATATGTCTGTTGAAATACAAGAACTGATCCAACCTGATTGTAAGTTACTTTACTATGCTTTTATTCGTGAGTGGCTGTTGATTTGGTCCAAAGATCACTAGATTTTTCAAGTTCTTTCACGTATTACTTGAGGCTTTATACAGCGGTGTCCTAAACAGAATAGTTTTGCATTTCTGAAAGTTGATTTTCAACTTCCAGTCATCGCAATATTGCTAAATCTTGTCGAAGTCACCTTGCAAAAGTGTCTTGATAACCTCAGTTTTTGGGGCCGTTCTGTACGCAATTAGGTCGTCGGCATACGTTATTGCCTGAATGAGACTTGGTATCGGCGAGTTAACCGCTCCCTGTTCAAGACCATTTTTAATATCAAAGATTTTGGTAGATGTAACATTGCCAATTTTTACAATAAACCATCTTTCCGTGGCCTTTTTTTTGTTGAAACTAAATGTCATGCAAGCCAAGCTATTGCATTTTGGGAAAAAAAAGTAGAATATCATCTCACGGTAGCGCTCACCATTCACAGTAACGTTACAATTCGCATCGTCTTTTAAGAAATACATAAACCGCACGAAACTGTGACTTTTTCTGGATGCATTGGTAGCTCTTGCAATGCTTCTGGTTGATATTCACTCCAAAATCGACAATTCTGCTATTTACGTACCCATTGAGCCAAAAATGAGTATCGTCGCTCAACACAATTTTTCCGTCAAAAAGTGGATCTTCGGCCAACTTTCCAAGAGCTCATTCACTAAAGATTTTACGTTGCTGTAGGTTGTTCGGCTTCAATTCTTGCACCAGCCGTATTTTGAAAGGCATCACACCTAAATCCTTCCACGTTGTTGAGTAACTGAGGCCCAATTGCTGCGAACGGCGACGAGACGATAATTGATGGTCATCATTAACACTGGCCGATACAGCTGCGATATTTTCTTCAGATCGCACTCTACGTAAGCGTGTTGGTGGTTTAATGTCCAACAATGTAAATTTGGTGCGAAATTTTGTCACAATAGCCCGAATAGTCGTTTCAGTTTGTCAATTAAACTGACCAAAAAATGGAAAAAGCGGACTATGAAATTTCTTAACAGCGATTCATGGTTAAATTATGGACCAAACTGAAGATGTTTGACAGTGGAACAAAATACGAAACTTGAGTCAGCTGTTGAAACCCGTGTTGCCAAAAAGATAACAGGTACAAAATTATCCTTTACATATATACAATTATAAAAATTTACTTGAATCTTAAAACAACTAGATTGAAAGTGAGGCTATTTGTCTTTGAAGCCTTTCAAGTCTACCCCTCACCATTTATTATAGGTACCTTACCTTCAACCCTTATAAATAAATCGAACCAAAAAAACAACGATGATTATTTCTACAGCTACACATTAATGGAGTGTATTTATTTTTACTGCGGGAACCAAAAAGTATATCTTCCATTCGAATGGAGACCGTAAGTAGATAAAATTCATATTAAATAGCTCCATAGAAAGAATTGGCCAATGGTCATGGTTCGGGTTCGACTTCGGGCGGCGGTGTGGTGTGATGGGTCAATGAGGTTCCATTCCATTCCAAAAGCGTAAAAGGCAACCAACAAAATAATGCTAATTTCGTTTTCATCCAAGTGTATAAACCGATTACAACGATAAACGTCCATTTAACTGACTAAGGCATCATCAGTGAAGAAAGGACACCCGCAGGACTCCTTCTTTTGGGATACTTCAGTATACATTCTCTGTGTTATATTGTACCTTGTTCTCGCATGGATTATTATGATTGCGGCAAAGATGATGATGATGATGACGATAATAATTCTGATGGTTGTATCTGCTGTCACTTACATTGGTCCCTCGGGTACTATCGCAGCCAATTAGGAGAACATTTTCGGACTAAATCGGTGCTTAGATATGCAAATGGTGTCCTATGGAACATGCCCATTGCCCAATGTGTGTTAGGGGTTATCCTTTAGCATTCATATCATATGAACTTAACCAGGGGCGCTTTCTAGAATGCGGATTATAAAATTATTTTTAGCCGAAGGATATATTCCTGGAGGCTGGTTGTTATATGTTTCTATATGGGTTGGGTGCCGATGCCGATGCCGGTACCGGTGCCGGTTTTGTGTTTTTAGAATTCGGGTGTTGTCTTGTGATTTTGCAATTTCCGCTCCTTTTTGGTTTTGTGATAGACGATTGCTTTCTCGAAAGGATAAATGGATGGATGGAGGAGTAGGATTTCTCTTCGATGAAGTATTCGCCCGCACAAAAGGACAAAAGTTATCTTAATTGATTGCTAAGAGGCGATAGACTTCTTGAAAATCTCTTAATTAAATATTTGTCGTCTGGAAGGACATATTTTTCAACTCATGTGTGGATTGGAGACGTACACCTACACCTATGTATGTACAACTTTCTTATGTTTTCAGGTTGAGAGATAAGAAAACCTGCAGCATATTCGTATGTTATTTCTTTCATTGGGGTGGGAGATTGTGTTTTCAAAAAGGATCCAGATGAAAATAGAAAAACATATTCAAATGGAAGTATTGTGTTCTTGGAAATCAATAAGCAAATAATGATGGTGGTGGAGAACAACTTGATTGTAAAGCTTTCTTTCGAGATACTTTAGGCTTAAGGGTTATAAATGGTTAAAAGTAATTTTGAAGTATTAGTAACTGCTCGAAAGACCGAGAAGTTTTTCCTAGTTTCTTTGCATTGAAAAAATCTTAATTTAAAAAAACTAACGTACTTAAGGTGGTGCTACAGTTTGGGGCTGACCTGAGCCTCAACCAACATGCGTCCGTCCCTCAGGATTGGATTCGAAGACCTACGGGCTGGAGCGTTGATGTCCATCCGCTCTACATGACCTAGCCATTTAAGCCGTTGGACTTTAATTCTGTTCACTAGGTCAGTGTCACTGTACAGCCCGTACAATTCGTCGTTACATCTTCTCCTCCACTCTCCATCTATGCATACGGGACCAAAAATCACCCAAAGAATTTTTATCTCGAACCATTCTAAGACGCTCTCATCTTTCTTTGAAAGGGTCCAGGCCTTAGCGCCATAAATGGAAACCGGGATGGTGAGTCTCTTAAAGATGGTGATTTTAGATGCTCGAGAGAAGAATTTACTACTCAATTGCTTTCTAAGTCCAAAGAAGCAGCGATTTGCAAGAGTTATTCTTCGTTTGATTTCAGCGTTGTCTGTTTCGTTGTCTAGAGAAAGTCCTAAGCTACCACAAAGTTAAAGCTGTCCATGGTGACGTTTTGTCCAAGGCGTCGTTGTTCAATGTCCTTTTTTGATGACAGCATATACTTGGTCTTGCCGTCATTGACCTCTAAACCCATCTACTTCCTTCCGTCATAATGCTCAAAAGCGCTCCACTGACATCACGCTTTGATCTTCCAATTATGTCAATATCATCAGCGTATCCGAATAATTGGATGGACCTTTGAAAGATTGTGTCTCTAGTGTTTACGGTTGAGTTTTGCACAATTCTTTCCAGAACGATATTGAAGAAATCACATGACAGTGAATCGCCTTGTCTAAAACTTTTTTTGACATCAAATGCATCGGTGAGATCTTTTCCGACCTTGATAGAGCAGCGTGCATTCTCCATCGTCATTCTGCACAAACGGGTAAGTTTGACAGGGATGCCAAAACTATACATTGCTCTGTAGATCTCTTCCCTGTGGATGCTGTAATGCGCGGATTTAAAAACGATAAAGAGATGGTGGGTATCGATTTGATGTTCCTGGTTTTTTTTCCAGAATTTGCCGTAGTGTGAATGTTTTGTCGATAGTGGACCTGGTCTTAAGCCACACTGGAAAGGACCTATCAAGTTGTTGACGAACGGCTTCAGACATTCACATAATATGACAGAAAGGATCTTATATGCAATGTTCAGGAGACTAATGCTTCTATAGATGGTGCTTAATTTTCAGTTAGTTGGTGCATGCTCTCTACCAAGCTATAGCCTGCTGCTTTTAATGTTTCGGCAGCGATGCTGTCAGCTCCAGCAATTTTATTTTACTTCAATTTAAATAAAGCTATCTTCACTTCGTTGAGGTCGGGTAGGTGGAATTGTTGATCTGCGTCACCTAGGTTGAGTGGTGCTATCTACCTTACAGCGGCATTCGGTTCGTCATCGCCGTTATATAACTTGGAGATGTGGAGTGGATTTGGAGTTTCTTGCGATTAAGGCTGTCTAACGTCAAATCTTCTCACAATACTTCTTTGTTTTGGCTTGGATCGGGCATTTCGTAGCCGCATAGTGGTCCGAAATTATGTTGGCCCCTTGGAATTTTTGGACATGCTGGAGAAGTGTAGTACTTCGATCATAATGTGGTCAATCTAGTTGATTGATCAGGAGATTTCCATACCACCTTGTTGATATCAACATATTTAAACTGCGTACTAGCAGCCAGAATGTCTCTCCCCGCAGTGAAATCGATCAGACTGAATCCGTTGTCGGAGGAGTTGTCATATTGGCTGTGTCTCCCTTGAAACACCAAAGATGTTTTCTCTTTCTTGCATGGTGTCACTCACACTTCTGAGACTCAAGACTTTTTGCCTTATTCTAGTTCCAACAACAAATCAACACCTAAATAGATGCTGCCTACCTTGGATGGCGGTAATATTTGCCTTGCATCAGTTTATGGGCTTCGCTAGCTAATCGGCTGCAAGTGGTCGTGATCTTTTAAGGGACCTAATATCTCCCGTACAGATCCGAAGTTAATTGTCCTTATTTCGTTTGCTTTGTTCCTCATCAATAGAACCGTCCATATCCAGGGTTTTTGTTGCTTGGCAACTAGGATATTTTTACGTGGGCAGGAAGTCACCCTAACGGCACAACGCCCAACCTGGAGGGCCAGATCCTTAGTATAACTCCAAGGACGGGGAGCTGAATAAACCGCTGCTTATAGGCCTGAACTCCGAATATGTCGTAGAAGCCCTGTAAGGTGTTTACCAAGTACTTTAACCTTACTATAACAGTAGAAGTAGACGTTTACTATCCCCAACAACTGTCCACTAGGGTTAAAACCCAATCTATAGTTGATGTACTAGGCACCCGATGTTAACCGCGGGGAGGTAAAAGAAGTTGTTGATAGAGGTGGTTTGACGAAAACCTGTTGTCACTTATGTCCTCTTGAATGCACATGTCTACCTTTTAAACATCATAAGAACTGAAATAGAGTTCTGAGAACTAAGAATTCGAAGAACTCATTGATTACTTTCTGACCACCCACAGCTAGACGGTTTGAAGCTCGGAAACGAACAACCGGAGAGTTCTTTTTGAATTTATTTCCAATTTATGTTTCTGATTTTAAATTCGAATACTAAATAAGCGTCTGCTCTCTTATCACTGTCTTCGATCGAATCGAATCCACAACATAGTCCTGCATTAAATATTAAATAGCAAACCAGACTGAGCATAAATCAAGTGACAGCTGTCAAAAACACCAACTCCAAAAATATGGTTGCCAGATTGAAACCCATGGGCTTGAAAAAACACCTATTAGATAATGAAAACCAAAAAAATTGGAACTTCCTTTGACACCGAGGTATTTTATAGGTTTTTTAGGTATCGACTTTCTCGGACAGCAAGGTGGTCCCCCTTGCCTGCTGCATTGCGAAAGCAAATCAGCTCGCATTTGTTGGTATTCAGTTCAATTTCCCATTTCTTATAATATGGGATAACTAAGTTGAGATGGGATCTCGCCGAGTTAAGGGCTTCGTGTGGTCTCTCATTGGGACAGAACAAGATGGTGATGTCAGCATAGAGAATTGCTTCGGAGCAGCGATGTTGAATTGGCAGGTCATACAGGTACAGGTTGAAGAGGAAGGGACCAAGGATGGATCCTTGGGGCACAATAGTTTGGATGGGGATAAGAGAGGATGACTCGCCTTCAAAGTTGACTGAGAGGCTTCAGTTTGAAAGGAAACTTTGCAAGATTTTTATAAATATTTGAGGAAAAATTAGCTAATTAAGCTTGTATAAAAGCCTTGCTTGCTATACCGAGTCTAATGCTTTGTTTAAACCAAGTGCACAGGCCACGGTGCATTTTTTAGATCGTAAATTGTTTAATATTTTGTCTTAAAAGTAAAGGAGCACGTGTTCATTAGAGTGGCCTCTTTTGAAACCAAAATGAACCTGTTAAGTTAAGTTATTGAATATGGGAGTTAAAAATGGAGCCATTGTGGTTTTCGATTTACGCAGAATTAAATTTGAAATATTGTCAGGGCCAGTAGATTTTTTGTTTTTTAGTGAAGAGATAATGTTTTCAACAGAGTTTGAAGAGATAAGGAACTCCATATGGATATACGGAGATGTGTTTAAGGGAGAAAAATGTATGTTAAAATTTTCGTTCCAGATCAAAAAGGAGGAGTTGTAAGTTTAAAATTCTAACTAAGGTTTTTAAGGCAAAAAGTTCGGAATAAAAGGTTTGAAATGCTTCTATTTTTTCGGAAGGGGAGAAAAACGAATTGTTGCGGAAAGATAACACCTGGTTATTTGTGTTATGATTTCTCTTTCTTCCAGTTATTTGATCTATGACCTTGAAAACATTTGAGTTAGGTTTCAAGTTACTCAACTTCGTTCTAAATTGTACGTTTCGCTCTAATCGAACCCAGTATTTAATTATTTTGGATAGGCAGTTTGTGCGTGTGGATAGTTCTATATAAAGCAAATCATTGAGATCTCCAAAACGGTGATAAAATTTTTTTAGTTTTAGTTTCCAGATTTTACGGGTTTTATATAAACTTAAATTGGGTGAAGAGATGTTAAACCAATTTGTATTTATACTAATTTTTTACTGTGGAGAGACAATTTCACTGATCGTATCAATAAAAAGTCAATTTCTGAAATGGAAAGGTTTCTATTGGTTGGGTTGTTTAAATTTGAAAGGTATTTTTGAAACTATTAAAAGTCTTAGGCAAGTTTCGGAGAGTCGAGTCTGTATCACTTGCAAACTCATGAACACTGAGTAGTGATCCGAGATGGCATCAAGAGTGATGCAAGACGATTCCAGAAAGCGCGGCGGATCGCTTTTAATGTGTGGATTTGTGTTTTTTTATATTCTCAAAAGCCTTTTCGCTTTCCATTTGGAAAGCGAAAGTTTTTTCCAACACAATGTCATTCTTCTAGTGGTTTTTGAAAGCGACAGGCGTGATAGTGGCGGATTTCAACAAAATGTAAACAAAAATAAGTTTTATTTGTGTTTTTTTTTTAAATATATTAAATTAAAGATATCAATTACCTATTTTTGTTGAATATTTAACGAAATAATTTTTTTTTGATTAGGTAGTAACAAACATACCTCCACGAAGGAATTTGCGACCCTCGTAGAATTCCTAAAAGAGAATAGCGGAATAGCAAAGGGAATTCTAAATGCTCCCGAATATAAGGCCAAAACCAGGGAGCTTTGGGATGAAATTACTGTTGTCCTTAATAGTCTTGGACCTCCAGTAAAAACGTCGGATGGTTGGTAGAAGGTAGGTCGAAGCATTCTCTCAGTTTCGTGTTCATAATGAATACAAATTCTATTTGCATTGAAGTTATGGAAATATTTTAAGTAACAAAAAATCCATGCTTGGGACAGGAGGTGGACC